>NW_004443967.1:5576579-5668149 GCF_000243295.1 Trichechus manatus latirostris | reverse complement strand
CACACACAGATGGAGTAGAACATGAAGAGGTTTCTCCCTTCCAGTAGTTAGACAAAGAGACAAGCACACACAGATGGAGTAGAACATGCAGAGATTTCTCTCTTCCAGTAGTTAGACAAAGAGACAAGCACACACAGATTCATGGAATCATATCCTAATAAGTGGTAAAGTGATGATCCATGGACTCCTGCTGTTGAGGATTCTAGAGTTGCCTTGGATCCAGAAAGGACATTGAGTTCCAGTCTCTGTGGTTCCCATTCTTGAATTTCCATGAGTTTCTAGCTTGTATATACAGTGAAACCTGTGAAAGCCCGAACTCGATGGGACTGCCTTGTTTTGGCAGGTCTCACAAGTTTTCTACCTTTCACAGGGTGTAGTCTTACCACTTTTCTATCACTGTTAGTGGAAAATATTTGAGTTTTCCTTCTCTGACAGGTTTCCACCTTACACAGGCTCATGCAGGTTTTACTGTATAGTCATACAATAATTCTATTACATGAGATGGCCTCAGTGAGTCTCTGCTCCTAGAAAACCAACAGTCTGATTATAGCACTCACTGGTGCTCCACCTTTCCACTCCCATAATGTCTTCTGCATACTTCTATCATAACATCTACATCATTTCACATTATGTGTTCTCCTCCTTCTAAACAGTGAGCCTATAGGAGCCAGGAACTCCCTTGTTTGTCCTTTTTGTCACAAGAGTCTAGCATAGCACCTTTGAAATAGTTGGCATTTGATAAATATCTATGAACTAAGTGAATAAATGAGTGACTCTATAATCTACACTTTAGTAGCCATTCTTTCTTCCAGATTATTAATAAATATATTAAACTTAGAAGTGACCATTGGAAACATAAACAATCCAATTTAAAAAATGGGCAAAAGACTTGAATAGATACTTTACAAAGAATACCCGAATGTCCGATAGGCATATGAAAAGTTGCTTAAATTCAAGAGTGATCAGGGAAATTCAAAATGAAACCACAGTGAGATACCCCAACACAACCATCAGAATGGCGAAGATTTAAAAAATTGACAACACCAAATGTTGCCAAGGATGTGCAGCAACTGAAATCTTCATACATTGCTGGTCAGAGTATAAATTGGCACAATCGTTTTGGGAAACTTTTCAGTATTATCTACTAAATCTAAACATATACCTACCTATGACATAACAATTCTACTCCTAGGTATATACCCAAGAGAAATGATTTACATGTCTACCTAAAGACATGTACAAGAATTTCATAAGAACTTTATTCTTATTAGCCCCATATTGGAAATAAGCCAAATGTCCATCCAGGGTACCATGCATACATACATACATTAATTGTAGTATATTCATGTCGTGAAACATTACAAAGCAATGAAAAAGAATGAACTATAAATATATGTAACAATATGGATGAATCTCACAGATATAATATTGGGCAAAAGAAGCCAGGCATAGTAGACATCTTTTATATAAAGATAATGAACAGGCAAAACTAAAGTATGGTGATAGACATCAAAATTGTGGTAATCTCAGAGTGGGCATAGTGACTAGAAGGAAGCTCCGGGGTGCTGGAAATGTTCTATAACTTGATCTGACCAGTGGTTACACAGAAGTATACATATTTTAAAATTCTTTGAACTATATATTTAAGATTTTAACACTGTATGTATGTTATCCCTCAATAAAAACTTAAAAAAAAAAAAAAAAAGTAGCCATTCCTAGAAAATGGGCTCTTTGCTAGTATGCTTTGTAGATTTACTACATATATTAATATTTAAATCTTACAGAGAGTATTGTGCTGCAGAAAAGCACCAGTCTTTATAGCCAATAACATGGTGTATTGGCAAGATTTGAGGTTAGAAGACCTGGATTCCCCTAGCTATGTAAACATAATCAAGTTAATTAATCTAAACTACTTTCTTCACTCTTAGCTTCCCTACTCTCATGGAGTTCACATTCTAATGAGAGGAGATAATAAACAAGTAAAATGTGAGGAGTGCCAGACAGTGACTAAAGAGAAAAAGAAATCAAGAAAGGGAAATAGAGAGGGTAGGGGCAAGAGGACACTGTAGTTAGAGAAATAGAGTAGTTATGGAAGCACTCCCTGATAAAATAACATTTAAGCAGAAACCTAAAGAAGGGAAGAGGTGAAGGAAGCTGGAAGAAGAAGGCCCTAGACAAAAGCAACAGCAACTACTTTTGACATGATGGCATGGACACTGTCAGCGAGCAAAGGGAACGCAGACTTCTGCTGCTCCTTCAAATTGCTTCCAGTGTGATGATCATGCCAAGTCCCAGGACAGGTGTTTTGCTGTCTTCTGAGGTGGTCGCACCAAACACTGAACTGACACGAACTCTTAATTCTGTGCAAGTAGAGTCCACCAAGTTCCTGACCATGGTGCCTAGCCTTGCTGAGGAGCTATCTGGGCCATTTTCAAACCTGGTTCAATTTTCTGTGGTTCTATACAGTCTGTTGGTCTAAGTTTTCATCCTCAGCAGGCTGCCAGAAAGAGATAAAGCAAATATTTTAATATGATTTATCAACATGCCGTGTGTGTGGAGCCACTTCAATGACCTTCATTCATGGAATATATTTATCAGATACTTAGCTCCAGGCCTCAATCTTCCTGCCCATCTCCCCACTCATAGACTCAGCCCTGACCCAGAAGCCAGACAGGAAGCACTTGAGCAGCCTCTGACTCTCAGGAAAGTGAACTGAGTTGATTTAGAAAGTGGCATCCAAACAGTCATCCCTGGGCTCCTACACTGGACTGTAAATGCTACTTACACTGTAATGCTGAGATGAGACCTAACCAGCTCATCCCAACATGTGGTAAATTGATAGGGTAAGTGCAAGGTCCAGTTAACTCATAGAATATCTGTATTTCAAATTCAGTTTCAAAGCCATGTATAGTTGAATCTGCTGAGACTCTACCTCCTACCTTGAAATCCCAGAAATTCCAACATTCTGGATAGGTTCCACCAATGTAACCACCTAGGATCTGTGGTAAAGATTTTTCTATCAAGAGAGGGCTAACAAATTTGTTCCTGAGCCTAGCTAGAATTTAAATGTATGTCCCAGGCAGGATTCTGAGTCCTCCCTTTAGTCTTTGCCTCTGTATGCTAATTCTAACCATTCCTCAGAATAGAAGTTTTTAGTCCTCCAAGATGTTCCTAGTCCCGTTTTTACTATTCATGCCTCAATAACAATAATAATTTATGACAGTTTTTGCTTAATTTTTCCTGTTTTAATAGACACACACAAAAAATCTGTTATATGCCAAGAATAAGAAATAATGAAGACAAATTTTTCTTTTAGGTGAAAAAAAAAAATGTGAATGTCTTTAATATTGACTAAAAGTTTGATATAATGGTCTTAAAGGGTTGGATGGCAGTGGTTCCTTGCCTTTTCTCTTTAAAAAGAAAAGCAATTTATTTGTATAATAATGAATTTTGACTCATCATGGCTTTAAAAAAAAAATTTCACATGGAAGCTCCTGTATGACTGGAAGATATCTTGAGTTTAGAAAGAACATTTCAACTATTTGAACTTCGCCTTTTACACAGGTGAGTGTTTGACCATTCCAGGGATTGGAAGGCATTCCCTCTGAATGCATTCTATTTAATATTATCTTTTCTGATACCATACTTAAAAACGTCTTTGAGAAAAATGATTAGGATAAGTAGAATTCTTTAAATGCAACTGAAGTACATGTATTTGAAGTGAAATAAACCCAATGTGCTTATCAGAGATTCTTTAATTCTGTTACTTACTCCTTCCTTGTTGGTGAAACCTGTGGTAACAGGCATTAGACATAATTTAGAAACAGCATTTAAGAGTGTCCAGCTGATTAACGGTCCATTTTAGAACTTGATACCTAAGATCCTTGCTTCTTTGTCAATGCAGAGAACATTTTCCAGCCATGTAGGAGCTGTGTCAGGACTTGGCTGAAAGTGACATTTTAGATCAAATTCCATCAACAATAAGAATCTATTTGTTACACTAAAAATAGAGAAAACCGGAACTTTTCCAATAAATTTTATAAAAATCTCCAGATGTCAGCTTGACTTCAGAGGACAGTCTGTTCCTAATTTTACAGGATTTGATTTGTTTTGCTTGTTTTGCTGCAGAAACAAATTTCCCCTGGCAATCAGGGTTGATATTTTCTTAAACTAATTCTTTTCTTTATTTTTCTTGTGAAGGGAGAACTATTTTAATTGACATTTATCACAAGACAGAATAAGACTCATTTCAGTTCTAAAATTTTGGAAGAAACATTTTCCATCTGTTTCAATAACCCAACTGGCTAATTACATTGCCAAGAATAATTTGTCACCAACAGAAAGACCATTCTTTGGGGGAAAACTCTTATTGCTTTATCTTACATCACACATACTGATGGATGAGCAATTATAGAAAACTTAATGATACTGACTTATACTGTGGATTTATTCCATGAATTAGATTCTTAAAGGAATCACAGAATGCTGGTTAATCATTTACATTCCTTTAAAAAAGACAGAATGGAGTCTCTTGGTTAGATGAAATTATATTGGAGAAGTTGTATATATTAACCATATCCTGCTTTTAAGATGTAGGCATTGGAGTATGAGTGACTCAGCCTAAGAAGGAGGTGATAAAACGTAGGCAGTGTGTCTGCAATATCCTCTCTACTGTCTATGATTTCAAGATTGCAGGTGGACAGTAGAGTGTTGGAGTGAAGAGTATGGGCTCTGATGCTAAACCACGTGTGTTTGAATCCCAGCTTGAGCACTCATTAGCTTGGTAAATTATGTAAATCTTTGGTGCCTTGGATTCCTCATCTGTAAAATGGGTATATTAATAATAGTAACTATCTCATAGAGTTATTGATACTTAAATTAGTTAACACATGTAAAGCCCAATGAATTTTAGCTATTAATATTACCAATAAAAACATTATTTATTTATTTATTAAATTAATTTATTAATTAAAATATTATTTATAATAATCTTAACCTTTGGGTGTTAACAGCTTTATGGTCTTCCAGAACCCTACCCAACCCAAACCAAACCCATGCTGTCGAGTAGATTTTGACTCCTAGCAACCCTGTAGGATAGAGTAGAACTGCCCTATAGGGTTTCTAAGGCTGTAAATCTTTACAGAAACAGACTGCCACATCTTCTTCCCAAGAAGCAGCTGGTAGGTTCCAACCGCCAACCTTTTGGTTAGCAGCTGACCGCTTTAACCACTGCACCCCCAGGGCCCCTCTCCAGATCCCTAGAAAAAGTAAACTATCCCAGGGTGGGGTCATTTTTTGAGCTTTAATTCTCAGTGTGCTTCTCAACCCTGGTTGCACATTACAATCATCTGGAAAATTTAAGAAAGAAAGAAAGAAAAAAAAAAACAATGTCCAGGATCCACCAGGAAGAGATTCTGATTTAACAGGTCTTAGCTATAGGGTCACTATGAGTCAGAATTAACTCGACAGAAACAGGTTTGGTTTTGGTTTAGGTAGAACTCAGGAGCCCTGGTGGTGCAGTGGTTAAGAGCTAGGCTGCTAACCAAAAGGCTGGCAGTTTGAATCCACCAAATGCTCCTTGGAAACTCTATAGAGCAGTTCTACTCTGTCCTATAGGGTCGCTATGAGTCAGAATTGACCTGATGGCAACGGGTTCGGCTTGGTTTAGCTGGGGCCCAGGAGCCCTGGTGGCACAGTGGTTAAGAGCTAGACCACTAACTGAAAGGTTGGCGGTTTGAACCCACTAACCACTCCACAGGAGAAAGATGTGGCAGTCCGCTTCCGTAAAGATTTATAGCCTTGGAAACCCTATGGGGCAGTTCTACGCTGTCCTAAAGGGTTGCTATGAGTTGGAATTGACTCAATGGCAATGGGTTTGGTTTGGAGCTAAGGCCCAAGGAGACCTGACTGTGCAATGGTTAAGCACTCTGCTGCTAAACGAAAGGCTGCTCCTCACAGAAAGACCTGGTGATCTGCTCCAGTAAAGATTAAACTCCAACCCACTGCTGTCAAGTCAATTCTGACTCATAGCGATCCCATAGGATTTCCAAGGCTGTAAATTTCTACGGAAGCAGACTGCCACATCCTTCTCCAGCAGAGCCACTGGTGGTTTTGAACTGCCAACCTTTGGTTAGCAGTCACTCGCTTTAACCACTGCGCCACTAGGGCTCCTTCTGTAAAGATTACAACCTAGAAAACACTATGGGGCAGTTCTGCTCTATGAGTTGGAATGGACTTTATGACTCCTGACATACAGGGTCTAGGCACCAATTTTTTTTTAAGTTCCCCGGGCATTTCCTAATGTACAGCTAGGGTTGAGAACTACTGACTGCTAGATCTTAGCAAGGACAGCTGAAAGTCAGCAGGGAGCAAATCTTAGGAACACCCACACTAGGATTGGCAAGCAGGAAGTATTGAGGACCAGGAGAGTAAGAGAAACTGGGGTTGGAGAGGCTCTCAGTTTTGCCCAGGAAGAGCCCCACTAAAGCGCTTGCATCTTAGGGGTCATACCAGAATAATTTCTTGATGTGGCCATAACATTAGGCTCGACAACCGCGTTTCCTGGTGATCTCTGCACTTTCTGCTGCCTCCAACCACACATCTTACCTTTACCTTTCGATGCCCCTGTTTGAAAGGCATCTGAACCCTTGTTTGGATATTCAGTTTGTAAATTCCAGTAAGCAGCCACATTTCTGTGTCATTGTTGTTACTAGGTGCCTTCTCGGTTCCAACTCATAGCGATCCTATGTACAACAGAATGAAACACTACCCGGTCCTGCACCCATCTCACAATCTTTGCTATGTTTGGCCCATTGTTATAGCCACTGTGTCAATTCATTTCATTGAGGATCTTCTGCTTTTTTGCTGACCCTCTACTAAGCATGATGGCCTTCTCCAGGGACTGGTCCCTCCTGACAACATGTCCAAAGTACATGTTGTCTCACCATCCTCGCTTCTAAGGAGCACTACTTCCAAGACAGACTTGTTCATTCTTCTGACAGTCCATGGTATAGTCAATATTCTTCGCCGACACCATAATTCAAAGGCATCAATTCTTCTTCAGTCTTCCATATTCACAGTCCAGCTGTCACATACATATAAGGCAATTGAAAATACCATGGCTTGGGTTAGGCGCACCTTAGTCCTCAAAGTGACACCTTTGTTGTTTAACACATGAAAGGGGTCTTTTGCAGCGAATATGCCCAATGCAATATGTCGTTTTTCCTTAGTGGTGACTTATGCCTCAGACAGATTGAGTGCAGTTACTGTAATGAATGAGCGGTTTCAACTCTAAGGACTCCTAGCCACTAAATAGATGTGTTTGTTCTTCTGAAGAAATAAGAGGTTCCAAATCATGAGGATGAACTGGGTTGTTGTTCTTAAAAGGCTCACTTTACTCTTATCTAAGAAGAGAGGGGGAGGGGAGGAAGATACAGATAATACCCACATTCAAACAGTCAAAGAAATGGGCCGTGCAGAAGAAGCAGAAAAAGCTTTTGCATTTCTGACGCTTTATAAAAACTTAAAATTCTGAGTGATCTAGGCACCCTTTCGTTTCCGTCTTCTCCCCACCCATTCATTACAGAAAATTTTCAAAAGTAGTGAAAAGCACAAAAAGAAATTTTTAAATGACTCATAATTCCAATACTTTTTCCTTTCCTTTATTTTTAGTGGCTAAAGTGAAGAGTAGAAGTCTACCCTCCTCCATCTCCCCAAACGTAAACCCTTCCAAAACCATTTTATATTTATGTGTGTATATACAAGTCTTAGCATTATCTTATGTTTCAGTTACTGTCCCAAGTACTTCATAGGCATTATTTCATGTCATCTCCACAATAACCCTTGGAACTAGATACTAGTAATAGTCTCCCATTTTAGAGGTGAGGAAACAGAGCCTTAGAGAGGTTCTTACTTACCCAAGTTCATCTCTCATTTATTCATTCATTCAACAAATACTGAGGCCCTACTACGTGTCAGAGGAGCCTTGGTAGCTCAGTGGTTAAGTGCTTGGCTACTAACCGAAAGGTCGGTGGTTCAAACCCACCAGCTGCTCTGTGGGAGAAAGATGTGGCAATCTGCTCCTGTAAAGATTTATATACAACCTTGGAAACCCTATGGGGCAGTTCTACTCTGTCCTACAGTGTTGCTATGGCAGTGGGTTTGGTTTTTTGGTCCTACGCACCAGGCACTGTGTTTAGGCATAGGGATATGATACTACTGAGCAAGCCAAACATCCGTAATGTACCTCTTATCTCTTCTACGCTATCACTCTGGCCTAATCCACCATCATCTCTCACGTGGATTGTTGTAATAGCGTCCTAGCTGGTCTTCCCACCTTCACCTGTATTCCCTGGTCGGGGGCGGGGGTTGGGGGGGGTGGAGCAGTTGCTTCAGAGTAGAACTGTGCTCCGTAGAGTTTTCAATGGCTGTGATTTTTGGAAGTAGATCCAGACTTTTCTACCGAGGCACCTCTGGGTGGATTCAAACCACTAACCTTTTGGTTAGCAGCTGAGCACGTTAACCATTTGCAGCACCCAGGGACTCCTTTTGTTCCCTGACGGTCTATTCCAAACACAGTAATTCTGTCACCCCTCTACTCAAATGCCCTCAGCGGTTCTCCATGTCACTGAAAGTAAAAACTGCAGCCTTGATGGTAGTCAACAAAACCCTACATGACCTGTCCCCCCATCAACTCATCTCCTGCCACTCTCCTTCTCACACTCTTCTCTAACATGCTAGCCTGCTGGCTGTTCGGTGATCATGCCAGGCATGCTCCTTTCTCAAGGCCTCCAGGGCCCATGACTTCCTATTCCCTCGGCCTGGACTGTCCTGAACCTAGATCCCCATATGGCTCACTTCTACATCTCCTTCAAGGCTTTGTTCAAATGTCACCTTTTCGTTGGCACCTTCAATGCTCACCTTGGTTACTCCTGCAACACCTGCCCCATCCCACGCTTCTCCACTTCATTTTCATTTTATATATACAGTATAATTTATTTTGCCTATTTTCTTGCTTTAGAATGTAAGCTTTATGAGGGCAGGCATTTTTTCCTGTGTTAATCACTGCTGTATGCAGAATGGCTATTCTGCTCTTTGTAGCATTTCTTTATTTAACAAACACTTAGTACTTCCTTTGTTGTAACAAAAACTAACTCATAAATATTCTTCGATAAACGTCAACTCATTTAATCCTCACAGTAACTCTATGAGGTAGGTATTATCGTTACCCCTATTTTAAAGATGAGGAATCAGAGGCACAGAAGGGTTAAGCATGCCCAATGTCACACAGGTAGTAAGTGGCAGGGACAGGATTTGAATCCAGGCAGAATTAGCTCCAGAGAGGGCAGTGGAGGTTCAGTGGCATAGTTCTAGCCTTCCATGCAGGAGACCCAGGTTTGATTCTTGGCCAATACACCTCAGGCACAGCCATCGCCTATCTGTTGGTGGAGGCTTGCATGTTGCTATGATGCTGAATAGGTTTCAGCAGAGCTTCCAGACTAAGATGGACTAGGAAGAAAGGCCTTGCAATCTACTTCTGAAAATCAGCCAATGAAAACCCTATGGATCCCAACAGCATATTGTCTGATATAGTGCTGGAAGGTGAGCTACCTAGGTTGGAAGGCACTACACAATGGCTGCAACAATGGACTCACATATGCCAACGATCATGAAGATGGTGCAGGAACAGGCAATGTTTCGTTATGTTGTACTTAGGGTCACCATGAGTTGGAGCCTATTCAACGACAGCTAACAACAACAGCCTGGCCCCAGGGTCCAAGTTGTTAACCACTCTACTATGCTGCCTCATCCTCAAACCCTTGCTCTCTAGTGACCACCAGTGCAATCCAGGACTTTGTAACATGGACCATATCCTCTGAACCCAAGGTATGAATTTATAAGTTCACTCTGTTAAAGCTAAAGTTTAATTAAGGGAGCAAATTAAAATAAAGACAGTAACTTGACTGCAATTTCTCTGAAGAGCACATTAAATAAAACACAGATTATTTTCCCAAACTTTCAGATCAGATTTCAGTGTCTAAGGGGTGTCTTCTTTCATCAACATCTCTTATTTGTGAAGCAAGGGAAATTTAGGTTGGGAACTGTGCATGTTTATGCTTTATGCCCACCATACAAAGCACAGCATTAGGTCTTAGTAGTTGACTCTGCAATGAAGTTGAAAGCACTGTTTAACCATACGGGGCAGGAACAGAAGATTAAATTTAACACCCAAGAATTGAATGAAGTGTTTCAATAATGGTACAGATTGTTCTGAGAAGTTTCTATTTAAATGTGACACTGTGCAAGAGATGCAGATTGGATTAACAATAGTATTTTGGAATAAGCCAAGGCTAGTGACCATATAGGAGTCCCTGGGTGGTGCAAATGGTTAAGAGCTCGGTTGCTAACCTAAAGGTTGGTGGTTCAAACCCACCCAGAGTGCCTTGGAAGACAGGCCTGGTGATCTGCTTCTGAAAGGTCACAGCCTTGAAAATCTTATGGAGAGTTCTGCTCTGCACACATGGGGTCGCGAGGAATTGTATGAACTCGACAACAACTAACAACAACAAAGACAAAGCCATTCATTCAACATCAGGAATGTGTGAGAGATAATTTCCATGTATTATTTCTAATCTTTCTAGAAATTATGTAAAGAAGAAGCAAGTAGAGATTATCTGGGTTTGAGCCCTATAATGAAAAGAGCACTGACTTCCTAGGGTTATTTAAAAAAAAAAAAAACCGTTTGCTGTCGAGAGGATTAATTGAGGTAACATCTGTAATTCGTTTAGCACCATGTCTAGTTAATTTTACTATAATCTTCTCCATTTTTCAGATGAGGTAAGCCAAGGCTCTGAAAAGTTAAATAACTTGACCACATGATTTTTACAAAGGCGTTATTGCTTTAGAATTCTTTCACATAGCCATCTGAGCCAACTAGTGCCTATGATACTGTTTCATAAGTATGCTCATTAGACCAAGTGCTTCAAAATCCCCAGGGGTATGTGATAAAAATTCCGTTTCCTGGCTCTTCCCCAAATTGACTCAACCAGACACTCTAGAAGTAGAGAATAGGAATGAGCATTTTAGAAGCTCACTAAAGTGCTTCTGTGCACTAAAATTTAACACCATTGAATCTCAGCTTTCCAAACTCACAGCCAGGTTCCTGGGCTCTAGCCAGGTACTTTTTCCCTTGCTCTGTCTCACTTTTCGATTTTCTCAGCCTTCCTTTCTTGCAACACATTGCTCATTATCTACCAAGAGTACATAGAGCCTTTCCTCATGTTAATAAACCAGTTGCCTTCTAGTTAATTCTGACTCATGGCAATCTCATGTGTATTAGAGTAGAACCATGCTCCGTAGGGTTTCCAATGGCTTTTTTTTTTTTACAAGTACAGTAGACCACCAGGACCTTCTTCCAAGGTGTCTCTGGGTGGACTCAAACCTCCAGGTTTTTGGTTAGCAGTCAAGCAGTTTAACCATTTGCATCACCCAGGGACTCCTGGTAATATGGACACCTGACATCACAACAGGTCCTGGGTCATCTAGCTCCTATTAATGCTACTTCAGGAAGTGTGGGATATATGCCATTTAAACATGGCTGCACTATTGACAACTGCAGCCCCCATAGGTCTCTATGCTGTATACAATATGTTGGAGACTTGTCAGCGATAAGAATGAGATTAGGCATGACTTTTTTTCCCAAACCTATTGCCCTGTTACTGATTGGCTTGTTTACCTGAATTCCTTCTCCCTTGCCCGAAACTTACTGTTACTCACCCAAAGCCCATTGTTCTGTTATTTGCTTCACTGCTTGCTGTATTGACTATAAATAAACTCCTGGGACTGAAGCTGGGGTTCGCTTCTTCAGAGTGACCCTCCTGGCCCCACTTCTCTGTAAGAGTTGTGTTTGGCTACTGTCTTCACCGCCCTGACAACAGCCGCGCTGCTGCTGCGACAGATGGTGCCCCATGTGAGGGGCTGTGACAAGGAAGAAGGGGGGCACATCCTGGTCAGATATAACCAAGAGGTTGACAGCCTGTCCCTTAAAGCCCTGTTAGAGTATGGGAAGGAGAGGAGAAACACAGGTAAAACAAGAAGTGAGCAGCATGGTAGAACTATCTAGATGAGTACTGGGAGCCCACAAACATGGCAATGTGAGGTGGGGAGGGCTTAGATTATGGAGCATACCCCAGACACATTAGAAAGAGACTACAAGCTGTAAAAACACCAACATGGCACAAGAGATGGTACATGGGATGTGGCTACATAGAGAGCCTGAGGCTGCACCTCTGCTTTCCCATGGCCTACATGTGGCCTGCAGGGCATTTAGAAGTTTCCACATGTCCTGGTGAGGGGACTCAGGACTGTCAAGAGGGCTAGTGGACAAAAGGGTTGGGATACAGACAGCATTGTATCTCAGGACATTGAAACTGGGGAAATGGTCAGGATTACGGACTCCAGCAGTGATGTCTAGTATGATACCCCAAAAGGCCATTAGGGACAGGTCACACCTCAGTAGGTATCAGTCCAAGGAGTCACCTTTCCTTCACAGCCATTTCATACCAAAGAACTGTGAGGCTCCAGACCATATCACATATACCAAAGGCTCCTGTCTCCTCTCTGACCTCCACCTGAACCACTGGAAGATTGTGTAGGCCTCACTCTCCCATACATGAGATGCCATCATGGAAAGGAGCAAGGAGAGGAGAAAGAAGACCGTAAGTCCTAAACATGTACTTGAAGGAGATTAGGTAATCCAAAAAGAATATTTAAATTATATTAAAAGACTGAATTTAACAGATT
The DNA here is from genome assembly GCF_000243295.1 of Trichechus manatus latirostris. Classification (NCBI taxonomy): domain Eukaryota; kingdom Metazoa; phylum Chordata; class Mammalia; order Sirenia; family Trichechidae; genus Trichechus; species Trichechus manatus. Next base: position 5,655,348 of record NW_004443967.1, on the reverse strand, counting down.
AAATTTATTTTTCTCTGTTACCCAATAGATGAGATGGATTGACACAGTGACTGCAACAATGGGCCCAAACATAGCAAAGATTGTGAGGATGGCACAGGACAGGGCAGTGTTTCATTCTGTTGTGCGTAGGGTCACTATGAGTCAGAACCAACTCAATGGCATCTAACAACAATAATACTACTCGGTAGAGTAAGAGCTCATGAGGAAGATTATATCACTTGCAGAGAAATGAGAAGCTACATTTTTTTTGCATGTACGTGCATCTGAGGGTAGTGGCTACACAACATATGTAAGAGTGTACGCTTTTGAGTAGGTGTATTTTTGGAGAGAGAGTGCCTGTAGCTTCTGTCAAATTATTAAATTTGCACACAACCACCAAAAGGTAAGAATCACTCTGCTGTAGGGATTCTTTCTTGAGAACAAGTTTAAAAAGAAGGAAAGCAGAGACTCTTGAGGGCAGTGGGTGGACAGCTGGAAAGGAAAGGGACCAATCTATCAAGTGGGAGAAAAATGCTTAGAAAGGATACCTAAATTTTGCCTAATTTCAATAGGCTGAGGACATTTTTTTTGTGTCATTATACACATATAACGGAGACATTGTTGCACAGTGGTTAAGAGCTCGGCTGCTAACCAAAAGGTCTGTAGTTCAAATCCACCAGCCGCTCCTTGGAAACCTTATGGGGCTGTTCTACTTTGTCCTATAGAGTCGCTATGAGTCAGAATCGACTAGATGACAATGGGTTTGAGGTTTTTTGGATACACATATAACAGTCGGGTGAAGTAGAACAAAAAACACCAGATGGGGTTCAAGTCCCAATTATACCACATATAAACAGTGAGAGTTGGACAAGTCATTTAACCTTTCTAAGACCAAGTTTCTCCCTCTGTGAAATGGGAATAATATTACTGCCCCTCAGACTAGTTGGAAGGATTAAAATGGTATATCGTATGGGAAAGTGCTTTGTCAACTGTAAAGTCGTTTTTGTTTCTCTCCGTCTGAGTCAAGCCTTTGCCAAGTAGGGAAGGACAATGTCCAATGTCTCCAAATGAACAGCACCATCACAGACATAGTTCCTGCTAGGCCAAGTCAGATAGTCAATGAGATTGCATTTCGCTTGTCTCCCCCCACCGCATTATTGAACTTTTAGCACTAAACATATAGACACTGTTCTGAAGACATGATGTTATCTTTTCCTATTCCCCACCGCAGCAGTCTCCCCAGAGAAAATTGGATGTTGCCACAATTCATATTAAATATTCTTGTTCACTGTATTCTTTCCTTGACTTCTGGTAGAATCACAGTTCCATTTGTCTGTGGGGGACTAGAAAGCCTGCAGTTTTCTAAGGAGGTCTTTGTGCTCCATGTTTCATATCCTGAGCTATTGAAGTATGTCTGACATTTTCTTTTCCAGGTATATGATTATGAGTTAAATCAGCACATAATCAAACCAGCCCACTTGGCTAATCTTCCTCTTAATAGAGTGGCTTTTTGGAAAGAGAATATGAGTAGCATGCAAAGAAAGAAGAAAAAGTCCAGACACCACAAGAGTGAGGACTAAGATGTGAGCTGTGGGCAGGGCTGGACTAAAGTAGAAATAAGGATGCCCCAATGAGAAACAGCATGAGTTGCTTTGTTTCCACTCTCCCACGAAGCTAGCCTCTCCATGGAAACTCCTCACAAAGAGAATGGAAAAATGTTGGCTGGAAGGATATGGGTTTTCATCTGCCTAAAAGAAAATCTTCAGTTCCATTGAGGTTCTGAATGTTGGGTTTTCTAGAACCACAAACTATAAAGTCAGTGGCGGTCTATTATTTTTTTGTTTGTTTGACTAGCCAATCTTGTGAGTCTTACGAAGCTGCCAATCTCAGTTCTGCATTCCCCTATTCAAAGTGATTGCTCCAGGACTGGACATGTAACCCAGGGCTAGCCAATGAAAGGTATGCCCTAGGATTCTTCTTAAAATTTGCAGCTGGAGGGAAGCTGCCGTGCATTTTGGGTGACAGAGCTAGAAAGATGAGGCTTAAGTAAGGTTGTTGGTTATCATTGCCACAGTGGAGAGGAAGTCTGTTTGCAGAAAGAGAATAAAGTCATGCAGAGTTCAGGAGAATTGCAAGTGAGGGGAGAGACCCTGTTTCCTGGTCCCTGCAGTTACCCAGTATGCTTCCAGTAAATCCTTCTTACAGTTTAAGCTAATGATAGACTCAAACATGCTGGTGATTTGCGAAGATGACACAGGAATGGGCAAGGTTTTGTTCTGTTGTACATAAGGTTACCATGAGTTGTAGCTGACTCAACAGCAGCTAACAACAACATAGTTTAAGGCAGTCTGAGTTAGCTTTCTGTCACTTGCAAACCAAAGAATTTCCACAAACTTTGCCCCAGTTCCCTCCTGTCTCCTCATACTGCACATGGGGTACCCAACACTCCTCATTTCCAGACTGCAAATCTGTAGTAAGTCATCTCTACACGTTCCCGATTGATGAACCATTCTTTCTGGAAACGACGTGGAAAAGCTAGTAAACTAATCCCCTTGACATAGCTCATGACTGATCTGAGTTTATGTGTTTCTTTTCCCAGGAGATCAAGTATCTTAATACTATTACATACTCTACTACTACTATGGCTACAACTACTAATAAATAATAACAGTAACAGCAATAATAATAACAATAGCTACTATTTACTGAGTGGCAGACACTGTCCTAAGCACATTATATGCATTAACGCCTTTAATCCTTACAACAACCTCAATGTTCACATTTTATATTAGGTAAGGACTGAGATGCAATAGGGGGTGGGGGCGCAGAAGGAGAAGACTCTTAACCCAAAGAAATAATCCCCAGCAGCATAATTTTAGTGACTGTAGCTAGGGGTTTAGGTCCCTCAGTAGCATAAGCTGTTTGTGCTCAACTACTGTCTAAGAGCTTGGCGGTTCGAACCCACCCAGCAGCACAACAGAATGAAGCCCTGGCAATCTGTTTCCGTAAAGATTACAACCAAGAAAACCCTATGAAGCTCAGGTCTACTCTGTAATACATGGGGTCACCATGAGTTGGAATCAACTTGATGGCAACGGGTTGTTTCGTTTTTTTAGCTAGGGATTATTTGTCTACCCACCTGTAAATCTATGTCACCACTCACATTCTATATCTCCCCGTGCATAACCAGTTAGGGGTGCAGGGAAATGGGGCTGGATAGAGAGGACCATAGGGCCCCATATTCTGCTTTTCAGCTGGAGACTTGATGGCTAAGAGAGGCCATAGTTCAGCATTTGCCAGACAAAAAGAAACGTCATGTGCTGTGTGTTCACAACAAGCAAGGAGCAGGCTGAAAGCCAAGTAACCTTGGCCAAAAGAGACTGGAGCAAGGGTATTCAGTATCAGCTATCATCCATGCAGTGAACACAAGCCTGAATCACTCCCAAGGGAAAAGGGATCAATAACACTGGGACTATGACTCAGAAAGATGAACCAGTATTTCCTAGCCAAGCCCCTTGCAAGACTGAAACTTGCCAAGCTTAGGAGTAGGAAAAACTCCATCCCAAAGTTTTTTCTCCCCTCTCCTTCCCTCCTTCCTTTAGTAAATATTTAGTAAGCCTCTATGACATGTTAAGACAAGATCCTTGCCCTTGGGGAGGTTATAATTCACAGAAAAAATATGCGAGAAAGCCAGCAATAACAATAGCATGTGGAATATGTGATGATGTAGTAGAATGAGCACAAGTTTAGGGGCCAAACGCATTTAGGTCAGAAGCAGAGCTTTGCCTTCTACTTCAGCTATGATTTGGGTGACTTACTTAACTGTGTGTGTCTGCATTTCCTTACCTGTAAAATAAGGATAATAATCAGACCTATTTAACCAAGTTGGGAGGAATAAATGAAGTATGTATATATAATCCACGTAAAACACTTGGTATGGTACCTGGCAAATACTAAGTGTTCAATAAATGTTTCTGTGACTTCCTCCTCTGCAAGCATTTGTCCTGAAGAAGAAAGCTGGTAAGTCAGCCCTTCTTCATTCCTGATTTCATTCAACAAGTGTTATGAAAAGCCTATCAAGAATACAGTATCCTCGTAGGCAATGTAGGGAAAATCAAAGAATATTATATTAAGTCCCTATCATCAAGCAACTTATAAACTAGCAAAGGAACAAGATAGATGCATAAGAAACTGTATTTTAAAATGCTAAGAAGTGTGGTTCAAATAGTAAGTGTAGCTGGAGGACTGGAGTGTTCTGAAAGGCTTCGTGGGAAAGGTAGACCTAGAGCTGGGCTTTGAGATGAGATGTGAGTAGAAGGAAGCTAGCCAAGGTGGGGGAAACAGCATGAGGAATTACTGTTCTGGGGATGAGGTAGACCAATCTGGCTAGGGTTTGCATTCTACTGGTAATCAGTAGATCAAAACAAGAGTTGGAAAGATCTATTGGGTCCCACATGCTAGACTGGAGTGTGAACTTGATCCTGAGTTCAGTGGGTAACCATGAAGATTTGTATCTTAGAGAAAGGCACAATTTGAGTGCTGTTTCAGGAATATTAATTGCTGTATGACATGTAGATAGTTAGGGACCAGCTTCCAAGAGGCTGGAAGTGGGGAGACGAGTTTGGTGACTATGATAGTTCATACATGGGGCAATGGAGACCTGAATAGGGCTGTGGTAGTGAAGAAGAAGAGGAAGCTGACTCTAACAGACATTTTATATCAGTTAGGACTCTTGGTTTCAAAAGCAAAAGACAGCTTGCAAAAATGGGGGAGGGAACTTATGGCAGGTTTACAAAAGAGGATCATGGTGTTCCCACACAAGAATGCATCTGGGCCTCTGCACCAACCGGAACCTAGCCGGAGAGGTGTCAGGCTTCTCTGAGTCCGTGTCTGCTTCTCTCTGTGTGCTACTTGGTTCTCTCTGAATAAACTGGCTTCCTCTGCTTCTCTCTCCACTTGGGAGAACATTGCCTCCCTGTAGCTTCTGAGTTCATGTTACAGTGCTAGCCACATGCAGAGACTAAATGGCTGCTTCTGAATCTAATTCGAAATGAAGGAGGGAGAGAGAAGGAGAGGGAGAGAGGGAGGGAGGGAGAGAGAGAGGATAGATTTGACTGGCCGAGCTTGTGTCAATCATCCTTCACTGTTCCAATCATGGAAAGTCATATAAAACAAATATGGCTGCTGGGGCTGATTTCAAGAGAAAGCAGTGGTCTTTGTGAACTGGGCAGACGCCCTACATGGTGTCTGCTACATGTTTCAGAAAAAGAATTAAAATGCCTTGGTAATTGATTGTTGGAATTGTTGGGTGAAAGAGTGGCTGGGAGAAGATCAGAAAGGAGTAAAAGATACAGTTGCTCCCTTCGAGGAGTTCACAGCCTAATTGGGAAGATAAGTTATACAAGAAACATTCAACTGAGGGATGACTCCAAAGAGCTCTCCCATTTTTTAAAGTAGCTATTGTTGCTGTCCCCTTCCGGGGAGGTGCTGCTATAGTCTTGTAAATTTAACAAGGTATGGATGGACTAGGAAGGGAAACTAAAATATATCATTTACATTCTTTCATGAGAATCCAAAGAGAGAACACCTACAACCACTAGGGCCATTGCAAAATTAAAGTGGACACGTCTCAGGCTACAGCCAAAAGACAAGCGTCCTTGATCCTATTGTATGAAACTGCCTCCAAGATCAGGCAGTGTCAACGGCCTGTCTGTAGCCAGGCTTTCTGGGGAGATTCCTGCAAAGGCACAGTTTGTTCATACTACCAAGAAAAAAAAAAAAAAAATGAAGGAGTTCAGAGAAAGAACTCAAAATTAAAAATAAAATCCAAATCAAATCAGTCTCTGATACATCCTGAGAACCTCCCACAAACCTTTGTTAACAGCAGATCAGTGACTCCAGCTGCACCTAAAATGCAAAAAACATAATTAAATACAGTATTTAAAAGGATACAATTATACAATCACACAGCTACTGAAGGCTTCCTTTCTTCAAAATGTTTAAGCTTTAGCTTCTTTAAATTTAATTTTACCTTAAAATTTCAAGAGACCAGCTGAATTCTTTGAGATTACATAGTCTGTTTTAGATGAAAGCTGAGTAGTTCAGTGAATTATATTTCAACTCATTTCTCTAGACATCAGTTACCAGAAACCCTTTTAATGAAAGCTTTGAGGACTGTCTGTCCATTATGCTGCTGAGGAGCCTGAGTCAGCAAACTCATTCAGATTTAAAAATTTAACTGGCTCTCATCCAATCTTTAATCAAAAGCTAATGCACTTTTCCACCCTAAGACTTTTCCATTCACTGTCTAGAGAGGATGCTGGAGAAAACTCTCTAGGGAAACAGCTGGTTCAGTATGTAAACTGAATATGTGTGCATGTGTATGGTTTTCTTAAAAGGGATGACCTACAGAAGGTCCTCACTGTCATTGAGCATTAATAAGCCCTTGTAAGGACAGGCTTGCCACAAATCTTTTTTCTCCTGCACACAGTGGAGAAGGGTACTTTCCCCCTGCGCGTCTCCCATTGTCTATGGAGTGAATTAACAACTGAATAGGCTTGAGTAAAGGCAGGGAGGATACCAATGCTTCAAAGAATCTAAGCTCCTTTCCTTGGAGAGCCTTGTGATAAGGCTGAGTATATCTTAGAGAGCAAGAAGTTGAACATTTAATTCCCTGTGGTTAAACTGAAGACAAATGAGAGAAAAATTAGCAGTGTTACAGCCTTGGGAGCATGTAATGAATTACAAAAGCTAACTACTAAATAGAACCCTGAGGGCATTGGTGGTTCAGGGGTCAAATTCTTCCCTTCCACGCTGGCCAATGCACCCCATGTGCAGCCAGCACTAGTCTATCAGTGGGGGCTTGGGTGTTGTTACGATGTTGAACAGGTTTCAGTGGAGTTTCCAGACAAATACAGCTAGGAAGAAAGTCCTGGTAATCTGTTTCCAGAAGTCAGTCAATGAAAACTCTATGGATCACAAGAGTTCAATCCACCACCCATTATGGGGATGACGCAGGGCCAGGCAGCATGTTGTTTGGTTGCGCATGGGGTCATTATGAGTCCTAGGCCAACTTGACTAGCAACAACAAATAGAACCCTGGTAGATCACTTCCCGGAGGATGGAGAAGGTGTCTCACAGAGGAATTCCCTTTAGTTCCCAGGAAGACTAAAACCCAACCAGAGTGTTTTTAAGGGCAGACTGGGTGCTGATGATGGTACCATGAGAGTTTACGGCAACGCAGCTTTCTATACAGATACAAAAGGCCAAAGAGGTTACCACTGCCTACTTGAGTCAAGACAGTTCTCATCAGAAGGAAAAAAAAAAAAATTCTTTAAGGGAATCTCAATAACCTGATTAAAAAAATACTTTGTGTGTCATTTCACAGTTTCCTTTGTCTTATTTTTACATTGGGCGAAGTCTGTTCTTTTAATTGCACGGATTGTATTTATCTGTTCCTTGCCTAATGACTTCCTCATTACAAGCAAGCACAGACAGTTCAGTCTATTTCAGCTAGTCCAGTGAATTCTTTACAGATGAGAGTTGTAAAGACAAGATCTCTCTCTGTATTATATTACTCAATACCCCCTTTACATGTAAGCTAAGAGCCTTAACACATACAAAACATTTACACTTGAGAAGCACGGCTCTCATTAATAGAGCTGTATGAGCAAAGCCAAGTGTTGCATGAGAGGGAATTGTGTGTGAATGACTTACAAGAAAATCGTACAAATTATGGGTGGATTCAAAATAATTATGCCGTAAAATTAGGAGGGCTTGTAAAAAGCAAGGTTTATCTGAAGAGCTAAGCTTTCTCCTTTCTCTCTCATAGTCTACCACAGGCTCTGGAGCTCTCACGATGGATGCTTTCTGGGACTATCAGGAGCGCTTACCACTCCAGCTGATAGTTTGAGGATTGAGGCACTGCTTCCAGTGCTGCATCCGTTTGCTGAAACAACATAATTGGTATTCTGTCAATTCTGGGAGACTTGTTTCTCGCCAATGCCATCGATGCAGCTTGGACCTCTTCCTTCAGTACCATTGGTTCTTCATCAAATGCTACCTCCTGAAATGGCTGAATGTCAACCAGTTCTTTTTGGTACAGTGACTCTGTCTATTCCTTCCATCTTCTTTTGATGCTTCCTGCTTCGTTTAGTATTTTCTCCGTAGAATCCTTCAGTATCGCAGTTTGAGGCTTGAATTTTTTCTTCAGTTCTTTCAGCTTGAGAAATGTCGAGAGTGTTCTTCCCTTTTGGTTTTCTATCTCCAGGTCTTTGCACATTTCTTTATGAACATAGCAGACTTAAGAAAACGACAACAACAATCCATTGCTATCAATTCTGGCTCATAGCGACTCTATAGGACAGAGTACAACTGCCCCATAGGATGTTCAGGACTGTAATCTTTATAGGGGAGCAGTGGTTAAGAGCTTGACTGCTAACCAAAAGGTCAGCAGTTCGAATCCACCAGCCACTCCTTAGAAACCCTATGGGGAAATTCTACTCTATCCTAAGGGTCGTTATGAGTCGGAATTGAAGCAACAGCAACGGGTTTGGGTTTGTTTTAATCTTTATGGGAGCCGATCACCAGGTCTTTCTCCCACAGAGTGGCTAGTGGGTTCAAACTACCAACCTTTCAGTTAGCAGCTGAGCGCTTAACCACTGCACTACCAAGGATCCTTACAGCAGACTTAGTGGCGTTAATTTCAGGGCCGTGCCCTAAATTTTTGGAGCATATATGTGCACAAAATACAGCTCTCTAGGGCATCTCACCTTCAGGAGGCCTCCCAACATTCCAGGGTAACTTGGTTAGTGTTGGTTTCAGAAGGGGAATGCTTTAGTTACAAAACGTGAAAAAACTCTCATAATATGTCAAAAAGAATCAGTTTCTCAAATGTGAACTAAGATTCTTTCTAGGAGTGCATAACCTAAACTAGGGTGAAGGGTCCTGGGAGCAGGGCCAAGTTGGAAGCGGGGATACTGGCCCAGTGGCTACAGTTTATTTAGTCTAGGGTAATCTGAAGACATGCTCTTCCGGGAGCAAACACAAAAGCAAAGCTTGGCAGTCAATGCAACCAGGACACAAGTCGCAGGGTCAGGAAGGGAAGGAGGTCACTAGGGTGAAGTGACAGAGAAGGGAGAGAACAATATGAGGAGGCCAGCTTGGGAGCAACCCTGCAGAAGCTTTTAGCAGGGCACCTATAGACTCAGGCAAAGGCAGTGAGCTGTGCAAGGCAAGCACTATGCTCAAGACACAAGCATAGCACCCAATAGTATAGTTCCTATGTTCTATTCCCTGTGTGCTAATTTTTTACAAGCATTTGCAAAACTTAGGAAGGCATCAAAGGAAACCAGTTTCAGCATGAGGTGGCCCTAGTCTTTGTCCACTTAGCCCCGACTCCATATCAGCATATACCCCTTGCTCTGATAAGACTCCATTATCACCACCACCATCTGAAGGACAAGTAGGCAATTCACACTGGATTAATCCTAGTATCCTATTCCCTTGTTCCTAAAGCCCCCTCCATCCTGACCTCTCTATAATAAGGTTACCTGAGGCAATACATTTTCCTTTTTGATATAGGTTAGTTTGCATTTTGAATTGAGTTTCTGTCACTTACAGAGTTCTGAATAATACACATGGTGATCTAGTTTTTACACTCGTTTTCTTTCTCTCTCATACTAAGAAAGATGTGCTTATCATAAGCACACACCAGCATATTCAGTTTTCATACCCCTGTGATTAAATAATGATTTTCCCTACATCTGGCCCCTTTAGTATAGGGAAAATTGTAGAGTGGGTACACAGGATGGGTGAGAGAGGAGATTAGCAAGCAATAGCCCCCACAAGCTCTGCTATATGCCATGGGGCATCAGAAGGCCAAGGGTCTGATACTAGGGCAGGATTTAAACTTACCTTTCTGGGTTCTCATTTAGCTATTATGGCAATAGAACCACAGCTGCAGATAAAGCTAAGCGCTTTCTGTGGTACTCACATGTAGATGTTTGGTGTGACTGGGGAGTACCTAGGGATAAAGAAGAAAAAAATGGAACAATCAATCAATAAATGTCTCTTGTGTACTTCCTTTGTGAAAGGCACTGCTTGGTGCTGTAGGATATCCACAGATGAATAGAACATAGTCCAACACCCTTGAGAAGACTACCTTCTATTTGGGGAGACAAGACTTGCACACAGATTCTTATCAAATAAAAGGAAGCAAATACTAAAGATTAGTAGGTGGGTTAGACAGGAAATGCTGCATAAGAGCAGAAGCAATAGATCATTGCAAGCTGGTGTTTTATTAGTTCTTTGAGACTAATCTGGACATAGCAGATTAAAAAAAAAAAAAACCTATTGCCGCCAAGTCAATTCTGATTCATAGCAACCGTATAGGGCAGAATAGAACCGCCCCATAGGGTTTCCAGGGCTGTAATCTTTATGGAGCAGATAGCCAGGTCTTTCTCCGGCAGAGTGGCTCATGGGTTTGAACCACTGATCTTTCGGTTAGCATCTGAGCGCTTAACCATTGTGCAGCCGAGGCTCCTTATAGCAGACTTAGCGGCATTAATTTCAGGACTGTGCTCTAAAGGAGACTCTGGCCAACTAAAGGCAAAGTAGAATTTTATTGAAAGGACAGCTCTTTCTTCACAGGACTGAAGGAAGAGGCAAACAACAGCTCTCCAGTAGGACTGGAACCAGAATAGGCCCAGAAGACCTCCTCATTGGCCACCAAAACAGTGTTCGAACAAAGAATATGGGCCTGGACTAGCTGGGAGGCAGTGAGAAGGAAATAAGCCACAAGGAGAAAGGTATTTAAAAGTTCTCCTGTCCTCTAAACCTGAGAGAATATGTACTTATCACTCTTAAAGACTGGAAAGAGACAGTTGATCAGATATAACTCATTTGGGGGGTTATCTTAGTCATCTAGTGCTGCTCTAACAGAAATACCACAAGAGGATGGCTTTAACAAAGGGAAGTTTATTCTCTCACAGTCCAGTAGGCTACAAGTCCAAATTCAGGGCATCAGCTCAAGGGGAAGGCTTTCTCCATCAGCTCTGGAAGAAGGTCCATGTCATCACTCTTCCCTTGGTCTGGGAGCTTCTGTACGCAGGAACCTCAGGTCCAAAGGACACGCTCTTCTCCCAGTACTGCTTTCTTGGTGGTATGAGGTTCCCATGTGTCTCTGCTCGCTTCTCTCTTTTATATCTCAAAAGAGATTGGATTAAGACACTATCTAATCTTGTAAACCCCATCAGTATAACCTCATCACAGTGATAGAATTTACAATTACATAAGGAGCTCGCATATAACCTCATTGTAGTGATAGAGTTTACAACACACAAGGAAATCACATCAGATTACACAGTCACACAATACTGGGAATCATGACCCAGCCAAGTTGACAGATATTTTTAGGGGACACAATTCAATCCATGACAGGGGTCTAAGAGGAAAGATTTGTGCATATTGAGGGCAAAAATATCATAGCAGAAACTCAGTCATAACTAAAAATTCTCCAAACTCAGATTAAAGGCCAGCTAGGGATTTTAACCACAAAAGAATCAAGACTAATTTTCTAAAATTGACTGCCTCGAAAGCCCATCTGCACAGAGAACTCTGACTCAGCAGTCAGTGTGCAGAAGGAAAACACTTGGCCTTGTAGCTTTATTGAGCACTATTGACAGGACCAGGCAGCCATGACAGTAATCACAAAGCTCCAATTAGCTTATGTCTCCTAACGCCCTCCTGGTGCCCAAATGAGGCTGGTACACACTTTGGCCTGGTGGGGACCCAAACACTGGGAAAGGGTAGCATTAGGGAGCAAACAACGCAAGAACACTGACAATGAGCTGTATTTTCTAGACGAGGGAATACATTTTATTTTTTTAAACGAGCTATGTAAAGTGAGTCTTATGGCCAAATAAATCATGTGCAGTTAAAGAGTGGGTGTGGAATTACAAAGCTGACAAAATCATACATGGCAGCCACAGATAGCTCCCTTCAGCTCAGCCAAGTGGGAGGCAGAAACAGCTGGGGAAAGACTCCCCATGGTCCCTGTAAGCTATTTCCTATTACTAATAGAGATGGTGATTTCACTGTTAGGAGGAAAGCCTCATGCCTCATACCTCATATTCCCATAAAGAATTCCAAGGAGGAACTCTTGCCCTCTCTTTCTCCACACCCCCTCACTGACATTGTCCAGGATGACTTAAGTATTTGTTGACTTAGGAAGAAAGGCCTGAGCAGCTGTGGTGCCTTTTGTCCTCTATTCTTTGGAGTGGTCTGTCCTCAGCCTACTTTCTCCTCTGCTGCCGCACAGTGGAAGCTTGCCTGTGGAGGCCTTGTGCAGGCAGCAGTGATGGCAAGAATGGAGACGAAAGTCCACAGGCAGGACTAATCTTCTGCAGGTGCATTGGTATGCCTGCACTAGTTATTAAATATGGAAATATTTTTATACCAGTTTGGAAATAATATGAGTGACTGAAAATATGCAGTAAAATAGAGTAAATAATATGCATTCCAGCACATTTGGTTTTATCTCAGAAATCACATGCACTGTGATACTGAGACTTTTTTTTTTTGGCATTGACAGAACTTGCTATGGACTTCGAGTTGGCTATTTCAGGTGTTAGAAAGTTGCTTCCAGTTTCAAAAGTCTTGGTGGAGTTGGGGCACATCACAGCTGAGCTGAGGAGAACCTATTCTGCACATCCCCAAAGGAAGGCCTAACTCTGCCCAAGGTGGGAAACGAGTCCAGGTAGTGGTTAAAGAGGCCTCTGGGGGCTGTAGGGCAGGCTGGAGTTTGTGTGGGCACGTCTGCTCGGTGCATTTGGTAACCTTTTTATTTGACAATTGTTATAGATTGTATTGTATCCCCCCAAACGTGTGTTGGAATCCTAAAGCTTATACCTGTGGATGTTTGGGAACAGGGTTTTCTTTTTTATGTTAATGAGCCATATCATTGGAGGTTATGTCCACAACCTAATCACTTCTGAGTTACAAAAGAACAGCTTAGACACAGGGACAAGCACAAACAGGGGAAGACAGAGGCCACATGAAGATTGCCAAGGAGCTGAGGAACACCAAGGCTATAGAAGCTGAGAGAGGAGCTTCCCTCAGAGCCGGAAGAGAGAGAGCATTCTCCTACAGCCAGTGCCCTGAATTTGGACTTCTAGCCTCCTAAACTGTGAGAAAATAAATTTTTGCTCTTGAAAGTAAAAAAAGAAAAAAGAATTGCCTATGGAGGAGTCACAAAGTGTCCAGCTCTGACAGTGACTGTGTGGGTACGTCTGTCTCCTCACTCAGTCCGAAAGTGTGAGGAAGTCCATTGTGGCCACATACAGAAGCCACATTCCCTAAGCCAGCTGATATTTTCATCCCCATCTGCTGGACTTGTGTATGTACCTCAACTGGTTCAGAACTTGCTGCAGAATGAGAGGAGTATCCCAGAGCCCCAATATTCTTTATGACCTCTAACAGCGATCAGACATATTCATTTATCCATGGTGTTCACTAATCTAAGAAATCAGGCTAATACCTTATATTTGTATAGTACTTTCCTACATTACTTCTATGCACCTCACAAAGCCCTGCGAGGTAGGTAGAGCAGGTATTATCTTAGTTTTAGTGATTAAAAAATGAAGATTCAAAGAAGTTCAGTGAATTCCCCAGGTTATCCACTACTAAGTGGCAGAGTTAGGACTCCAACCTGGCTTTCTAACCCCAAGTTTGGTAGGAAGAGATGGTTGAGAAGTGGCATAATGTAGGGTTAAGAACCATGTGGATGTGGGTTCTAGCCCCAGTAAATCCTTGGGCAAGTTAATCATATTCTCTAAGCCTTCCTTTCCTTACCTGTAAAATAAGGATAATAGTAGGGTTGTTATGAAGACTTCATGAAACAATGCAAAGCCCTAAGCATATATTAAATATTCAGTAAGTGTCAGCTTTTTATTACATGTTTCAATCAATTGAATAAGCAATCTCTTTATTAACCTAGGTTTGGTACAGATCATCCTGTAAATGTCTCTTTGGCCATAACTCTATAAGATCCTATAAACAACCCAGTAAAATTGTTTTAAAGTTAATTTGAAAGCATTATATATTCCTATGTCAAGTACTCTAGGCATGTCACCTATTACAAAGTCCTTCTCAACACAGAGTCAAATTTTTGTAGTATTTTTTAGTAGTACTTTCTCTAATACAGGGAGCCCTGGTGGCGCAGAGGTTAAGCACTCGGGTGCTAACCAAAAGGACGATGGTTCAAACCCCCAGCTGCTCCATGGGAGAAAGATGTGGCAATCTGCTTCCATAAAGATTTACAACGTTGGAGACCTCATGAGGCAGTTCTAATCTGTCCTATACAGTCACTAAGAGTTGGAATTGTCTCGGAGAAATGGGTTTGGTTCTTTAACACATATAATATAAGTTGTTAATTCATGTAATTTGCTTACAAAGCATTTGGGCAATTTATATTAAGTATCAGAACAATCTTCATACCTTTTAACTAGGTAATTCCCCTTCTGGGAAGTTATTTACAATACGTAAAAAACCACACACACACACATGCACAAACACAAAGATGTTTATCACAGAGATATTAAAAATAGTAAACATAAACAAAATGCCTAGCAACAAATCTATCAGTTAGAGTTCCTTGGTTGCAAAGAACAGAAAGCAGCTCTGACTATCTTTAGCAAAAGAGAATATTGGAAAGGTTGGATAGATCTTTGAGTCAATGGCATCAGGAAGGATGGGACAGTCTCTCTTTGGGGTCACTGCTATTAGAATGACCCAGCTTCAGTGACCTTCTGCTCATCTCCAACCATATCTCAAGTGGGGTGACAGTATGCTTGAGACCCATATTATCTGCAGATGTGTCTAACCGTCCTGGCTTGGGCTGTATGCTTACCTCTTGGTGAGGTGAAATAAGGAGTGAAAACACTGTGATCAACAGTCTCATCAGATCACCTGCAAAGGCAGAGTAGCGTTTTCCTACAACAAAGAGAGGTGCTAAACAGGCAAACAACAGGTGCCCAGTACTATAGCAGAACGGCCGAGTCTATTATTATATATCCATCACAGAGAGTATTGTACAGTAAAACCTGTGAAAGCTGGAACCTGTGTAAGGCTGAAACCTCTCAGAGAAGGAAAACAAAAATATTTTCCACTAAAACAAGTGACAGAAAAGTGGTAAGACTGCACCCTGTCAAAGGCAGAAAACTTGTGAGACCCAGAAAAACAAGGCAGTCCTGTCAAGTTCTGGCTCTCACAAGTTTCACTGTATTATCTTAAAAATGACAATTATAGAGACTGTCTTAGTTATCCAGTGCTGCTGTAACAGAAATACCACAAGTGGACGGCTTTAACAAACAGAAATTTATTCTGTCACAGCTTTGGAGATTAGAAGTCCAAATTCAGGGTGCCAATTCCCGAGGAAGGCTTTCTGTCTCTGCCAGCTCTGGGGGAAGGTCCTTGTCATCAATCTGCCCCTGGTCTAGGGGCTTCTCAGTGCAGGGACCCCAAGTCTAAAGAATGCACTCCACTCCTGGCTCTTCTTGCTCGGTGGTAATGAGGTCCCTGTCCTCCCTACTCACCTCTCTCTTTTGTATCTCAAAAGAGATTGACTCAAGATACACCTAATCCTTTAGACTGTCCTCCTCATTAACATAACTGCCTCTAATACTGTCTCATTAACATCATAGAGATTAGGTTTTACAACATATAGGAAAATTGTATCAGACCACAAAATGAGTGACAACCACAACAATACTGGGAATCATGGCCTACCCAAGTTGACACACATTTTGGGGAGACACAATTCAATCCATAAGAGGGACTATATAGGAGTCCCTGAGTGGTATAAATGGTTAAGGAGTCAGTTACTAACGGGAAGGTTGGCAGTTCAAACCCACTCAGAGGTATCTGGGAAGGAAGGCCCGGAGATCTGCCTCCAAAAGGTCACAGCCTTAGAAACCCTATGGAGTGCGGTTCTATTTGCAACACATGGGGTCACCATGAGTTGGAATTGACTCGACAGCAACTGAGTTGGTTTTATAGAAACGATATAAAATGTTTATAATGTAATTTTAAATTGAAAAGGCAAGATTTTCAAACATGTGTGGGTGTATGATTATAACTGTGAAAGAAAAAAGGTATAGAAAAGAATTGGAAGGAAATTCATCCAAATCCTTGCAATGGCTGTGTTCCTGTCTGATCTAGGCCCAGTAGGAGCACCTGCCTCATGGACTAAAACCAGAGAGGGGTATGGGGCTGGGAGCTGATTCTGCAGAGGTCATCTCCAGTCTCCAGAAGAAGAGTTGAGAGCCAGAGGGTGACAGCAACTAGAAGGAAGGAGAATTGTTAGCCATCTAACCAGAGAAACAAACTTAAAGTCAAGGGCTAGAACAAGTGGGAGGGCCAATGGCTTCGGTTTGATCAAGACTGAGTGGCGTAGCCTTCCCTCTTGTGGGGCGTGGGCTTCACGTGAGTGGGGTTCTTGGCCTGAGGAAAAGGAACACGTTTGAAGGAGACAGTTGAGGAGAAGGATAGTGGGTGATTTTCTGCCCCTTCCTTGTCTCAAAACTTTTGTGACGATTTAAAATTTTTATGTGAATAAGAGGAATGAATAAAATCATATGATAGTTTTAAATTGTTGGTTCATTCTATTTACTTTCTTCCTAAATGTGTATTTAAATTTGGACTTCAAGGAGTCTCTTAAGCTACACTGCTGTCAATAATATTCCTGAATTGTAAAATGTTACTTGTTTAACTTACCAGTTACCTAGCTTTACCAGAATCTCAAAATGCAATCTTTCTATTTTTCTACAACTTACTGATCCAAGACGAATTATGCTTAAATGTAGTGACTTCTTGATTGTTTCTCTCATAGGTTCAGTAATCTGTTTGTTTTTTTGTAAGTCCCCAAAGATTCAGAGATGAAAACATTGCCTAGAGCTTTCTTTAAAATTTCTACAATTTTTGACAATATGAGGACAAGGAATCTGTGAATAACATATTACCTTACCCAAAGAGAAGGAAGGACCTCTTTGCAAAACAAAGTTTAAAAATAGGGCTTCAGAATTTCATATGCTTGGTTGGAGATACAGCACCCCTCTGTCATCTCTACATTAAAAAAAAAAAAAAAATAGACATTGGTCCTGGTGTCATGCAAAGAAATTTCAAAGTTTCTGAGAGAGGGGAAAAAAAACACAATCTGTGAAGAAAAAGTACTCATGATTAGTATAGGTTTTGAGGATCTTGAAAAAAAGAAGTAAAAAATAATATCCTATTTTCTGACTGCTATTCACATTTTGAAATATATACTTTCTTTAGAGTAGGAGGGAAAAAAATACTGTATTTTACGGAAAGGCTGCCAGCTCATTGTCTAGAGCTATTTAACATTTCCATGAGGAAAGGCTGTGTCGTCCTTGTAAGTCAAATGAGCTGCTAAAGCTGTATCATGAAACTTCCTTTGATATGAAACTGTATCCTCTATTCTTCGGTATGTCCTTCAACCACAGAGGAATTTTTTTCTTTTAAAAATATCTTACAGCAGATAAAGAGAATATCAAGAAATACAGATTATGGGATGGAAGACACCCAAATATGCCCAGAATCCTTTGCAGGGCTGAGAATCCTTTGAAAAGAACCACACACTTTAATCTTTAATGCTGTCATCTTTTCCTGATGAAAGCTTAAAAATCTTAAAATCTAAACCAAAAGGTTCCAAGGAAAATTAATTTGTTAAATTAGAAGGGGAGAAAAAAACAAAAACAAAAAAGCCTGTCATTTGAAATGATAAATATTACAATGCAGCGCTTACATGATTAAGTGCTAGTCTTGAAAAGGCAAATATACCCATGGGGGTTTGAATGCTAGCTGAGCATTCTTCTCTAAAAAGAAATGGGAAACATGTAAGACAAACTTTTTTCTCCCCTCCCTGTGAGCTGTGATCCATAAGTCTGAATCTGTAACTGTTATATGAAATAAGTTTGTAAAGTCTCTCTCTGCCCTTTCAGTCTGTCCTGGGAACAAGATCTTCCCCTGCTCTAGATGAACACCCTGGCAGGCCTCTGACTTTTCTGGAAACACTTAGGTAGTAAAAACAGTTCTCTTGTCAGTTCAAGTAACAAGACATGGTCTTAGTTTAGTAGTTAAAATATCTATTCCCAATATGGTCAAAGCATAAATTCTGCTTTTACATTAAATTATAACATTAAACTTTTAATTTTAAAAAGTACACATCTTCCTCCTCCCCCTGGCTCAGGCCTGTGCAGATGAGAACCTGCAGCTGAGGAAAGGAAGGCGTGCTTCCGATCTTGTTTCTCACCTAGGGCTACTCCTCCTCTCCCGACTCATGGACTTGGTAACCAACTCTTGGATTCTTGGTAACCATAGGATTGGAGGGCTAGGAGGAAGAAGAGATTAGGGGAGTCAGAGAGTTCTTTCTTGCCAGGTACTGTGGTGGTGATTTAGATTCTGGGTTTTCTGGGCTCTGCTTGTGTTTAAAGCTGACTGATTTTGTATAGGAGCCCTGGTGGCACAGAGGTTAAGAGCTTGACTGCTAACCAAAAGGTTGGCGGTTCAAATCTGCCAGCTGCTGCTTAGAAACCACATGGAGCAGTTCTACTCTGTCCTATAGGGTCACTATGAGTTAGAATCTAATGGAATCAACTTGACAGCAATGGATGTTTTTTTTTCAGTTTTGTTTTTGTTTGTTGTGGGGTGGTAATTGTTACAGATACCTCCACTCCCCATCACTGGGGACCTTTCCTGTGTCATTCTCTTCATGGGGTGAATGAGTCCAGGTTCCAGTTGGTTGCTGACTCCTTCAACAGTGACGGTACCTCCTTCTCTCCTTTGTGGTCTGTTGGTTCCTCCAGGGGGACCTCATGGACAAGACCTAAGGAAACACTATGAGGCCCTCCAATGCAGGTGACCTTCTTGACCTCCTCATCAAAGCAGCCAGCCAGCTTGTCTCTTCCTTTAGGTGCAAGTCAGAAACCAGAACCACTATGTCCCCCGAGCAACAGTTTTCACATTTTAGGCTCTTAAAGTGGTCTTGTAGAGGTCCCTTTCCCTCTGTTTGAAGAGAAGGACAGGCACTCCTATCCCATCTTCATGGGGGTAGGGATGGAATTTATTCATAGTCATGTAAACCTCTCTCTCCAAAAATACTCTTATTCTGACTTCCAGTGTCCACCCTTACATATTCTTATCAAGGGTGAAATACTTAAGAGTTGCAAAACTGATTTTATCTCACTTCCTTTTTTTTTTTTTTTTTCTTTTTTAATCCTGTATGGTGGTTTGGCATTCATTTTCGAATGTGGGTATTTTTGGAAATTTGGAATTTGATATTTTTATTGTCTTCAATCTTAAAGAAAATTTCCACCTTAATATCTTAGTATATCACAAAAAGAAACAATCTTTGTTGGTTATGAGGGATGGCAATAGACAATACATAAGTGGTAACTTTGGTGAAGGGTAAGACAGTATACAATACTGGGTAAGCCAGCACAACTTGTACAAGGAAAGGTCATGGAAGCTCCATGAACACATCCAAACTCCCTGAGGGACTGAATAGCTGGGCGAGGGCTGTGCGGACCATGGTCTAGGGGAACATCGAGCTCAATTGGCATAACACAGTTTATAAAGACAATGTTCTACATTCTACCTTGGTGAGTAGCATCTGGGGTCTTAAAAGCCTGTGAGCAGCCATCTAAGATATTCCACTGGTCTCACCCCTTCAGGAGCAAGGGAGAATGAAGAAAACAAAATACATGGAAAAGATTAGTCCAAAGGACTAATGGACCACAACTACCACGGCCTCCACCAGACTGAGTCCAGTACAACTAGACGGTACCCAGCTACCACCATTGACTGCTCTGACCAGGATCATAACAGTGGGTCCCGGACAGAGCTGGAGAAAAATGTAGAACAAAATTCTAACTCACAAATAAAGACCAGATTTACTGGCCTAACAGAGACTGGAGAAACCCTGAGAGTATGGCCCCCGCACACCCTTTTAGCTCAGTAATGAAGTCATTCCCAAGGTTCACAGTTCCACCAAAGATTAGATAGCCCTATAAAACAAAACAAGACTAATGGGACACAACAGTCCAGGGACAAAGACTAGAAGGCAGGAGGGGACAGGAAAGCTGGTAATAGGGACAAGGTTGAGAAGGGACAGTGTTGACATGACGTGGGGTTGTTAACCATTGTCATAAAACAATATGCGTACTGTTTAATAAGAAACTATTTGTTCTGTAAACCTTCATCTAAAGTACAATAAAAAAAAAATCTTAGTATATTGATGTTCACAAGACA
Organism: Trichechus manatus latirostris; assembly: GCF_000243295.1. NCBI lineage: Eukaryota > Metazoa > Chordata > Mammalia > Sirenia > Trichechidae > Trichechus > Trichechus manatus. The sequence goes on along the minus strand of NW_004443967.1, from coordinate 5,635,044 downwards.
TTCTAGTTCAGCCTTAAGACTTCAGAGGATGCAAATATATGTCAGGTATTTGATGTCCCAGATTTTAATATAAGTTACAGGTCATCAGTATAACCCAAAGGTAATACAAATGTGATTATAAATTCAATCGTGTAAAATAAAACAGCAGAAAGGCAATGCCCACAAGGCTTATGGTTCTACTCTTGTCATATTAAGCAAATCAGAACCAAAGAGAATATGTTGAGAACATATTAGCTGCAGAAATTATTTACTTTTTATCAAATAGCCATTGTTTTCATGCCTGTTCATCTGCTCAACACTGAATTTGCTGCTTCCCCAGAGACTCCTTGTCAATTACACGGTCTTTCTTTCATACTTACATCAAGGCCAAGAGTAACTGTTCCAAGCACAAAGCAACAGCCTGTTTCTTTTGAAGCAAATAAAATAGGACCATCGTTTTCCACCTTTTTTTTTTGCCTGAAAAGTGACAGGATAAGAATTAGGCTAAAGAGAAGGATAAAGCAACATTTCTTCCAGGAGGCTGAACAGCGTTATTTTAACAATGCACTTTCTGATGGGTAAGCAGTGAGTTCTTTTGTTTACTAAAATACCTCAATCAATTTTTCTCTTAACGACTTTCATCACCATGACAGACATAGTGCTGAAGGACATTTCAGTTCTGAATCTTATCTTTCCTCACATTCCTTACTGTCCTGCACAGGCACACGCCATGGTTATGTGATATTCCTTGTTGGCGGTAACTGAAGCTTAACAGATATAATTAATGGATTATTCCAACCCTCTCTTTAGTTCTTCAGTTCCTTTTATTTTTAAAGAGATAAATTGTAATAGCAGCATTACCAGATTCTAAATACGGTAGAGACACATTAGAAGAATAAAACATCCCCCTATGACTCACCATGTGGCTATGGTAGTAATAGAATAAATGACCATTCAGAGGGATATCAAAGTCACCCTTGTTTGATTTTAGCGCTTCCCCTTTGAATACTCTCTGGAGACTGGAAATCTGGATTCCATAATCCTCCCAGCCCCTTACTAATTTTGTGAGATTGGCCAGTCAACTATCCTCTGTCTTATGTCATCTGCAAAATGACCCCTGCAAGAAAATGTATCGCTTAGGTAATTACTTAAGTCAACTGTGCTTCTCCAAATTTTAACCTTCAATGCTCTGCTGCACTGTATTACTAGCACCTTTCTAGGGTTTATGGGGGCAGTGATGGTTCAGTGGTTGTAGTCTCACCTTCCATGGTGGAGACCCAGGTTCGATTCTTGGCCAATGCACCTCATGTGCAGCCACCACCTGTGTGTTATTGGAGGCTTGCATGTTGTTATGATGCTGAACAGGTTTCAGAGAGCTTCCAGACTAAAGAGGAACTAGAAAGAATGGCCTGGAGATCTACTTCCAAAAGTCAACCAGTGAAAACCCTATGGATCACAACAGTCCAATTGGCAATCAATCACCCTGACAAAATTTTGTTCAATGGTGCATGGGGTCACCATGAGTCGGGGGCTGTCTGGACTCATGGCAGCCAGCAACAACGATAATCTCGGATTTATTTCTGCAGGATTAAAAAACAGAATGTGTGGTAGAATTATGAGTAATTTGTATTTTATTGTTTGTATTTTCTACTACTTTCTAAGATTTCTACAATGACTGTGAATTACTATTATAATAAGAAAAAAGTTGTTAAAAAGAACAAACAAGAAAAGTTAAAATGAACAAAATTGCATTTTGGGGGCCTTACACAGCCTCAAGTCTGTTTCAGTTACGTTTTAAAATTCAAAAAAACTTAATGTATAGAGATCACTATGAGATATTTATGAAATCTAGTCACAAGAGCTCAGATGTAGCATTGTATCTGAGTGGAATACATTTTAATAACATTTATGGAGCATCTATATGTGGAAATATATAGACCACTACCAGTCTGTCAGTTTCTCATACTGTGGTGGCTCGCATGTCGCTATGATGCTGGAAGCTATGCCATCGGTATTTCAAATACCAGCAGGGTCACCCATGTGAATATGTTTCAGTAGAGCTTCCAGATTAAGACAGACTGGGAAGACAGGCCTGGTAATCTTCTTCAAAAGATTAGCCAATGAAAACCTTATGCATCACAACAGAATATTATCCGATATCGTGATGGAAGATGAGGCCCCAAGGTTGGAAGGCACTACACAACAATGGACTCGAACATACCAATGATCTTGAAGATGGCGTAGGACTTGGCAACGTTTTGTCTGATATATAAAAGGTCATCCTGAGTCAGAGCTGACTGATGGCAACTAAAAACAACAGTATGTGGGAAAAATCATTGAGCAAAATAATGAGTAAGACAAATCACATGCTATCCTGGTTCCCAGGAAGCTGACAATATGAAAGTGCACTAGACTGTAATCAGGAAACCTCGGTTCACTCATTTTTGTTTGACCAAAATTTATTGAGTCCAAAGCATTGGAGAAAGTATGAGGATGAATGAAGAAATTAGGGTGCAATGGGAGGGACGATATTTAAACAACTCCAAACTAGGAAGGCTGGCAAAAGTGCTAAACACAGGCAGAAATAGGACCCAGAAAATACTAGTTAACTCTGACTGAGGAGATCAAAGGCCTTCTTTGCTATGCTAAGGAGTTTGCATTTTAGGGTGGCCTGTGCTCCTCAACAAGTTACTTAGCCTCTCTTGCTACCTGTTTTCCCTTCTGAAAAAAGAATATCAGGTTTTCAAATTTTCAGTGATACCAATTGTAAAATTCTATGAGTCCTTAACTGAGATGCGATCGATTATTTTTGTGTGGCCTTTCTAGCCATGGTCTTGTAACTCCCACCCAGGTGATGGTGGCAGCAGAGCCCACCACCACCAAGGAAGAACAGCCAAGAGCCAGGTGTGTCCTTTGAGGGGAAAAGAGGAAGGAGAGAGGGAGGGAGAGGGGGAGAGAGCGAGAGAGGAGCAGTGGCAGGGGATGGCACGGTGGGCTTCCCAGACCACAGAGAGAGAAAGCTGAATGCCTTTGGGAAGAGGAATAGGGCCAGGGAGAGGTGTGCCTGCGAGCACGGCTGGGAAGAGGCTGTCCTGGTGAAAGAACTCTATCCTTGAGTGTTCCTGAGCCTGAATTGTACCCTGTTACTTCTCTAATAAACCCCATAATCGTCAGTATGGTTTGTGAGTTCTGTGTGGCCATTGCAATGAATTATCAAATCCAGCAGAAAAGTAGAGTGCTGTGGGAGGGACAGTTGGTATCAGAGTTGGTAAAGATGGCAGAGAAAGGAGGCATGTCTGACCCAGCCCTCACAGGAATCAGCCCTGGGCTATTGATCTCGACTCCCCTTCCTCCTTGTGCAGTTAGAGGAGGTCAGACACCATCCCCAAGCCGTTTTTACATGATTTTATGCTATGACGATAACAAGGATCCTTGATATCTAGTGCTGCTTTTAACTTCTCCGTTCCTTTTCCCTAATCACTCACTACTATTGTTACTTTCTATAACAAAACCAAACCTGGGATCATACCTCTCCTTCTAGTCCCATCTCTTGGTGGCTAGTAAACTATGGAAGTACCGACTTGGCCAGTAGAAAATACCGTTTGACTTGGCTGTGTACAATCAAGCAAATTGGGTTCAGAGCTTCCTCTTCTTTGTTATTTCTTTAAGGATTATTAACCAAATGTTAGGGGGTACAGGAAACAAATACAAAAACCTGTTGAACTAGCTGGTTTTGTAATTAATTGGTTTTAGCTGTCATTCTAATTTAAAGGCATGCAGGGAACTCATACTTTCTTTCCAGCCAAAGTAATATTTCCCAAGTTTCTGTAGGTCTTACACAGTAACCTTGAAACCGCATGCTTTTCTGACATTCTCTGAATTTTTTAAATTGATCTGAATTTTTTAAATTGATTTGGATTCGGTGCTGGCTTTTATTAGTATTACACTCTTAGCAAACAATACCCACTTTCTTTTCTTTTTAAAGGAACATTGCTGTTGGATCCATTCAAAGGGAAAAGCATGCTAGCCTGCATTTGAGGATCCACTCAAGACAAATACAAGAACAAGTTAGTTTTATATATACATATATATATATAATTTTATATATAATGCATATATTAAGCCATCTTCCTGTTATTTATTAAAACTCATATAAAATTAATGTTTTTATCTATTCACCTATTTAATTAAAAAATGTATTTATTGAACTCCTGCCATGTGAAAGGCAAAATATGTCATTAAGCAAAATGACCCATCCTTTCATGCGAATTTATTCTTTTCTTATGACATGAAAATGATTTAGTGCTTTAAAAATTCTCCAGAAATTTCCCGGGCAAAAGGCTGTTGGATGAATCCTAATGCTGAAAGGACAGCACCCTAGTAGAATGTAAAAGGGAAAAGGAAGCTAGAACAAGGTTTCTCAACCTCAGCACTGCTGACAGTTGCGGCTGGATAGTTCTTTGCTATAGGGGGCTGCTCTGTGCTTTGTAGGATGTTTAGCAGCATCCCTGGCTTCTACCCAGTAGATGCCAGTAGCACTACACCTACCCCCACCCACAGTCATGGCAATCAAAAATGTCTCCAGACATTCCCAACTCTTCCCTGGGGAGCAAAGTCATCCCCCACCGAGGACCACTGAGCTAGAATGATTCTCACTCTGGTAACGTGCCAGTTTCTACTCATGAAACTATGTTCCCTTTGCTTCTTAGAGATGACAGAAAAACCTACGCACCTTGAGATTTCATGTAAAGCAAATGCCATTCCTGTGCCTCTCCTTCTGTCACCAGAGGTAATGATATTGGGTGATCTCTTCATGAAAGGGTCTGAAAAGCTGCCTACTGGCCCAGAGTTGTCCGGGTTAAAACTTAGTTTTCTTTAATAGAGATGCTGTTGTTGGGTGCCGTCAAGTCGATTCCAACTCATAGTGACCATCTAGGACAGAGCAGAAGTCGTAGTGACCCTACAGGGCAGAGTAGAACTGTTCCACAGGGTGGGGTTCCTAGGCTGAAACCTTTAAAGAAGCAGATCACTAGGTCTTTTCTCCTGTGGAGCCGCTGGTGTGTTTGAATGGCAGACCTTTCAGTGAGTAGCCCAGCACTTAACCACTGCACTCCCCAGTGCTCCTTTTTAATAGCGACAGATTTGTACTAATAGAACTCCACTATCCGGCGCAGTCTCCCTTGTGACTAATGTTGTGAGTGGTGCCCTCAGGAGCTTAGAAATATGGTGCCCTGGGAGTTAAATCAAGAACTCAATGTTTGTAGGTACTGAGAGAAGATATGCAAAGAAACCTTCAAGCAGTGGTCCTCACACTGTGGCGTGCATAGGAATCACCTAGTAGCTTGTTAAAAATGCATATTCCTGGGCCCCACCCGCAGAGATTCTGATTTGGTAAATCTGGGGAAGGCCTAAGCATCTGCATTTTTAAGATACATCCAAACGATCCTGATGTCTGTGGCCCATAAACTTCTCTTTGGAAAAAACACTGCCTTAATGATAAAGAAGGGCTGCCAGGCTTTGACTAAGACCTGCCTAGAGCCATTGCCATGTGTCAGGATAAGCCCATCAGTAGGGTAGAAAGACAGGGTCAGCCATGGTCACACCCAGGAGAGACGCTGGGCAAGATGGACGGTGCCATCTAAGTAGCATTGGCCAAGGGAGAGTGTGCCCTGCCCAAGAACACAGCCTGTCCCTTCCTTAAGGCAGCTGCTGTCTCAGTTGTAGAGATGGATATTCTCCGTCGCCTTAGACTAGTGTCATTAAACATTCAAAATGTATAGCTAGCTCTGCTTCCGTCTGCTGCGCTATGCCCTGGGGCAACTTTCCTTCTCACTGTAAATTACAAATTGATATTTGATTGATATTTGATTGTGCTTGGGCAACGTGAGTTCTTCCCAGAACAATGGCTCTGTTCTCGCACGCTGGCAAATCTGGGTTTCTAATGGTGGAGTCAGAACCTGGACGGTGGTAAATTAACAAAGTAAGAGCAGTGGTGTGTTGGCAAATGTTTACCAGGCAGCTCCTCACCTCCCCAGAACACCTGGATTTGTAGCACTGGTTGATCACCATAGATGTAAATACTTCCACCATGGCCAATTTCAAGCTACTAACCTGATGTCACTATAAGCGGAATTGGGAAGAGATACGCAGTAATTTTAGTGTACTGGTACAATAAATAACCCCAAGAACATAGATACAATAAAAATAATTAGAAAGAAATGAGTTTGGAGTATTTATTACCTTTGTTTTTAATTTTATTTAATTTAATTGTAAGTTTCTTTATATAATTTAATTTTTAATAATGACTGCTTTTAACCACCAGTTCACAAAAATTCCTGAAAATTTAATATTCAGTCCTCATAAAACCAGTACAAGCCAGCACTAGCACATCACTGGCCGGCCCACCTCTGTGAGCACATCACCTAGCCGAGGTGATACTTCTGCTTCCAATGTGCGTATTCTTCATCGTTCCTATGTGGCCACAGAACAGGGTTCAGCTTACTACCCATCTGATGTTTAAAACCATCGGTCTAATTCCATTAATCCCTTGTATGCGTCTACTTCTTTTAGAGCACACAAAGGGTTTTCATTCACGTAATTTCACCTGATTTTCATACCCACCTCATAAACTAACTATAACAGATATTTTCCTCATTTTACCCACAAAGAAATTAGACTGAGAGCAGCTAAATTACTTGCTCACAGTCAACCAGCTAGTATGTGGCCGAGCAGAGAAACAAGGAAACTGCCATTTCTCAAATGTCAAGTGGAGACGAGACATTGACATGGTGCTAATCCTCACAGCATCCTCATCGGCCCATTTGACATATGAGGAAACAGAACTAAGGGAGATTATGCCATTTCTCCAAATCTAAGGCCAGATCAACTGCACTGTGCTTCTCAAACTTTAGAGCACATCAGAATCACGGGAGAACCTGCTAAAATACAGATTTCAGGGCCTCACACCCAGAGATTGGAATTCAGTAGGTCTAGGGTGAGGCTCAAAGGAACTCCAGAGGCACAATGGTTAGGCACTCGGCTGCTAACTGAAAGTTCAGCAGTTCGAACCCACCAGTGGCTCCATGGGAGAAAAGACCTGGCAATCTGCTCCTGTGAAGATTACAGCCTAGAAAACCCTATGAGGCAGTTCTATTCTGTCCTATAGGGTTGCTATGAGTCGAAATCGACTTGATGATACAACAAAAGTGTGGGGCCAACAAATTTGAATTTCTATCAGGCTCCCTGGGAATGCCCACGATGCCTGTCTAGGCACCACACTTTGAACAGCCTTGAGCTACACCATACCAGTACCAGTTGCCATTGAGTCAACTCTGACTGATGACAGCCCCTTGTGTGTCAGAATAGAACTGTGCTCTGTGAAGTTTTCAGTGGCTGATGTTTTGCAAGTAGATAACCAGGCGTTTCTTGTGAGGTGCCTTTGGGTGGACTCAAACCTGCAACCTTTCTTTGGTTAGTAGCTGAGCGCATTAACCATTTGCACTACACAGGGACTCTGAGCAGCACTATACCCCATTGTCATCACATTGATTCAGACTCATAGCGACCCTACAGGACAGAGTAGAACTGCTCCATAATGTTTCCAAGAAGTGGCTGGTGGATTCAAACCGCTGACCTTTTGGTTAGCAGCCAAGCTCTTAACCACAGCACCACCAGTGCTCCGAGCAGCACCATACTGCTTATTAATTGCTTCCTGGGAAACAGGTGTCCTGACTCCTAGTTCCGTGCTCACTACAACACATTGCAATAGTTTATTCTAACCTCAAAACTAACCAGGCATAACACAATATTGTGTATATATTTATAAACGTACATATTTTTCCTTTAATCAGTTGATATAACGTGGTAGTTCTGAGATTTTGTATGGATTGATATTATGCAGAAAATTTATTTGCCACCAAAACCACTAGATGGAAAGATTTAAGACACCTGTCACTGGGGTTTATAACCAATGCTCTGGAAATTTTTAGAAATAAAAATGTTAAGTCAAATTCTGTTGTCAGTAGTCCATATAGGGAAAAATTCTGTATGTACTGCGGAATCTCTGGGCTCATATATTGCAAAATAAGCTCCCCAAACTTGCGTTTTCAAGTTTCAATTTTGCTTCAGGGAAAACCGACTTCTTTTACTCAGCTGATATTTATAGTTGGAAAAGCCGTGCTGAAGCAATATTTAACATTAATTATAATATTTATAAGACGTGTTTCCATGAGGTTCTCAGGTAACTGTAGTCATGTCATCTTTTTCTCAGCGTGGGCTCGAAATGGAGAGACGAGATTACCATCTTCATCTTAGAGATGACAAGCCCATGGCTCTGCACAAACCTTAGGCGTCTCGCCGAAGATCATTCCCACACTTAACAGTATAGGGAGAAGCAGAACCTAGACCCTGGGAATCCCAGCTCAGGATACCCCTGCTACACGACCGCTCTTTAACAGACAAAGTCTCTGCATGTGAGGGCCAGGGAAAACAGTGAACATAGAACGATGAAACTTAAGCCAACCTGCCTGATTACTTGGTGACAGCTTAGATAAAATGTTGGGAGGGGTAGGAGAGTCAAACTATTGCCTAAAATGAAATTATTGGTTTGAATGACTCATTTCCACTTCCCATTACCATGGAAAAATAGGAGTTGGCATTTGTGCTTTATGGCTTATCAAATCTGACCTATAGCTTCTGAAAATTGATGTTTTACTAAAATAGCCTAAGTCTGATGTATCATATTTGCACGCTACCAATTAGGAGGCAATTCATTTTCAACTAATAATGGCCCCATAAGTGCTTACTCAATTAACATGATAATTTAATTATCTTCTACGGCAATATATGATTTGGGGAAATCTATTTAAAGTTGGTGCCCTACCCCCACTATTCCATTCTTCCTCCCTTTGTCTTGCTTTTAAAATACCAAGTACTCCTGGTGAATATTCATTTTGCCCTGTTCAAGGGTGGTACATCAACTTACTGTATCTCCCAGGAATGGCCATTTCTCAGATGACTGAAAATAGTGATAGTGTATTTTAGGTGCTTTACCCCTTCCAAATGATGAGCAGACTTATGAGCTGAGGAACTTGGGTTGTTTGTTTTTTTTGTTTTTTATGGTTCAGCTGTCCAGTGTTACCAGACAGCCCAAGCAACATTCAGGAGTTCCAGTGCCCAGCCTTTACTGTGCTGAGAAGTTTCCCCATTTATTAGAAGCCTGGGCCAGTCCCTAAGGAACCCTGGGGGCACAGTAGTTAAGCACTCAGCTGCTAACAGGAAGGTTAGCAGTTCAAACCTACCAGCAGCTCCGAAGGAGGACGCTGTAGCAGTCTGCTTCCGTGAAGATTTAAAAAAAAAAAAAGCCTGTTGCAAGAGTACAGCCTTGGAAACCCTATGGGGCAATTATACTCTGTCCTATAGGTTTGCTATGAGTTGGAATCAACTCAGCAACAGATGTTTTTAGGCCAGTCCCTGTAGGCCCAGGAAGCGCCTGGAGGCACTTCTGTAGGTGCAGCATTGAATCTGAATTTAGTAGAAAGAGTGAGTTTCCAGGCTTTGGTAAAAATCTCTCCATTTTGGCCCCTCGTTTCGCCCCACTGACACTGAATTAGTTCAGGCTGGTGGTGAAATGGTTAAGAGCTCAGCTGCTAATTGAAAGGTTGGCAATTCAAAACCACCCAGTTGCTCTGTGGGAAAGAGACCTGGCAATCTGCTCCTGTAAAGAGTACAGCCAAGAAAACCCTATAGGGCCGTTCTACTCTGTCATGCAGGGTTGCTATGAGTCAGAAATCGACTCTACTGCCCCTAACAATAACCACCCATTCCGTCTAACGTACTCTGCGTGCCTAGCACGTTCCTTGGTCCGTCATCAGCCCTCAGATGTTACAGTTGTTGCTGCTGTTTTATAGTCTTTTAAGGCCAACTAGCTGCTTCCACTTCCAATCAAGTGTTCTCTGCTCCTACATAGATCTCATCTGGTTTCTACTCTGCTTAAAAACGCTTAATGACTCTCTATTAGTTACAGCTGTGTTTTTCAAGTACATCAGAATCACGTGGGTTGCTTCTTATACGCTCGTAGATTTCTAGATCTATTGTATCAGACCCTTTAGGAATTGGGCCTAGGAACCTGAATTTACAATAAAAGACTGTCAACCTGACCAAGGCAAGGTCGTGGAAGCTTCGTAGACACATCCAAACTCCCTGAGGGACCGAATTACTGGGCTAAGGGCTGGGGACCAGGGTCTCAGGGGACATTTAGCTCAACTGGTATAACATAGTTTATAAAGAAATTATTCTATATCCTACTTTGATGAGTAGTGTCTGGGGTCTTAAAAGCTTGTGAGCCTCCATCTGAGATACTCCACTTGTCCCACCATGTTTAGAGCAAGGGAGAATGAAGAAAACCAAAGACACAAGGGAAAGATTAGTTCAAAGGACTAACGGACCACAACCACCACAGCCTCTACCAGACTGAGTCCAACACAACTAGATGGAGCCTGGCCACCACCACTGACTGCTCTGACAGGGATCATAATAGAGTGTCCTGGACAGAGCAGGAGAAAAATGTAGAATGAAATTCTCACTCACAAAAAAAGACCAGACTTACTGGTCTGACAGAAACTGGAGAAACCCTGAAACAATGGCCCCCGGACACCCTTTTAACTCAGTAGTGAAGTCACTCCTGAGGTTCACCCTTCAGCCAAAGATTAGACAGGCCCATAAAACAAAGTGAGAATAAATGTGCACACCAGCCCAGGGGCAAGGACGAGAAGGCAGGAGGGGACAGGAAAGTTGGTAATGGGGAACCCAAGGTCGAGAAGGGGAGAGTGTTGACATGTGGTGGGGTTGGCAACCAATGTCACAAAACAGTATGTGTATTGTTTAATGAGAAACTAATTTGCTCGGTAAACCTTCATCTAAAGTACTGTTTAAAAAAAAAAAAAAACACTATGTTTCTTAGACACACTGTTGTTTGAGACTCACTGATCGAGGGTCAGTGACAGAGAGTCAGGGGTATGTGAGCTCCACATGTAGGATTTCATTTCAATATATGCCACCCTTTGACCTGGATGATCTTTACCTGGCCACTCTTTATGCAAAGAGTGAGGCAGCTTTTTGAGTCCCAGGAAACACAAAGATCCGTTTACACTTTTCTTAAGGTATCTGCTCACACAACATTTATGTAACAAACAGTGGCCTTTACCCAGTTTTTCCTTGAACCAGAAGGTTTGCCCCCGTGCCAGGCAGTCTTCACTCCTGGATGGTGGAGAAGCTGGAGTTTTTAGTCCACTCCTCAGTGAGCCCCACGTTTGATCACTATCTTGACTAGCACCCTGTTACCTTATTATTACTTTATCTCTCCTCTAGAAGTAACACAGCAGGCATAGAAGCAGCACCTAGGATTAGGAGAGGCGGAAGAGAACTTCCATTACTGTGTTTGCAGTGGCCCACGAGGGCAGCTAGTCGAGTATGTCCTTATTATTTTTTGCTTCATGCCCGCTCCCTTCTGGTAATATAAGGACTGGATGTGATAATACAGTAATGCACTTAGCACAGCCCTCAGCACAAAGTGAACACTTAGCAGATGTTACCTTCCACTGTAATTCTTGGAATATAGCCCAACCTCCAGCCCTTCCCTTAACCATTGTCAGAGCAAGAACGTTGACCAATATGGCCAGGTACATTCTCATGTGTCTAGACAGGAATAAATGTGTCGGCCTTAGGAATTTTCTCTAGCACCTGCAATAGGCCCTTTTGAGCTTTTTTTTAATTCTATTGTTGTAGTTTAAATGAAGTTTACATTTCAAGTTAGTCTCCCATACAAAAATTCATACGTACATTGTTATGTGACCCTAATTGCTCTCCCCATACTGCGACAGCACACTCCTCCTTCCCACCTCTGATTCCCCATGTCCATTCAACCAGCTCCTAACCCTCTCTGCCTTCCCGTCTCACCTCCAGACAGAAGCTGCCTGCTTAGTCTCTTGTATCTACTTGAGCTAAGAGGCACACTCCTCACGAGTATCACTTTATGTCACATGGTCCAGTCCAATCCCTGTCTGAAGAGTTGGCCTCAGAAATTGTTTTAGTTCTGAGCTGATAGAGAATTCAGGGACCATGCTTTCTGGGGTTCCTCCAGACTCAGTCAGACCATTAAGTCTGATCTTCTTACTAGAATTTGAGTTCTGCACCCACCTTTCTGCTGTTCCATCCGGGACCCTCTGGGCAGTCATTGGTGGTAGCCGGGTACCATCTAGTTCTTCTGGTCTCAGGCTGATGGAGTCTCTGGTTTATGTGGCCCTTTCTGTCTCTTGGGCTCCTACTTTTCCTTGTGTCTTTGGTGTTCTTCATTCTCCTTTACTCCAGGTGGTTGGGACCAATTGATGCATCTTAGATGGCTGCGGGTCTTTTGAACTTTTGCCAAATTATAATTTCAGAGCAGTTACCAAAGGGATAGAGTGGTTCCTAGACGATAGATCCTTTATTTTGTGGTCAGCCTATCCTAATCCTATGTATCGCTCCTATTCCTGCTGACCTCTACACACATTCCCTGACCGATCTTTCCTTCATGCAGCTCTGCTCGTGGGTGCCCATCGCTCAGCCTCCTGGAAGACGGCTCCCATCTCCCTCAGAAGCCATGAGTGTGGGGGAGGGCATAGAAGACTGCAGATTTGGCAACCCTTGGCAGGAACCTTTCTATTTTATTTCCTTTAGAGGCCTGTTTCTGCCAGGTCTTTCAGCTCTACAAAGATAAAAGCATAAAGCATTGTCTCCATGATTAAGAGCAAGGTTAGTCAGCACGGTTTCCATCAAACTGAGGTTTCCTTCCAAGAGGTAAAGAAGCAACTCTATTACTGTTGGCAGTGAATAGGGGTGTGTGTGTGTGTGTGCACATGTGTGAATGAGAGACAGAGAGAGAGAGACAGAGAGAGAGGTAGGCAGACAGGTGGGAGGGGGTAGGGAGGGAATAAGTCCACGCTCCCTGCAATAGTATAGAGAAAAGTTAAGCATCCTTTCACAATCCAGCTCCACACCTAAACCCCGCGTTCTGAGAAGTCGGGATTTTCCTTTGTGGGCTTTTCATTTCTTCAGTCTGCTCGGCTGTTACTTCAAGAGCATTTCCAAAGAGGATGATGTAGCACAGTAAGTGGCCCAAGGGACTGCTCCGTTCAAACCTAAATCAAAAGTCATTAACACCATCTGACGGCTATTTGGCAGTTTTTGTGAAAGGAGCTCATAGCAGCCGCCAGTCGCACCCTCGGCTCCTGACAGCTCTGGCTGACTGGCTAAGTCGGGACTGAAGGCTACTGTAGGAGGCATTAAAGGTGAATGGGTGAACCCTAGGGCTGTTGAAGACTAACCCACACGGCCAACCTGGAGAGCCACATGGCTTCAGAGACCACAGTCCAAATGGGACCCGTAGCCTGACAAGTGCAAGCTGGGAGGGTGGGCTGGTAAAGCTGCTTAGTCATAGCATATAGTACTAGTTACCAGTTGCCGTCGAGTCGACGCCAACTCATGGCAAACCCATGTGTGTCAGAGTAGAACTGTGCTCCATAGGTTTTCAATGGCTGATTTTTCAGAAGTAAATCACCAGGCCTTTCTTCTGAGGCACCTCTGGGTAGACTCAAACCTCCAACCTTTCAGTTAGCAGCCAAGTGCATTAACCGTTTGCCACCCAGGGACTCCTTATGGCACATAATAGCACCCAAAATGTCTATTTTGAGTCATTTCAATACATCTCTAGTTAAGAAGAGGTGAACAAATATTCTCGTTCTTTTCATACCATAATACAACGCAAATAAATTTCTCAACTAAGGATGGACCAAAAATTATATCTGGAGAAACATGGCCAATAAATATTAACCAAGTTTAAGTTACCAATTTATGAAGGCTGACAGTGATCAAGGGAGACATGGAGAGCTGGCCAATGAACAAACAAGTAATACAGTTAAGAAATTAAAATAAAATACATATAAATTATGGCGAGTGGTAGGAAGGAAATAAACAGGGTGAAAACAGTGAAGGGAAAGTCACTTGAGGCAGGTTGAGGAGAAGATATCTGAGCTGAGGCCGGAAGATGAGAAGCCAGCTCTGTGAATAGATGGAGGTGTCTTCCAGGGAGAGGGAGAGCAAGTGTAAAGGGTTGGAGGCGGGAAAGGCATGATGTTAAGGAAGAGAGAAAAGGCCAGTGTGGCTAGAGTGTGGTACTCTGGAGGCAAGAGTCATGAGATAAAGTGGCAGCAGTAAGAGGAGCCAGGTCATGCAAGCCCTCCCAGACCACGACAAGAATGGATTAAGTATATATATATGTGTGTGTGTGTGCATGCATGTACATATATATGTATATACATCTATATATATCAAAAAACAGTTCCCATCGAGTCAATTCCAACTCATGGTGACTCCATGCCTTCCATAGAGTTTTCAAGGCTGTGACCTTTCAGAAGCAGGTTGCCATGCTTTTCTTTCGAGGTGCCTCTGGGTGGGATTGAACAGCCAACCTTTCGTTTAGTAGTCAAGCATTAACCATTTGCGCCACCCAGGATGGACTGAAGGTGCGTGAAGGTCATATGCAGAAGGACTTTGCAACAACAGCTGGAGCTGCCAATGGAATGGACTGCTTTGGCAGGCAGAGAGGTCGCATTGACTAAAACTCGTCTGCTCAATTCGCAAAAGCATGACACTGCAGTCTCTGGGCCCAGGGTTTGGCTTCATGATCCTTCTCCCATTTCATCTTGTTAGATTCAGCCTCTTGCTCCAGCCTGAGGAGCTCTTTTCAGAGAAGCATGCCACCAATGTTCTCATTTGAAAGCCGTGGATAAAATATTGACCACCAGAGCACTGATGACTGAGTCCTGCTGTTGGCCACAAAGCCTGCCCCCCACCCCACCCCAGCAGAGGCTAGAGGCCATTCTTAGGGATGCAACGTAAAGGAATTAGGTGTCACATGGGGAGTAGCTGACCTTTCCTATCTCTGCTATTCCGAAGAGTTTATGAGATCTCTGCGAATACATTATAAAGGACAGTATAGCACATGTTACGGTGCTAGTGGTATTTAGGGGAACTTGTCCTTATGAAGGAGCCCTGGTGGTGAAGTAGTTAAGTGCTCGGCTGCTAACCAAAAGGTCATCGGTTCGAACCCACCAGCCGCTCTGTGGGAGAAAGATGTGGCAGTCTGCTTCCGTAAAGATTTACAGCCTTAGAAACCCTATGCGGCATTTCTACTCCGTCCTACAGGGTTGCTATGAATTGGAATCGACTCGACGGTAGTGGGGTTTTGGTTTGGATCCTTATGAAAGAAGCCCTGGTGGCTCCGTCTTTAAGTGTTCTGTTGCTAGCCGAAAGGTCAGCGATTCGAACCCATCAGGCACTCCATGGGAGAAAGATGCGGCAGTCTGCTTCCGTAAAGATTTACAGCCTTGGGAACACTATGGGGCAGCTCTCCTCTGTCCTATAGAGTCACTGTGAGTCGGAATTGACTCGACAGCAATGGGTCGTCTTGATGAAGATAAGGGTGTAGATCTGGGGAAAGCAAATTTCTTTTTTCAGTAGGATTGAAGTAGAACAATTTTTATTATATATGATCAATATTTCTTTTTATGCCAACAAAATAGTCTGGAAGTGTCTGGTATCCATGGTATCTTTTCAGCAATTGCTGTTAGCATTTGGACCCTGGGATGTGTTGAAGCCATCCATCTGCTCATTACCTAAGGAGAAGTGTGTATGGTAACGATTGTGCACTGAGTCCCTTTTTGACCCAGAAGCAGTTTTTATTTTAGCAATCATTAGAATGTTTCTATTTAAGGAAGCAAGGGTAAAAACCTAGCATTTTGAAGAACTGCTTACCTTAAGCATTGAAGCACAGCAGGCAGAACCAATTTTTTCTGGAAAATGCAGAGCATCCAACGAAAGATCAATATTTTTGTACTGTGGCCAAAGCCCGCCTCCATGTCCACGGCTGTGGGCCACCTGGAGCTAGGAGGGCTTAGCTTTGATATCTTGCTCCCTGGAGTGCAGATGTTCATGATTTTGTTTTCTTGTTTACAGAATTAGAGAAATGGAACTCATCTCATCATAAAAATGTGAATGTTCCAAAAGCCTTGTTTCCTAAAAATACAGAAGAGTTAGAAAAAGAGGCTGCTAAGTGTCCAAACAAGATCCACATCTGAACAAGACAATGTAGAGACGGTCCTGCTTCGGAGGAGACAGCTGTTGCAATTCAGGGTCCTCACTGCCCAGGACAAAAGGAACAAACAAGCAAAACACCAGATCAGTTGCTGTCAGGTCAATTCCAACTCATGGCAAATCCATGTGTTTCAGAGTAGAACTGTACTCCATAGGATTTTCAATGGCTGTGACCTTTTGGAAGTAGATTGCCAGGCCTTTCTTCCAAGGTGCCTCTGGGTGGATTTTAACCACCAACCTCTCAGTTAGTAATTGACTGCTTAACCATTTGCACCGCCCCCAACTAACAAGAGCAGCAGTCCCAGCAGAAGACCTTTGACAAATCTCCTTCTTCTCTAGTGTTAGTTATGCTAGCTAAGAAGTGAGATGCAGTCAGGAGCACTTCTATATGGGAGAGGTCACCAATTTATTGTTGTGGGTCTGTTTCTCAAAGTCTGGTCCTCAGCTCACGTGTATCAGAATCACATGGCAGAGGGAGGGGGAAAGAGTTACTTGTTTAAAGTGCGGATTCCTGGACTTGAACCCAATCTTCGGGCATGGAACCCAGGAATTTGCTTTCTTTGATAATTTACCCATGAGATCTTTAGACATACTAAAGTTCAAGAACTAAGGGTATAGCTTTTCGATAGTGGACTTTTTTTGGTCTATTTTTAGTCAAATAATAAAAATAATGGTAAACAAACAGTGCTTTCTCTATGGTAGTCATCATTTTAAATACTATTTCCACCATCCGTCTGTCCGTTTGTTGTACTGTGGTGGCTTGCATGTTGCTGTGATGCTGGAAGCTAAGCCACCACTATTTCAAATACTATCATGGTGGACAGGTTTCAGCAGAGCTTCCAGACTAAAACAGACTAGGAAGAAAGGCCTGGTGATCTACTTCCAAAAATTAACTGATGAAAATCCTATGAATCGAAACAGAATATTGTCCAATACAGTAGTGGAAAATGAGCCTTCTAGGTAGGCCCAAAAACACCAAACCCACTGCTGTCAAGTCAATTCCGACTCATAGTGACCCTACAGGACAGAGTAGAATTGCCCCATGGGGTTTCCAAGGAGTGGCTGGTGGGTTTGAACCACTGAGGTTTTTTGGTTAACAGCTGAACTCTTAACCACTGTGCCACTAGGGCTTCTCTAGGTTGGAAGGCAATCAAAATACACAGAGACCCAACAACGGACTTGCTTATAACAACGATTTGGGAAGATGGTGCAGGACCAGGCAACCTTTTGTTTTGTGGAACATGGGGTCACCATGAGTCAGAGCTGACTCAACAGCAACCAACAACAACAATCCACATATTTACTAATTTGATCGTTACAACAACCTCATGAGGCGGGTATAGCTAGAATGTGCCTGTGACCTTCTGGGACAGGGCCAAGTGTTTTCATCAATTGTCCAAACACCCAGGACAGTGTAAGAGCTCAATGGATATTTGTTGAATGAATTCTCTATGACCACCAGTAGAAACATGAGTATCAGGGCAACAAGCATCTGGTCCTTATCATACCTCCCCTCACTCCAAACCGGAGGTCCTGCTTCACTAGGCAGGCTTGTGATCTTTCCTCCACGATTGGACATGTGCCAATCAACATAATAGTGCTGTATATTTACGTAGTCCTTTGGTCTGAAGGAGCCTGGGTGGCACTAGCAGTTTGCAATCAGGCTGCTAACCTGAAGGTAGGCAGTTAGAACCCACCCAGCAGGGCTGCAGAAGAAAGGCCTGGCAATCTGCTTCCATAAAGATTCCAAGCCAAAACCAAACCCATTGCTGTCAAGTTGATTCTGACTCATAGCAATCCTATAGGACAGAGTAGAACTGCCCTACAGGGTTTCCAAGGAGCGGCTGGTGGATTAGAACTGCCTATCTTTTGGTTAGCAGCTGTAGCTCTTAACCACTGTACCGCCAGGCTCCTCATAAAGATTACAGCCAAGAAAACCCTATGGAGCAGCTCCACTCTGTAATATAGCGGGTCACCATGAGTCAGAATTGGCTAGATGGCAATGAGTTTGGTTTTTTATCTGAAGGAGACTGAAATCCCTTTGAACGGCCTGATCCATCCCACAGTAGTGCTGTGAATTAGGCATTATCATCCTGAGTATGCAGAACCAGTAGAACTGAAGGAAGGTTAATGATCTGCCCAAGGTCACAGTCTGTGAGCTGCCCAGCCAGTCTCAGAAGCAGGCTTCCTAACTCAGAGCCTGGCCCGTTCCATCCTGTGATCCTTCCTGCTCTCTTTGGCTCCTATCGCCATTTGCGGCAGCGCACATCTGCAAGCTCTGGTCATTTATCCATTGCCTGGTATCTGATACTCTGTTACTCCCCTCAAGTACGTTTCGTGTGACAATTACTCCATCAGCAACTTCAAGCAGGAGGATTTGAAAGGAGGGCCGCTATTTTCCATGAGTGCAATTATTTATTTGCACAAATAATTGTGCACATAATTGGCTAATGGAGAGTGCAATCGGCCACATGTGGGCATAATTAGCCACTTGCCCCCTCGTTTGGAGGGTATAATTATCAAAGCAGGCAATTTTATGTCTGCGGATAATTGTACATGCAGGAGAGAAAAGACGGGGAGGAAATCCGCTCCTTAATTACTTTTAATGTCATTATTTTCAGGAAAGCATTTAAAGGTAAAGGTAGCTTTCTGCTTTCCATTGCCTGCTTGGATCAACCATCAGATCTAGTCGAGGAGAATTAACAGAAACTAGTTAAAAATGAGCCAGGATCTCACGTACCAAGCGGAAGTCTGAACCTTCCTTGCCAAAAAACCCCAGCAGCCAATTAACCTGGACGTTTTGCTGAGGCCCACCTAGTGGCCGACCATCTGCCTACACAGACAAGAAAGCTCCATTTGTATCGTTCTCCATTACTGTGTATCATTTTTGCTTTAGCAGTTTTCATGCTCTCCTCCCTTTGTGGTTTTATAATCTCAGAAACGCCAGTTGGCTTGGCACAGTAAATGATTTTGTTCGCAGCTGGAAGTGGGTCATTTAAAATGCTTTAACAATACCTTTAACTAGTCATTCATCTGGGAATGTACATAGAATAATAGATGGAGAACACGTCTCTTTGTGGCTTTTCCGAGACCTTAGATGACAGAGAGTTTACAATCTCTGCTGTGCCCTTGCATTCTGGTTTCAACAGCTCTGCAGAACTGTTCCCACTCTCCCACTCAATCACACCAAAATACACTTGCTAACAGCAGCTCCTAAAAATACATGTCACATGGGAGCACAAGGGACATTTTTTTTTAACGTGAATTGACTTTTTAGGAATATGCAAGCTGAGTAATTTTGTAAAAAGAAATTCCGAATCTCTGATTATACTATGTTTTATCCCCATCACAGTATTATTCTTGAGGGGAGACTTTAGTACAGTGGTTAGGGGACAGGCTTTGGTGTTAGAAACACCTGTGTTCCAGGTGACCTTGGCAAGTCTCTGACTCAATTTCCTCATCTGTAAAATGGGCTCTTCTGAAGATTAAACGGAATGCAGGTAAAGTACTTGACATGGTACTAGGCACATTATAAGGGCTCAAATAATTGGCGTCTATCATCAGTATTGAGCCCTGGTGGCGCGGTGGTTAAGACCTCGAGTGCTAACCAAAAGACTGGTAGTTTGAATCCACCACCCACTCCTTGGAAACCCTATGGGGCAATTCTACTCTGTCCTATACGGTCATGTAAAAATGGCATAGGGGCAGTGTATGACCTCCTCTAACCCCACCAGGGGGAAGGAGAACCAAGATCAACAGCACAAGGCTGACTCCCATGAAGTGGAGGCCAGACAAGCCTCCTCTCTCCACCATCTTTACCAACTCTGACACCAACCGTCCCGGCAGTCTCTACTTCTCTGCTAGGTTCGATCATTCATTGCAATGGCCACACAGAACTCACAGACAATACACACGATTATGGGGCTTATTAGGGAAGTAACAGATCACAATTCAGGCTCAGGAACACTCAAGGATACAGTTCTTCCATCAGGATATCCTCTTCCCAGCCATGCTCAGAGACATGCCTCTCCCTGGCCCTAGCCTCTCCCCAAATGCACTCAGCTTTCTTCGTGGGCTGGGAAGCCCACTGCGCCATCTCCTGCCACCGAGTCTCTCCTGCCACCACTTCTCACTGTCTTCAGGGTTACAGCCCGCTCTCTCTCTGGGTCTCCTGCTTCCAGGAGCTTCTCAGCACAGGGATCCCGGGTCCAAAAGATGCACTTTCTGCTCCTGGCTGTTGTTCCTCGGTGAGGGTTAAGATCCTCCTCTCTGCTCTGGAATCGGCTCTCTTTTAAGGCAAAACTGACCCACTCTCTTGGTATGCCACAATTACCCTATCACACAGTCCCGCCCAAACACCTGGGTGGCAGTTACAAGACCATGGCTAGAAAGCCCACACACAAAAGTAATTAATCTCACTGTAAGTCGCTATGAATTGGGATCGACTTGATGGCAACAGGTTTATCATTAGTATTAAAACCTTCATCTTCTAATCTATAGCATACCTTATCTGTACAGGTCACATGGCTTCTGTATTACCTGTGTACAGGCCTTATCTCCACTATTAACAGAGGACAGGAATTTTGTCTTCTGTAGGCAGACCCTGGGTTATGAACACCTGACTTATGGCCAACTCCTACTTGCCTTTTAGTGTTATGTAAATTTGCCTTCACTTTAAACTATTGAACCAACCCCTACTCACACACACAAAAAAATCTTTGCAACTGGACCAATAAGCAACATCATGATAAACAGAGAAAAGATTGAACTGCCAAGGATTTCGTTTTACTTGGATCCATGATCAATACCTATGGAAACAGCAGTCAAGAAATCAAACAATGTATTACATTAGGTAAATTTGCCACAAAAGACCTCTTAAAGTGTTAAAAAGCAAAGATGTCACCTTGAGGACTAAGGTGCACCTGACTCAAGCTGTGGTGTTTTCAACCACCTCATATGCATACAAAAGCTGGACAATGAATTAGTAAGACTGAAGAAGAACTGATGCCTTTGAATTTTGGTGTTGGCAGAGAATATTGAATATACTGCGGACTGCCAGAAGAATGAACAAATCTGTCTTGGAAGAAGTACAGCTTGGATGCTCCTTAGAAGCGAGGATGGTGAGACTTCTCACTTACTTTGGACATGTTATCAGGAGGGGCCAGTCCCTGGGGAAGGACATCATGCTTAACAAAGTAGAGGGTTGGCGAAAAAGAGGAAGACCCCCCCAGTGAGATGGATTGACACAGTGGCTACAACAATGGGCTCAAACATAGCAATGATTGCGAGAATGGCGCAGGACCAAACAGTGTTTCATTCTGCTGTACATGGGGTCTCTAGGAGTCGGAGCTGACTCAGTGGCATCTGACAACAACAACTACTCACAACAAATTCTTCATCACAATCACCTTCACTTGCAGCATGTGCAATGGGTTTGTTTTGTTTTTCTAATCTCTGTTTTCACGTCTTCAGCTTCATAACCTCTGCATTCCTTCTCCTTCAATCACCCTCGGCACAGCCACTCCTGGATCTCACCATCCCTCAAACATGAGGCACCTCAAGATCTTGAGTTTCCTTTGACCTTGTTGATTTCACCTTCCTAACCTTCCACCCTGCTGGGAACCAATTGTGCACATCTCTTCCCAACTCTGCTTTTGGTGACTTCACATTGATGGCTTGAAACAAGTCAGGGTGGAGTATTTACACCACGGAAATTAGCAAATGCTACAAATCAGGGCTCCCTCCACCCCCAGGAGTGTTGGTTGTTAGCCGTTTTCCAGTACAACACTGCATGTGGCTTAGTTATCTCGTGCTGCTATAACAGAAATACCACAAGTGGATGGCAAAGAGAAATTTATTTTCTCACAGTCTAGTAGGCTACAAGTTCAAGTTCAGGGCACTGGCTCCAGGGGAAGACTTTCTCTGTCAGCTCTGGAGGAAGGTCCTTGTCATCAGTCTTCCCTGGGTATGGGAGCATCTCAGCTCAGGAACCTCAGGTCCAAAGGACACGCTGTGCTCCTGGCACTGCTTTCTTGGTGGTAAGAGGTCACCATGTCTCTCTGCTCGCTTCTGTCTTTTATATCTCAAAAGAGATTGGCTTAAGACACTATCTAATCTTGTAGACCTCATTAATATAACTGCCACTAATCCATCTTATTACATCATAGTGATAGAGTTTACAATACATAGGGAAATCACATCAGATGATAAAATGGTAGACAATCATACAATACTGGGAATCGTGACCTAGCCAAATTGACAGACATTTTGGGGGGACACAGTTCAATCCATGACAGCATGTCTCTACATATATGTGTATCAGAACCCCAAACCCCTTTATACACATCTATTCTTCATATTCACCAGCCCCTACTGATTTCACTTACCTTTCTATTTTGTTACCCAAAGTCAGTTTTTACAATAGTTTATGTGATTGTTGCTGTGAGGTGCTGTTGAGTTATTTCAATTCATAGCAACACAGTGTGACAGAGTAGAACTGCCCCATAGGGTTTTGTAGGCTGTAATCTTTACGGGAGCAAATTACCAGGTCTTTCTCCCGCAGAGCCGCTATGTGAGTTCAAATTGCAAAACTTCTTATTAGCAGCTGAGTGCTTAACTGTTGTGCCACCAGGGCTCCTTAATGCATGTGATACTGCCCTTCAATCCCATGCGTTTGATAGTCTGCTGGTTCTATTTTTCTTGTCTCTACTTATGGGTGACCCCCAACGTCCTCTTCCTCTGATCCCATCCATTTCTCCCATCTCCAATTGACTCCTAATGTACTCGCCACAGTTAATATTCTTCATCTTCAGTTCCCGATGGCTGCACAGTAGGTAATGGTTCAAATATAGTATATTATTGTCTGTAGTTATTACACTGACATTCACATTATCTCTTAAAAGAAGGAAAGAAAAAGAGAGAGATCGGTCTTACGCAGGTCTTTTAATGGCTGTCCCATTTGGTCCCTTTGAAATTTTTAACCCAGTTTTAATACTAATGTAACCCTTCAGGCAGTGACTTTCATGTAACATTTGATGCTGTTCTTCACTCCTTCAAAATGGAATTCTTTATTGCGCATCACTGCACAAGTCTGTCAATGTATCTCAGCCTTGAAGTGTTTACCAAAATCGAGAGAGCGCTTCCCTGAAAGAAGAAAAGCATAAATATTGCCTTCTTTAAAGCTAAAAATCTACAGTGAGGTGCTTACCACAAAAGTAATGTATTTTAAGCAATTGACACTAGGAGTTTCTCTTCTGAATATGTACTGAACCCAGGGCTGGGGCCGGAGGGAGCCCAGGAAAGAAGAAAGGTTAAGGGGAGAGAGAGAGGAAGGGGAAAGGTATAAAATGAAATGAAAAAGAATTATTGCAAAGGGCATTGCTCTCTACTCCCTGACTGCTATGCACACAGGCTAAGTGAGAGATTGCAAATGGAGCTGGGTACGTTTGGCCTGTACAGTCCTTGTTGAAATTTGAGAGATTTTACATAAATATTGAGATTCCTGGCTTTTCTGGAGGAATCTTCAGTAAGGTCATACTGGGCCTGCCTTTCTGCAGGGGAACACAGTTGGCTGGAGGAGAAGCAGCCACTCCTTTAAAACAGACCTGCACTCTCCAGCTCGAAACACGCCCCTGCCCCACACAGCCATCCCACCCATAAGTGTGCTACACCCAGCCACATCTTACATGTTGTCAGCTGAGCCTCTGCTAGCATTCCAGTTTGTGGTATCTAGCCTCAAAGCAGCCCTGGAGTTTACCTAAACTTTGTAAAGATTCCCAAAGTGGTGGTTTATAGAATACAGTAGAACTTCAGTAGTTTACTCTTCTCTGAACCTCCATAGGCCTTATACAAAGTAGATGCTCAGTTAACAAGAGTGACGTGCTCAACAAATTAGACGGATCAAACATCTGAGCAGATAGAGACTCTAGGGGGCCTTACTGAGGCTCGGGACACTCACAGCACTCAGGGCTTTGCTCTCTGGGCGGCAGAGGTGAAGACCCCTCTAGATATGTGTGTGGGCCTTTTGCGCTAGAACCTGTAGGTTAAGTTCACTCTTCATTGGGCAAATTTATTCTTGGATCAAGATTTCAGTGTGTAATTAAAAAAAAAAGAAAAGCTGAGCATTAATTAGTCATGTAATCCTGATTAAGATAGTGGACCACTCTGGACCTCTGTTTCATCACCAGAAAAGCAAGGGTTTGGTAGTAGAGCAAGAAAGTTCTGCGTGATTCCATACTGGCTTCCTCCAGAGGAGGGATTGGCAAACTAGAGTTAATCCCAGGAAGCTTGTTTCTGACCCTACAATAATTGTTTAAATTTCTAAATTCCAATTAAAATAGTCAACTTAGTGTTCCTGATGTAGAAGAAAGTGGGAGACAGTGAGAATCCTGGGTTCTCACCATCTTGTCTTGTCCTTTATAAAACCTGGCTTAGGTGGGTTAGGACTCTGCGCGACTGATTGTCTTCCGAGCTGTTTCCTTCTGCTTTGACATAGTAGACGCGGATGTCCTGCACGGGGAAGGTTAATGAAGACCTGTGCTACACTGCCTTCAAAGCATCTGCCTGCTCGCTAAGTCATGCACTAGCTCTTCTACTAATTAGAGCGGAACAAAATGGGTGCCTTTCCTTTTTGGTAGAAAATTAAAAATCAGGAAACTGTTTCCCACTCTTTTGATGTGACCTGACACAGGCTGTGCATGTGAAGTATCTCCCATACTGAAATGAAGGATAAAGAAAACACTAAGGTGCTAATTGAATGCATACCTCCTCCTCTCTCAGAGTCAAAAAACAGAACTAACAAAGCAGTTTCAGTTCTTAGAATCTAAATAACCCAAATGGGCCCATTTTCAAGTTGAAATCTTTTTTAAACATCTGAAACTGTTGCCAGTCAGATTTGATGCATAATACTGTGGCATACAAAGCTGTTTCTATAGAGACAAGTTCCCCCAAAAGAAGCAAGAATATTATTTTAGCAAATAATTTGTTTATCACATAACCAATGATATAAAACCTGTGAGGGTTAATTAAAAGTTGCCAGAAGCTTTCATATCAAGTTTAAAAAAATGAACATAGATGCACTTCTTAGATGAAGACAGGTATGACACATTTAGCTCATTTCAAAGCTCTTATATATTTAGTATATTAATTTTTTAAATTTTTATTAAATAGCTGTGATATAGCACTGTAACACTTAAATAAATCTTCAATAGCAGCTACTACTTTTTGAGTACCTATCCCATATCAGATACTATTCTAGACACTTTTCATAAATTTATTTCTCACTGCAAACCATTCTTTATTTCATCTGATACAGAAACAGAACGTATAGAGAGACTTAAGGCCATTCAGTAAGGAGCAGAGTTAGGATTTGAATCCAGGTCTGAATAATCCTAAAGCCCCTACTCTCTCTCTTTAAATAATAAAAGCATTTAAGATGACTCTTGTTATTTTCTAAATTGTATATTACATTTTTCATTTCTTCCTTTTCAGACGTAGCTCTTAAGATCTTACATTTTTTTTAATGTCTAGCTGAAAGTTGTTATAGTGTAAAGTTATTAGATTCTTTGTTTATTGTTTATTGCCTTCATGATTCCCTTTCACGTCCGAATACTGCCTGTTTAGAAATCTGCCATCTTTGTTTCATTCTGGACGGAGAATTAATGGATGGTAGAGGTCCTTGGGTGGCACAAATAGCTTGCATCTACTAACCTAAAAGTTGGCTATTCTAACCCACCCAGATGCGCTGCAGAAAAAAGGTCTGGTGATCAGCTTCCGTGACGATTACAGTTAAGAAAACCCTGTGCAGTAGTTCTGCTCTGTAACACATGGGGTTGCCATGAGCAGAATCAACTTGACAGCAACGGGTTTGGTTTAGTGTCTTAGTAAATAATTAAGAGATGATGGAAAGGTGTGAGCTTTAAACAACGTAAGACATGAAGATAACAGAGTTATTTCTGTGGGTAAGGAAACGTACAAAATGAAATTAAATAAAAAGTTCTAGAGGAAGTAGCATGGCAAAGTTTTAATAAATTCCCAGGTTTCCTAGTAGGTCTTCACAGATATTTATAAAATAATATGTTTTATTTATTTATGCATATGTTGAATTGTCAAAAACAATAAATACCATGCTTCTCAAAAACAGCCTAATAAGCCTCATATTAAACTCACGGAAGAGCAACCGACTGAACAGAGCCAATGATATTCATCTCATCTCCATGGCCAGTGATACGAACACTATTTCTGAATTGTACTCTCCTCTAGTATTTTTGCACATGTCCGTTCACTTTTCTATCTATTTATCCAGTTAGCAACTTAAGGAAAGCTACTATGCTTTACTTAGCTTAGTATCCCCTGTAGCTTGCACAATGCATGACACATGGTTTAAAAAAAAAAAAAAGTTGGCATGGAGTCGATTCTGACTTATGTCAACCCCCTCTGTGTCAGAGTAGAGCTGTGCTCCATAGGATTTTTAGTGACTGGTTTTTCAGAAGTAGATCACCAAGTCGTTCTTCCAAAGTGCTTTTGGGTAGACACAAACCTAACCTTCCAGTTAGCAGCTGAGCCCGTTGACCATTTGCACGAGTGAGGGACTCTTGACACATGGCACCCGGTAAATTCTCATTCAGTGGATATAGCCATTGCCTGGAAATCACTACTGAACCTCATATGGACTAGTACATTGGTCCAGGTCCAGCACAAGTTTTCCAAACGCTTCTGGACACCAAGTGTTAGGTTGTGAGCTCTCCGTGCAGACATGAGTCCTTCAGTCCAGAAGAATCTCTAGCCCTGGCTTGACCTACTTCCAGCTCCCTGCTCTTCCCCAACAGTGTGTGTTATTGAAGTCCCAGAAAGCCTTGTGTACATGTGTGAATTATGATCCTAACTGTTCAGCTACTCTGAAGACATCTTAGATGAGAGGACGCTTACACAGGTAGGGCACAAATGGGAAGGGGTGGGGGAGCCAAGACCAGGGAGGTAGGCGGGGGAGTCACCTCAAAAGAGGATTCGAAAAATGCCCTTAGCTATGAAGACCATGGTCTCAGGGAACATCTAGCTCAATTGGCATAACACAGTTTATAAAGAAAATGTTCTACATTCTACCTTGGTGAGTACGTCTGGGGTCTTAAAAGCTGTGAGCAGCCATCTAAGATACTCCACAGGTCTCACCCCTTCAGGAGCAAGGGAGAATGAAGAGAACAAGACACAAGGAAGAGATTAGTCCAAAGGACTAAAGGACCACAGCTTCCATGGCCTTCACCAGACTGAGTCCACCACAGCTAGATGGTGCCCAGCTACCACCACTGCCTGCCCTGACCGGGATCACAACAGAGGGTCCTGGACAGAGCTGTAGAAGGATGTAGAACAAAATTCTAACTCACACACACACACACACAAAAAAAAAAAAAAACCAGATTTACTGGCCTGACAGACTGGAGAAACCCCGAGAGTATGGTCCCCAGACACCCTTTTAGCTCAGTGGTGAAGTCACTCCAGAAGTTCACCGTTCAGCCGGGGATTGGACAGCCCCATAAAACAAAACAAGACTAATGAGGCACAGCAGTCCAGGGACAAGGACTAGAAGACAGGAGGGGACAGGAAAGCTGGTGATAGGGAACCCAAGTTTGAGAAGGGACAGTGCTGACATGTCGTGGGGTTGTTAACCATTGTCATAGGGCAATATGTGTACTAACTGTTTAATGAGAAACCATTTGTTCTGTAACCTTCATCTAAGGTACAAAAAAAAAAGAATTATCTATGTGACATCAAATTGACAACGGCAACTCAAAAGATTTGATGGCAAGACTAGGAGGGCAGTGAGTTGAAGATAATGGTGATGGAATGATTTGGAAAAGGATAGTAAGAATAGAGCACAACTGAAAGAATGTAATCGATGTCACTGAATTGTACATGTAGAAACTTTTGAAATGGTGTAAATTTGGCTATGTATATTTTCACCAAAAAAAAAAAGATCCTCCAAGGTCAAGAAGGGAGAGAGTTGACATGTTGTGGGGTTGTGAACCAAAGTCCTAAAACAATATGTGTACTGACTGTTTAATGAGAAACTATTTGTTCTGTAAACCTTCATCTTAAGTACAATAAAAAAAATTTTAAAAAAAAAGGAAAAATGCCCTTAGATTTGTTCGTTTTGTTGAAGGTCATTGGTAATCTTTACCGTCTAATTTTAGTGATTAGCAGATGAGAAAATGGAGAGAGAGGCTGTGAGTTAAGATTTGCTTAAACCCTTTGATACATTACTGTGTGTATTCTCAACAACAACAAAAATAAAATAAATTTAAAAAAAAAAAAAAACCCTTTGGTACAAAGGAAAGAAAAATAGGACGCCAGCTGGTGGAGAAACCAAAGTCAAGGCAGATTTGTTTGTTTTTGCTTTTTGTTTTGTTTTAAATGCCTGGTTATGATGCGATAGACAATGTCTGAATCGGAGGGATGATAGAGCCCCTGACCCTCAGAAGTCACATTTAAAGGAGGCCATAATATTGAAAAAGTGATTTGAAGTCAGCCATGACATAACCTTCAAAGATTACAAGGAATCAAGAGGAGAAGCAAAGGCCTTAGAGAATGTGACTCTGCAACTAAGTGTCATTTTGACAGCTTTTTTCTTGGAGGTACGTTTAAGATTATTTGAGTTGTCATTTTCTCTAGGAAGACTTCACTTTAATTATACAAATACTGAATATTTTTCAATATAAAAATGGTAAAGAATTTGCTGTGAAGTCTTTAGCCTTCAAACGCTATGATGTGCAATCCTCACTGGAGAAACAGCGAGGAATATGGAAATAAGCAGAATCTGGCCTCATAAATGAGGGGCTATGGAAGCTAATGGGACCATTTTCCCACAAACCTTTTAAAGGACCAGCGGAAAGGCTTTATTATTTCAAATATCACAGATCTGAAGGCTGCCTAAGGGAAATAGTGATAAATATTGGTAAAATGGCCTATAAAGACAGCATGACAAAAATAAGCCAAAACTTTGAATTGGCCATTCAAAGCTACCTAACCTTTCACTTAATTGCCTTTTTGCAGCAAACCAGAAAAGTGTGATGGTTACCCCCTGAACATGCTCTGAAGTATCTGCTCTCAAGGGGATTTAAAGTGCAATTGCTTTGCTCTCAGCTTGAGAGCAGCCAACTGGGGGAAAATTGAATTTGCGCCTGCTGTTGGATTGTGGCAGTGTGTGTCTCTGTGCAGGGGTGGGGGCAGAGGGCTGGAGGGGAATCCGTACAGGTGCATCTGTGTGATGCGCAGCCTGGAACTGTGGAAAGAGCAAGACATGCATTTAAGTGGTGGCTCTTCCATTTTGCAGTTGAGTGGCCCTGCACAAGTTACCAAACCTCCCTGAACCTCATTTTCCTCATCTGTAAAAGGATTATATTAATATCTAATTTAGAGGCCTACAGTTAGGGTTAAGAGGATCCCTGGTGACACAATAGTTAAGCGCTCGGCAGCTAATCTGCTAACCAAAAGGTCAGTGGTTTGAACCCCCCAGCCACTCCTTGGGAGAAAGATGTGGCAGTCAGCTTCCATAAAGATTACAGCCTTGGAAACCCTATGGGGCAGTTCTGCTCTGTCCTATAGGGTCGCTAGGAGATGGAATCGACACAACAGCAGAGGGTATGGTTTGATTTTAGCTGGGGTTAAAGTAGTCCTTGGGTGGCAAAAACGGTTCATTGCTCGGCTGCAAACCAAAAGGTTGGTGGTTTGAATCCACCCAGAGGCACCTTGGAAGAAAGACCTGGCAGTTTACTTCTGAAAGATCATAGCCATTAAAAACCCTATGGAGCGCAGTTCTACCCTGAAACACACAGGCTCACCATGACTGGGAATTGACTCAGCGGCATCTGGTTTGGTTTTTTTGGTTAGTTAGGATTCGAAGACATAATTTATTCATTCAACAATTATTTATTGACTACAGGTATGTGCCAGGCTTCCTGGGTGGAACAAACAGTTAAGTGCTTGACTACTAGCTGGAAGCTTGGTAGTTTGAACCCACCCAGAGGCACGTTGGAAGACAAGGCTGGCAATCTTCTTCCAAAAGGTCACAACCTTGAAAATTCCATGGGCAGCTCTACTCTGCACACATAGGGTCACAATAAGTTGGAATCGACTGGATGGCAGCTAACATCAACAACAGTAGTACGTGCCAGGCTCTGTTCTAGGCTCAGCAGTGAGCAAATTTAGTGGGAGGAGACAGAAAACAGAGGAAATAATAGATGAATTAAGTAGTATGTGGAAAGGTGACAAGTGCAATTGGGAAAGCAAGGCAGGTGTGGCAGGTTGTATTTTTCATAGATGGCTGCAGCCATATCTCCCACCCCACATGCTCTTGTTAAAATGTGACTTTGACCCTTCTCCACTTGACGGGTGGATTATATGTTTATTCTGTAAATAGACTCAGTTAATCTCTGTCTATTATAGCCTTACTCCATGAGATTGTCTGTTAGATGTCAAGGCCTAGGATGATATCATTCATCTTTGTATCCTCAGTTCCTAAAACAGGGCATGTGGCAGTTGATTGACTGCTACTTAGTATCAGAGACCCCAGCACACCACAAAGGGTGCATGTGCCAAGAGAACATGTGCTGCAAGGTTTGTATTCTATGGAGAGACCAAATTTAGAATCTCTGTCCCCTCATTTTACAAGGCATATATGTTCAACAAACCATTGCCTTTAGAACACCTCACCAGGGGGTCGTGCTCTATATGTCCAACGTTGAATTCACCTTCCTCCCAGACCAGCCCCTTTTGTGTTCTCTATTTTTAAAAAAGCATTATCTTCTAAAGGCTCAAATCTTGGAGCCATCTTCTGCCAACGTCCTTGAATAATTCTGTGCTTCTTCTTACCTGATATTTCCTCGTGGTATCCCAATGAGTCTCCCTGATTCTCCTCTTTGACACTTTAATATTCTTTGCAGGTTAATCTCCCAAAAGTTCAACCCTGATTGTGCCATTTCAAAAAAGTCTTCACTAAACATTCTTTGATGGTTATGAGGGTGGGGAGGAAAAGTGAGTGTTATTCACTAACTAGATAGTAGACAAGAATTATCTTAGGTGAAGGGAAGGACAGCACACACTACAGGGGAAGTCAGCACAACTGGACTAAACCAAAGCTAAGAAGTTTCCTGAATACAATCAAACACTTTGAGGGACAGAGTAGCAGGAGTGGGGGTCTGGGGACCATGCTTTCAGAGGACATCTAGGTCAATTGGCATAACAAAGCTTATTAAGAAAATGTTCTGCAACCTACTTTGGTGAGTGGCATCTGGGATCCTAAAAGTTTCTAAGTGGCCACCTAAGATGCATCAATTGGTCCCAACCACCTGGAGTAAATGAGAATGAAGAACACCAAAGACACAAGGAAAGCAGTAGCCCAAAAGACAGAATGGGCCACATAAACCAGAGACTTCATCAGCCTGAGACCAGAAGAACTAGATGGTGCCTGGCTTCCACCAATGTGTGCCCTGACAGGGGACACAACAGAGAATCCCTGACGGAGCAGGAGAAAGGTGGGGTGCAGAACTCAAATTCTAGTAAGAAGACCAGACTTAATGGTCTGACTGAGACTGGAGAAACCCTGGAAAGCATGGTCCCCGGATTCTCTATCAGCCCAGAACTAAAACCATTTCCAAGGCCAACTCTTCAGACAAAAATTGGACTGTACTCTGGGACATAAAATGATATTCGTGAAGAGTGTGCATCTTAGCTCAAGTAGATACATGAGACTAAGTGGGCAGCTTCTGTCCGGAGGTGAGACGAGAAGGCAGAGAGGACTAGGAGCTGGTTGAATGGACATGGGAATTCAGGGGTGGAAAAGAGGAGTGTGCTGTCACAGTATAGGGAGAGCAATTAGGGTCACATAACAATATATGTATAAATTTTTGTATAAGAGACTAACTTGAAATGTAAACTTTCACTTAAAGTACAACAACAAACAAACAAAAAAACGTCTTCACTGCCTGCTAAATAAGATCTAAGCTCCTCAGGCTCTCGTTCAAGCCTCTTGTGACCTCATTCTAACCCCAATTTCCTAAGTCATTGGTCTGGGGAAGGCAAAGAAAACTGTCTTTCCAGTTGAGGGTCTTCAGCTGGGTCTTGAAAGATGGATGGAATTCAGCTTGTTCTTGTGGTGAGAACTATGAAGACACGAAGATTCTTAATCACTCTTCTGACACTTATCAGTTGAGTGACGTGGACAACCACTTCACTTCTCTCAATCTTAGTTTCCCTAATTAAAAACAACAGTTTTGCCAATTTTCCTAGACTCTATTTGGGCAGGAAATATGGGAGCACAAAGCCCTTGCCTTCAAGGAGCTAATAATCTCTTTGGACAGTCAAGTCTAATATGATGCACAGTGGGGTACAGTTTGCTTTCTTGTTTTTTTCCCAAGAGAAGCGTCCTCTACTGGCAGCAACAGAAGGTCTCCTTGGAGAAGACCCTCTTTGTCTTACCAATGGGTTTCCTGGGAGGTTTTGTGGCCTAGGAAATGCAGGGCAAGTAGGGACCTATTATTGTAGGTTAAGGTTACATAGCAATGTATTTTGCTTACTGATATGAAGAGCTGCCCGTAGGTGTGAAGAACTTTAGAAAGGGATGCTCATATTTACAAAAGAAGTACAGGGGCCTTCTGGGAGTAAAAGGACCAATACTCCAACCCTTGCTCTCCAAGATTCTAAATAAGCTGAGTGGTTGATAAAAGTCAAAATATCCCTGAAATAAAATACCTTGAAGAAGACGGTGTCTAGAATGGAGAAGAGCTGATTCTGGTGTAGCGTGTGGTCCAGGCTGGAAGCTCCTCCAGACCTAGCCACTTCAGCACCCTGGGGGTACGTTAGAGGAAAGGGATGACCTTTGTAGGAACTGCAAAGGACTGTTTCCCAGGGCTAGTAATCACCTGTACTCTCTACAGTTCTGCCAACTGTTTATGGCTGGAATTCATTCTGATTGTCCAACGCCCATGCCATACCAATATTTAAATATATTGATATCACACCTGCTGTAACTTGTAAGTTAAACATGGGGTGAAACTAGCCTGAACAGGTAACTGGCCCGGCAAGAGGACCATGATAAAGTGGACAAAGGTCACAGATCTACACAGGACGAGTTTTTAAAAGTGATATCATGCAGACGACAATGGCCCCAGTTCTCTCTCTCCCTGATATTTAGAAATAAGACAGGCATCTTATGGACCAAGTAAGTTCCTGAATTCTTGTACAATGAAAAAAAAAGTTCTCAAGAGAAAGGTATTGGACTTCCTGCTAATGAGGGAATTCAAGCAATTAATTAGCAAAATAAAACCGATATTATTCTGTTTGTGTCCTGAGTAGAAAAAGTAGGTCATAATGGCAAACATAGAACATGGTAAACAAAACCATCTACGTGTCTGGCTGTGAAGGACAAAGTGGTCCAGGAATAATAGAAGAGAAAATCTGTTATTGCAAGATTCAAATGAGATTTTCTGAGACCTGTAGTCCAGTTTGTTAAACCAAATCTCTGAATGGACTTCAAATAAAATCTCCTTTCTACAGAAGTGAAGCTGTTACTCAAAATCAATCAAGAACGAAAGAGCCACATTACAGCAATGGGAATTGGTCAGCTGTTTCCACGCAGAACAGAATTCAGAGAAATATTCATTTTCTCAGCAACACTTGTCATCAGCTGTAAGTTCTGCTTGGGAAAAAACATGAGATGCTTCACGGTTCAGCATTACACGGATATACCATGGATGCAAGAGCCACTCCTCCATGAGCAAAAGAGACAAGGCAGCAAAAAGTAAGATTGAAGGAATTGTTTGCACACCCTGAGATGCACACGATTGGCGTGGCAGTGCTTAGCTTTCCATGCCACCTGCTTCAGCTGGGTTTTTGGGGGGATATGCTGGGAGTATGGCATTGTGGATTTTTAGTATTAAAGTAGGTGCTGTGTGTGTACATGGTGATATACACTCAGGGAGTACTCAAAGAACACTTACTGGTGATGTTATTGAATGTGTAGCGAGGCTTTAAAGGGGCTATCATAAAGCTGGAAACCCTCGTGGTGTAGTGGTTAAGAGCTAGGGCTGCTAACCAGAAGGTCGGCAGTTCAAACCCACCAGGCACTCCTTGGAAACCCTATGTGGCAGTTCTACTCTGTCCTATAGGGTCACTATGAGTCCAATTTAACGGCAACAGGTTTTGTTTTCATTTTTGTGGGTTTTTTTTTTATCATAATGCCAAGAATGCTGAGAAGTAGGTGTGATTTTCCTCTGCTTAAGAAAAGATCATAACTTTGGGAAAGTGCTGAAAGGTGAAGACTCACAAACTGGGAATCAGAATCCTGGCAGTTTATGCTCTGTTTCTTTGCCATGTGTCCTTGTTTAAGCCGCTAATGATCCAAGTTTCCTCATCTATATATCGAGCACAGCAGCAATTCTTACGTCTTAGGGATACTGAAGGAGTCCTTGGGTGGCGCAAACGGTTAAGTGCTCAATGACTAGCCAAAAGCTTTGCAGCTTGAGCTCACCCAAAGGCTCCTCAGAAGATAGGCCTGGCAATCTGCTTCCAAAACGTCACTCGACAGCAATAACAACAACAACAGGGATACTGTGAGCCTTAGTAGGTTAATATCTCCTATGTGAGCGCAGCAGGATCCTGGGTGGCAAAAGCTGTTTGCAGAAAGGTTGGCAATTCAAACCAACGCAACAGCTCCATGGAAGAAAGGCCTGACAATCTGCTTCCACAAAGATTATGGTCAAGGAAACCCTATGGAGCAGTTCTCCTCTGTAACACATGGGGCCACCGTGAGTCGGGGCTGACTATGGCAGCTAACCACCACCCCAGCAACGCGTCAGTGCATCAGCAGAAAGGTGCAAAAGGTGAAGTAAATGCGAAACAAAGGATTGTTACTTACCTTTTCTGCCTTCTTAGGTACTGCTGAATAAGTAAGAAAGTCTGCTTTTTCTATATATTATTATTTGCCCAACTTTTTCATGATTCCCCTTATTATTTTCTCTGATTTCTTTTACATCGACACAAAGAAAAGACTGACTGTAAGTTTTTTGTTTTTTGGGTTTTTTTTTTTGTCACAGCAACATATACTGATCCTTTCAGGGCAAAACCATAGGAAAATAAGATTTGTTCAGCCTTCCAACAAATATCTATCCATTGCTTTCTATGGATAAAGTACTCTGTTAGATACTGTGAAAGAGAAAAAGATGATTACAGCCTCATTCTTGCCTTCAAGGAGTCTAAAACTTAATAGGGCATAGAAGGCATGAATGCAAATAACAAAATCAGGCAAGTATATAATAAGTGCCAAAAAGACTCGTGAAACCAAGTTTGTAGATTTTTAGGAAAAGGAAAGCTCTTCTTGAAACTTAATGGAGGTAGAGAAATGTAAGCTAGCTTTATAAGATGGATACAGAATTCAACAGGCAAAATGAGTGCAGGACATTCCAGAACAAGGTAATGGTGTGAGCAAAGACTGCTTATATACTGTTACAAAGCAACATTATATACTGTTGCTATATAATAAGCATAGCAACAATTATATAGAGGCGACTGCTTGATTTCCATTGGGAACAACTAGTAGTCTAGTTTGGTTAAAAAGCAAGTTTCTGTAGGGGGCTTAGTAGCATATCAGGCTGGAAAGTCAGTTAGGATTTGATTGAGGAGGACGTTAAATGTCAGGCTAAGGCTAAAGCAATAATTTTCAAACTTTTTTTTTTTTACCTTTATTCAAGAAAATTATAATGAAATGGGAGCATAGCTGTTCTGGTTAAAGTAGTTCCTCCCTTTATTCTCACCTACTTTTGGTGCCTTTAAGGAGCTCCATGGAACTCTCAGGACCCTACAGAGTACTCTGCTAAGACATGTATTTTATAGTAGGCAAAGGGGAGCCACTGCATGTTTATCAACACAGGGATGGCAAAATTGGAATGGGATATTCGGAAGATACACCTGGCAGCACTGGTGAGTCAACTGGCAAGGAGACCGACCACAGACAGGTAAGCAGAGAAAAAAAATTGCAAGTGTCCTGGCAGAAGGTTTAGCATATAGTAAGCACTGAATAAATACTTGCTGAATGAATTAATGAGTGCATGAATGAGAATAGGAAGGAAGGAAAATATAGAAAGATGGTGTCAAGGAATAATTGATAGCACTTGCTGCTGATTGATTATGGGAGACAAGAGAGAAAATTACGATTAAAATTTCAAGGTTTCAAATCTGGGCTCCTGGGAAAAGTGTGGTAGCATTAATGGTGTTGTTAGGTACTGTGGAGTCAGTTCCGACTCATAGCGACCCCTATATACAGCAGAACATAACACTGCCCAGGTCCCATGCCACCCTCACAATCGTCGTTACGCTTAAGACTATTGTTGCAGCCACTGCGTCAATCCATCTCGTTGAGGGTCTTCCTCTTTTTCACCAACCCTCTACATTGCCAAGCATGATGTCCTTCTCCAGGGACTGGTCCCTCCAGATAACAACATCCAAAGTATGTGAGACGAAGTCTTGCCATCCATGCTTCTAAAGAGCATTCTGGCTGTACTTCTTTCCAAGACAGATTTGTTTGCTCTTCTGGCAGTCCATGGTATATTCAATATTCTTCGCCAACACCATGATTCAAAGGCGTCAATTCTTCTTCAGTCTTCCGTATTCATTGTCCAGCTTTCACATGCATATGAGGCAATTGAAAATACCATGGCTTGGGTCAGGCGCACCTTAGTCCTTAAAGTGACATCTTTCAGCATTAATAAACCAAAACAAACAAAAAAAACCAAACTCATTGCTGTCAAGTCGACTCCAACTCATAGTGAGTGACCCTATACGACAGAGTCATACTGCTCCATACGGTTTCCAAGGAACACCTGGTGGATTCAAACTGCCAATCTTTTGATTAGCCGCCGTAGCTCTTAACCACTACGCCACTAGGGTTTAAGCATTAGCAGGAAGTAGGAAAAGCTTAAGAGGAACTGATTTGGTGGGAAAGATTTTGTGTTAGATACTTAACACATTAAATATATTGGAGAGATATCCAATTAGAAATGTCTAGGGGCGCTTGGAAATGGGATGCTAGAGCTTAAGAGAAAGATCAGAGTTGTTGATGTAGGTTGTAATAAAGACACATGTGTGGATGGGATTCCTATGAGAGGTCAAAGAGGTGAGGCAGATCCTGGGAAACAATGCCATTTAAGGATGGGAGGAGAAAGGGAATGCTAAAGAGATCATGGAATGGTTAGAAAGGGAAAAAGCAAACCACAATAAAAACGAAGTGAGGAGACATCAAAGAAAGGAGCAGCCAATCCCGCCAAATGCTGCAAGGGCAGAAGAAGGAAGGGAACTGAGAAAAGGTCACTGTATTGGGGATTTACCAGTTACCCTCAAGACAGCAGTTTCAAGGAGTGAGGAACGAGGCTTGATTAGATTACATTAAGGCTTAAAAGAACAAAGAAGAAGTGGAAACAAGGAGTATAAGCCAGGCTTTCAAGAATTTCGGCAATGAACGGAACGAAGGGATCAGACAGCAGCTAGATTGCAAGAAATGTTTTCTTTCTATCTTTCTTTTAGTGGCAAATTGATATAACTTTTTCCTTTTTTAAACATTTTTTTCCTGTGGTAAATATACAAGTAACAGCACACTTGTCATTTTAATAATCTTCACATATACAGTTCAGTGACATTGTTTTCATCATGTTGTTGAACCATCTTTCCTTTTTGAATGCCTGGGAGAGTGCCGAACACGACGGCAGGCAAATAGGCAAAAGGGAAAGAGGCGACGGAGGGGAAACTGATGGTGAAAAAAAAACTGTAGTCAAGTTAAATTTTCTGCATGATTAAAACAATACTTTTCCAAGTTGGGTATATACCATATTTTTATGTAAATAACACATGCGGTATACATTTTCTTGCCGACCATGCAACCCCTCACACATTATTTTCCTAGTTTCCTAGGTACACTATATGCATTATATATGTGGGTGCATTATTTGCAAAAAATACGGTAGTTAGTGAAAACAGAGTGTCTGAAATGCAAGCATAAGTCTTGTAATTGGACAGTTATTGCATATAAGGCTTATATGCCTTATATGCATATAAGCCTTATTGCATATAAGCTTATGAAATATGCTTTACCTGGAAAACGCTCATGTATACCCAACTAGTCATCTGACAGGAGACTAAGCAGCAGTTTTTGGTAGGCTCAGAAAACAGGAGCATTCATTTCTTTGAAGCACTGTTATAAGCCAGGTGGTTTGTATAAACGCTTGAAATTTTTGAGCCGCGTTGCTTCAAGGAAGCTACGCTAAAGTCCTCAGGCTCTCATAATGGTTGCACAACTCGTAGAATGTAATCAATGTCACTGGGTTGTACACGTAGATATTGTTGAATGGGTGCATATTCTGCTGTGTATATTCTTAACAATAACAACAAAAGCTAAAAAATAAATTATATATATATTAAAAAACAAAAAACTCAGTCCTAGCCAAGACCAGCCTAGCAGATATGATAATGTGGTATCCTGGATGGAATCCTGGGACAGAAAAAGGACATTAGGTAAAAACTAAGGAAATCCTAACAATATGGACTTAATGTATCAATATTGGTTCAATAATTATAACAAATGTACCATTCTAATATAAAGATGTTAATAATAGGGGAAACTGAGTGTGGGGTATATGGGAACTCTGTACTATCTTCTCAGTTTTTCTGTAAATCGAAAGCTGTTGTAAAAAGTAAAGTTGATTAAAAAAACTCAGTCCTAACCTCAGGGCCCAAAAACCACACCTGAACTCCAGCCATTTTTATCCTGTGAGATGTTAGAGGGTAAATGCATGAGTTACCTAGAAAATGAGATTTACTATACGTAAGTAGACATTTGTAGCATGTGTTCCTCGTGACACTGTCTTTCTCTACCTTGGAGTTGCTTATCAAAGTGAGGTCCATTCACCCTCTCACTTTGATTTGGCCACTGAAAAACACAAAGTCAGATTTGTGGCCCATTGCTGGCTCCATTTATACCACAGATATTCAGCAGCAGTGAATGAGAGCATGGGCTTTGGAGTCAAATTTGTTTTTGTTGTTGTTGGGGGCCATTGAGTCAGTTCCGAGTCATAGCAACCCTATGTACAACAGAACAAAATGCTGCCGGGTCCTGCACCATCCTTACAATCATTGTTACATTTAAGCCCATTGTTGCAAACACTGTGTCAATCCATCTTGTTGAGGGTCTTCCTCTTTTTTGCTGGCCGTCTAACAAGCATGATGTCCTTCTTCAGGGGCTGGTCGTTCCTGATAACATGTCCAAAGTACTTAAGAAGTCTTGCCATCCTCCCTTCTAAGGAGCATTCTGGCTGTACTTCTTCCAAGACAGATTTGTTCATTCTTCTGGCAGTCCATGGTTTATTCAATATTCTTCACCAACACCATAATTCAAAGACATCAGTTCTTCTTCGATCTTCTTTATTCATTGTCCAGCTTTCTCATGGATACGAAGTGATTGAAAATACACGGCTTGGGTCAGGTGCCTTAGTCCTCAAGGTGACATCTTTGCTTTTTAGCACTTCGAAGAGGTCTTTTGAAGCAGATTTGCCCAATGCAATATGTCGTTTGATTTCTTGACTGCTGCTTCCATGGGTGTTGATTGTGGATCCAAGTAAAATGAAATCCTTGACAACTTCAATCTTTCCTCCTTTTATCATGATGTTGCTTCTTGGTCCAATTGTTAGGATTTTTGTTTTCTTTATGTTGAGGTATAATCCATACTGAAGGCTGTGGTCTTTGATCTTCATTAGTAAGTGCTTCAAGTCCTCTTCTCTTTCAGCAAGCAAGGTTATGTCATCTGCATATCACAGGTTGTTAATGAGTCTTCCTCCAACCCTGATGCCGTGTTCTTCACAGAGACCAGCTTCTCAGATTATTTGCTCAGCATACAGATTGAATAAGTATGGCAAAAGAATACAAACCTGACACACACTTTTCTGATTTTAAGCCACGTAGTATCCCTTTGTTCTGTTTGAACAATTGCCTCTTGGGCTACGTACAGGTTCCGCATGAGTACAATTAAGTGTTCTGGAATTCCCATTCTTCGCAATGTTATCCATAATTTGTCAAAGTGCTTAGGTTAAATCCTGGCTCCACCATATATTAGCTATGAAATCGAGCCATTTGCTGAATCTCTCCAGGGCTGTTACTTGTCCGTAAAATGGGGATTACACAGTGCCTGCCTCAGAGGGTTGCTGTGAGGATTAAATAAGTGAATAGATGTAAAGCACTTATAATAGTGCCTGGAATGTAG
Organism: Trichechus manatus latirostris; assembly: GCF_000243295.1. Classification (NCBI taxonomy): domain Eukaryota; kingdom Metazoa; phylum Chordata; class Mammalia; order Sirenia; family Trichechidae; genus Trichechus; species Trichechus manatus. The sequence continues at coordinate 5,594,588 of NW_004443967.1, read as the reverse complement.
TAAGAGCTCATATGTGTTAGCTATTAATTTGGGGTATTTAGTAGTTTAATCTTATCCCTTGCTTTATTTATTTCTCTGTCCTCACTTTGCCTATGCCCAATGCTCTCATTTTTTTGCTCTTTATTCCCTTTATTCTGTCCTTTGGGATATATTTCTGTAAACCATTATGAGTCTTTAACCTAACCATGTTAATCTTCCCTCAGGTAATTGACGGCTGACCGTAGAACTATTGACATGTTTTTTTCCTTTGATGTACTTTTTTTTTTTTATTGTACTTCAGGTGAAGGCTTACAGAACAAATAGTTTCTCCTGAAACAGTATTACACATAGTGTTTTACGACATTGGTTAACAACCCCACGACAAGTCAACCTTCTCCCTTCTCGACCTTTTTTTTTTCCTGTGCGTGTGAAAATATACATAGCCAAAGATACACAATTTCAAAAATTTCTACATGCACAGTTCAGTGACATCGACTACGCTCTTCCAATTGTGCTGCTACTCTCACTTTAGATGAAGGCTTACAGAACAAAATAGTTTCTTATTTAACAGTTAGTACACATGTTGCCCTATGACAATGGTTAACAACCTCACAACACATCAACACTATCCTTACTCAACCTTGGGTTCCCTATCACCAGCTTTCCTGTCCCCTTCTGCCTTCTGGCCCTTGCCCCTGGGCCTCTGGGCCTCATTAGTCCCATTTGGTTTTATGGGGCTGTCCACTCCCCGGCTGAACGGTGAACCTCGGAAATGACTTCACCACTGAGCTAAAAGGGTGTCTGGGGGCCATACTCTCGGGGTTTCTCCAGTCTCCTTTAGGCCAGTAAATCTGGTCTCTTTTTGTGAGTTAGAATTTTGTTCTACATCCTTCTCCAGCTCTGTCCAGAACCCTCTGTTGTGATGCCGGTCAGAGCAGAGAACTATTGACATTTTTTTATTAGTAGTTTTTGGAACACAAAAATATAACTATTATATACATGGCTAGTGTTAGGATATGGTTCTGGACCCTGGGTTTGGGAGTGAATTTTAATATAATTTTTAAGCGTGTGCATTTTTTGAGTGTGTGTGTGTGTGTTCAACCAACAAAAATCAGCCTGTTGAAGAAAATACATAACAAAGCAAAATATTTTATTTTGCTAGGCTAAGCCAGGATAATTTTAACCTGTTAAAATTTCCAATATAAACTACATCTGTTGGGTCAATAAACAAATTTAATCACAAAAGCATCCATATAGTATATTAAAGTTGTTTGGTGATGATGGATGTCAGAATATGCTCAGCTTTAACTGCAACCCGTACACAAGGAACTACCAGTCTCCTAGTGCTTCGGCTCTAAAGTTTAGCTTTAACAGGGACAAGAAGATTGGTCCACTTATTTTTAGAATATGAGAGACCCGTACATTGAATGGGGAGACTGAGTTCATTATCTGATAAGCTAGGTTCCATATTAATGATTTTTCAGGGAGTCAATGCAAAATTTGTTTTAAAAACAACATTATTTTTAAAATAACAAGGCTTTGAAGATATATATACAGAAACAAACATTCATTGGAGGTTACCAGAGATGGGCGGGGGGGGTGGGGCGGGGGCAGGGCAAGAGGAGGAACATTCTCTAGACAGTAAACAGGTTGCAGTCCGGTAGATTCCAACTCATAGTTCTACATCCTAGTCTGGTTAGTAGTGTCTGGAGTCTTAAAAGCTTGGGATTGACCATCTAAGATACAACTATTTGTCTCTACTTGTTCAGGACAGAAAGGGTAGAAGGAAACCCAGGACGCAGAAGAAACAAGTCTACAGGACTGTCTGTCTACACAAACCACGGCCTCACCTACCCTGAGACCAGAAGAATTACATGGTACTCGGTTACCACTACTGACAGATCCACAATAGATGGATCCTGATAGAATGGGAGAATAATGTGGAACAGAACCTCAAATTCTTAAAAAATCCAGACTTACTGGACTGGTTGGGACTAGAGGACTCTTGGAGACTATTGCTCTGAGATACTCTTTAAACCTTGAACGGAAATTATCCCCAGCTCACCTTTCAGCTAAGTAACAGATCATCTCACAAAACAAAGAATATCACCCATGAGTACTACGTTATCTTAAAAAAATCACCTTTATGAAACCAAATGGTCAACAATTACTTAAAAAAAAAGAAAAAAAGATGAGAAAGTAAAGGGCCAGGGAAACTAGATTATTGGAAATGGAACAATCAGAACAAAAACATTGAAAATGTTTATGCATTGTGAAGAGTGTAACCAATGTCACTGAACAATTTCTGTAAAAATTATTGAACAGGAACTTAATCTACTGTATAAGCTTTCACTGAAAACACAACAAAATAGTATTAAAAAAATAACAATGCTCTGAAAAAGTGGGCCTGTGTCATTGTTCTGCATGTTTATTTGGATTGTGCTAGTAGTATGGTTGATTCCAGTAAGTATTCTTTTAAAAAAAATTTTATGTATTTGGCATATACAGAAATCTTTTATCCATCTCCAATTTACTTAGGTAAGGAATGAGGTAGGGAATAGGCTTATTTCTTCCCTAATGACTAGCTAATCATCTCAGCATTAATTACTGCATAACCAATCTTCCCACCACCCCTTCACTGGTTCACCCTCCCACCTTTATTTAACATTAAATTACTTTATGTATTTGAATCTATTCTTGAACTTGATGTCTGTCTCATTGATCTGTTGGTCTATTCCTGCACCAGTTCCGATTTAATTATTGTAGCTTCATAATACATTTTAATATTATTGTATCCTTTCTTCTGTTTTTTGCATTTAAACTTTGCTTTCCCTTTACAGTAATTTAATTGAACATTTCCTGGGATTGAGACTCTTTGCTGTACAATACTGGGTAGGTTTTAGGATGATGGCGATGGGTCAGGAGGGCATTTTAAACCTCTTTTAGCACCAAGCTTCTCTTTTAACAGAGAAGCTTTTGTCTTTTTCATTTAAGACAGTTGTGAATTTGCAGAGTAAGTGGTAAGGAACCCTGAGTGTTCTGCCAGTGAGCTGCCTGCTCTCCCTCTTTCTGTCTCCTTCTGTCTTAATTATATGAAAGTTGAGCCTTAAACACTTCATAGTTGGAGGAGATGGGCAAGCATCCCAGAGAGGCACAGCACCTACTATGGTCTTGCATTTTTTTGCTTCTCCCCTCTCTTTTATTCGCAGCTCTTTTTACTCAGAAAGAAATGGGTAAGACTGTTCTATAATTTTTATTCCATAGAAATACAACATGAATATCAAAAAAATCTATACTTTCTGATGTTGTTTTTCCAACAAATACGTTATCTGGGTTTTTGTTTTACTTTTCTCTTCCCTTGTTTTTTTTTGTCAGTTTTTAATTAAAAGTTATGCACCTTTTCATTACTGTCAGCCGGTTGTTCTTAGCTGACATTGAGTCATCTCCTACGTATGGCGACCTTACGGACAACAGACCAAAACTTTGCCTGGCCTTGTGTCATCCTCACAATTGCCAACATATTCAAGTCCATCATTGTGGCTATTGTGCCAATTCATCTTACCAAAGGTCTCCCAGCCCTCCTTGGCCCTCTGCTTCACAAAACATGATGTTTTCCTCTGCCAGTTAATCTCTCCTGATGACATGGGCAAAGCAAGTTAGATAATGTTCTGTTGTGATCCATAAGGTTTTCATTGACTAATTTTTGGAAGTAGATTGCTATCCGTTTCTTCCTAATCTGTCTTAGTCTGGAAGCTCCTTTGAAACCTGTTCACCATGGGTGACCCTGCTGGTATTTGAAATACTGGTGGCATAGCTTCCAGCATCATAGGAACATGCAAGCTACCACAGTACAACAAATTAACAAATGAGTGGTGGACTGTTAGTATGTTGCCTCATTTATATTTTCAATTCTGATTTCTTTCTATAATTCTTCATTCAGTAAAAGGCAAATGGCTTCCATGTCATTCCATTTCCAACAGCGAAGAGGGAGAGGCCGACATCACAGCATAATCAAAATAGTCTCTGAAGATACAGAGCCCTACAGGAAGGATGGACGATGGGTGTTCGTGCCTTCCCCAGGGTGCTGGCTCCTGACAGGAGTGTCAAATCTGTCCAGGCTGTCAGAAGAGAAAGTCCATTCGGCTTGGAGAAAGATGAATCTTCCGTCAGCTCTCTCCTTCCTGCTGAGAAAGGTTTTGTGTCTCACCTTGCAAGGAGGGAATGACTTTCCAGTACATTTGTGTGCTCCAAACCTTGATTCTAACAAAGAAACAAGGGGAGCAGGCAAAGATGGATATGTCCACTAGCCCCTTGAGTTGGAAGCCCTTCTTGTGAAAGCTGCCAGGGTAGATGGAGTGGCCTGATGGCCCTTCCAGTGAACAAGAATCTGAGTAGGAGATGATGACATCGTTTTCCTAACGGACTGGTTCCATGTTGATGTGGCTGCTCTACAGAAAAGATGAGCTGGCAGGCAGGCTTTTGGGCCCCTGAAGGTGATCAAACTCTAGTATAGATGATGGATGTGTGGAGCCAAAAGACCTGACATAGAGTTTCCCCGTCAGGTGACATCTCAGAAGATGCTTCCCCCAGGTCTCTGAGCTGGGTAGGGCAGGTCGGAGTTCCTACAGCCTCAGACTTCTCCACTCCAGTATGGACCAAGCTTCGTCAGGCAAGTTTCTTCCATCCCTCTTCTGTGCTTCGTGGGCATAAATTACCTGTTTCACCTCTGACTCTTTGGATCCCAAGTCCTGGCATCCTCTCACCCAGTGATAAGACCCAGAGGGACCTTCTTCCTTCTAATTTTTGCTATGCACCTATATCCATATTGGGTATACTTTATCTCATTACTATATTCAGGGCATTGCTTTCAGCAAAAGAAAAGTAGTCAGCAAGCTGGCTATGAACTATCACCCCATTGCTGTCGAGTCATATTCTGACTCATAGTGACCCTATAGGACAGAGTAGAGCCGCTCCATAGGGTTTCCAAGGCTGTAATCTTTACAGAAGCAGACTGCCTCATCTTTCTCCAAAGAGTGGCTGGTAGGTTCAAACCACCGACCTTTCAATTAGCAGCCAAGTCCATAACCACTGTGCCACCAGAGCTCCTTTTATGAAAAATTATGGAGGATTAAAACAGTTAACAGTTTGCTAATAGCATGCAGTCAAAAGATAAGACATATTGGGAAAAAAGAATATTAGAAGCTCTTCATTAGAATAGGTGATTAGACCTACAAGGTAATAAGAGATAAGAAGCCCAATGACAAGAAGTCAATAAAAATCAGACATACACATAGGGATGTAGCTGCAGGCCTAGTTTTTAATGATGGATTATCAGATATTATAAAAAAAAAAGCATGAGCAGCAAAAAACAAAATAGATAAATGGGACCTCATAAAAATTAATTACTTTTGTTCAACAAAGGACTTGATCAAAAAAGTGAATAGACAACCTACAGTGGGAGAAAATCTTCTGGAACCATATACCCAACAAGTGTCTAATATCCAAAATATACATAAAACTCCTACAACTTAACAACAAAAAGACAAACCACACAGTCAAAAAATGGGCAAAGGACTTAAACAGAAATTTTACCAAAGGATATTCCAATGGCCAACAAGCACATGAAACAAATGCTTAACATCATTCGCCATTAGAGAGATGCAAATCAAAACCACAATGAAATATCACTTCACTCCCATTAGAACAGCTAAGATAAAAACAAAACAAAATGGGAAATAACAAATGTTGGCGAGGATGTGGAGAGATCAGAGCCCTTCTCCGTTGCTGGTGGGAATGCAAAATGGGACAGCTGCCGTGGGAAAGTTTGGAGGTTCCTCAAAAAGTTAAACATAGAACTGGCATAGGACCCAGCAATTCTACTCCTAGGTATACACCCCGGAGACCTGAAAGCAGCAGTGCCAACAGACACATGTACACCAGTGTTCACTGCAGCCCTCTTCACAATAGCAAAAAGGTAGAAACAACCTAAGTGTCCATCAATGGATGGATAAACAAAATGTGGTGCATACATACAATGGAATACTACTCAGCCATAAAGAGAAATGAAGTCCTGATCCATGCTACAACATGACTGAACCTCGAAAACCTTGTGCTCAGTGAAATAAATCAATAAAAAAGGGCAAACATTGTATGATCTCACTTATATGGGATAACAAGAATAAGCAAATGTATAGAGGCCAAATTTTATTAATGAGGCAGGAGGCAGGGGGAGAGGAGGAGGCATTGTTTAGGAAGTAGTGAGTGTTTGTTTATGGTGATGGGAAATTTGGCAACTGTTATGGCTGGTGGTTACACAACATGATTAATGTCATTGATATTACAAAATTGAAAAACGTTGAATTGGCGAATGTTGTTATATACATTTTTACAACGATAAAAAAATTATACATAGAATGCTTTCAAATTCTGAGTGAGAGAAATGAATAACTTGAAAGGAACTTAGTATCCACTATATTGGACACATCCTCTGTAAGAACAAAAAAGAAACCAGAGAATTTTTCAAAGATAACTGTTGAAAATCTTGCTTGAATTTACCACTTTCAGAATGAATAATAAGGTAGAAATGAAGGTTTGACCTGAGAAAACGTAAGCACATGTTTTTCTGAAGAACTGCAACACTGAGTTGAGCTTTCTTTTGTCACAGGTGGCTAGGAACCTCCCTATATTGGGTTTTGAAGCATTTTCATATGGTAAGATATGGGAGTTACACTGTATATGGTGTTACAGATACATTTGTTGATTAATGCTGAACCTGGCAAATAGTCAGTGCCCAGTGAAGAGGTAAGAATCATAAAGTATGCAGCAAGTAGAATCAATAGACTAGATACACATACATACACATAAGGAGGATGAATCTTGAGCACCTTGCTGAGTGAAAAGAAAAAGATATAACACAATACTGTTATTTAAATCGATAATCCAGGCCTATACAATTTGCAAGAACATGTACAAACAAATAGATACACATCAAACACATTAATAAAATTGCCCCGGGTGGTGGGGCACTTGGCGAGAGAACAGGAATAGGGAATAAATACGTGAAACAGGAACAGGGCCTGAGAGAGAGAATGATGAAAATGCGGCAAAAACCGAGGAGTATAATTAACTCGACTCCCAGTATCTGAGGTTAAAAATAAAAAGGTACTAAGAGTCATTATTACTACTCCTAGACCTTGCACATCCTTGCGACTTTAGAATGGGGGAATATCTTCAGAAAGCACCCTCCTTGCACTTGCTCAGCCTGGGACGCTTTTTCCTCTGCTTTCGGGGTGATTTGACACCTCAGGGAATAAATATATAAAAAGACACGGTTCTCGCCCGTGTAGGCTTGCTGGACTCCAGAGCCGAATTGCAAAGTCGATTCTACACGCGCGATTCCATCTATGAAATTAGGGCAAGGCAGGAAACTGACACAGAAAAAAAGAAGTGATTTATTACATTGTTTCTGTCCATTACAAGCAGAGGGTCAGCTGCCTCTTTCTATCCGTTAGGCTAAGGCAAGATAAACTTCCCGTGGTTGTTATCACTTCTCCTCCCAGAACAGAAGGGTCCAAGTGCCGGGGAGCTGTGCGCCCTCCCGCCTGCACGAGCGGTGAGTAATTGTGGCGGCTAGATGGGGCCTGTCTCTCACTCAGCTTCCTCAGTGCTGGCACTGCAGAAAAGAAGGGACCGAAAAACGTTTGGATTTCAAAGGTAACAGAAAGATGTTGAAAAAGAAGGACTGGCCAAGCCTGAGAGCTTGGGTGCAAGCCGGTGTGGCATCGTGGTTTTCCGCTGACAGATGGAAACCAGACCAGCTTCGGGGAGCTTCCTCTTCCCGCCTCCATGTTACGCGCGTTCTAATTACAGTTCTCCCGAGGAAGCAACAAAACGGATTTGGGAATCTTGGTCTGTTGTTGTTTTATCATCCATTATAAATTTTTTTAAAAACCCATGCCGTCGAGTTGCTTCCCACTCACAGCGACCCTATAGGACAGAGTAGAACTGCCCCACAGGGTTTCCAAGGAGCGGCTGGTGGATTCGAATTGCCGCCCTTTTGGCTAGCAGCCGAGCTCTTAACCACTGCACCACTGAAAATATGCTCCCCACCAAGTTTTCTGTTCGTAACGGCAATAATCTCTTCCTGACAATGTTGCGTGCGCACAAATGTTATTACTAAGGTAAACACAGTATTAGCAGCAGAGGCGGATTAACCAGCAAGCATGGTATGCACCAGTTTGCAATGAGCCAGGTACGCATAGGCCTTAATTGTATTTACTTGCTAGTCTGTGGTGAGCAATTTCACTTGGGTTTCACCACATCTTTGACATGGTGTGGGCACAGGTGAAATTGTGAGCTGCAGATTGGTGGGAAGGCACAACTGGGGCCATGGGTACCTTGCTTATTGGGTAATCTGGCCTGATTGGCAGCCCCCAAAGGAAGGAGCCTTGTCTTGCTGGGACAACAGTACTGGTTACTTACTCTCTCCACGACAAGACATCTCACCTCCCTAGCTTCCCTGACATGGCCCTAGTCTGGCTCTTCTCTGTCTCCCATCCAACCCTCTCTTGGTTAGCAGAGATTTTCATGTGTGTGTGTGTGTATGTGTTGTATGTCAGACTTTGATTTTTAAATAATGTTAAAGGAGGGTGTGAAATTTTCATGTTTATCAAAGGGAATGTGGGTTTTTCAGAAAGTCTGAGAAACCTGGCTCTGTTGTAGGAATTTTCAAGGGTTTAACCCCCAGCTGGTTTGATGTCTCTATGGTTGATGGGTCTCTCTCTCTCTCTTACACACACACAGACACACACACACACGCACACACACACACACACACAGTTTCTCTCTCCCCGGTGATCTCATTCACTGTTATAGCTTTAATTTTTACTTCTGTGTAAACAACTCCTAATTCTGTAGCCCCACCCATTGCCATCCAGTCATTCCGACTCATAGTGACCCTTGAGGACAGAGTAGAACTGTCCCGTAGGGTTTCCAAGGCTATAAATCTATGTGGAAGCAGACTGCCACATCTTTCTCCCGCAGAGCAGCTGGTGGGTTTGAATCCCCAACCTTTCAGTTAGCAGCCAAGCACTTTAACCACTGCGCCACCAGAGCCCTTTATTCTCTAGCCCAGAGGGTCCTTTTTTCTGGTGGGGGAGGGCAGTCCTCTGTGTGCATCAGTCTAGTGATTAAGACCATGGGCTCTGGGTCAGACTGCCTGCCTTCAAATCATGCCTCTGGCGTAACTACTTAATTCACCTCTAAGATAGGGATGATGGTGCTTATCTCATAGGCTTCCTGTGAGAATTAGAGGGGGTGATGCAGTGCCAGGCATGCAGGAAATGCCTGCTAAGTATTTATTATTCTGGTGATTTTGCCTGGAATAATGCACATACCAAACAAATCTTGCAAATAATATCAAGCAGTTCCTGAAATTGCTCTTTTCAAGGTCACCAGCAAACTCAAGTTTGCCAGGTCTGATGATGTCTTCTCTGTTCTGCTCTTACGCATTCCCTCAGCAGGACTGCCCAGGCCCTCCTACTCAAAACACTTCATTCCCAGGATCCCACGGTCTCCTGACATTTTGGAAGGTCTAAGGACTCAGTCCACAGCCAAACTTAGCTTCTATGTCTACACTCTGCCTAGTATGATGATCTTATCCTACCCCATGATGTGAAACACCAGTCGCACACTAATGAGTCTCAGAATTACTCTCTAGCCCTGATCTTTCCTTTCAGCCTCAGACTTCCCTAAATGCCAGTTCTCGGCTACCTAACACTTGTCAAACTCAGCATACACACAGCAGATTCTTAACTTCCCCTCGACTTCAAAACCTGCTTCTCCCTCAGTCTCTCTCGTCTCTGCCAGTTGTACAGAGAAGAGCCTAGAGCAAGAAGAGAACAGAGTCTACTGCAGGAGCCTAGCGAGAGATGTTTGTGGCTTGGACTGGAGTTGGCAGTGGAAAAGATGAGCAGTCATACACAGGATATTTGTCCTCGAGGGATGGGGTGAGGAGGAAGGCAGACTGGGAGCCAGGTGCTAAAACTCAAGGTACGTGACGCAGGCAGAGTTTAGTGAGAAAGAGTGAACTTCCAATCAAAGAATATTTAGGAATAGTCACAGGGCAATCACCAAGAAGTATTCTGGGACCTCGGCAGAATGTGTGTTTTACCTCCTACCCTGGAACAGGTTTGGGAGAAAGAAGACTCTTAAGAAAGGTTTTAGGGAAACCAACTTACAGTTAAAGTGAATGGAATATTGTAGAAAAAGATAAAGCCACCACAGATCCTATACAAAAAAAAAAAAACAAAACACTGCCATTAAGTCAAATCCAACTCAGTGATCCTTTAGGACACAGTAGAACTGCCTCAAAAGGTTTCCAAGAGTATAAATCTTTATGGAAGCAGACTGCCACATCGTTCTCCCGTGGAGCAGCTGGTGGGTTTGAACTGCTGACTTTTCAGTCAACAGCCAAGCACTTAACCACTACACCACCAGGCTTCCTTAGAAATCCCTATATTCAGAAGTAATTTCCAGTCCTCACCTAACCCAAGCCATGGTATTTTCAATCATCTCATAAGCATGCAAAAGCTGGACAATGAATAAGGAAGACCAAAGAAGAATTAATGCATTTGAATTATGGTGTTGACAAAGAATATTGAATATACTATGGACTGTCAGAAGATCAAACAAATCTATCCTGGAAGAAGTACAGCCTGAATGCTCCTTTGAAGCAAGGATGGCGAGACTCTGTCTTGGGTACTTTGGACATGTTAACAGGAAGGATCAGTCCCTAGAGAAGGGCACCATGCTTGGTAAAGTAGAGGGTCACTGAAAAAGAGGAAGACCCTCAACAAGATGGACTGACATAGTGGCTGCAACAATGGGCTCAAACATAACAATGATTGTGAGGATGACGCAGGACCCAGCAGTGTTTCTTTCTGTTGTACATAGGGTCACTCTGAGTCAGAACCGGCTCGATGGCACCTGACAACAACAATACACACACACACACACGTACACACACAGGTATATATACACTTATATATGTATACATACATATCTACATATATATATGGAGCCCTGGTGGTGCAGTGGTTAAGAGCTCAGCAGCTAACCAAAAACATTGACAGTTGGAATCCATCAGCTGCTCCTTGGAAACCCCATGGGGTAGTTCTACTCTGTCCTATTGGGTCGCTATGAGTCGGAATTGACTCAACGGCAGTGGGTTATATATGTATACCCTTTCTTTATTTTGTAAAATGAAAGATTGGAAACATCAGGAAACTGTAGACTACTATAGTAAAACTTGCAGAAACCAGAACCTGTGTAAGGTGGAAACTTGTCAGAGAAGGAAAACTCAAGTATTTTCCACTAAAACAAGGATAGAAAAGTGGTAAGACTGCACCCTGTCAAAGCCTGAAAACTGGCGAGACCCAGAAAAACAAGGCAGTCTTGTCTAATTCTGGCCCCCACAGGTTTCTCACAGGTTATAAATACAAATGTTATAAATGAAACTTAATTTACCTGTGCCTCAATGTCCTCATCTGTACGATGGGGGTGACAGTAATTATAGGGTTGCTATGTAGTGTCAGGAGCCCTGGTGGCACAGTGGTTAAGAACTTGGCTGCTAACCAAAAGGTCGGCAGTTCGAATCCACCAGCCACTCCTTGGAGACCCCATGGGGCAGTTCTACTCTGTCCTACAGAGTCCCTATGATTCAGAACCGACTAGACAGCAGTGGGTTTGTGGTTTGGTTTATGTCGTGTCATATTGTTATTTCTTTATTGTCTTCTCTTGTACTATAGAGAAGTTCCTTGAAGACAGGGTCTCTCTCTTCTGTGTCTGAAGCACCTCCTACAGCATCTTACACACATGAAGCCCCAAGCCCACTGTCAAGTCAATTTTAACTCACTGTGATCTGATAGGACAGAGTAGAACTGCCCCATATGGTTTCCAAGGGTATAAATCTTTACAGAAGCAGACTGCCACATCTTTCTCCCACTGAGTGGCTAGTGGTTTGAGCCGCTGAGTTTTGGGTTAGCAGCTGAGCACTTAAACACTGTGCTACCAGGCCCCTTAATATTTACTGACCATTCCCTGGGTGGCGCAAACAGTTAAGCACTCGGCTATTAGCCGAAAGGTGGGAGGTTTGACCCACCCAGAGGCGCCTCAGAAGATAGGCTTGGCAACCTGATTCTGAAAGTTCACAGCCTTGAAAACCCTACAGAGTGCAGTTCTACTCTGCACACATGGGGTCACCATGAGTCAGAATCGACTCAACAGCAACTAACAAGAACATTTGCTGAATTGAATTGAGTTCTTGAAAGACCTCAAAGAGACCTTCAGGAAAAAGGAAAGTAAGCAAGCAGCTTATACTATTCCCACAGATTAGAGCAGCTACAGTTATTTTTAAGGTATATTAAATTCCAAAGGAATTACTGTAAGTGAAAGTAGGACACTAGCTGCATTCTGTGGCATATAACAATGAAAACATTTCATTTGTGACATCCTGGGCAAATATTTCTGATTCTGGAGTCAAAGCCACAGGCAACCAAAATCCTAGCTTTCCCTGTAGGCTATCGATTTCTGTGCCTTCCTACAAATGCTAACTTTATTTGATTTATTAAGAAAGATGTTTAGCCAATAACAAAATTCTACCATCAACCACAGCAGGTTTATTATTAGACCATGTTTATGCCCCCTGTCAAGTCCCAGTTGCTTTGTCTTCTGCTCTAACATGACTTTTACCTGCTCCAAATCCAGTAAAGTGTTGTAATGCCAGATACATTAGAATTCTTACCATATCTCTCTTTGGCACAGAGCTACATCAACAACTTACCAGAATTCTCTACTCACAGACTTCACAGAAGAATTTGCGATATGCCAAGGTAAATGAGACTTTAATAGCAGTATTAAGCTTCCTACTTAGGATGACGATAGTGTTTGGTTTGCCCATGATGGTCCCAGGTAACACTTGTGTTAGAGCAGTTAGAGCCCGTTAATTTTTTTTAAGGTCTCTGGGTGGCACAAATGGTTTGCGCTTGACTACTAACCTAGTGGATGCAATGCTGAAGTGTTCACTCATCTATGCCGAGAAATTTGGGAGACAGCTACCTGGTCAACTGACTGAAAGAGATCCATATTTTTGCCCATTCCAAAGAAAGGTGATCCAACAGAATGCAGAAATTATCAAACAATATCATTAATATCACACAAGTGTAAAATTTTGCTGAAGATCATTCAAAAACAGTTGCAGCAGCACATCGACAGGGAACTTCCAGAAATTCAACAGTATTCAGAAGAAGATGTGGAATGAGGGCTATCACTGCTGATGTCAGATGGATCTTGGCTGAAAGCAGAAAATACCAGAAAGATGTTTACCTATGTTTTATTGACTATGTAAAGGCATTCAACTATGTGGATTATAACAAATTATGGGTAACATTGTGGAGAATGGGAATTCCAGAACACTTAATTGTATTCATGAGGAACCTGTACGTAGATCAAGAGGCAGTTGTTCGAACAAAACAAGGGGATATTGAGTGATTTAAAATCAGGAAAAGTATGCATCAGGCTTGTATCCTTTCACCATACTTATTCAATCTGTATACTGAGCAAATAATCTGAGAAGCTGGTCTCTATGAAGAAGAACATAGCATCAGGATTGGAGGAAGACTCACTAACAACCTGTGATATGCAGATGACACAACCTTGCTTGCTTAAAGTGAAGAGGACGTGAAGCACTTACTGATGAAGATCAAAGACCAGAGCCTTCAGTATGGATTATACCTCAACATAAAGAAAACAAAAATCCTCACAATTGGACCAAGAAGCAACATCATGATAAAAGGAGGAAAGATTGAAGTTGTCAAGGATTTCGTTTTACTTGGATCCACAATCAACACCCATGGAAGCAGCCGTCAAGAAATCAAACAATATATTGCATTGGGCAAATCTGCTACAAAAGACCTCTTTAAAGTGTTGAAAAGCAAAGATGTTACTTTGAGGATTAAGGTACACCTGGCCCAAGCCATGGTATTTTCAATCACATCATATGCATGCGAAAGCTGGACAATGAATAAGGAAGACCGAAGAAGAATTAATGCCTTTTAATTTTGGTGTTGGTGAAAAATATTGAATATACCATTGACTGCCAGAAGTACTAACAATCTGTCTTGGAAAGAAGTACAGCCAGAATGCTCTTTAGAAGCAAGGATGGCAAGACTTCGTCTCATACTTTGGACATGTTATCAGGAGGGACCAGTCCCTAGAGAAGGACATCATACTCGGTGAAGTAGAGGGTCAGTGAAAAAGAGGAAGACCTTTAATGAGATGGACTGACACAGTGGCTGCTACAATGGGCTCAAACACAGCAACGATTTTGAGGATGGCACAGGACCAGGCAATGTTTCGTTCTGTTGTACATAGTAGGGTCACTATGAGTTGGAACCAACTCGACAGCACCTAACAACAACAACACTGATGTAAAGGTTGGCGTTTCCAACCCACCCAATGGCCGCATGGAAGAAAGGCCTGGCAATCTGCTTCCATAAAAGATTATGGCCAAGAAAACCCTATGGAGCAGTTCTATTTTGTAACACATGGGGTCACCATGAGTTGGAATTGACTCGACGGCAAAGAGTATATTTTTTAGCTTTCCTTTTCACTCTGAAATGTGTCTCAGTTTAGATGATAAGTATATGGTCATCCCTATTTATAGTTTACCCTCCCTAAATATTTTACATCACATGATGTCTTATGTGGGTGAGACTTCCATTTATTTGTGCAGTGTCCTGTATTAAGGAAGAGATTCTTTGGTTTGTCACAGGAAGCCATGCTAAACATCACAAACAAGTCGCCATTTTAGCAAGCTTTCTGAATGTAACACTAACTAAGTCTATTCCCCCAGAAGTGCCATCACAAATTGTGCCTACGTGACACAATTGCCTTTCTAAGGAGCAAGACTGAACCATCAGAAAACAGTAAGATTAAAATTTAAATTACACAGTAAAAATGTTCAATATTTAAAGCCTAAGACTGTGTTTATTGAAGTCAAAACCAGTTCACATTTCAAAAACAACAGCAAAATTCCAGGGTGGCCTTTATTATAGATTGGATTTCTCCTTCTCTCCTTACTTACTTCATCTGTATCAGCCCCCAAAAAAGAAAAAAAAATTAGAATAATGTATGGTTACAACTATATTTTCAGCCCAGCAATTTCAGCCCAATTTCCAGCAGTAACATTTCATTAGAATCAAACATTTCCTAGATGGTTTAAAAACACAATGGAAGTTTGGCACTTTGGGAGCTTATGTGAATATGGCTTTAACTTCCTATTTCCAAAGAAAAATAAGATTTAACATAAACACTAAAACAATGCCCCCAAAGGTTCTAAAATACAGTGGGGGAGGGGAAGGAAACTCAATCTGCTGTACACATTAAATAATTCAAATCAATGATGCTTTTAAGCCCTCAGCAATGCACGAACCAAAGAGGAAAGCAATCTAATACTTCATACATTCAGGGGATTGCATTAGAAAGACTTTTAGTCTGCTTCTGCTTTTATTAATGCAAATATATGCAGAGCAGACAGATTGGGATCTGTACAATTTAGCAATGATAGAAACTAGTAATTTTTGAAAATGGGACAGATGTCCAAACTAGTTATATTAAGATGCTTCTTATTGAAGAATAAAACCAAACTAAACAAACAGTCCAATTCTATTCCCTCTTTAAAAACGGAAACAAATAAACAAAGCCACCACAAATTAGACAAAGTTATATATCATCTTGTTTCTTTCATAAATTCTTAAAGTTGAAAAGCAGCTTAGGGCAATGAAATATTTCTAGCACATATCATTGCATTTCTCATCTCCTTGTCCTGAAAACACAGAAATGGGGGACAATGGACCAGGTCAAGGACCAGGGACAGGTCAACGTAAAGGGCATTGGCACCCAAGGAGTCCATAGTCTGGTGGGGAAGACAAGTAAATGTAGGGCTAAAATGGGGCACTAAGGGTAGTAAAATGAGCCTATGTATATATGTAGCTAAAATGAGGATGGGGCAATTCCAACCGGACCATCAAAAACTTCATTACTATAAATTTTAAGCTGAGTCTTGAAAAATTGTTGGGGAGAAAAGGGGAAAGCCACCTTTTGGGCAGAGATCAGGTATGTGCGAAGGTACAGAAGGAGGTAACCAAGAAAGAGGGGAGGAGCTGAGCTTGTAATTAGCTCTTCCTGGAAAAATGTCTATGTGCCAGGCACTGTGTGAAGCACCAAGGATATAGTCAAGAATAAGCTATGGTCCTTGTCATGCTGAGGAGTTTAGTGCTAGGAGTTCAAGCAGGGGAATGGCATGGTCAGCTATGTGTTTCAGAACAGCTGCTCTGAAGGCAAGATGGAGAGAGATGGAGTAGAGAATAGACTGGAAGCAAAGAAGCGTAATTATGGCTGGTTGCAATAGTCCAAGTAAGAAGCGATCCTGGGCTTGGAGAAAGAATATCTTTTTATGAGACAAGAGTCAACCAGGCTTTTCCACCGATTCAGCCATTCAGGTTTTGCTTCATTTTCCAACAGCACCAACAGTTACAGAGTTAATCCTTACCCTGAGCTGAACTCACTCTAACTACCCTCCAATGGCCTAGTTGTGCACTCTGGAGAAACTAAAACATGACAGTTCTCAAATTTTGGGTCTGTGTTCATGCTTGATTGCCATCAGTAAAATTCAGATGAAATATTTATATTCCCCTAACAAACAAAAAGCAGACTTAAGGCAAACATTCCAAATGCTCCCTAACTTTCCTGCCCTGAACATTCAAAGCATGAAGGTGAGGGGAGGTCTGCCTAGAGAGGCTGAAAGAGAGAAGATGGTTTGTTAAATTCTTTTTCTATTTTTTAAACATCAGCTTCATAAATGTTAGTTGGGTTTTGAAACCTCTTTACTTTATGAATCACCTCTCTTCTTGCTTCCCAAACTTAACAAGGGGGAAGTGTTTCTTCACTCAAGAGAACAGAGTTTTGCCATTCTGGAAGGCACCGGGTCTCTGCTCAGTGACCAGTATTTTCCATGAATGAGGGATAGCATAGCAAGAGAGGTCAGTGATTAATGACTCAACAACCCTGCTGTCATGGATTGAATTGTGTCCCCCCAAAATATCTGTCAGCTTGGCTGGGTCATCATTCCCAGTATTGTATGATTGTGTACCATTTTGTAATCTAATGTGATTTCTTTATGTGTTGTAAACTCTATCACTATGATGTAATAAAATGGATTAGCAGCAGTTATGTTGATAAGGTCTACCAGATTAGATAGTGTCTTAAGCCAATATCTTTTGAGATATAAAAGAGAGAAACGAGCAGAGAGACATGGGAACCTCATACCACCAAGAAAGCAGTGGCAGGAGCACAGCGTGTCCTTTGGACCTGAGGTTCCTGCAGTAAGATGCTCCCAGACCAAGGGAAGACTGATGCATCACAGCAACCTTCCTCCAGAGGTGACAGAGAAAGTATTACTCTGGAGCTGAAGCCCTGAGTTTGGACTCGTAGCCTACTGGACTGTGACAGAATGAACTTCTTTTGTTAAAGTCATCCACTTGTGGTGTTTCTATTATAGCAGCACTGGATGATTAAGACACCTGCTGTCTGCTTTTTCACCTCAGAAGTTCTACTTCTAAACTACTGGAACTAATAGAAACAATATGATGCATCCTTAAAAAGCTAGAAATAGAAATACCATACGATCCAGCAATCCCACTTCTAGGAATATATCTTAGAGAAATAAGAGCCGTCACACGAATAGACATATGCACATCCATATTCATTGCAGTGCTATTCACAACAGAAAAAAGATGGAAACAACCTAAGTGCCATCAACAGATGAATGGATAAACAAACTATGGTACACACACAATGAAATACTACACAACTATAACAACCATTTTGGAAAATGATATGGCGTTTCCTCAGAAAACTAGAAATAGACATACCATTCGATCCAGCAATCCCACTCCTAGGAATATATCCTAG
>NW_004443967.1:5451996-5575207 GCF_000243295.1 Trichechus manatus latirostris | reverse complement strand
CGAATGTAATCAATATCACTGAATTGCACCTGTAGAAACTGATGAATTGGTGTATGTTTTGCTGTGTATATTCTCAACAACAACAACAAAATAAATGAAATTTAGGGAAAAAAAAAAAAAAAAGAAATACTACACAACTATAAAGAACAACGATGAATCCGCAAAGCATCTCACAACATGGATGAATCTGGAGGGCATTATGCTGAGTGAAACAAGTCAATCACAAAAGGACAGATACCGTATGATACCACTATTATAAAAACTCATGAAAAGGTTTACACATAGAAACAATCTTTGATGGTTACAAGGCGGGGAGGGAAAAACACTAACTAAACAATAGGTAAGTGGTAACTTTGATGAAGGATCGACAGTACACAATACTGGGGAAGTCAGCACAGCTTGACCAAGGCAAAGTCATGGAAGTTTCAGAGACACATCCAAACTCCCTGAAGGACCGAGCTACTAGGTGAAGGGCTGGGGACCATAGTCTTAGGGGACATCTAGCTCAATTGGCTAACACAGTTTATAAAGAAAATGTTCTCCCCCGGACAACCTTTTGACTCAGTACTGAAGTCACTCCTGAGGTTCACCCTTCAGTCAAAGATTAGACAGGCCCATAAAACAAACAACAATACACATAGCTCAACCATGTATAAGAGACTAAATGGGCATACCAGCCCAGGGGCAAGGACAAGAAGGCAAGAGGGAACAGGAAAGCTGGACCAATGGAAATGGGGAACCCAAGGTCAAGAAGGGGAGAGTGTTGACACATGGTAAGGTTGACAACCAATGTTACAAACAATATGTTTATTAATTGTTTAGCGAGAAACTAATTTGCTCTGTAAACTTTCACCAAAATACAGTTTAAAAAAAAAGAAGTTCTACTTCTGCATGCTGCAATTCTAAGAATTTTCTTGGATTTCTATCTACAAGTAGACAGCTGTAGAAAGAGTCCTGCAGCCCAGCCCAATCTAGATCACCAGGGCAAGATAGTGAGCAAAGGCATTTATTTCTACCATCCAGAGGGCCCAGTCAATGGAAGTTTGCCCTGTGAAGTGAGGCTTTTCTACTCAGGGGGGCCAAGGATTAACATACACTACTGAGTTCTGTTCAAAGACTACAGCCTTCAGCATAGATTACACCTCACCATAAAGAAAACAAAAATCCTCACAACTGGACCAAGGAGCAACATCATGATAAATGGAGAAAATATTGAAGTTATCAAGGATTTCATTTTACTTGGATCCACAATCAATGTCCATGGAAGCAGCAGTCAAGAAATCAAATGACGTATTGTGTTGGGCAAATTTGCTGCAAAAGACTTCTTTAAAATGTTAAATAGCAAAGACGTCACTTTGAGAACTAAGGTGCACCTGCCCCTAGCCATGGTTTTTTCAATCGCCTCATATGCATGCTAGAGCCCTGGTGGTGCAGTGGTTAAGAACTCTGCTAACCAAAAGGTAACCAGTTCAAATTCACCAGCTGTTCCTTGGCAACTCTAAGGGGCAGTTCTACTCTGTCCTATAGGGTCGCTGTGAGTCCTATAGGTTGACTTGATGGCAACGGGTTTGGTTTGGTTTTGGTTTCATACGCATGCGAAAGCTGGACGGTGAATAAGGAAGACTGAAGGAAAATTGATGCCTTTGAATTATGGTGTTGGCAAAGAATATTGAATATACCATGGACTGCCAGAAGAACAAACAAATCTATACTGGAAGAAGTACAGCCTGAATGTTCCTTAGAAGTGAGGATGACGAGACTTCATCTCATGTACTTTGGACATATTATCAGGAGGAATCAGTCCCTAGAGGAGGACATCATGCTTGGTAAAGCAGAGGGTCATCGAAAAAGAGGAAGACCCTCAATGAGATGGATTGACACAGTGCCTGCAACAATGGGCTCAAACATTGCAATGACTGGGAGGATGGCACAGGACCGGGCAGTGTTTCCTTCTGTTGTACGCAGGGCGGCTATGAGTTGGAATCAACTCAACAACACCTAACAACAAACAACTGAGCTCTGTCCAGGAAAATATAATACAAATTGTTTTATTATGAAAGTTTTCAAACATACATAAAGAGTAATATGAACTCACATATTACCATCCTTCAGATCCAACATTTTGCCACACGTGCTTCATCTCTTTTCTTGCATTCTCGCTTTCTCCGTCCCTCCCTCTCCTTTCTTTTCCCTTTCTATCCTTCCTTTCCTCCCTCTCTCCTTTCCATGCCACAGTCACAGTATTTTAAAGCCTTTTACATCATGTTATTGTATTCCTGTATTTCAGGATATGTAACTTTAAAAAATGGCATTTTCTTATATAACTGTAATACCATTATCACATCTGACCAAATTAATAATAATTCTCTAATATCATCTAACACCTGGTTCCCCTGAAAGTTTTAAAAATCATAAGGCGTGAGATTTCTATTGCTTCTCCAGGGAAAGGTCATGCCACAGATAGCCTTAATAGATTCATTATCAGGAAATTTTTCTTTATACTCAAATTTTCATCCTATTACTGCTTATTATGCCTCCATGTATCATGTTAAATAATTAATCTCCCCTTTTAATGTTTACACATTCCAGATATTTGTATACATTTAGTTTGTCTCTTCTTAGTCTTTGCTTAGCTGGGCTATACATATTTAATTCATTTCATCTTCCCTTATAAATCAATTCCCTCAGCCCCTTAATCATTTTGGAGCTTTTCTTTGAACCTCGCCCAGCTGGTTTCTGTAAGCCTAGTAATGAGCAGTCCAGAACCAGATGCACATCCAAGAGTGGGCTCACCAAATAAAACAGCTCCGTTTCTTCTCTGAACGCTCAACCCTAAACCACAAGAGCCTTATTTTCTGTCATATTATAACAGAAACCAACGTCTTGTTTTCTGCTTATTCCCAGTCATTTTTTGGCATTACAGCTTGTTTCTCCTTCTTCCCACTAAACATCTGTGCTTCACATCACTTTTCTCCAGATGTAATGGAAACAGCATTTTGGAATCAGAAGAATAGAGACCCAGCTTGGCCACTCTGTCTGTGCAGCCAGGCAAGCCACCTAGTCCTCGGTGCCACTTCGGGTTCTTTACCTAGATAACAGGTGAAGAGCGAGCCTTCCTACCTTACAGGATTGTTGGAGGATCAAACAAGATCAGGTAAATGAAAGGGGTTTATTAACTTTCATGGTGTGTGCCCACCTATGCATGCGTGTCCACCTGTGCATGCGTGTGTAGATACACATACATACGTATATTGTTTACATTCCAAAATTCTTCAGTAATCAAAAAAAAGGCTATTCTGAAATAATACTTATAATACTTTAAAGTCAAACGTACCTAGTTTATTCTTTATTCTATTTCCTATAATCAAATTAAATATGGCTAAATACCAGTTTGGATTTCTGCATATTAATTACGGAATTAAATGGGTTATTTTCATCTTCAGCCCCTTATCTGAAGTCCATCCAAATTTTCCCTTTATAGAAACTGTAAGTAAATTCATTTAAACCCATACTAGGTGTGGAGAGAAAATGTGTCTAAATCTCTGTCCTGAAGGGCCAAGAGAAAGTTTCATAAACTAAAACCCATTCTTTACATTATGGGGAAAAAAAAAACTTACCTTCATTCCATCATTCTATATGGCACTGAAACCACTTGGAGAAGCCACTTGATCTCACTGGACCTTGGGTGACTTACCTGTTATGAGTTTCCTTCTTGCTCTTTGCTAGACTATGTCCCAATATGGGCCCTTAGAAGAGATGTGCTCAGGGACAGTCAGTGAAAACACACCTCTTTCCTGAGCCAGCAACTACAGGGGCTGGCTCTCTCACGTACAGTTTGCTGTATCATTTTAAGAGTGACATTGTCAGTATGTGTTGATGACATAAGTTTATTCCATTCAACTGGACTAGGCCTAGTTTAAGTGATGAACCTTGGAGTGATACAAAGAGAACAGGGGAGAAAGAACTAAGCATATTGTTACTCTCAAACTCTAAGACGTTGTGTACTATCACTTTTCTAAACGGTATATTTTAGTGTCTAGTCTACGTGGTGTATTTCTTACTTTTCTATTGCCCAGTTTAACAGATTTTTCCTATTCTGGCACAGCTGCTCTTACAATGGACATAAACTTAGTAATAGACATAAAATCCAGAATGGAATGACTGGAAGGACAGAATGGTCATCACATTTTCTTTCTAGCACACTTAAAAATACAAAAGGTGAGCAGCTACATTCTCTTAAGACTTTCTCTACTTGCATCAATAGCCTATTGTATTGTTTAATAACTGCTGTCGTGAAATTGTTCCAGCTCAATTCCTCCTACCAAAACAATCTTATAAAAGCATCTTTGAAATAATTTGATACATAAACTGAGAATTTAATATTTTCCTTCTCTTCTTGCATGTAAATCAGTTGTGTGTCATTTGCTTCTGTTTACTGTTTACTAGGTTCTAAGAATCATACTAAACACTTTATCTGATAACCTAATTTAGGTTTCGTAATTATATGAAGTAGACACTATTAATATCCATACTTTACGAAGGGTTAATTAAGTGGCAAAAATTAATAGCTGATGATAAGCAGTGCTGTTGTTGTTACGTGCAACTGAGTCAGTTCCGGCTTACAGCGACACTATGTACAACAGAACAGAACACTGCCCAGTCCTGTGCCGTTCTCACAACCGTTATGCCTGAAACTGCTGTTGCAGCCACTGTGTCAGTCCATCTCATTGGGGGTCTTCCTCCTTTTCGCTGACCCTCTACTTTACCAAGCATGATGTCCTTCTCTAGGGACTGGTCCCTCCTGATAACATGTCCAACCTACAACTCCAGAACCCATGCTCTCAACCACTGGCACGACTTAATGTTTCAAATAATAAATTGGGACCCACCAGAGATGAATTTTAACAAGCCTACTCTATACCAGGCACTCTGGAAAGAAGTGAAAAGGCATGCTCCTTTCCAAGAGGCTCACTGTTTGGTCAGGGAAGAAGTCATGGCTGTTAGAAGAGAAATAAGAATGGTGGCATCATTATCAAGGGCAACTCTACCATCTACCCAATGCCTAAGAAAATGTTACTCTCATACAAAATTCAGTTTAATTCCCTTTAAAAAAAAGTATTTGATGAATATCGCAAATCACTTTTTCCTACAATTCCTTGGCCCTCAGTTATCCAATAAATTACTGAATACCATCCATTTTCCCTCAAATTGTCTCTCACATTCATTATTTGATGGTACTCAAATTAGGATCACTGCACCAGACTCAGTTATAACTGGGTTCTCTGACTTCAGTTTCTACCTCTTCAGTTCTTGCCACGCATCACTACCAGATTAATCTCCTTAAAACAAAGCTTCCACTGAAACCAGTACCCCCTCCAAAACTGTACCCAATTTTGGCTTTCAAGGATCCAAAGAATGTTAACACCAACCTGCCTTTCCAACCACACATCAATGCAATTCCTCCTCTCCATTCAGACCAGTACACTGGTACACTGTCATTATTGTTGGAACTATCTTGCCCTCCTAAACTGCTCTCTGCTTTTGACTCTGAAGATTGTTCAAGGCCCAACTCAAAGCCTTCTTCCTCTCTGCAGCTATCCTGACCACTGGTCATCCTGTGTTTTCCCTCCTCTATTCCCAGCAGAGCTCAACAATTGTTTGCAGAAATGAATTAGTGCTCAATTGAACAACTAGAGTACTTTTTGCCAATACCACTCACGGATGCTTATGTATTGCCCTGTACTACTACTGATTTTTTATATGTACATTTCTTTAGTTTCCAGCTGAAGTAATTAAAAGTTTCATAAAGGCCTGGACCATGTCTTCAAGTCATCATCGTTTGTATGCCATACATGGTCTCCTACTCTGTAGGCACTCTGTGACTATTTGACAATTGATATGTTTAAATTATAGGGAAGAAAATTGCCAAGTCGTCACCTTTAGATCATATAGCTGATTCTGTGAGCCAAAAGCGTATTAATGACAAGATATCTGGCCTCTAAGTTCTGATTTTACTCATGCATTAATTTGGAGCTGGGAGAAGCTACTTTTCTATGCCCTAATTTTCTCACCTATAATGGAAGAATTAGAAAGTCAAATAATTTCAAAGCACCCTGAATACATGAATGCTAATTTATTAAATGCCTTGCTATTAGTCAATGGCTTGACAGACTATTTGCTAAGGATAGAAAAATTACATACAATGTTATGGCGTTGCAAGTCAGTTAACTTTATCTGACTTAACTACTCTTAGGAAACGGAGGGTTCCATTTCTAGCAAAGATAGTGGACAAAATAACCTCAGAACACTCCCAACTATTAATGTTGAAAAAATATATAAAAGCATTATTTAAGGTTCCACTTCCACTTAGGATGCAGAAAACTTCAGGAGGATGTCAATCCCACCCTAACAATGAGGAAAAGACGAGTAACTTCTTGAACCCATCAGTGAGCTGAGGTCACAAGGTGAACTGAATTCAAAAGGGTGATGAGCACTCCCGAGGAGAGATGGAGTACAGGAACCCTTTCACTTTTGGCAGGGTATGGAAGGAAGAGGCAGTCACCATAAAAGCAAGTAAAGAAGAAAACGCTGAAACTGTAATGAATTCTTCAAGGTCTAAGAGTGGCCGTTTAGAAACCCTTCGAGCCCCAGACACAGAGGAAGTCTGCACCCATTTCCTAGTTCTTCATGAGTCACCACCAGGTGCTCATGAGAAAGACTGGCAGGCACAAGACCTGAGAAAGACCCTGTCAGTGGCCCAAAGGTAGAAGCCCCTCCTTCTACATGAACCCTTCTCTTTTAAGAAACAAAAGACATAAGCTTCTGGGGGAGAGGAGAGGCCCAAGATGCACTGCTTTTGGCAGAGGGACGGGAGCAAAAGCTATCTGGCACTGGAGGAAGGACAGAAAATGAGCTCTGCTCAGGACCCTGCACTGACACAAAGCAGATCTGCGACCACAGTGAAGGGGCAGAACTGCCGAGAAAATCCCACCCCGGAAGTCCAGGAGCACAGGGCATGCCTAAGTCTGAGGCTGGAGCCAGAGAACCAAGAAAAACCCTTTTCCCCTCCCCTGAGCCTCACACCAAGTAACAAGTAACAGCAGCCTATTGCTGGGGGAGATGAAAGAGCATGGGTCAGACTCCTTCCGTGATGTAGGTGTTTAGGGCTTGCTGAAATTTGAGTTTGGAGAAAAACACTGAGAAAAACCCTTCCACAATCCAGGCCCCATACTAAGCACAAAGTAGCAGTACCCCTGTGGCAATCTGAAGTCTGGTGCACTAAAGATAGCCATAGCAACAACAAACCAAAGCCTAGTTCAACTACTGACTAGACGGCCCCAACCCTCCGGACTAAAGGCTGGACAGAAGGTGTGTGCCCATTTCTAGATGCAAATGTTATTTATCTCAGTTTATTTTACATACGATATTTGGTATTCAATAAAAAAAAATACAACACGCACACACAAGCAAGAAACAAAGACTCCAAGTGACAAAGCAATCAAGAGAACTAGATTTAGAAACTACTCAGATGTTAGAACTATCAGCAAGGACTTTAAAATAACTATGATTAATATGTTAAAGACCTAGTGAAAAAGGGAGACAACACGCATGAGCAAACAGGGAATTTCAACAGAGATGGAAACCAGAAAAAGGAATTAAATAAAAATGCTAAAAATGAAAAATACGGTATCATAGTTGAAGAATTCATTCAACATGTGTACCAGTACACTGGACACAGCTAGGGGGACAATCAGTGAATCTGAAGACAGGTTACCAGAAATTACCCAAACTGAAATACAAATTAAAACAAACAAACAAAAAAACAGAGCATCCAAGAGCTGTGGGCCAATATCAAAGGGCTGAGTTTGAGTTCCAGGAGAGGGGAAAATATACAGCATAAAAACATTTTAAAAGATAATAGCTGAGAATCTTCCAGAATCAAAGAATGAAAACAAACCAAAGATGCAAGAAACTCAGAGGCCCCAGAATAAATACCACACACACACACATACACTCCTAGCTAGAGTCCAACTGCTGAAAACCAAACGAAGAGAACACCTCGAAGGCAGTCAGGGAAATTACACAGGCCAAAGGATAATCGAGTGATATGGTTAAAGCACTGAAGACCACCACCACCACCAAATAACAAATTGAACTAACTCAGATGTATATACCCAGCAAAAACTCTTTCAAAAATGAAACTGAGGGTCTTAAAAGCTAGCGAGCGGCCATCTAAGATGCATCAATTGGTCCCAACTCATCTGGAGTAAAGAATGAAGAACACCAAAGTTACAAGGAAAAGTATTAGCCCAAGAGACAGAAAGGGCCACATAAACCAGAGACTGCATCAGCCTGAGACCAGAAGAACTAGATGGTACCCAGCTACCACCAATGACCGCCCTGACAGGGAACACAAGAGTCCCTGATGGAGCAGGAGAAAAGCGGCGTGCAGAATTCAAATTCTAGTAAAAAGACCAGACTTAATGGTCTGAGACTGGAGGATCCCCAAAAAGAACAGCCCCCGGACTGTCAACTCAGCACTAAAACCATTCCCAAGGCCAACTCTTCAGACAAAGATTAGAGCGAACTATAGGACATAAAATGATACTCGTGAAGAGCATGCTTCTTAGCTCAAGTAGATACATGAGACTAAGCGGGCAGCTTCTGTCCAGAGGTGAGACGAGAAGGCATAGAGGATTAGCAGCTGGCTGAATGGACATGGGAATTCAGGGGTGGAAAGGAGGAGTGTGCTGTCACAGTATAGGGAGAGCAATTAGGGTCACATAACAATGTATGTATACATTTTTGTATGACAGACTAACTGTAAACTTTCACTTAAAGTACAATAAAAAATAATTAATTTAAAAAAAATGGAAGTAAAAAAAAAAACTTTTCCAGACAAACAAAAACTGAGAAAATTCACTGCTAGCAGACCTGGGCTACAAAACATATTAAAGTTCTTCAGGAAGGAGTATGACGCCAGATAGGAATTTGTATTTATATAGAGAGACAAAGAGCACCAAGATGGTAAAAAACGTGGATAAATTTATTACCTTTAACCTCTTTAGAAGATAAGTGAGTCTAAAGTAGGGCTTGGCAAACAATAGCATGGGGGCCAAATATTTACATGCCTTTTTGTAAATAGTTTTATTGGAATATAGCCACACCTATTCATTGATGTATATTGTCTATGCTGCTTTCATGCTACAATGTGAATAAAGTTGAGTGCACAAAGGTGAGTAGCTGACACAGAAACCACCCATATGGCCCACAAAGCCTAAAATATTTACTATCTAGCCCTTTGCAAAAAAAAGTTTGCTGACCAGTAGTCTAAAGCAATAAAAGTAAAAAAACAAGAAGTAACAACGTATTATAGGGTTTATAACATGTAAATAATAAAATGTATCAAGACAACAGCACAAAAGATGAGAGAGAAGAAACAGAAGTATATTATTGTAAAGTTCTTACATTATATGTGAGATGGTACAATACTCTCTGAAGATAATCTGTGATAAAGATGTACAATAAAACTGCAAAAGCCGGAATCTACGTAATGCAGAAACCTGTCAGAGAAGGAAAACTCAGATATTTCCCACTAAAACGAGTGACAGAAAGGTGGTAAAACTGCACCCTATCAAAGGCAGAAAACTTGCAAGACCCAGAAAAACTAGACAGTCCTGTAGAGTTCCCACTGTCACAGGTTTCACTGTACATTGTAAATCCTGAAGCAACTACTAAAAAATTTTTAAGAGGTATAACTAAGAAGCCACTAGTGGA
Source organism: Trichechus manatus latirostris (assembly GCF_000243295.1). Taxonomy (NCBI): domain Eukaryota; kingdom Metazoa; phylum Chordata; class Mammalia; order Sirenia; family Trichechidae; genus Trichechus; species Trichechus manatus. The sequence continues at coordinate 5,565,430 of NW_004443967.1, read as the reverse complement.
GATATAATGAAATACCAAGAAACATTCAGTCCTAGAGAAAAGAGCTAAAGGATGGCTCAGTGGTAGAATTCTCACTGTCTATGCGGGAGATCTGGGTTTGATTCCTGACCACAGCACATCATGTGCGGTCATGAAAACTTAACATATGTATACTATGTAACTTAGATTCTACATTTAGATAGAATCATATACAATCAAGACATACACTAGATTGTTCACAGAGGTACTATTCAAAATAACCCAAACTGGAAGCTCACCAAGTGAATGAACATCATGCAGTAAAACGGATAAATGGTAGCATATTCACACAACAGAATACTGAACAATAATGCGAAAGAATGGTCTACAACCATATGCAACAACACAGAACCTTACAAACATAATATTGAGCAAAAGCAGCCGGACATGAGTATATACTGTATGTTTCTATTTATATAAAGCAGACAAAACTAGTAAATCTGTACTGTTACGAGAGGGGTTACCTTTGGTGGTCAGGTGGGGTGGGGTGGCTAATGACTAGAAGAGCTTCTAGACGGCTTCTGGGGGGCTAGCAATGTTCTGTTTCTTGATGTGGGTGCTGGTCATGTGTTTTGGTTTGTGAAAATTCATCACACTGTACACTAATGGTATGTACAATTATCTCCATGTATATTAAATGTCAGTAAGTATCTTAAAATCCAATCGGAAGGATAACACACACACGTGAGGAAGATTCTGGGGGGAAAAAAGTTATTGAAATAAACACTCAGATAGCTAAACAGTAAATTAAAATAGCAGAAGAGGGAATTAGTTATCAGAAAGATTCAAGGAAATGTCCCAGGATGCAGCAAGAGGGGATAAAAAGAGGTTATGAAATCGAAGTTAGACACAGAGAATAAAATAAGAAGACATAAATCTCATAGGATGAGCTGGAAGAGATGCAATATTCAAAGAGATAAAGGATGGAAATTTTCCAGAATTGAGAGAGACATTATTAGGCTCCTGAAGAACAAGTCCTGAGCAGAATAATTACAAATTACCTACACTTAGCAGCCTACTACTTTAGGTCCTTAGAGATGGAGTAGTCCCATCCCCTTTGTTTTAAAGATGAGAAAACTGAGGCCCAAAAAGGATTAAGTGATTTGCCTAGGGTCAAAAATTGATGAGACAATCCGTACAGAAGCACACAATCTGAGCATGTTATATTTTAAGGGTTATGAGTAACAAGAGCAAACAATTTGACTTCAATTTTCCTACTAGTATCATTTATAAACAGCCATCTGAAGATATTCTTCATGGAGAGAATTTTAACTCCCCAGCTGAAAATATGGAGGCATTACTGATTCAAGTACCATGCAGTAAGTGCTTAACAAATGGTATTTAATGAACAGTAAGACCAAACCAGAGCTGCTCACCCATACCATAAAGAAATAAGTTTCAAGCCTTCTACTTAAATTTCACAATGAGGCCATTGTAATCATTTCAGTGCATAAATCTTATATATATAATCTTCCTCTGTTAAAACGTTTCAACATTTTAGAGTGCTTTTTGAATCACATATTTTAAATTATGTATCACTGATATAAAGCAAATTACTTTCTTCCTTTGAAACAGAACAATTCAACATCTAACTGAACCTCTAAATGCCACTGGAAGTATGACACAAATTTCAAAATGGTCAGAGGCATAAAACGTACTGAAGACCTGATAGAAAGCATCTTTTTTTTTATATAATGAATCATTACTGATGACAGGTCAGTGGCTTTTAATTCAAATATTTAAGAAGATCTAGTTAGTATAGGAAATATCAGTTTAGCCTTTATTCAAGTTTCACAGTTTTGAAGTAGTGAAGAGCAAATTTATATTACTTTAATGCTCACAGATTTTAAAGTCATTAATAATATAATCCTATGACCACTTTTGACAACTTTTAAATTAGGACAGTAAGATTTTTCAGAACTATAAAAAAACTTGAAGTGTCAAAATGAAGTAATTTTGGATGTTCCAAGTTGAAACATTTTCCGGAATTTCTAATATTTTTTATAAGTAAAACAACTTTATTATGTCATGAAGATCATAGCCTAGAAATACATAAGGCACAGATATTTTCTTTAATATTTTGATTAAAATGGAAAAAAAAGTTGGTACTTAAATACCAGACTCAGGAGAAAACAAATTTGTTTTAAAGATGAGTTTTTAACTTTTTCAGAGAATCCTGATCAGTTTCAGCTGCTTATGAGAGTTAAGAATAATGTATTTTTTTTAGGTTTCAATAAACTTTATTCATACTCAAATCTGACAACTATAAAAGCGGGAGAACTATAAAAATTAGCAAATTTAGTTAGCAAAAGGAAAATAAAACTAAAATAAAAAAAGACAACAGGCTATGAAAAATACTTCTATCAAGTATTTACTGCATAAAGAACTCATTCAAATGTATAACGAAACCATTAAGACAACTGTTTATATAAATGAACAAAGTACACAGACAAGTCACACAAAATCAAATTCTAAATTGTGAATTAAAATATGAAAAAACGTTCATGCTTGCTAGAAATCAAAGAAAAACAAATTAAAGCGACTTTGAACTTTCCCTTGTACTTACTAAATAAGCAACAATATTTAAACGCCCCACCCAAAGCTGCAAACTTCCAGCGAAACTGATATACGCCAATGGTGACAGTAGAATAATACAATTCTTTGAGGAAGCAATAAGGCAGACATATTAAGAACCTGAAAACTGATCATTTTATTCCCTTAATAATCCCACCCCCAGGAATTTATTCTAATAAATTGAAAACAACTTCCTTAAGTCTTCAGCAACAGGGAAATGGCTTCAGTTGTAATATATGAGTATGATATGATTCAAATAATTATCAAAACTAATTAAGTACAAATAGCTAGATAACATAAAATGAAAACAATCAAATGAAAATTGCAGGTACCTTAAGACTGTAATCATGTGAACAAAAAAGGGAAAATAATACAAAAATTAAAATTCTGAAGTCATTGTATTAGAACAGTGAGGATTATGGGTAATATTTTTTGGGCAAAATGTTCCCCGGTTTTCAATAAAAAATAAAAAAAAAAAAAGATCGGTTATCTTTCTAAAAAGCCACTTGCCGTTCCAAAAAATCTCTACTCTTCTTAATAAATTATACATGTCAGTTTTTAAGTTGAGAAATACAGCAAAAATACCACAGCTGTTTCCTAAAATCTAAATATTCCTCTATTTGGATCTTATCTGGCAAGGCATGAAGACACACTGTAACCTGTGCCGTTCTAATAACATCTCTTGCTGACATAAGCTACAGGCTACTTAGATATGCATAAGTAAAACTGTAAACTTTCAATTTATAGCTTTGTGTTTGGTATTTTGTTAATGCATCACAATATCAAACTCTTCCTTATAATTTTCTGTGTTACACTAAGAATTAGTTTTAATGTTTTCACTTAAAATATGTTGCCAATATGCTGAAATGCTCTACTGAAGCATATAGCTTTTCATATTGAGTTTATACTAGATTAACCACAAACAAAACCCCTTTAGTTTACATGTTTTAAAATTCTGAGTTAGAAGTTGCAAGCAGGCAACCACCTTTAATAGAAAGTCAATCCATAAAAATGAAAAAACTCCTATTTTATGAAATTTTTAATGGTTTTTCCTTGTGAAACTATATTTGAATAAATGAAGAGGGAACTGAACTTTTCTACAGACTACATATTACTTTCCTATATGAAGCAATAATTACATATGAAATTTACCATGTTGTTATGTAACTTTTTTCAAAATTATGGTAAAGAGGGATAGGGAACTTTCAATAGACTATCTGAATGAAAACGTTTGAAAATAACTATTACTAAATATTTAGAGCAGAAGGGATAAATGGAAATGCAGGGCAGCTATCTCAAAGTCTATAAATATACTTGACAGAGCAAACAACTAAAAAAACAATGTCACAAGGATCAATGCCCTAAAAAGGGATATAAAGATAGTTTAGTAAAGGACGGAGAAATCTATTTTTAACTGAAGACTCATTCTTCCGTTTTAATTAAAAATATTATATGCTATTTAGTAACTTGGTAAAAAGTGGTCAACTATGTTGATGAAATTACCAGGAAGAGATCTCATAGCTGCCAAAATATAAGCCACTGAAGCTGTCCTCTGCTCCAATGGTAGAGGTGAATTTAATTAAACATTTAGTCTTTTGCTTATATCCTGTTAGTGGTAGCAGTAATAATCTGGTTCACTTACAAATATTTATTATAAAAATTTATTAGTTTCCAAGATCTAAACAAACACAGCTATTACTAGATGAGTGCGGTCTTATCAAAGACATGTTCTTAATAAAAATAAACTCTCCAAAACACAAAGAGTTAAATGATGGCCATTTCAAACATAGTTAAAAAAAGAATTTCAATACAATATGGAGCCAGCAGAAAGTCAAAATAACACTAAATTACGTTCACTTTTGTGAAACCGAAGTCACATGTAGCTCCACATTTCTTTTTTCTTTGATTAGAAAATTTGTTCAACTTTTCACAGGAAAAGACTTTGAAGAGAGATCAAATTCAGAAACAACATAAAAACATCCTAAAAGAACATTCCATAATACAGCAAAGAACTGAACAACTGTAAAGCCATTTATAATTTCTAGCGGATGAACTGTACCCTATAGAAACTATAAGTAATGGATATTTTTCTTCATGCGTGGGAGAAAAAAAAAAGCCAGGCCAATTTTAACATGTCTGAATTACATCATCCTCTCCCTTCACCTCATTTAATGATACACATTCACAGCTCACAGCCTGTTCTTTAGGCTCTTCTTTCTCCTCTTTAGACTCCTCAGGTTTGGGTTTTTTAAGTCCTGTCTCTTCTGGGAGAAGAGATGAGCAGAGCTCGAGAGCCTGCGCGATGTCATCAATGGTCCACTTCTCTTCAGGAAGGGCATGATCTTCTAGTGTAAATGGTCCCTGTTTGGTTCGGGTCAGCTCTAGCACATTGGCACAGGAAGAGAGTTCTAAAGCAACAAAAGATGGGAAGAAAAAAAATATATCCGCAAGATAAACAGTCAGTATTTTATTGTCTATTAACGTTTCAAATGACAGAAGAACTCAATTTAAACCTCTCAAAACCACTCTAAAACTGCAGTAATCCAATGTAAGAACCAAGAGTCCTGAGATGAAGAAATGATCAAGTAGCAAAATAATAATTAATAGCTCACCTTATAAACCGCTTTAAAGTCTACAAGCACTTAACATTTTTCTTATTGCCCTCACCACTTTGCAGATGAGGTAATATGACCTATCCAATGTCACAACTGCCAACAAATGATAGAGCCAGAACTGTAACTCTCTGGCTGTTTCTAAGGCTATCACTTCCAGTATTTTTAAAAAATTTTATGTGTATTAATGAAAATAACTTTTAGATGGAAATTTCTTTCTGATCCCTACCATGAGTCAAAATATTTTGCACTTAAAAAAACCTTGGCCTTTATATTCATTACTTCCATTTTCATTTTCTGATCTTCTCTTTCTCTTCTTTCCCATTACAAGCATTTCACTGCAGCTGCTGATGCTGATAACTGTATGCCATAAACCTGCACGATTCTAAACCTGAAGGCACCAAGAGTTCAGTTCCTAAGGCGAGTATTCAGAGATACGGAAAACAGAAAATTCCCTCTTCCCATCAAAGAGGAATATTACTCTCTAAATGATAATCCAGAATTCATTTTCATACTTACCTTTGCCAATGTCACTGACCAAGCTTCTGATATAAAAACCTCCTCCACATTCAACATCTGGAATGTTAACAGTGACATGGTAAATTACCCACCTCCTATGAAATCCACTTTACATAGAAATGATGCCTCTAAACAAATGTAAAACTGCACTAGGCAAACAATCGAGTGATAAAATATTTATGTGCTAAAACATAAATTATTCATCCAGTAGCATATGTGTGAGATTGAAAAGTCAGAGCGTGGAGAAAGCAAACAGCAGAACCTCATGAACACATTTTAAATTAACTGGCAAGTCAAAGCACTTTAATACTTCAGCCTTGTTCATTTAATAGGTTTTAAATGGCAGAAATCTCAGCTTCGCTATCATGAACTGTAGATTTTTTTAAATATTCGGATTTGTACACTCAAAAAACACAACAAACAAAAAAACCTTTTCAAAGTGACAGGAATCATGTTCAGGGTAATACATTACACAGACAGCTCAGCATATTTAAATGTTCTCTTGGAAATATTCCTAAAGAAATCATAACCATTAAAATTATAAGATGTCCCAGAACTGAATGCATTCTACGGGTCAATAAGAGTTCTTGAAACCTACGTTAAGCCTGGGACCGGAGAAAAATCACTTTTCTGATTCTTTTTATTCATATACAAGCTCTTCTGGAAAGAGCTGCTCCATTTCCACAAAAAAGGACTACATTCCAGCTGTTTCTAGTCTTACCATACAAATAAAGCCATTTGGAGGAATTAATCAAAGCTCACCACCTGGGAATTCTTTCTTTTCCCCTACTGCTGACATAAAAAATGAGCCCTAAGATCTGTAATGTAGGTGTGCCAGCTTTCTTGCATTATATTTAACTTTGGCGAAAAGACAGAACTTTTGGCCTATTATAATCTTTAGTCAACAAAATGAAGTATTTATGACTTCAAGGCAGTTGGAAAAATTTGAGTTTTTCTTACTTTCAAAGATACCATCTACTCTGCCAATCCATCTGCTGCATTTTCACGGAATACAGCAAAGCATTTTTAAGTGTGTTTTTATCATTATCGGTCAAATATTTTAGATTCAGGAAGCAAGAAAAGTGGTGACTTTCTTTTAATTGTACAAAATCACATTCTACAGGAATTTAATACACATTAAATAATAATGCTAATGGAAAAGAGCAGGCAGGATTAATTTAAGGGGGTCTACAGATTAAGAACTTCAGCTTTTGATTCTTCACAGCTCCTACATGTACAGGGCTTCAGCTACCACTTTCTGCAGCCAGGAAGATCATAAAATTTCAAAAAAATATAAACAAACTTTTTGGTTTTTAAATTTCTTTCAAATGCAGATTATATATAAATTCAAACTGATAATGTGAATTAAAATTCAACCACATATCCAAGAATTCATTCTTGCCTGAACCATTTTTCCTGTATTTTCAGGTTCTTTCATAGTAAATTGTAGGGGTCAAAGAAGGGGGGAATATCACTCCACTTTCAGAATTTCTTGTCTCAAAACTCAAAATGCTTTGTTTTAAAAGGATAAACTAATGTCAATTCTGAAACTGAACATAAACGATCAAGGTACTAGCAAAAATGGGGAAGAAGCACCCATTAAGATTATAAAATATAAAATCTCAAATTTTGAAAATACATATTCCTTTACCCACACCTTTTGGTCCAATCTCCAACCAATCATGGGATAGCAGGAACAGGCAAAGTTTCTTTCCATGGTGCACGGGTTTGCCATGAGTTGGGGGCTGACTGGATAGCAGCTAACAACAACAACCTATTCTTTCCCACAGAGATCTAATGCACAGTACTTCCAACTTCATAGTAAGATAACACAATATATGAAAAACTCAGCCTATTTAAAAAACACTTCTGAACCTCCATATAGCTATAGGTATCTCATTAACTGTGTTATCAGAAAAGATTAACAAATTCTAATCTTCCTTAAATTCAAATTTCAAGAAATCTTCAATATCCTAGGGATCCATTACAGTTACAAAAAATAGCCAAATACAAAATATAAGTACACATAAATACAAATTATTTCAAACTTCTCCTTACCTAATGTGAAAAATGGTGGCTGGAATTTTTGAAGGGAGATACTGTACACAGTAACTGGCCTGGCAGGTTTTGCTTCTACTGCTTCACCTCTCTTCATCAAAGTTGAAAGTCTCTGTCCATCCTTCTTTAATGCAGAATAGCTTGCAATATAAGAGAGGGAGACAGAGAGGGAAGGAGAATTAAGAGAGAGGAATTCCAGATTACGGCATGGAAATATAGGATAACTAGCAACCCCTTGAGGTGCCTGTGGTTCAGGGGTAGAATTTTCACCTCCTGTGTGGGAGACCCAGGTCTGACTCCCAGCCAATGCACCTCATGTGCCGCCACCACTCATCTGTCAGTTTGTCGTACTACGGTGGCTTGTGTGTTGCTATAATGCTGGACAGGTTTCAGTGGATCTTCCGACTAAAACAGACTAAGAAGAAAGGCCTGACAATCTACTTCCAAAAAGCAGCCAAGAAATCCCTATGGATCACAAAAGAACATTATCCAGTCAGCAACAAATCATGAGGATGGTGCAGGACCAAGCAGTGTTTCATTCTGTTGTACATGGGGTCACCATGAATTGGAGTCAACTCAATGGCAAGTAACACAACAGCAGCCACAGCAGCCCTTCAAAATGAAAATCCTTCTTAAAAATGGACAAGTTTTTTCTTCCATGCTACTTCACAGTGGTGTCAGAGGTTAATGTATCTCATCCTAGCACTCAATGAGCAATGTTTCTCAATTTTAATCTTTAACCATCTCCCTGGAGATGGTTTATTCATGTTTTCTCTTCACTACTCCTCACTCTCAATTAAGAGCACAGGGAAGTTAGTAGCCTCTGGCCACAATGATCAGGGCTATATGCATTAAACAATTTCTATTACGATAGTATTAATTTTCATATAAAAGCTACCAAAATATTTCTAAAAAGCATATTAGTAAATGATCTACTTAACAAATCTTCAGCTTTGTGCGATAAAATTCTATTAGACCACAAAACATTGGAACACTCATGGAGAAGAAAATTCTAAAATGATCCTTGTAAGTATGACAGTATTGTAACAACGATTCAAAATAATGTTTACACAGACCTGGCTAGATTTTTAAAATCTTTACATCTGAGGCACAATCATGAAGAAACCTTTCTCCACTAGATATCTAAATGTTCTTGAAGAAACCAAGATTTTTTTAAATACAAAATATACACTAATTCAAAAAGAAATGCCACTAACTTATCCTGACACATTCTAGAGCAATTAAAAAAGCAACAACAAACAAGAAGTGATCTGCTTGAATGGTAATATACACAAAAAATGTAGTATCAACACATTTACACCTTTAATAAATTGTTTAACTCTCATCTGTTTTGTTTGTTAGAGGACAGTGAAGCAAAAGGTTACGGGCCCAAAAGGAACGGTGCCCACACCTGGCAGGCAGTCCACATTAGGACACAGATACACATCTATGATGCCCTTACCAGACTGGACTGGTCCCTTCACAGCACTTCTGAGCAAAAGTGACATCACTGGGCTCCAGAACATACCCTGATGTCTTCAGATGGAATAAAAAAACCAGTACACTGGACTAGCACAGATGTCTGGCTGTAGAAGCATCTAAGGACAGAGGAGACCACGTTCCACTGCCTTTTTAGAGAGTCTGGAAAGCTCTACATTCTGTCTAAAGCAGGCTCACCTTCATTTGATCATGGTTATGTCAGACTTAAGACCTGCCTCACTGTATAGTAAAAGGAACCCATTTATTTTAATCGAAGTGATGTTCACCATCACTAGCTGCCGTGAAGTCAACTCTGACTCATGGCGACCCCCTGTGTGTCAGAGAAGAACTGTGTTCCATAGGGTTTTCAATGGCTGACTCTTTGGAAACAGACCACCAGGCCTTTCTTGCAAGGTGCCTCTTGATAGACTCGAACCTCCAACCTCTTGTTTAGTAGCTAAGCACATTAACTGCACCAATTATTCAAATTCAATAATGGAACTTACAGGGGGGGTACTTGCATTATATTCCCAGTAAACTTCTGTAGAATGCCTTCAATATCTTCTTGTGTTATTTTATCTGCCAAAAATGAAGAAAAAAATGACACTAAATCAACCACAGAAGCACATATGCTATTTTCACTCCACCAATGATTCTGAAAAATTCATTAAAAATTTTTATAACAAAGTATGTGCCACAGTGTATGTTTTATAGGCCAAATTCTACCTTGTTGAGATGAATAAAACATAAATTGATGAGATCAAAGGGGAGAAAAGTGTTCCCTTATTCATCACTAAGACAAGCTTTCCTCTGCTTCATTTTTCCCCCCAATAAAAACGAACCAATCATCGTACATGCATTTAGGTGGCTCTTACTATGGACTTCAGGAGACCAGAGAAACGTGCCACACTAGCTATAGCAATGGGCCTGCAGTGATCAATAATCAGGTGATCAAATGAAGAAAACTAACACCCATAAATTCTTTCCTAAATTTCTCCAGGCATCCAATACTGTAAATAACCTCACAGTAATGTGGTATCGAAGATTATCAAGTGTTAACCACATTTTAATTTTTACCTGAGATTTTTCAAAACTATTCTGTTAGACATCTTACACACTCACATGCAACTTTGTCTTCAAGTAAAGTTTTATTTATCTGCAACCCCCTCTTCTCTGCTCTTGGAATCTATTCTTTTAAATGAACACTCTCAGTCAGGATTCTGACTTTTCTTCAAAAATGGGCCAGCATAAAACAGAATATACACAGCGAGGATTTTAGCATGCTTACTAAGCCTTTTTTTTAAAGTGATTTCATAAAATTCGAATGAACAGATATAAATAAAGCTTTCAATATCTGTCACTTAATCTTGTTTTCAACTACTGTTTGATACTCTTTCGAAGAAAAGACGCTGTACTACAGTTCTATAATTTAAAAAATTGAAATAACACACTAACATTCAATTATCCGGAATTTTCATACCTACTTATATATGAATCCTTATGCATATTTGATATTCAATAATAAACTAAATCATGGAAAGATCTTGTAACTTCTTTAAGTCACAGTCAATGGAAAGAAATTACAGTGCTGCTTTTTTACCTCACTTCGTGGGAAATTTGTTTTAAACAGTTTTTATTCTGGTATATACAAGTTAAATCTGATTTATGTGAACAATATTAAACAAAAACTAATTAATGTGCTTTGAAGTCCTTTTCTAATGCCAGAATTTAAATTAAAAAGCCAGCATGGAATACTGAGCTCAGATTTGAACATCAACACAGCGAGACGGCCTTAACCTCAGTGTGACCTTCATCCTTATAAGCTAAGCATGAACAAAAGACCCAAATCTACTGGCCTCAGACAGACACAGAAGCGCTACAGAACTCAAAGGAATTGCTCCTAACACCTAGCGGCTTCACAAAGGCAACTCGCACTCCCATGGCTGTTCTGTTCACACTGCTTCTCCAACAGATGTATCTCATGACATAAATGAGGATTTTTCCACAAAAAAATTCTTACTCTATTGCAACATTAAAACATACTTACTGGTGGCAGCCCTTTAGTTATGCAAACCTAAGATGGTCAAATCTAGACAGCCAATGCCACCACTGTACTGAAGAATTGTTGAAAATGCTATAGTTGACAAAATTGAAATAGCTCGTAATTTAACCAGTCACACATCTTAAAAACAAGACAAAACAGCTTTCTACTTCTGCTAGGCTGGTGTCTTTATGCTGCAGACGTGTACTCCTTTGTCCTGCACAGGTGGCTCTATTTTACTGATATTCCTTCTTACAAGATGACGGTGCGCATTCTTTTTCCTCCTCCACCTATCCAGAAACTGTCCATCTATCACAGCTCGGTTTCCATTCCACTTCTGCCATGGTGTCTCCCTTCTCTGATTTAACATCTCAGGCATTTATGGTTTGTTATTTATTCCAAGTAATCGTATATAATTTTTAATCATCACCTATTATAAGTATAGCTATTATCTCACCAATGAAATTCTAAGCTCCTTAAACAGTTTTTCTTCTTACATATTACACATGATTAAACGGTATAGCCACACAAACAAACAAAAAAAAACAACGAACAAACCCAAATGCACTGCCGTCAAGTCCGACTCACAGCAACCCTACAGGGAAGAGTGGAACTGCCCTATTGGGTTTCCAAGGAGCAGCTGGTGGATTCGAACTGCTGACCTCTTGGTTAGCAGCTGAGCTCTTAACCACTGTGTCACCAAAGCTCCTATAGCCATAAAGTGCAATCTTATTTAGCCATAAAAATGTTACAGCATGGATGAGCCTGGAAAACATTATGCTAAGTGAAAGAAGCCAGATGCAAAAGGCCACATACTGTACGACTCCGTTCATGTGAAATGTCCAGAATAGGTAAATCTAGAGAGACAGAAAACAGATTAGGGGTTGCAGGGGCTGAGGGAGGGAGGGAGGATTGGGGAGGGACTTCTTAACACGTATGGGGTTTCTTTCTGGGATGATGAAAATGTTCTGGTATTAGATAATGGTAATGTTGCACAACACTGTAAATATACTATAAACCAATAAATTGTACACTTTAAAATGGTGAATTTTATGATACCTGGATCTTATCTCAATGGAAAAAACGAAGATATTACTCTGGGTGGGAGATGTGGTACATGAGTATGTAGAGAAGTATGCTGGTCATATCTAAAACATGCTATTAGTCTCATCCACATAATAACCAATGTCCCTACAAAGGATTGTAAGAATAGGGAATCTATCTCCAAAGGATTAAGGCTATCCAGTAACTAGCCAAAAGACGAACAACTGATGAAAGAAGACGGCTATGGTACAAGTGTCACAGGACTTGGAATAATTACTCTTTGTTTAGTAAATTAATAAACCATCAATGTGACAGCATTCACTTGAAATTAATTTTTTAAAATCCTTCTCATGAAACCAATATATAAAAGATCATGTTACACATGATGATTTGTTTAAAATGTATTGACTCATCCAGGGAAGCTACAACATAATAGTCGGTACTTAACTGCACTATGGTATGGAGTTAAAAACAATATTCAAACACGATAGAGTAACAGGTACCTGACAAGCCCTACCACCATAAGCAGCTTTTAAACTGGGCCAAACATATTAAACAAACTGCTTTAGACATTAGACAACAGGCTAGGACTCTAATCCCTGAGAGAAGGGAAACAAGGTGAGCCCCATCATCACACTGGCTTTCCGCTGGAAGCACTTTCTGAATTGTGGTACAGGGAGGAGGATGAATCTCAAAGCACAGTGATCTGTTGAATTTAGGAAAGTGAGATCAGAATTTGGATTAGCAGCAATAGCCAAGAATTTGAGGGAATTACACAGAAAAAGAGCTCCAGAAACAAACATCTGCATATACTGACAATGGTTTTTCCACATACGTGCAAAGCCAAGTGGAGAAGAGGATAGGTTTTCAACAAATGGTGCTAACACAATTTGATATGCATATGCAAATAAATGAACTCAGATTCATACTTCACACCACATACAAACATTAACTCTAAATGGACCATAAAGGGAGTGATTACAAAGGGCAATGAGGAAGCTTGTAGGCGATAAATATGCTATCTTTATCGTGGTGATGGCTTCATGGGTGAATACCAATGCCAAAACTTACCAAATTGTATACTTTAAATATGTACGGTTTTTTGTACGTCACTCATACCTCAAGAAAAGTCGTTTCTAAGAAATAAATGGGGGTCTCTGAACTGGATTACAGGAATGTATTGATGCTAATTTCCTGATCTGATGGTTGTACTGTGGTTATGTAGGAGTGCTTTACTACGGAAGATGCACACTTTGGTACTGGGGGTGGTGGAGCTACATCTTGCTCTTGGGTGGCTCTGGAAAAGTTATTCTGCTCTATTCCTGCAATTTTTCTGAGAGTTTGATATTATTTCAAAACAAAGAGTAAGATCATATGGGGATATTATAAACTTTATTCCAATGAGTTTGAAAATTTAGATGAAACATACAAATTCGGCAGGAGGGGCGAGCGGGGAAAATTATCTAGAATGACACCAGAAATAAAAAAAAATGTTTGACACTAGTGACAAAATCCAATCTATAATTTAAAACCTTCCTAACAAAGAAAACTCCAGATCTACATGTCTTTATCAGTGATTCTATCAAACATTAAAAAAGAAACAATGTTGACATAAACTCTTTCAGAGAATAAAAGAAAACACTTCCTCAATCTACTTTACAAGGTCAGCATAACCTTAATAACAAAAACATTCAGAAAAAGGAAAAATACAGGGTAATTTCACTCATGAACATATGCAAATATCCTAAACTAATATTAGCAAATCAAATACAATTTATATAAAAAAGACAATCCATCATGACCAAGATGGGTTTATTCCAGAAAAGTAAAGTTAGTTTAACATTTGAATAAGGAGAAAAAAATTAACAGATGCAGAAAACGTCTATGTTCATTCAGGATTACAAAAAAAAAAAAAAACAACTCAGCAAATTAGGAACAGAAGGCAACTTCCTTACTCTGAGAGAGGGCTATTAAACAACAACAAACAAAAACCTACGGCAAAAGTCTGTAAGAAATAAGGTGGGAAGATTTGTTCTTCCAGGCATTAAAGCTACAGCAATTAAGACAGTCTGATGCTAGTACAAGGACAGACAAACAGACCAATCTTACAAACAGACTCAAAACAAATCCATGTATGTATGGTGCTTAATTTGTGACAATGGAGGCAATGCAGAGCCAACGGGAAAAAGTGCTGGGTCAACTGGATAGCCACATAGGAAAAAAACAGAATGTTACAATCCAGGCTGATTATACTTGCAATGTGAAAAGACAAAGCAATAAAGCTTCTATAATATAGTAAAATATCTTCATGGCTTTGGGGTAGGAAAAGTTTTCTTAAACAGGGCACAAAAGACTAACCATTGAGAAAAAGACTTGATCAACTAGATTAAATTGAATCTAAGAACTTCTGTTTTGCAAAGGACACAAATAAGAGAGGGAAAAGGCAAGTCACATAGTAGGAGACAATACGTGCAATAAATATAATCAAAAAAAGAGCACATTTTCTTAGTGTATAAATAACTCATACAAATCAATAAGAAAAAGGCAACTCAACAGAAAAAAACAAGCAAGAGACGTGAACAGACAATATACAAAAGGAGATGGCCAAGGGGCCAAAACACATATGAAAAAGTGCTGACTCTCATTAGTAATCAACTTAAAACCACAGTGAAATAACCACTACACACTCACCAGAATAGCCAAAAGATATGAGGCAAGGGGAACTCTTATACAGTGCTGGTGGAAATGCAAAGTTATACATGTTAACAGTTAAACTGTTTGGCAATTTCCAGTAAAGCTAAATAAAGACCCATCCTATGACCCAGAAATTCAACTTGGTTATATAGCCAAGAGAAATCAGTGCACGTCTGAACCAAAAGTCAGGTACAAAATCTACATAGCAGTTTTATTCATAAAACCCTAAATGGGAAAACCCAAATGTCTATCAACGGAAGAGAGAAAGAGTTTGTGTGTGTGTGGAGTGGTATGTTCACACAATGGCATACTACACAGCAATAAGAAAGTCTACAATATTGATACATACAACAACATGGATGAATCTCAAAAACACACTGAGTGAAAGGAAGACGTAAGAACGTGTGCTGTACAAAACCATTAATATGAAGTTCAAGAACATGCAAAACCAATCTACGATGACAGAAGGCAGAACAGTTATGGGAGTGGAGGGGTGGTGACTGTCTTAGAAAAGGCACAAGGAATCTTTTGGAGTGATAGAAATGTTCAGTATCTTAACCACAATAAAAAAGAAAGAAAAATCAATGAGGTGAAAACCATCTATTCTTAAAAAAAATTGTTTTTAAGTATTCAGAGCAGCATTATTTGCCCATCAAGAGTCGAACAGAAAATAAATTATGGTATACTACACAGCAACACACAAGGATGAATCTCATAAACACAGAAAGTAAAAGAAACTAGACTTAAAAGGATATATACTGTTTGATGCCATCTATGTAAAGTTGCAAAACTATATGATAGTTTTGGAACTATAACCACAGTGTTAGAAATCACAGTGGAAGTTATGTTTGGTAAGGAGGGATGAAGTAGTGATCGGGATGGGGATTGTGAGGGGTTTCTGGGAATCTTTTTTCTTGATTAGGGTGGTAGCTGCAGCAATGTTTGCTTTGTGATAACTCATTGAGCTGTCAATTTATGTTCTGGTCATTTTTCTTTATGTAATACTTTATAATAAAAAAGTCTACATACAAACAAACACCATAAGATTGATACCCAGCTATACTGGCCCTGCTATAATGTATGCCCTATTTGTTAAAATACAATATGAGACCGAATTCAACTCTTCAGCTTGCTAGAAGACTTGAAATAAATCAGTGAATTATTTTTTTCATTATGTTGCTTGATTAATCAAGCAAAATGCTTAGCTAACGTATAAATATTAACAGGCGAAGTGAAGCTATTACGAACAAGAACAGGGTGATCTCACTATTATAGGGCAATACGTAAAATACAAGAGGCCACTCAACACAAATACATAGGGAGGCCAGGTACTGGACTACCGAAAACTAAAATAAAAAGAGTTAACTTTAATCACAGGGGAAAAACCAGAAAGCCTACAAATAATTCAAAATTGGTGAGATGATAATGCAGGTGAACTGACTGTACAAAACTGTAACTGCTGCATGATAAACAGTATATGTACTGTGAGAGTTGCTGGGAGACCATTTCATTTATCTTAAAGTAGTGAAAGTAGGACTGGTAGAAGGTGGGCCCCGTGAGTTCTGCTTTACTTCCAGGCAAACAGCTTTCCCACTGTCTTAGCTTTCGGTAAACTCCAAAAGCACAGTGACACTATCAGTCTTACAAGTGCTAAACCTGGCATTTATTTCAACTGCTGAGAAGTAACTGTGAAAAAAAAGCAATGGCCAGATACAGGTAAAATCTAACAAGAGACTATCTCTGCTTCTTTTCTCATTTACTAGAAAAAATATCCGAAATCCTAGCTTTAAATGCTTTTTTGGCAAGGGTGTCATTCGGAAAGATAATTCTGAACATTTAAAAAACTGATTTTATAGGAAATATGCAATTATAAATCTTTATTAATAAACTCCTACCATCTCTTCAACATATGGTGCTGAGAAAACGGAATATCCACAGGCAAAATAATGAGGCAGGACTACCTTACATCATATAAAAAAATTAACTCAAAATGGATCAAAGACCCAGATTTAAGAGCTAAAACTATAAAATTCTTAGAAGAAAACATAGGGGAAATTTTTCTTTATCTTGGATTTGAAAATGGTTTCTTAAATATGACACCAAAAGCTCAGGCAACAAAAGAAAAATTAGATAAACTGGACTTCATCAAAACTTATGTGCACCAAAGAATACTATCAAGAGTGTGAAAAAGACAATCCCCGGAATGGGAGAAAATACTTGCAAATATATGTCTGATAAGGGCTTACCATCCAGGATATATAAAGAACTCTTAAAACTCAACAACAAAAAGACAAGCAATCCAATTTAAAAATGTGCCAAACCCACTGAGGTCAAGTCAATTCCAACTCACAGCAACTCTGCAGGACAGAGTAGGACTGCCCATAGGGTGTCTAAGGCTGTAAATCTTTATGAAAGCAGACTGCCACATCTTTCTCTCATGAAAAGGCTGATGAGTTCAAACTGCAAATCTTTTAGTTAGCAGCCCAGCACTTAACCACTGTGCGACCGTGGCTCCTATTAAAAATAGGCAAAGGACTTCAATAGACATTTTCCCAAAGATACACAAATGGCCAATAAGCACATGAAAAGATGATTGACATCATCAGTCATTAGAAAAATGCAAATCAAAACTACAATGAGATACTACTTCATACCCATCAGGATGGCCATAATTCAAAAATTTTTTTAAGAAAGGAAAATAACAAGTATTGACACGCATGTGGAGGAACTGAAACCCACTGCTGGTAGGACTGTAAGATGGTGCAGGTGCTGTGGCAAGTACTTTGGTGGTTCCTCAAAAGGTAAAACACAGAAGCTAGCAAATGATCCAGCAACTCCACTCCTAGGTATATACCCAAGAGACTTGATAACAGAGACTCAAACAGGTATTTCCACGGGAATGTTCATGGCAGCATTATTCACCATAGCCAAAAGGCAGAAACAACCCAAACGTCCATCAACAGGTGAATGGATAAACAAAATGTGGTATATACATATAATGGAATAGTACCCAGCCATTAAAAGGAATGAAGTCCAGATACACGTTACAGTGTTGATGATCCCTGAAAATATGCTACATGAAATAAACCAGAACGAAAGAATATTATAAGATTCCACCTAGGTAAAATATCTAGAATAGGTAAATTCATTGAAATAGAAAGGAGATTAGAGTTTACTAGGGGCTAAAGGCAGGAGGGAGTGGGGAGTTATTGCTTAATTGGTACAGAGTTTTTGTTTGGGGTGATAAAAGGGTTTTGGAAATGGTGGTAATGGTTGCACAATATTGAATGTAATTAATGCCACTTAATTGTACATGTAGAAATTATCAAAATGGCAAATTTTATATTATATATTTTACCACAAAAATAACTAAATTAATTAAATAAACTCATACCAAACAATGTGATAATTTCCAATCTTCTTAACCTAAAGAAATGTACTGAAGCCTAAAATCACTGATAATATCAGATAAAGAGATTTATTTTCAAATTCTGAATTCACAGAAACTCTCTTTAAAATGTTAAAAAGAAGACTACATCAGGGGGACTTCATACCATAAGGTTTTTCTTCTGTTACTTTCCCTGTAGAATCCAGCGTATCAGTAGCTTTTCCCAGCTCTCCAGTGGCAATGTACCTCTAAAGGAAAACAAACAAGAAAATTAGGCCAGAAGGTAAAGAAAAATAGTTATGCATATCTTGAAATTTATACAGAATTTTCCTAGTACACAACCAATGATACAAAACAAAGGCAAAAATAAGAGACAGCAATTGTTTGTTATTGACAGGCAGGAAGTATTTGTGCAAAGAGAGGCACATTCAGAAACTGCCCACACTATCCAACATGAAAGAAATATCTGACTTTATTGAAAAGTATGGCTTATAAATGCTGTTATTTTAAACAAATTTTTTAAAACCAGTTTTATACTGGGCAGTTTTGTTTAATGAAAATTCTCCAATATACCTAAGTAAACAAAATGATATAATAAACCTCTACACAGCTATCACTAGGTTCAACAATTTTGCCATATATGATTATGTACATCAATTTACAATTTCTTATATGGAATAACACAAATCTTAGTAACTACTAGATCATGTATGTGAACAAACTATGTAGAAAATGAGCAAAACTAGTATAGCAAAGGTAACGCACTTGATTATTGTTTCCTTAATAAAGAGAAACTGATGCTTCTTCAACTCTCTCAAAGGAAAAAAGTCACTTCTAAGAACTGACCATTATTCACATGTGAAGAATTATTTCATTCTTAGTCATCTCAGGAATGTCTTACTTCTCATCTCAGGGCCAATCTATAGTACGTATTTTTTTCACTACTCACTTTTGGTCAAATTCAAATTTATTTGGTATACTGCATAAAGTAGGAGGTCTGGTAACGCAGTGGTTAAGTGCTCAGCTGCTAACTAAAAAGGCTGATGGTTCGAACCCACCAGCTGCTCCACAAAAGAAAGAGTGGCAGTCTGCTTCCATACAGATTACAGCCTAGGAAACTTATGGGGCATTCTACTCTGTCCTATAGGGGGGCTATTAGTCGGAATTGACTCAGCAGCAAGTGGTTATCTCATGCAGTAGTTAGAAAAAAAGAATCTAGGTCCTACTGAAAATAATCTGTATTTATGTGAGCATTTTTGCAAGAGGAAGTTCAAAGTACTTTGCAGAAATATAAGTTCACTAATGACAAGCTCACTGTGCTAGTGAAGGGACTAGAGGCAAAAATGAGAAAAACATTAGAACTTCGAATTCCCATAAACATGTAGGCATTTTATATCATCCGAAGTACCCTTTGATGAAATCCCTTACAAATTTACATAGTGCAGAATTACTTTTTTTACAAATACAATACAGGAAAAAATGTTTTGAGGCATTTGAATTCATTTTTTTATTTCGTTAGTATTCACAAAAGTCAGTTTCCAGTTAACTAAACTTTCAGTCTCATCGTGTGAGACGCCCACTCCTGCTCCTGTATTTCGGAACAGTCCACCTTGACTAAGCATTTAAGCATACGCGGGGGAAGGCTAGCAGAGTGAGTGGGAAAGGCACAGGCTGAGACTCCAACTGGCTGGGTTTGAATCCTGACGCCACCACAGCTGAAAAGGAGGTTAAGTTGATCTTCCCTATAAGAGCCTCATTTTCTTATTTTAAAATGGAGATAATAACAGCACCTCATGAGAAGAACAAAAGTTTAAAACAGTGCCTGGTCCTAGTAAGTAACGGTAACAATACTATTATCATTACTGTTATTTAAAAAAAAAAAAAAAAGAAGAATTCATAGAACAGGGGTTATAGTGACTCATCTGGTTACACTGAGTTCCCATAAAGAACAGTAATGCAACAAATTGCTCTCAGATTTTTGCCTTAATAGCCTGTCTAGTTGCATCAGAAAAACACAATGCAATCTCACATAACTGTGTCTTGAATGTTCAAACCAACCCAGAAGCGCCTCGCCTCAGAAGAAAGGCCTGGCAATCTGCTTCTGAAAGGTCACAGCCATGAAAACTCTATGGAGCAATTCTACTCTGTATACATGGGGTCGCCAAGAGTCAGAATCAACTGGACAGCAAATGGTAGTGTTAGTGGTGCTACGTAATAAATTGTTCCCAGGAACCTTAACAAGCTTTCCAAGCATGCAATGCTCATTCAAGTCTAAGATTCCTTCCAGTGCTAAAAACAAAACCTATAAAAAATATCCACCAACACTTTTTAACTACTTTTGTTAAAAACTTAATCGTCAACATACTTAAAGGTAAAACCTAAATGATTTAATTCTTTCAACAAATACATAATCTAAAATTAAAAGTGTGAGAAATACAAACAGCTAACAAGACAATAACATCCATTTTTGAAATGTGAAGCACACACGAACTAGGTTTCTGTAATAAGATGCACCTGGGATTTTCTATTTATTTTATAGAGTCATCCGAGGAACACGGTATGACATTCAGCTTTCTTAGCTGGATACCAAAACAGTTTGTGACAAACAAAACTGAAATCAAAGCCAATGATGTATTTACATTTCAGTCGTCATATTTCTGGAAATAAAACTTTTAAATAACATATTGTTTTTTTTTTTTTTTTTGTGTGTGTGTGTGTGTGTGTGTAGTTTTACGGGGAAAGTGTAGGATGAATATTCCAATGAACTCAACATTTTATAATAAAAGTGACTAGTTAATTACAAAGATTCGGAAAAACAGCAGATACTATGAGCAAAATTAAAACCATCCATAATCCCATAGCAAAGTAACCACTGTTTATATTTTGGAGTTAACAAACAACTATTAAGCAACCTGTAAAAATTTACATCAGAAAGAGATTCTAAACACTGTACTTAAGCACAATGTACAAATCCACTGTATAACAGTCAAACCCCTCCATTTTAACAAAATTTCTGTATTTTGGTTTTTTTTTCATCGCCAACATTTTAAAGATTCCAAGTAAGCCAGGTTAAATTGTTTTTCATTTATCTAAGGCACTTAGCTCCCTTCCAACTGAAAGACACAGGTTTTCATGCCAATGGACAGACAACTAAAATGGAGACGTCACAGGCACTATGCTCTCCGGTGCTTTTTCAGAAAAGCTTACTTAGATCACTGCCACTCACAGTGGGGTCCACAGGCCAGTACCAGTTCATGACAAGATAAATTAAAAAAAAAAAAAGAGGGTGTTTAGAAACTTATCTAGCAACTTGGCATTGTATAACAATTGTATTTTATAAAAGTCATCAATAAATTGGAAATTTTTAAAAATGGTCTCTTACCAAAATTTCTGTAGAAGAAACAACTTAGATAAAATCTGATCACTTTACCAACTATTTATATTCCATTTACAGCAAGGGTTTTAAAAATAAAAAGTTTAGTTCGGGAACTTGTTGAAATTCTTCTCTACCTGTTGGCATAGTAACTTTTCTTCCACAAGCATTTTCATCGCTCCTAACTCTAGCTATTATAATCAGCACCTAGTTGCTAATTAGAACACAGATATCATTATCCTTTTGGAGCTGGAAAAGACCCAAGAAGTGATCAAATAATTTTTCCTAAGGAAAAACTGAGAGGCCCAGAGAGGTTGACTACTTGGACATCTTGACTTCTATTTCAATGCTCCTTCCAACATGCTGAGGGTAACTCACTGAATACCAGCAGCAGTCCACAGGTTTACTGTTTCTCCTGCCTCTGCATAACCCCTCCTCTCTCTCCTATCAAATGCCTTAAAAAGGGATTTTTTTAATTTAGTCAATATAACAAAGCCCCACTCTTTTCTTTAATAAACATTTTTTAGCCACTCAACAGTGACCAGTGGTAGTTCAGGTAGAACTCTCACTTTCCACGCAGGAGACCCAGGTTTGATTCCAGGCCAACGCACCTCAAGCCCAGCCACCGCTTGTCTGTCAGTGGAGGCTTGTGTGACGCTGAATGGGTTTCAGAAGAGCTTTTAGACAAAGACAGGTTAGGAAGAAGGGCCTGGCAACCTACTTCCAAAAGTCAGCCAATGAAAACCCTATGGGGCCGGCTCAACTGTAGCCAACAACAACCATTCAACAAATCCTGTTTTTTGCTGAAAAGTGCATGGTTTACAAAATGGTATTGTTGCTGTAAGAATTCCAAAGTTTTAAAAAATCTACCAATAGAATTAATGATCTTTAAATGCCTTTCCATCTAAGAAATATAATTACATGAAAAAAATCTAAATATATACATATTTAATTGTGGGCACTGTAGAATTTTTGCTTCTAAGAGTCTAATTTGTTTTTCAATTAAGAATCTCTAATTTATAGTCTTAATATTTTGAATCTCATATCAGAATTATAAACACTGTAATTAATACTCAGGAATAATGACACATGTTCATGCAACAAACACAGTTTATTTTTCAACTGACTTAAAATCCAACCCATAAGTCATTAAGAAAAACATTTTTAAAAAATTAAGAAAAACATTAAAAAACAAAACAAAACAAAAAACTATTCTAGTACTCTTACCTTGGTCCCTGACAGCATACTGGTCAACATTTTTGTTCCTCTTCCAACTCCAACCACTACAAATCAAAGAAAGAAATATTTATGACACTCTATTTTGTAAACCGTTTTAAAAATATCTATACTTTTAAAATCATAATTTCCTGGCATACACAATGTGAAGCTGGAAAGAACGTATGTTTAACATAATCTGAGGACTCCTATTACCGCAATCAGTTGAACCTGACATGCAACTAAGAAATCTGGAAAGGGAGGGTCGGGGAGAAGAGATACACAATTTTCCATTCTCAATGTACTAAACATGGCAGAAACCTCAACCCAGCCAATGAGACAATGAAAATTTTTAGAACAATCTCAAAAGACTCACTGAAATTTTATATATGCATCACTGAAAAATATATGGCACAATTAACCATGCTGTAGTGTCTGACAGGATGAAGGTTTTTTGAGAGTTCATTATTAAACAAAGCAAAACCCATCATCACAGCTAATGAACCATTTAAAGATGATTACAATCAAGAAAACAGAAACATAACAAATCAACCTAATACAAAGAATAATGTAAGAAAAAATGAAAGCTTCGAGAATGTATGCTAAGATAAACCAAGTATAAAGTACAATGGCCCACTTGTCTCTCCAATTTCAAAGATTAGTTAGCCTTCAATATCTTCCATCAGGTTAGGCTGAGAGGATTTAATCACTTCTTCACTTAACAGCAGGCAAATTTTTATAAACACTGAAGTATTTACCATCAATGGATACAGTTGTGCATAAGAAAAAAATACAATATAACCATCACAATTCAGAATCACCAGAAGAAACAAGGAGAAATGACTGGCAAGCTGAAGGAATTTCCATCAATATTTATAACTGCTACTATTCAGTGAGTTTACCGTGGATCAAGGGCATTGAATCTAATAAACTTAAAATATTTCTAGTTAACCACAATTATAGATATTTTTGCCCACATGAATTACAATCTATAATTTTAGAAAACAAAAAAATCATACATTGTTTCTGATTTTCTTGAAAAACAATTTTCTTCACCGATTTTATCCTTTTCTTTAAAAAAATTTTCATTTCTTTCCTCAGCTTTACTTAACTTAAGTCATGGTTTAGTATTTGTTTTCATCTAATTTTAGCTCTAAAAAATGGACTGGATACTGTAGTATAGTATTTTACAAACCACAAGTCACAATTCATTAGTGTATCATGAAATCAATTTAATGAGTTACGATCGATATTATTTAAAAACTGAAAAATAAAACACTCAGACTACATTGCATGTAAAAACGTAGGTACTGTTCCATAAAATTTTGTTTCTAGTTTGGAGGGGGTGAGTTGGGAGGAATCCCAACACACCTATTTCTCTGTGACTACAGACATAGTTACAAAAAAATGCTTGGAAAACACTCATGCGGAACCTGTACTTAGACCAAGAGGCAGTCATTTAAACAGAACAAGGGGATGGTGCATTGATAAAATTAGGAAAGGAGTGCGTCAGAGTTATACCCTTTCGCCATACTTATTCCATCTGTATGCTGACCAAAACATCTGAGAAGCTGGACTGTATGAAGAACATAGCAACAGGATTTGGGAAGACTTATTAACAACCTTTGATATGCAGATGACACAACCTTGCCGGCTGAAAGCAAAGAGGACTTGAAGCCCTGGTGGCACTGTAGTTAAGAGCTCGGCTGCTAACCAAAAGGCTGGCAGTTCAAATCCACCAGCTGCTCCCTGGAAACCCTATGGGGCAGTTCGACCCTGTCCTACAGGGTCGTTATGAGTCGGAATCAACTCGACGGCAACAGGTTTAATTTTTTTTTCATTTTTTAGTACAGGCTTCAGTATGGATTACACCTCAACATAAAACAAAACCCCTCACAACTGGACCAATAAGCAACATCGTGCTAAATGAAGAAAAGACTGAATGAAGTTATAAAGGATTTCATTTTACTTGGATCCACAATCAATGCCCATGGAAGCAGCAGTCAAGAAATCAAATGACGCATTGCACTGAGAAAACCTGCTGCAAAAGACCTCTTTAAAGTGTTAAAAAGCAAAGATGTCACCTTGAGGACTAAGGTTTGCCTGACCCAAGCCATGGTATTTTCAACTGCCTCGTACCATATGAAAGCTAGATAATGAATAAGGAAGACGGCAGAAGAACTGATGCCTCTGAATCCTGGTGTTGGCAAAGAATACTGAATATAACATGGACTGTCAGAAGAACGAACAAATCTGTCTTGGAAGAAGTACAGCCACAATGCTCCTTAGAAGTGAGGATGACAAGACTTCATCATATGTATTTGGACATGTTATTAGGAGGGACCAGTCCCTGGAGAAGGACATCAGGCCTGGTAAAGGAGAGGGTCAGCAAAAAAGAGGAAGACCCTAAACAAGATGGACTGACACAGTCACTGCAATAATGGGCTCAAACACAGCAACAACAGTTAGGATTGTACAGGCCCAGGCAGTGTTTCATTCTGTTGTATATAGGGTCGCTATGAGTCAGAACCAACTCAGTAGCACTTAACAACAGCACGTGCGTACATTCTTTAGCAGTCAAAAAGATATACTTCAGAGCCTCTGCCAGATGTTTAAAAAAAAAGATGGACGGAAGAAGCATCAGTGATTTTTCTCCCCTCATCAATTCTACCAATTTTCTTCCACAAGCAATAAATTGTTCAACGTATCTCCAAGGGAAAGTGACTTCCTCTCAGGAACTATAAGGTTCACCTTCTAAAGAAAAACAGCTATCTCAAGAGATTAGATATACGTATAAAAAAGAGCTGCATCTTGTGTTGGGGATCCCTAAAACCACCCTCACATTTGAAGATTCACTCAGCATACAGCTGTGCTCATGGCTAAGATTTATTACAGTGATGTGCTAAGGATACAAAACTGGATTATATGGGAAAAAGGCACAGGCACAGTGAAGAAATCCATGGACAGGCTTCCTTATGCTCTCTCCTTCCTATGAGGGGTCACACTTGAACACACGCCTTTCGCCAGCAACGAAAAATGCAGTAACAGGTATGCAATGTTTCTGCCCAGGAAAGCCCACTAGAAACTCAGCACCGAAGGTTTTTATTTGGGGCTGGTCACACAAGTACCCTCCGCTTGTGTTGGTGGAAAAAATTCCAGACTCCTAGAAGGAAAGCAAGTGTTCAACATAAACCACGTTGTTTGCACATTCTAGGCACCGTAGACCCATGTTATCAGTTAGACGGGAGTGAGAACACTTCCAAAATCCAAGTTCCTACATGCCAGTCACGGGCCAATCTTACAAGCTGGTCTTTCTAAAGATAGCAATCTCAGGCCTGCTACGTTAATTCTTTTCCATACACATACAAACCCTTTCTCAAAGCCCTACTCACATATAAAAATAGTTATTTCTAATAGACTTGTATACCTTGTACTATTGAAAAGCTTCTATACAAGATGGCCATATAAATCCAGTAGGTGCGAAATAGTTCAAAGTAGACTGAAAATGGAATGGCTTTAACCAATCTTATCTGTTTTCAATATCTTTCTAATATTAAGTGGCAGTCAGAGAAAACTTTCATTCATATCTCTTACCCAGAACTCCTTTGGCTGCACTGTCTAGAGTTCCTCCATGCCCGATTTTGAAAGTTTGCTTTTTCCTCTTGTTGCATTTTGGAAGAGGCATTCCAGCTTCTATTAGAGTAATCAGAACAAAAAAAGTTAATTACCAAGACAAATAAGTAGAATCTCCAGAAACATAAAGGGAAGGCAGGCGGATTATTCAAAACGGAAAATACAAATTAAACATATTAAGCTATAATATTAACAGAGGAATGGTATCCCAAAACTAGTTGTCTAGAAACTGGAATTCACTTTCTAAGAAAAAAAAAAAACTTAAAAAAAACGGGTAAATATCCTTGCACAAAGTAGCAGCAGCCCACTTCTGTAGCAATCTTAAGTCTGGTGCACTAAAGACAACCACGTTGTTTTAAACTGCCACTGAATTGATTCTGACTCATGGCAACCTCACAGCGGACCGCGTGTGTGCAGGGCAGAACTGCTCCATCCGGTTTTAAGGCTGTGACCTTTTGGAAGCAGCTCATCAGGCCTGAATTCCGAGAGGCCTCTGGGTGGGTTCGAACGCCCAACCTTTCGGCTACCCGTGGAGTGCTTAACCTTTTGCCCCAGCCAAGAAAACCTGTGGAGCATAGTTCTACTCTGAAGCAACTCTAAAGCACATGGAATCGCCATGAGTCAGAATCCACTTAACAGGCAACAGGTTTGGTTTTTATCAGGGTAATTACCTAGTTTTGCATTTCAAAAAGGAAAGTTTGCCAGGGGACAACGCAAACAAGAAAGTTCCTGTACTGATTAAATGGGAAGGCAGAAGAGGACCAAGAGCTGGAAAGCCTTGAATACCTAGTTAAAGAGTTCTATCACCAAAGGCTGCAGAAATTACTGGGCTATGAGCTCAATTAAGCAAAAGGACAGTATCTTTCACCTTCCTATCTTCATAGATTAGTACAGGCCTGTCTTACTGCAGGTGTTCAATAAACCTAAGGTTCCTTGATGCCACTGTGTGAAATGATCTACCAGGCCGATGAACTGTCTGACCCTTTAGGTTTTTCTAGTTTTCTCCCAGTGTATATGAAGAAAAAAAAAAAAAAAGGCTCTTGGAGAAGTTGTAGTGTTCCTCAAATTGTGGTCCACCAACCACTTAACACCAGAGTCACCTGGGGCAACTGTTTAAAAATGCAGTTTCCTAAAAAGATCCTAGATTCCCAGAATCAAAAATCTCTGAGAGGTGGAGATTAGTAATCTGCATTTTTACAAGGGACTCCCAAGTAATTATGCCCACTAAAATGTGAAAACCACTTCATTAAGTCTTGGCTAACTCCGTTAATATCTGCATCTCCAATATATTTTTAAGAATGCAACTCTGGGAACACACAATCAGTACTTCCTTTCTGTGGGGTTCCTACACGTGCACCAAACAAAAGACTCCTGAGAGATCAGATTACAGAAAACTGGTAGGCACGCACAAAGACGGTGGCTTGTTGAGTTTCGGTTTTTTTTCCCCCTAGAGAGCGACAACTGCCATCTAGGCTACAGGAGTTCACCTCAGGCCAAGTCCAAGCCCGAGATGCCCCAGGTTTCTGTCCATAGTTAAGTCAGTGGTCGTTCTCCCTTTCCCTTCCTTTTAGCTCTTGAGCCACGAGCGTCGCAGAAAGCCCATGTGCTCTCTGCGGCCTTCCCTTCGCGGCGACGCCTCGGCCTGGTCCCCACCCAGGCTTCAGTACCTGCCAGCAGCTTCTCCTTTAGCCGATTCAGCAGCTCAGCTGAAGTGGGCCCTTTGGGCTTGTGCACAGCGAACACGCCGTTTAGGGACAGCAGCTTATTAGCCATAGCGGACTTGGCGTCACCCGCTTCCGATCCAGTCGGGGCCTCAGTCTCAGCCGCAGCCTCGGTCGCAGGCTGAGCCTCAGCCGCAGCCTCGGTCACAGCCGTCGCGGCCTCAGTCTCAGCCGCGGCCTCAGTCTCAGTCGCAGCCTCCGCCGAAACGGCCGCAGTCTCATTCGCGACCTCAGCCGAAGCGGCCCCAGTCTCAGTCGCAGCCTCCGCCGAAGCGGCCGCCTCAGCCTCAACCTCAGCCTTAGGGGCCGCAGGCTCAGCCGCAGCTTCGGCCGTCGCAGTCTCAGTCGCGGCCTCAGCCGAAGCCGTCGCGGCTGCGGTCTCAGCCGGAGCCTCAGCTGTCGCGCCTGCAGCCGTTGCTGGGGAGACCGCGGCCGTTGCTGCGGCTGTTCCTGCACTTTCTAAGACTGGGGCTGGGTCTGTTTCCAAAGACAAAGACGACGACGCCATCGCTGCCTCCGTAGCCGCCATACTTTCGTGGCCTAGTCCTCGCTTAATCTTGGAGGCGCACGTTGATGACGAAACAAAGAGCGCGAACAACATTCACCCACACTCCCGCCCTTTCCCATAAATCGAAACTGACTGATGGAAGGGGATCGCGGGGCCTTGTGGGAGTTGTAGTCCATGGCTTTCCAGAGCCAGCCGAGGGGTTGCCACAGCTTCTGAGGGCTCTGATAAGGGTAATTTTTCTCCTGTACTCCTATTTGCTTCTTAGGAGGGGCTAGTTTGATGACTTAGAGGTAATTCGGAGTTGCAATCTTAAACTGCCAACCAGAACACCGAGTATGTGTATATTTTAGGGGAGGAAATCTATTCGCACACCTCCACCCAACAACGGAGAAGACCCACCATCCAAGCATAGAAAAAAGTACTGGTTTTTGCTACTGCTTGTGAAGAATCACTGCTTTATTCAATGTGTGGTGTTCCTAGATGCACAATTCAGAGTTAAAATACACCTGAATGTAAGCTCTATTTGAGCAAAGAGCCTATTTAACTTGATCACTTCAGTATCCCAAGTACCTTACACATACCAGTAGCTGTGGAGTCAACTCCAACTCATGGGGACCCCTTATGTGTCAGAGTAGAACTGTCCTCTATAGGGTTTTCAATGGCTGATTTTTTCAGAAGTAGATCGCAGGCCTTTCTTCTGAAGTGCCTCTGGGTAGACTCCAACCTCCAACCTTTTGGTTATCAGGTAAGCGTGTTAACCATTTGCTCTACAAGGGATACCTCACCTATAGTGGACTCTTAAGTATTTGGGAATAAGTAATTGAATACAACTTCTTCAAATTCCCAAAATAAACTTTTAGGCCATACCAATGATAAATCACCGGGGCTTATTTTGATGCCCCTCTTGCACCCCTGCCCCATCCCCATTGTAATTCTTAATAATGCTAAGATTTTTAATACTAACTCTTCCGTGGATTACATTCCTTAGTAACACATTGCTTAGATACCAAAAGGCAGTATTGCAATTCATAAGCCTTGCTTTCAATTTGAGAGCTTCTCTCTAGAAGTTTTTCCCTCCTCTACAAAATTCAGGAAGTCTTCTGATACTGGCATATTCTTTATTTTACTTCCTTTCCAGATACATGAAATGGTATTGTATTATGAGACAGATAAAGTTTGTCTTCACTGTTTCCCCATGTTTCCTTACAACCACCCTTTCTCTTCATATCCCCTTGGACATTAATGTCTAGTATCCTAATGATGGAGCCCTGGTGGCACAGTGGTTAAGAGCTCAGCTGCTAACCAAAAGTCAGCAGTTCGAATCTACCAGCCACTCCTTGGAAACCCTATGGGGCAGTTCTACTCTGTCCTACAGGGTTGCTGTGAGTCAGAATCAACTCAACAGGAACGGGTTTATCCTAATGATATAGGGAGCCCTGATGGCACAGTGGTTAAGTGCTCAGCTGCCAACCAAAAGGTCGGCGGTTCATCCTTTAGCCATTCTGCAGGAGAAAGATGTGGCAGTCTGCTTCCATAAAGATTACAGCCTTGGAAACCCTGTGGGGCAGTTCTACTCTGTACTACAGGGTCGCTAAGAGTTGGAATCGACTCCACAGCCGTGGGTCTGGTTTGATTTTGGTATCCTAATGATGCCTCTTAGCTGCCCAGAATCACCAATTATGGGACCCCATTTGAACTTGGCCCTGGTCATTCAACAAATACATGACTGGGCAATTGTTTTAAATACAGCATTAATTTATTTATTCCTATATTTTCACCCTTCCCCATTTCAGTCAGATCACCAGGTTCTCATTAAATCTTTGTCTGGGGAAGTTTTTGCAGGCTGGAAAGCTGAAGCTCCTAGAAGGAAGTCACCCACTCTTGTTGTCTATTATAAAAGCCTAAGCTCGCTAAAAAGATTGTGCAGATGTGTGCTTTGGAGGCCAGAAGAGAAGAGAATTATACTGAGAATAGGAAGAGAGAAACTGGAAGATTTGCAAGTCCTGCGATTAGTGGTGAGCTCGGCCCCACCTCAAGATTCGCCCTTTTCCAGGAAGGTGGCATGACTTCAGAAAGGATGACTACACCCTAGGGGACAAGGCTTTCTTCAGCCTCAGCAAAGGTTTCTGTGTTCTCCTCTTGGCATGGAAGCAGAGAGCCAGGCTTTAAGGGAAGGTTGCAGGTTTGAACAAGGATGGCTTGGAGACAAGAGGGCCTTCTCCCAATTGTCTGGACATCAGTCCCCAAAAAATCAAACCCATCGCCATTGAGTCGATTCTGACTCATAGCAACCCATGAGAGTACCAACAGAGTAGAACTGTTCCATAGGGTTTCCGAGGCTGTAAATCTTTACAGAAGCAGACTGCCATGTCTTTCACTCGTGAGGCAGCTGGTGGGTTCAAACTGACCACCTTTCGGTTAGCAGCCCAGCGCTTTAACCACTGCGCCACCAGGGCTCATTTGGAGATCAGTAAGCCTCCCTAATTCTGTTGTGACCTCAGGGTGGAGGGGGTGCAGAGAGAGGGTGGAACTGGGAGTAACAAATAATGCTTACCTTGGAGATTCAGCAGAAAGCAAACAATCCCCATCTCTGCTTTCATTGAGTTCAGAATTCAGCAAACATTAATGAGTTTCTACTAGGTGCCAGATGTAAAAGGCAAGGCTCCTCCCCTCAGAACTCCCTGTAAACAAGTCATGTTATACTAATACAATCCCTTCTTTGATAGATTCACTAGGCTGGTAACTGAAGGAAATCTAGGAGCTATGGGTTTATCTGCACTTAAGCAAGCTATTTGATAAGGTTAGTCATGATATTCTTAAGAACAAGATGGTGACATGTGGGCAGTTTGTAAGAAAAGCTAGACAATGACTTTTGGAAAAGGATGATATTTAGTGGATTAATGTCACCTGACAGAGATTTCTAGTGCTGTCTAACAGGACAGCATCTGGGGCCCTGTTCCGACCGATATTTTAAGAATCGTTGACATGTATGAAGATGTAAAAGGTATGCTTACATCATTTGCAGTTGACACGAAGCTGGAAAAAAGAGTATAAATGCATTTGGGGACAGAAACAGCTTCTAAAAAGAGAAATTCTGAGCACTTACCAGTGCCAGGCACAGTGATTACCACAACTCACTTAACCCACAGGTAACTCATTTAACGACTCTCAGAAGTAGTATTGTCATGTAAAGATGAAGACATTGGGGCTCAAAAAGATTAGATATCTTGTTGAAGATCCAACAACTAATAAGTAGCAGAGTTAGATTTTGAACTCAGGTCTGCCTGACTCCAAAGTCCATAGTCTTAACCAGTACTCATACAGATAGGCTGGAGATCTAGGCTGAATTTAAGTAAATTTTTACAGAGGTGAACATTAGGTCCTAGAATATGGATGCGACCAATCAACTTCCAAGGCAGGCCATAGAAAATATGATTTAGGATCAACCTAAGTGAAACGTTTTGGGGGTTTTAGTCTACAATGGTTCACTCTTCTATGAGTTCACTGTAAGTTTTATGTAAATATAAAATGGACACCAGAACAGCTAATGCGATCTTGGGAGCATAACAGAATTATCATGTCTAGAATAAGAGAAGTGTTACCACATCCTGACAACATGGCTGACTAAGCAATACTTCGTATTCAAGTTTTTCTTGCCTCAAAGATTTCTTGTCCTCTGTCTCCTCAGTTCAATTAAAAAAAAAAAAAATCGGCTAAACCATCCCCAGAAAGTTATTAGGTTGAACTAAATAAAAATGCTATTTTATAAGTCAGAATGTTCGACAGCAATTTCAATCTACTATTAACACCTGATAATGGTGGTAGCTTAACATATCACCCTTTTGGGGGTATTTAAGAAGCCCTGATGGCTCGGCGATTAAGAGCTTGGCTGCTAACCAAAAGGTCAGCAGATCGAATCCACCAATTGCTCTTTGGAAACTCCATGGGGCAGTTCTGCTCTGTCCTATAGGATGGCTATAAATCTGAATCGACTTGATGGCAAGGCGTATGGTTTCTGGTTAGGGGTATTTACATTTTCGCAGAGTAATCTGAGAGACAATAGCCCAGATTAAGAACATGGAAACATTCTGAGGCTTGCCAAATCACACCATGCCCGACCTACGTTTTCTTGACATTTTGTTCCATTAAGTTACACCACTACCTTTTTATGGCATTGTCAACCCATGTCCATCCAAATAAATTAATGTTGCTATCTCAGCCAACTCGTTTGGCAGTAATAGCTAATTTACCTGCCAATTCATTAACCAGCTCACATGACCTCTCTATCAAAAAATATAAAGTGCATTTTCACATTAACAAGCAAAAAGTAGTAGTATGCTCTACCTCCACCTACCTGTTTCCACTGTAGCATCCTGAGAGTTCAGCGTAAAGCAAATGTAAAGATTTTAAGGACAAAGAGTTGGAAAAGAGAGGACATGATGAAGAAGGGTCTGGGATTATAGCGATGCTTTATAATGTATAAAATAAGAATATTGACATTTTTTGGTTTTTAGGTCCTTAAAGAGATCCCTATAATTACTCCTGAACTCTGAAAGCATTCATTCAGAGGGCATAATTGATTCTCTACAATGCATGCAATGTTATCAAGAATCATTCAGGGTATTTAATAAATTCACAGATGAAACAGGTATATACAATTATAAATAATTAAAATTTTGTTAAATTGCATTAATAATATAAATATATATAATTTAATGTACATTAAATATATGTGATTATGTTTGTTAGGGAAATTACAAACACAGTAGAGCAGACTACTCTGGAATTGGTCAAATTTAGTCTTTAATGTTGCCAAAATAACACAGCAGATCTCGTTGTTTTTATGTTATTTGACATTCATATTGTAATTCATTTGTGCACTAATATTTATTATGCACCTGCCCGGTGCTAGGCACATAAAATAACTTTCATTTTGACCACTGTTGCAGTATAGTCATTTGTAAACAGTTTGGAGAAAGTGTTGTCGGTATCAGTTTTTAAGTAGGCTCTCAAGCATTTGGAATATTTAAAGTCATTCTATATTCACTTTCCAAAGATAATGTACAAATTGTCTTCATAGATTAATCTATGCTATCATAAAACCAAAACCAAACCCACTGCCCTTGAGTAGATTCTGATTCATAGCGACCCTATAGGGCAGAGTAGAACTGCCCCATAGGGTTTCCAAGGAGCGACTGGTGGATTCAAACTGCCAACCATTTGGTTAGCTGTCGAGCCCTCAACCACTGTGCCAGCAGGGCTCCATAGGACAGAGAACTGCTATAATCTTTATGAAAGCAGACTGCCACATCTTTCTCCTACGGAGCAGCTGGTAGATTGGACCTTTGCGTTAGCAGCCAAATGCTTTAACCACTGCACCACGAGGGCTCCTTATGAGCTGCGGAAATGTCATTCTGTGACTTCAGTTTTCTTTAAACCTTTAATGATGTTCTCCATTTCAGTGAGTGTTTAAGACTGGTCCTTGAGACACAGGTGATGGATGTTTTCTATTCTGAGGTTGAATGAAAAACCTCTTATTTTGCATGGACTATGCCTGGAGGCTAATGGAAGGAGATGATTTTACCCCTCTGTCATTTGTTATCTCAAAACTCCTGAAGGTTTCAACCTTTCCTATGACTACTTAATTGGATTTAGAAAAGCATAATCTTCCTTTTTAATATTTTAAAGGTTTTTAAATGTAAGACTAATTTTCTTTTTTTTTTTTTTTTTTTGGCCTGGAAAAGGTTTAGATAAATTCCTCCTTATCTGTAATTTGGTATCTATTCCACAATTAAAAAAACATCTGAATGTTTTGGCCAAGTTATAAAATAAAAATATGTTCTCATTTTTTGAGCCAAGACATATCTGGCCAAGTTTCTTGATTCTTGTGGTTAGGCTTAAGTATGGAAGAACAGTTCAGACAAAGCAAAGCCTGAGTATGAAATCCTAAAATTACTTTTTATATTTAACATTGAATTATATGGAGTGTAGTACATTATATGCACATATTACTCTATGAACTTTACAGTACGAATCGCAATAATAAGTTCTGGCCTGCATGCACCTCTTAAAGCCATAATATTTTTTCTTTCTTTCTTTCATTTCTATTATCCTTTCCTGGTTTTAACAAGCACTAATTAACCATGAACACCTGGCCATTCTCATCCCCAGAAATAAAACTGACTTCTACTTCACAGCGTTTCTGAAGAGGGCCATACTCTCTTATTTCGTTTAAGACCATTCTCAAGTTATAAAATACTATCTATCAAAATAAATTACTCCATGTTGCTGTGCCTTGATCTGTTTCTTAATCTGTAAGATGGGAACTTAAAGTTCATATCTGGTTTGTGAATTGACTATGACACCTCATTCAATGGCTGAACTGACTTGTTTTAGCCTATCCTGCTAAAGGTTATATCCCACCCAGCAAATTTATCTTTTATCTTTGATAATAAATAACTATTCAGGGGAGAGGGTCTCTCTCTCTCTCCACACACACCGTGCAGTTTTTAGAATATATTGAGTGCTAGCTATTTAAATTCTAAAATAAATATTCCATACTTTATCAGAAATCTGGGGTGCCTGGGATATTCACAAACCTGCCAGTCTGTGCAATCCATCAAACAGAAAAGTAAGCCCACATATGAAATCTTAGCCTTAACTCATTTCAGAGTTTATAGCCAGCTTGTTTTATTAAACATATGTATCTAATTTTACACATTTCATGTACATAAATTTTCTGATTACTATAAAGTCATGTTTAGTTCACATTCCAGCATATAACAGATACGGATGCCAAGCAAGAATTTTTAAACATGGTGTCATTTTATTGAGAGACCCTTTCTTTTTCTGATCAATGGCTTTGAAAGCAGCCATGGAGCCTTCCCCTGTCCTCATCTGTTCCACCTCATCGTGTATCTCAGTGCACCTTTGTCACCTGCCTGAAGAGAATCATCATCTGCAGGATGACTTCACCAGCCATTAATCTTCCTCCCGTTTTAGGGGTCTGAGAGAAGAAACCCCTATAGCCTCTGAGTCATCCTGTTAGCTTCTTCAGTCACAGATAAAATAGCAGTCTGGTGCTCTCACTGCTGGCCTCTGGGGGCAGGGCCAGCACGCGAATTTGTTTCCTCAGATTTTTCCATGAAGGATTCATGCTTGTCACCAACCAGCAGAAAATCAAGCCTTTCAGCTTCAGTTAAAGTGTCACTATAAGCAGAAGATGTTTTCATGGCCGGGATACAGCTCTGAAAATAAGGAAATGACACAAGCAATCGAAATGTTAAATACATTATCATTCAAGGTTTGGGGCAAAGACTTCTTTTTAAAAGCTTTCGTAAAATAACATTTTCTGCCAGCAGTAGCATTTTATCACCCGTTGCAATAACCAGCTCCTTAAGTGCATGACTTCCCTGAGAAGTCATCAGTAAGCCAATTCTGATTCCTGGGTGCATAAATTGTCCAGGAT
The DNA here is from genome assembly GCF_000243295.1 of Trichechus manatus latirostris. NCBI lineage: Eukaryota > Metazoa > Chordata > Mammalia > Sirenia > Trichechidae > Trichechus > Trichechus manatus. Next base: position 5,529,085 of record NW_004443967.1, on the reverse strand, counting down.
GTCTCTTCTAAATTATATGTCTATATTCTGCCCACAGAAGAGCTCAGGAAGAATCTTAAAGCCTCGTATAATTTCATGAAATGCTCTGCCAAGACAGGGTAAAGGACGCAATTTTCAATCGATGTGGTGTGTAAATTATACCACTTAAAGGTATCTCCAACACTCTGTCACTAAGTAATGTGATCAAAATTACTGGAAGGGGAAACCCCAAGAGTATAGCCCCCGGACACCCTTTTAACTTAGTACTGAAGTCACTCCTGAGGTTCACCCTTCAGCCAAAGATTAGACAGGTCTGTAGGGCCAACAATGGAGTCCTGGTGGCACAAAGGTTAAGCATTCAGAATCAAAACGTCGGCTGTTCAAATCCACCAGCAGCTCCTTGGAAACCCTATGGGGCTATTCTGCTCTGTCCTATAGGGTCACTGAGTCAGAATCAACTCGATGGCAGCGGGCTTATAGGGCCAACAATAACAAACGTGAGGGACGTGCTTCATAGTTCGTTTATATGAAACTAATGGGCACACCAGCCCAAAAGCAAAGATCAGAAGATGGGAAGGGACAGGAAAACGGGGTGAACGGGAACAAGGAACCTGGGATGGAGAAGAGGAAAGTGTTGACACATTGCGAGGTTGGCAGCCAATGTCACAAAATAATATGTGTATTAACTGTTTAATGAGAAACTAATTTGCCCTGTAACCTTTCACCTAAATCACAATTTAAAAAAAAAAAAATTACTGAAAGGCTCACTGATAATGTCCAAACTTATTTCTGTTTTCACTGAGAAATATGAATGAAAACTCAGAAAATATTTTTACCTCATGGGTGCCTGGTCACTAATTGGTCCGGTCAACATTCATCAAGCACCTCCTGAAATTTTTCTTTGTTCCAGGCATCTTGTTGGAGGGGCTCTGGGGCAGATGGCACACATGCACGCTCATGTGTCCCAAACACACTGAGGTCAACTAAAACTGCCCCCTAGGGTTTCCAAGGCTGTAATCTTTACAGAAGCAGACTGCCACACCTTTCTTCCAACTTTTTGGTTCGTAGCCGAGTGCTTTAGCCACTGCGCCACCAGGGCTCCTTTCACGGGTTTCAGTGCTCACAAAAACAATGGTAACAGGCCCAGTAGTTGACGAGCAGTTTATCAGTGCAGGAAGAAGAATCCTAGTTCTGTTACTGGAAAATCACATTGATAAGTTATTAACCATATGCCTAATCATATTAACTTATTAATCATATAATTAATAATCATATTAATATGGTTAAAACTTTACATATTTATATTCAGAATGACTTAAAGCCAGTGCTTCTTGAAGTACTTGTGGTGAAGGATGTCTTTCTAAGCATCCAATCCACTGTGGACTGATATTTTGTAAAATATAATACAAATGCACTGCTGTTGTTGTTGTTAGCTGCCACTGAGTTGATTCTGACTCCTGGTGACCCCATGTGTCTCAGAGCAGAACTGCTCTGTAGGGTTTTCTTGCTGTAATCTTAACAAAGCAGATTGCCAGGGCTTTTCTTCCACGGTACTGCTGGGTGGGTTCGAACTGCCAACCTTTAGGTTAACAGTTGAGTGCAAACTGTTTGTGCCACCTACAGGCCCCAAATGAACTCCTAGGGAAAAAAATTTAAGCCTCAAATACAAGGCTAGGTTTTGAAAAAATTATTATTACTCTGTCAAGTTGCTATAAAAGTTCCTAAATGCTTACTCTTAATTTCTGTGTTTATCTCATCACAGACCAATAACAAATGGAATACAACTGGCACTCGTCTGTAGATCAGACTTTAAATGTGTACCTTTATCGTTATAATCAAACTGAGATGCAAACTTTTCTAAGAAAACTTTCTCTTAGATGAGGAAAGATTCCTTGTTATGGTAGTAGTGAACATCCCCCAACCTGGTACCCATCTTTTCTTTTTAAGAACAGGATGTTATTATGGAATGAACACAGGCTTTGGATTTAGACAGACCTGAATTTTAATCCCAGATCTGTCATTTACTAGCTGTGTGTCCTTTGGCAAGTTACTTAACCTCTCTGAGCTTTTTTCCAAAACTGTAAAATGGGGGTGGTCATAATGACTTCCTCTCAAGATTGTTATGAAGATTAAATGTAACAATATGTAAAATGCATCTGGAATGACATAAGTGTGCGATAAATGCAACTATCATTATTGTAAATGGTTGCTGACTGAACTGGGAGAAGTTTTGAGGCATGTTGTGGGGGAAAAACACTTTTTTTTTTTAAATGTCACAGCTCCTAGCTCAGCACCTGGCAACAAAATGATTGTGATATGAAGAGAAGGAAAGGGATAGAAATGGGAGTACAAAAGAAAGAAGGAAGAGAAGAAAAAAGAAAGGAAAGAAGGGAGCAATACCAGCAATGGTAAATTGAAGGTTTTTCTCCCTTTAATGAGTTTCAGAAGGTGCTTCATTATACCTTGCAGAAATTGGAATGGATGAGACATAAATTCCTTGGTTAGCTGCCAAAGAGGGTTCAAAGTGGGGTCACCATCTTTCATTTGGCCTCGGACACTCATTCTGGCTAATCCAGACTGCACTCACCGAGTGATCAGTCAGTCAGTGGGTACTTATTGAGCAATGTATTCAGCATTATGCTAGGCATGCCAGGCATGAGGTATCACGACTTTGGGACACCTGTTTAATTGGGGAGAGAAAAATTACCTAGTTTGACATCATCTTGAAAGCTAGAAAGTGTCCATAGCCTGAAGAAGAGACATGCTTGCAATTTTTTATGAACAAAGAAAAAGAAGTGTGTCAGTGATTTCTAATGGTTATCTCTAGGTTGGGTATCATTATTCAGGAAGGCCGGTCTACTGGAGCAGAAGAGACAGACGTGGCAGTGTTGGCTAAGTGAGGTGATCTATAACCTGCCACTGCTCAGGATTGCTGATGGGGACTGCAGGGTACTATTTCTTTTTACAGGTGACGTCAGTTATTTTGGTGTGTGCTTTTGGAACGTAGTCTTTTTCTAAAAAGTTGTTAACTGGCCACAGATGTGGTAGGAAATGATATTGGTCTTTGGCCTTTTGCGATTACAGTAATAAAACCTGTAACTGTGTATTAGTGTTCAATGATTCATTTCAAGACTACAGCTTTTTCTTCACTCTCCTTTTGTAAAGAATAATTGCCACTGGAGAAACTACATTTTGTGTTTTTCCGAAGAAAGAATCACGTTTGGCCGTTTCCAATATTCCCTATAGGTACATAACACAATACTTTTTTTCTTGCACTTACAAAAAAAGATTTCTGTGATTTTTAAAGTACTTAATGTGGTACTTCCAGCAAGAGAAAGATTTCAGTTTTTACTGAGGCTGAAGTAAAATATTCATCTGTCAGCAGTAATACAATGCTGTATGCTGTGAGGATACTTAGTATGGTAATTACTTCTCTGGATACAATTGATGATGGCCTCTTTCCTCTGAAGTAATTCTCTTTTATTTCTAGGGATGGTTAAAGGAAAATGTTTAGGCTTGCCTGGGCACTGAAGAATATGTCTGTATATGGACCATCAGTCTCCATTCCAACAAACAACATCTAATTTTTGTCATGTTGAGTTTATAAAGCTCTTTAGCTTGCATTAACTGTGATTTTTAAAAAAAAATTAGTAATTCTTTAATTGGATAAATCTTTCTAAACTAAATCAAAGAGGGTGTTAAAGTCCTAGAAGCTGATGAACTATAAAAGGCGTCTAATAAAGGTCTTTCCCACTTCTAACACATTAAGCAGCTGTGAGCATCAGAATTCTATGTGTATAATTAGTAATGTACAATATAATGTCTCATCTTGAATATCTGCATAGCTCAGCCCATTATGACAAGATAACACTGAGAGCCTGACATTGGAAGAATCAGATCACCCATGGGAAAATAAACGAAATACATTTTACAGACCTTTGATTTCCTCCTAACCTGGTGGGACTTTGATGCCTGGTTTAAATTTATAAGATTTATTATTATTCCACTGGCAATAAAAATATGTTCATATTTCAAGCACTAATACTCTAATTAAGAATTGAAGAAGAAATTACTGTAACAACAGAATGTAGGGCTTTAAGTACTTTCAAAAAATTACCAGTATAAACAAAGAGTTATTTAGGGCCGATGATGGATCTTCTTTCGGTCTGGCAAGATAAAAGAGAGAAAAATGATTCTTATAGTTATCTTCCTTTGTCACTGACAAAGGCGGAGATTAGGACCAACCTTGTCCTGTATACAAACCAGCCACAGTGAGAGTCGTTTATGAAAACCTTGAGCAGAATTTGGCTCTGCATTGAAACTGTGATGAGTCCCAGCTGTGTCCCTTGAAGCACCTAAGGAAGCATGGTCCTACGTTTAACACCATCCCCCAATTTTCTAATGACATCTGGAGACACACCCTCTTGGTTTATCTCCAGTGACCCTCTCCTGACCTTTGGACATGATTTCAGACTCCAAAAATGAGACACATTTAACTGGACTTCACATTGTTCACCGGAAGATCCAAACTCTTTCTTTCTCTTCATTGCACTGTGCCTCTCTGACACCTGGCCCTGGCTGGTTTGTTGCTCCAATAAGCTGTAAAGGATCCAGAAATGCCGTTAAGGGGTATATTTTCATACATTTGGTTCCTTTATAATCTATGTAGCTGAGGTCCTGGGAGAATGGTGAAGTTGGAAGACTTTTGAAATAGTATCAGGAAAGCTGGTGATCATGGAATCTGCTCCCACCTCCATTTTCCTAAAATCAAGCAAGCTCTTGGTTTCCTGTGATCCAGTGGAGACAGGAAGGGAGTCTTAATTGCCAATGACTGCTACTTGCCTAATATTCATTCCTTCTTACTAACAAAACGGCTATGTTATTGGAGGCAACTGTACCTGCCGTAAAAACTGTGTTTCCTAGTCTTTCTCACATATTCGTGAGGTCAGTGAGAATAAGAAGTCATCAAGAAAGGCTTTTGAAAACATCCCTTTGAGATTTCCCTTCTTCCTGCAGGGAGTGAGAAAATTGTGTCTGAAGGCCCAAAAGCCATCTTTTAATCTTGAGAATGGAAACCATTCACTACAGATGGCGGAAAGATAGAGGAACTTTTCTGATAACATTCTGGAGTTACCATACAAACTCAGGACTGCCTCCATCCAGAATTTTATATGAGAAACTAACCCTTCTCTATCTTAGTGTAATAGTTAACCAGGTGTCATGGAGTTGATTCTGACTGATGGCGAGCCCATATGTTAGGTCTCTGTGATTGGCAGAGGCATGAAACTCCTAACCAATCCAAATAATCCTCATAACAACCTTGGAAGTAATTATTATGACTGATTCCATTTAGCATGAGAAGGGATTGATAAATTATGGATAAAACCCAGTTTTATCTGGTTCCAAAGCACATATTTTTAATTATCGTGCTATCAGGTAAGTCAAGCTGGGACAGACAAACTTGAGCAAGGGAGGAAGGGTGTAGATCCCAGAGCAAGAGCCCGGTAACTGGAAATCAGTCTTCCGCTTCCTTGGCTCCGTCCTCCAAGAACCTGAGGTCTTTTGAGCAGCCAGAGGCCGTTTCCTGGATGAGAATGGAAGGTTTGAGAAGCACGAGGCGTTCCTGCCCTTCTCCTTGAGCAAGCGTGTCTGCCTTGGGGAGGGCCAGGCACGGGCGGAACTCTTCCTCCTCTTTGCTGCCATCGTGAAGACCTCCCTGGAGAGCCCATGCCCACTGGGTGCCCTGAGCCTGCAACCAGCCATAAGTGGCTTTGCCAGCATCTCCCCAGCTGTCCAGCAGCAGGTCCGGTCCCACTGACCCCACTCTACTCAAGATGACCAGAGGAAGGAAGGAGCTTTGTCCGCCAAGGACTGTGCCCCCGTCCTTGATGGTAGATGTGGACACAGTTATGTCTCCGGAGCCATAGGTCTGTAGCACAGGCAGTGACACTCACACACCTGCAGCTGTTTTTGCACAGACACACAGCCTGTATGTCCACAGGGCAGACAGGTCCACATCACTCAGCTCATGCAGCCACTGATACACGCAACCCTGCAGCCATACACTTGGCCACATAGCATTCAACAGACATAAAGTTCGTCCATCTAGGGTAACAACCACATACCCAGATAACCCACCAACTCATACGCACATAACTGCCCCGGCCACACACCGTGGTCATTCATCAAACCTGTTGAGTGCCCACTGCCTCCAGGAACCTGGCACAGGAAAGAACAACATGCCCCTTCCTAGATCATGTCACTGCACAGAGACCACCCCTTTCCACTGCTGTCCAGGCATGTGACTGCTGTCATTGCCACCTCAGTCCACACTCCCCAATCTCAGAGCCACATAGAGCCCCCATATGACACCGCCACTGCTCCCCGCACAATAGCTCATCACTGAGATGCACCGCTCACAGGGTGGCCCTATCCCCGGCCACCGGCACACCTTCAGCACCTAAGAACACCCCTTTCCAAGCACCCTGACCCCCCAATTCTCCCAAGCACAAGCACATACCTCATGTGCAATTGTGCACACAGACCTAGGAACCAAGTTAACTTGGGCACACAAGGACCCTCAGACCAAAGGAATACCCCCCCACTTACGTAACCATGTTGTAAGCCTCCCCTGCCCCTCTCTCACCAACCCCACACAGTGATTATGAGCAATGTGAGCTCTGAGTGTTGCTCTGCTTCAAAATCCCTATTAGACCCAAGGAGAGGGACTCCACAGGCCAAGGAGGGGCCATATCCCAACCCCAGCCTCGTAGTGTCAGGGAGGAGCCAGGTCTGGCATCCCTTGTGACTTAAAGGTCCCTGTTTTGCAATAAAAGTTCATTTCTGGCCTTTGGAAGGGCCTAGGAAAAAAGAACAAGGCCCAAGAAATACAATCATGCTGATGAGTGCTGCTCCATCTGTTTTTCAGCCCTGCTCATTACACTTGATGTATTTCTGAGCTTGAAATCTCAAGGCTAAATGAAAAATATGCAGGGCAGTTAGCCCCCTAATTGAGTTAATCTAGATGCCAATCCTGATAAATCAGATCTGGAAGAAGAAATTTTGATCTGAATTAACTAGTTTAATTGTCTGCGAAGTCCAAATTGACCAAATCATTGCAAATTAATCCTTTCATTTAATGCTGTGTAGATCCACCCACTCTGATTGGAGACGTGCTATTTGTATTCATGGTGTTCTCGGTCTCTGGGTAACAGGTAGGACTCCTATCACCAGTTTGGGTACAAATATGGTCACAGTTCTCATTTTTCTCAAATGTAAATCAACTTGTGTGACCCTTTTGCCAGATTATCAGTAAGTCTAGTATCTTACTAGAAGCCTCTCCCATTCCCTGAATGATAATTCAGCAGCTCAGTTCAAAGAGGCCGGTGATTGCTTTGAATACCTCACGTAAATGAAAATGGCAGATGCTGTTTGGTCCTACAGTGGGTGCTTCTGTCGTTGCTGGCAGTCTGGTTTGTCTTTGTCTCGTGCTTAAGTAAAGCAGATCCCTGCTGCTAAGGATTGAATTGTGTCCCACCGCCACCACCCCCCTCCCCTGCCAAAAAAAAAAAAATATGTGTTGGACTCTTAACCCCTTTACCTGTGGATGTAATCTCAGCTGGGAATAGGGTTTCTTTTTTTTTTGTTATGTTAATGAGGCCATATCACTAGGCTGTGTTCTAAACCTACTCACATCTGAGTTATAAAAAGAGCAGAGTAGACAGCAAAGCAAGCACAAATGTAGGGAAGGTATCTGCCACATGGAGCTCACCAGGGAACGGAGGAATGCCAAGGTTAGGGAAGCTGAAAGAGAGAGGGATCTTCCCTCAGAGCCCTCAGAAAAAGCCTTCCCCTAAAGCTAATGCCCTAAATTCAGACTTCTAACCCCCTGAACTGTGAGAATATAAATTTCTGTTCTTTAAAGCCACCCACTTGTGGTATTTGTGTTCCTATAGCACTAGGTAACTAAGACACCAGCATAGGGGACAGTGATGCCCAGACATGAGTTCCCAGGTTAAAACAAAAAATTGAAATCCGTTGCCATCGAGTCGATTACAGCTCTTAACTTAGATCTACATGCTCATCCATTGTTTTGGGGAGTGTCCAGCCTTAGCCATACACAGCGCCAGAATCAACCCTCTCCTTAGAACCAGTCAAGCTCCGGGATTGGTCAAGGACACCAGCTCAGATTCCCCCTTCCCTTGTTCAAATTTCTCCTTTGGTGTCCTTTCCTGCCAATGGTTCCTGGTTAGGACCATCTCAGTCAATCCATGAGTTTCAAATAATATCGTATCTGAAAAGAGAAGTTTCCCCTCAGAAGAATTACATAACCACTATGCAGATTTACATCCCCCCTCCTCACTGATGTTACGCTCTTTATGCCAAAGGGTATGGCAAGTTGCTTCATTACATTTGCATTATGATGTTGGTGAAGAATATTGAATATACATGGACTGACAGAAGAATGAACAAATCTGCCTTGGAAGAAGTACAGGCAGTATGCTCCCTAGAAGCAAGGATGGCAAGACTTCATCACATGTACTTTGGACATGTTATCAGGAGGGATCAGTCTTTGGAGAAGGACATCATGCTTGGTAAAGTAGAGGTCATCGAAAAAGAGGAAGACCCTCAACAAGATGGATTGACATGGGCTGCAATAATGGCCTCGAACATAGAAACAATTGTGAAGATGGCACAGGACCTGGCAGTGTTTCGTTCTGGTGTTCATAGGGTTGCTATGAGTCGAAACTGACTTCACGGCACCTAACAACAACAACAGTTGCTTTATGTCTGCTTTTTCAAAAACATAAAAATCTACTCCAAGGATCTTGCCGAATCCACACAAATTGAGGACCGGTTCTACCTCATCATGCCCCCATCCCCCACCCAGATTTAGTTATGCTCTTACCCAGTGGCTCCCAAAGGCAGGGAACCTTTTGTCTCCCTTCTCTCTTCCCTCCAGGGGACATTGACAGTTTTGGTTGTCATAGCCAGGGGATGTTACTGGCATCTAGTGGGTGGAGGCCAGGGATGCTGCTAAACATCCTACAATGCCCAGGACAACTCCCCACAACAGAGAATTATCCAATCTAAAATGTCAGTAGTGCCACTGTTGAGAAACCCTGCTCTAGTCAAACAGCACCTAGTAAGGGGAGAATTAGGCACTTTACCTGTTAATGACAGTCCAATCCATTATTATAGGCTCCAAAGTAATGTTTAAACCTGGCCTATCGATTTAGCAAATTAAGCAGGTAATTGATTACACTCTGCTTTGACTTTTTCCATTGTTATCGTTAGGTGCCATCGAGTCAATTCCGACTCATAGCAACCCTATGAGCAACAGAACAAAACACTGCCCGGTCCTGCGCCATCCTCAGTTTGTGTTGAATTCATAATTGTTGCAGTGTTTGAGCCCATTGTTGCCACCATTGTGTCAATCCATCTTGTTGAGGGTCTTCCTCTTTTTCAATGACCCTCTACCAAGCATGATGTCCTTCTCCAGGGATTGGTCCCTCCTGATAATGTGTCCAAAGTAAGTGAGACGAAATCTTGCCGTCTTCTAAGGAGCATTCTGGCTGTACTTTCTCCGAAACAGATTTGTTGGTTCTTCTGGCTGTCCACGGTATAATCAATAATCTTTGCCAACATCATAATTCAAAGACATCAATTCTTCTTTTGTCTTCCCTATTCATTTTCCAGCTTTTGCATGCATGTAAGGCAATTGAAAATACTATGGCTTGGGTCAGGCATACCTTAGTCCTCAAAGCGACACCTTTACTTTTGAACACTTTAAAGAGGTCTTCTTGCAGCAGATTTGCCCAATGCAATGCATCATTTGATTTCTTGACTGCTGCTTCCATGGATGTTGATTGTGGATCCAAGTACTATGAAATCCTTGACAACTTCAGTAGTTTCTCTGTTTATCATGATGTTGCTTATTGGTCAAGTTGTGAGGGTTTTTGTTCTCTTTGTGTTGAAGTGTAACCCATAGTGAAGGCTGTAGTCTTTAAATTTTCCATTGTAGACGCAGACAAAAAGTATAGCAGATAGGTTTCTAAAACCCTTCATCCTTTTTGCTCCAAGTCTTTGTGTTTACTGGAAGGTCATTAAATTGCTTTGCTTTTGAGTCCATTTATTACTTCTAAACCTAGTGCAGTCTATTTAGTCTTTCTTAATGCTGTCTAGTGAAACATTAATGAGAAGCTCACACATAGTCATAGAATCTGTCTGATTACCTCATTAATTTTTAATGAGCTTGCTGCTTACACTTCAGGATAAGATAACAGAAATTGAATAATGTAATTCTTTCTGGGTGGAGTGCCCCTAAATTTCCCTCTAAATTATTAACTGTGTAGGCTGAGGACATTATTTGCCCATAAGTTTAACTAAATCTTTGACTACATAATTTCTATCAATGTATTTTCTTCCCAGAAAATTCTTTTAATCAATTTTTATGGCTGAAAACATCCAATTTTTCTTCAGAATGCAGTCCTCAGAATTCAAAACCTGGCAAATTGAGCTTCATCATAAGATTCAAACTTGAGGCTACTGTTAAGAGTCATTATAGTCACATTAGTTTCTTAGGAAGAAAGATGTTATTATTTAAACATCAATGTGTGGCTTCTAAAATCCAGGTCTCTGTGAGTTGGAATCGATTCGACAACAACAGATTTGGTTTTTAATTTGGGTTAGAATCCAGGTAATATCTTTAATCTATTTCTGTACCTAAGTCATCTAAGTTTATTATACGTTATTTTAAAATTCTCATCTTATGGATTTTTGCCAACAAGTTTAACTAATACACCACTAGTTTTGCAGCTATTGAATGATCTGAATCCCATGGTAAGAATGGATATAGGACTACTTGGTCAGTAAAAATTTCTTTTACAGTTGGAAACACCTCATTACAAAAAAAGTTAAATTAGTTGTTGCAGTCAATAAACCTAGAACTTCTGTACCCTAGTCCTGTTCTAAGAAGGGTAGCAACCATTTCCTTCTAACTGAGCAAGAATGATAGTGAAAATCAGATGTAAAATTTAATGAAAACTGCTATATAATCCTGACTCTATGAATCCTAACATTACAAAAGAAGCATCTTACTGAATTAATCAGTCTCAGACCATCAACACAGAAGTACAATCAGGATGACCAATACTTCCCAGCCTCTGCTAATCCACCATCATTTCTCTCAGCCAAAACTGATTGGTTTGACTGAAAGCTAGAGCAATAAAGTTGCTGTGAATGCTTTGCGGCACCAGGGCATGGCTTTGGTGGAAAAAAACAACAAAGACAATCAAGCAGTTCATTTTAGCCATTATTATGGATTAAATTGTGTCCCCTCAAAAGATATATTGAAGTGCTAACCCTTGCACTGATGAGCGTGATCTCGTTTGGGGAAAGAGGGCTATTCTTTGCAGCTGTTATCAATTAAATTAATGAGGTCATACCAGAGTAGGGTAAGTCCCAATCCTAATCTTTTCTGAGTGGTGTTTTGTAAAAGAGAACAGTCATAAAAACAGAATTACGCACATAGGGAGAAGTCAACATGTGAAAATCCCTCTATAAGCCAAGGAATGACAAGAAATGCCTGGGGCTACCAGAAACTGAAGGAGACAAGGAAGGATCTTCCCCTAAAGCTGAAAGAGACATCATAACCCTGCCCATGCCCTGAATTTGAACTTCTAGCCTCCAGAACTATGAGGAAATAAATTTCTGTTCTTGAAAGCCACCCACTTTGTGGTATTTTCTTATGGTAGCCCTAGCAAACCAAGACAGTCGTGTAGACCAAATTGTTGTGATTCAAGGAGGCTAAGCCCTGGTGGTGTAGTGTTTAAGAGCTTGGCAGCTAACCAAAATGTTGGCAGTTCAAATCCACCACCTGCTCCTTAGAAACTCAATGGGGCAGTTCTACCTTGTCCTATAGGGTCTGTATGAGTGGGAATCCACTCAATGGCAGAGGGTTATGCTGAATCAGTTGAATTCAGCAAAGTCAAGTGGAGATTTTTTCTTTTCTTTTTTTAAATTAGCTTTGTTGTTAGTAAATGGAGCCCTGGTGGCGCAGTGGTTAAGAGTTAAGGCTGCTAACCAAAAGACTGAGAGTTCGAATCCACCAGCTGCTCTTTGGAAACCCTATGGGACAATTCTACTCTGTTCTGAAGGGTCACTATGAGTCAGAATCAACTCAGTGGCAACAGGTGGGTTGGTTGGTTACTGTTAGTAAATCGAATAAAGCTGCCTATAATAAGCTGCTTGAACCTATGACAAAGTCAGGCTTTCTGCTCTTCCCTAAGTTGTCCTAGGCAGCCTGCCCTCTGCAGGAGTAGGGCTTGCCCTTGTGCTTGTCACCTGAAAAAGTGAAGAATGCATGTGTCCTGTGAACAAGCTAGTTGAGAAAAGATGGATGCCAAAAGCTCAATGCTCTTCTAGAAATCCTGCCATGGGAAGGGGTGAGTGAAAGAAGGAAGGCAGAAGCTTTCATCCAATCCTTCTAAGAGCCTGGAAGTTTTGATTTCCTAGACCAAGACTGGAAAGTCAGGAGAAAGAGAAAATGACCTCTACCTACCACAAAATCTCATTGCTTTGCAAAACAAGGGACTTAATTTTTCAGTTTTCAATAGTCAGTTTTGAGGTCTAGAAATTGTCTTTATCATTAAAACAGAATTTCCTTTTAAGATCATTTGAAATCAGAGCTTTGAATCCCTACTTAGAATTTGCATTTCTACCCCAGATACATTGAATCAGAATCTACATTTTAACAAGATCTCCAGGTGATTCTTATGTATAATAAATTTTGAGACCCACTGCTCTACTAGTGTAGCCTTGTGGCCCAGTGGTTAAGAGCTATGGCTGCTAACCAAAAGGTCAGTGGTCCGAATCCACCAGTTGTTCCTTGGAAACCCTATGGGGCAGTTCTACTCTGACCTATGAGTTGGAATCGACTTGATGGCAAAGAGTTTGGTTTTTGGTTTGGTTCTGCTAGTGGTTCTCAGAATTGGTCCCTGATCAGCAGCATTAGCATCACCTGCGAGCCCTAGTGGCACAGCTGGTAGAGCTTGGCTGCTAACTGAAAGGTTGGTGGTTTGAACCCACCAGTCACTCCTCAGGAGAAAACATGGCAGTCTGCATCCGTAAAGATTTACAGCCTTGCAAACCCTATGGGGCAGTTCTACTGTGTCCTATAGGGTCACTATTAGTTGAAATTTACTCAGTGGCAATGGGTTTTTTTTTTTTTCTTTTGGTTTGGGAACTTGTTAGACATGCAAATTCTCAGCAGGAAGTCAAGCCAGAACAAACCAATTTGAAGCCCTGTTTGAAATACATTCTTGAATTTACGGCTTTGATAAAGCTATGCTTTGAATTGAGAATTTAATAAAGTATTTCTATCACCAACTGGAGCCCTGGTAGCGTGGTAGTTAGGAGCTTGGCTGCTAGCTAAAAGGTCAGCAGTTCAAAGCCACCAGCTGCTCCTTGGAAACCCCGTGGGGTAGTTCTATTCTGTCCTATAAGCTGCGCCTGTCCCAAGCCACGGTGTTTCCAATCACCTCATATGCATGTGAAAGCTGGGCAGTGAATAATAAGGAAGACCAAAGAAGAATTGACACCTTTGAACTGTCGTGTTGGAGAAGAACATTGAATATACCATGGACTGCCAAAAGAAGGAACAAATCTGTCTCGGAAGAAATACGACCAGAATGCTCTTCAGAAGCAAGGATGGTGAGACTACATCTCACATACTTTGGACGTATTATCAGGAGGGATCAGTCCCTGTAGAAGGACATCATGCTTGGTAAAGTAGAGCGTCAGCAAAGAGGAGGAAGACCCTCAATGAGATGGATTGACACAGTGGCTGCAACAATGTGCTTAAGCATAACAATGATTGTGGGGATGGTGCAGGACCCGGCAGTGTTTTGTTCTGTTGTACTTAGGGTTGCTGTGAGTCAGAACTGATTAAACGGCCCCTAACAACAACAACAACGAGTCGGAACCAACTCGACGGCCCCTAACAACAACAACATCACCAACTAGAGCTTTTTTGTGGCGATGACCTGCATTAAATGACAGATTCTGGTCAAGTTATAAAAATGTTAAGAAAGATTTTATTTGGGAGTAAATCAAATTGCTGCAGCAAGGAAGCCTAGCACTCAAGAGGAGACACTAAGGACTTCAATTTGAGAAAGACAGCGGTCTTCATTCCTAAGAAGCTTTGAGGAAGCTAACCCGTTGCCACTGAGTGAATTCCAACTCATAGCCACCCTATAGGACAGAGTAGACCTGCCCCATAGTGTTTCCAAGGAGGGGCTGGTAAATTCGAACTGCCGACCTTTTGGTTAGCAGCCAAATGCTTAAGCACTGTGCCACCGGGGCTCCTTGAGGAGGAAGTTAGGTGGAAAAAAGAGATAGGTTGTGGAAAGTTGTAATTTAAGCAAAGGCAGGTAATTTTGAAGGGGAGGTGGTTTGTGATTGGTCCACGGGTCCTTTCTTTCATTTGTAGTAGATGCAAGAGTTACTGGTCTTACCATGATGAAGTCTCAGCAGAATATGTGTTTGGAAAATACCAGTTAAGTAAGGTTTTTTGGTGGAAGCACCTGGGGCTGGTCTAAACTGGTTGTAGTAGTTTCTGGTTGACACCAGATTATATTAACCTAAGTTATCTAGTAAATCTACTGTGTCTCTTGACTTTGATGACAAGGTTAAGATTAGACTCTTAAATAATAATGGTGTGGTCAAGGAAGCTTAGAAATTATTTTGAACCGTGGTTTTCAACTCTGGCTGCACATTAGAATCACCTGATGAGTTTTTAAAAAATATATTAATGGCCAATCCCCATTTTCAGAGGTTTTGATTTAATTGGTCTAAGGTGCAGCTCAGACATCAGTATTTTGAAGATTTCCTAGCAGGACCTCCAAAATTTGAAAAAGGGCCTCTCTTTCTGGCAGAAGCAGCCCCAAGCCAGAGGTCAGGGCTTGGCTCAGACTGTGCTCTGTCCAGCCCCCTCAGCAGGCCTCTGATTAATGCAGAACTGCCTAAGTCGAGGGAAGTGAGGAAAAGGTTGCTCATGAGACAAATGAAGTGACGATTCCTGAGCTGTTTTCTAGGATCCCTCTCTAAGGAAGCTGAGCTAAGGGAGACGGTGGGACCTACACTCAGTTTCCTCTTCCTGGCTCCATGATTTATCCTTTGGAATTTTTCCCCAAACCAGGAACTAGGACCCAGTTACCCAATTCTCTGCAGCCCTGGCTACCACTCTCTTGCTATTGCTATTACTGTTAAGATTTTTACTGCTAATCACAAAGGGGAAACAGACATATTAAGAACTTTAGACATTCCAATTCCTGGCTTCCTTCTTCCATTCAGTGATTATAAATGGAAGCCCAGATGGCTTGTCCTCAAACTTCCCTTTTTGGACCAAGCCCTAGGCCTAATAGACTGTTGCCTCCAAGAACGCTTTACTTACACACTGTGAACCCATGGAAGCCATCAGGTGCTCTCTCTTCCTAAGTGTGCAATTTGCATTTCTTTTCATTATAAACCAAGTGATATCTACTTCCAGAATTTCTCCACCGACCACCCATATGTGTGTGTGTGTGTATATATATATATATATTTTTTCCTTTTCCCCCTAGTTTCCAAAAGAACAGAGCGCATATTCTGATGGAACAGAGGGAAGGAAGGCAGAGGTCCCAGCGAAGGGGGCTGCCTTGGTGGCACAGCACACCGCAGACCTTCAGTATGTGGAGGATAGCAGGAGAACCTAAGGAACTGAGACACTCAGGGTAAGGAGAGGGGGGACAAATGGGGAAGGGGAAGAGTGAAAGCCACCCTTGACTTTGCAATGTGCCCTGGAGCCAATTCCGACAGTCTTTTCCCACCTCCTCACAAAGAGTGGCCAGTGAAAGCTGAGATGACAACCATGCTTTCTTCCTTGTAAAGCTGGGCTCATTTTGAGACAGAATATTAATGGCAAAAGGCTCAATATCTCATTACCAATCCCTGTGGGGACGAAGCCCCCAGAAAAGATAAATATTTGAATAGATGATGATAATATGTATGATAATTTATAGTCAGCATTCCACATGCGTTTTCATTGAATATTTTAAACTAGTTCTTTCTGAGATTTGCAGCAGTTATATGCATACATATTTTTAATTCTGACCTCGGGATTTGAGGATCATTAAGCCCATATAAGCCTTTGAAAAGAGCAGTTTCCTTATTGATTTACCCAGGAGTGGCAATGCAATGTCTAGATTTCTTCCCTTTTTCTTTCACTTCATTGAATAAAAATAGATTGAGGCTTATCCAGTTTCCTCAAAATCTTGCTTAAAGGTGAAATTGAGGTCACCTTAAATGGCTATCAAAACCACTTCTTATTACCAACCTTGGAAAACTTTTCTCAATTCTCTGCTTGAAATTCAGTCTTTGGGGAACTTGAACCTCTTTCTGATGTCTAATTAGCTTTTCTTCAATGACAAGAGTTCAGTGGAAAGTGGGAAGAGTTTGGGTGATTGCCTAGGGCACACAGGTTGCCGAAGTAATGGGACTCCTTCTTTCATCTCTTCCTCTGAAGCAATTCCAGGGATTAATATTGTTGTCTTTAAAGTATCCATTGAAACCAGCCTCCCAAAGAAACTATTGACATACACAAGCAGACACGATTCCCAGATGGGCCGTTGATCTGTGCACTTCTATCCTTACGGACTCAACTTCAATGGCAAGTCCTAGAAGGTGAGTCATTCCTACATGGACTCTTCATAGACAGCCTGTTATAGATCCTTCCCAGTCCCTGCAGTCAGTTCATTCTGGAGTCAAGTACTTTTCCATTAAGTGGGGAGATGCCTTTCAAGTTGAAAGAGAATCTTCCATTCATTTGGATGTGGGCTTCTGGCAGAAGGCACATTGTCTCAGAGCCTCCATGCCAAAAGAAATTCTTTGCTTTATATTTATGTTACTGCAAGACCCAGTCAAGTGATTTTTTTTAAAAAATAAAGGAGCAGTGTATTCTCAAAGATAAATTTATGTATCCATTCATTCATTCAGCAAATAATTACATAGTGTCTACTCGATGCAACTGGTTTGGATTTTTTGTTTGTTTACTATGTGTCAGGAAAAGGTACCAGGTTTTAAGTATACCCTTAATTCTTATAGAGCTTACGTTCTAGTGAGGGTGGTGGATAATAAACAAGCAAAGACACAAGTAAGCCCAATAGTTTCAGGTAGTCATAGATTGTTTTAAAGAAATAAATAGGGCAATAAGAGGGTAACTGGGGAAAAAACTTTACCTAAAGTGATTGTGGAGGGCTTCTCTGAGGAAGTGACTTTGAGCTGAAACCTGAAAGAAGACAAGAAGACAATCATTAGAAGTGGAAGAAGAGCCTTCCCGGCAGAGGGACTAACAGCAAGGATCTTGAAGTGAAGGAGCAGAAGTGGACTTACTAGAACGTAAAGAAGGCCAGAAGGTCTGGCTGCAGGTGAAATGAGATTAGGCAAGTTGATGGGAGCCTGCATTCATTTTGTGATGTGATTGTTGGCATTTTCTGGTTTATTTCTTGATTTAGTATTTTTAAGATTTTTAACTTTTTTTAGTCTTCCTTTACAATTTCATGTTTATGGTTCATGTACCTCAAGTTTAGATTATGAATCATACCGTCCTTTATAGTAACCCCTTCAACGCATTCTTTCCACTAAGTTGAACAACCTTCCTTTTTCACATTGAATCTTTCTGCAAACTGCTACCGAGCCTATGCAAATATTTTTTCTAGGTTAGAAATAAAAATTTTAGCGTTTAATACTTGGCAAGATTGTAATCTAATCTACTTCTCACTTGTTCTCTTTAATTTAAAGTAAAATGTCAAATTAGTTAATACACTTATTTAAAAATTTAAATACTAAAAATACAAAATTAAGGCTGATGTTTCATTTGAGGAATCGATAAAAGAATAATAAAATGCTTAGTGTTTGAAAAGCAAAAAGTAACATCAAAATAATTCAGAAAAACAAGTTTTTTGGTAAATAAGTAAATTTGATAAATTTGAAGAATTGTTCGTTTGCCGAAGTGTCAGTGGGTGAATTGAATTTCTGCAATTTAGCAGTTGGCAAAAATTGATTTTTGGATAATTCTTCCATAAATGATTTCATTTCCATGTGGGGGAGGGGGAAAGAACACTCTGACATAAATGTGTAAAATGTATATTGAATTCAACCTCTACATTTTAAGAAAAACGCAACCTCGTTATTTCAGAAGCAGCGAGTTTCTACTTACGGTGCTGGTTGTTCAGCGTGGTTAATTAATAGACATCACTAAACTGTACACTTGAAAAATGTTGAATTGGCAGGTGTTGTGTTATATATATTTTTATAATAATTAAAAAAACACACACACACACAAAGCGGCTTACAGATTTACACTGATACTTTTTAGCTTCTAGTAATCAAAGTTTTAGAAAATCTTGAGGTCCACTCTTATTAGCCAGGCATCTCTTTATATAAGGTTTTATTAAAGTTATCATATATCATATTTTCTGCTAGACTTTCAGGGTGGACTTTTCCAGATGCTCACCTTTCATAAATAATCTTTTCCTAGTATGAAAACCCAATTACTCCCCTGAGACTAGTGCCCTAAAATAACCTTGAACTTGGAACTGAAGCTATTTCTGGAGGTCACCTTTCAGCCAAATAATAGATTGACTTATAAAATAAACAATATCACCTGTGAGTAATGTAGTTCCTTACACAATCAACTATAAGGGACCAAACAAACAGTCAACATTTACCCAAGAGCAAAGATGAGAAGGCAAGGAGGGGAAGGGAAGCCAGATCAATGGAAACAGAACAAACAGGAAATAATGAGAATGCTGACACATTGTGAAAATTATAACCAATGTCACAGAACAATTTGTATAAAAATTATTAAATGAGAACCTAATTGGCTGTGTAAATTTAACCTAAAACACACTAAAATATTATAAAAAAAACCCAAAAAACTCAATTCAGTTACTAAGGAGAGTAGACAGTTTCAATAAAACAGAGACATGCGTTTATTAGTACTTTTCATTAAATGCCCTCCTGGATTTTTTTCTCCAAGGAAGTTCCTGGTATACTGCCGGATGACTACCCAAAATGCTGTTACAATTGTGGGATTTTTATGATTTAAAAGTTATTTAAAAATCAATCCCCTTTACCATTTACTCTCAGAGACACTTACTGTTTTGTACTTATTTCGAAATGTGGTCAAATGAAAGAAGCGTTTCCTGGTCCTCATCATCTACCAAGTCAGAGGTTATACCTTTCTCTCATTCAAGTTCCCTTTTATGAGAATGGCAAACATCTTTGGTATGTCTTCACGTTTTTCCTTTCCTTTTCACCCTTTATGAAGCAGTGCTAAGAAGTTGCTTCTGAATTTTTGCCCACCTTATTTATAGTCTGTATCTTGCGCAGTCTTTCCATCTCTTTTTGTCCCGGTCTTTATTTTACTTTTCCACACCGTCATAGTATAGGAGTCCCTGGGTGGTGCAAATGGTTAAGCACTTGGCTGCTAGCTGAAAGGTTGGAGGTTCGAGTCCATCCAGGGGCTCCTTGGAAAGGCCTGGGGATCTGCTTCTAAAAAAGAAAAAAAAAAGAGAGAGCCGTTGAAAACCCAATGGAACACACAGTTTTACTCTGACACACACAGGTTTACCAGGAGTTGGAATCAACTTGATGCAACTGGTTTAGTTTTTTGGTTTTTAGAGGGCAGTGTAAAAATTAAGGTGAGAATATTTACATAAAAGTGGGAGCAGTGTCAACTCTTCTGAGAAAGCAAATGTGCTTGAAATCCCAGTGTCCCTCCTTGCCCAGGATAAAGCAGAATGACAAACATTTGAGTTAGAAACACTTTTACCCAGAAGACAAACATTTTCCTTAAATGGGTGACTTCAACAATTTCATTATTGTTATGACAATATTATTTGGGCAATACACATTTTTTTATTAAAAAATGAGTACACTGGTGTGGTAAGCTAAATCATGGGCCCCCAGAGATGTCTACGTCCTAATCTTCAGTACTTGTGAATGTATTACCTTACATGGCAAAAGGGAGTTTGCAGATGTGATTAAGCTAAGGGGTTTGAAATTAGGAGATTATCCTGGATTATCTGGGTGGGCCCAATGTAATCACAAGAGTTCTTATAAGAGGGAAACAGGAAGGTCAGAATCAGAAAAGGAGGTGTGATGACAAAACAGAGGTCACAGTGATGCCATTGCTGGAAGGGGGCCACAAGCTAAAAAATGCAGCAGCCTTCAGTAGCTGGAAAAGGCAAGGAAGTGCTCCCCTAGGACCTCCGGAAGGAACATAGCCCTGCTGACCCATTTTGGACTTCTGAACTTGAGGACTGTAAGATCATAAATGGTGTCATTCTAAGCCATTAAATTTGTGGTAATTTACTGCAACAGCAATAGGAAACTAATACAATTGGAATGTAAAAGCGATTTCCAAATTGGAGTCCTTTTTAGTAAGATCTCTTTAAAGAAGTATTATTACATTTTGGAAGCCATTTAAAAATAGCAACTCCTCCACGATCATTCCTCCTAAGTTCTCTTCTCTTTGGCACTTTGACTCCCAAGAGGAACAGTACAGATCTGGAGCAGCTAAGCCAAGTTAGGTAGCCTCTGAGAAGTTTCCCAAGCTCAGAGCACCAGTAATTGAAATGTTAATGGCTTCAGGTCATGGTTGGATCTGGGAACTTAAATAATTTTATCAGCTGTTTTTTATCTTCTCTCAAATAAGCTCTCCTTCCAGGTGCCAGGCATGATGGCCACAGAACCCCAAGACACATATAATTAACTTAGGAGCCCTCTGAGGAACAAGAGCTCAGGATAACTGTGTCAGAAAGGTCCCAGGAGGACTCTGATTGGCCTAGCTTGGATCTCATGACTAAGCCGGGTCCAATCTCTGCGGCCAGGGAGATGCTATGCTCTGATTGGCTAGTCTGGAAGACATGCCTATCCCTATGGCAGGAAGTTGGGTCAGCTCCAACCAAACTTCACAGCTTCCTGAACTGTTGTTGCTATTGTTGTTAGTTGCCCTCAAGTAGCTTCTGACTCTTGGTAACCCCATTTGTGGACCATAGAACTGCTCCACAGGGTTTTCTTTCTTTTTTTAGATAGTACTTGGTTGTGTTTTTAGTGAAAGTTTGCACAGCAAATTAGGTTCCCATTTAACAATTTTCTACACAAATTGTCTAATGACATTGGTTACATTTTTCACAGTCTGTCAGTATTCTCATTATTTCTATTCTGGTTATTCCATTTCCTGTAATCTAGTTTCTCCGCCTCCTTGCCTTTTCATCTTTGCTTTAGAGTAAATGGTGACCATTTGGTCTCCTATAGATGATGTTTTAAAGAAGCACAGTATGCACAGTGATATTATTTTGTGAGCCAATCTGTTATTTAGCTAAAAGGTAATGTCAGGAAATAGTCTCGGTTAAAAGTTGAAAGGGTATCTCAGGGAAATAGTCTTGGGGAGTCCTCTAGTTTCAACTGGTCTGGTATGCCTGGACTTTTTAAGAATTTGTGTTCTGTTTCACATTTCTTCCCCATTCTATTAGGATACATCTATTGTGTCCCTGACCAGAACTGTCAGTAGTGGTAGCTGGGCACCATTTAGTTCCTCTGGTCTCAAGGTAGATGAGACCAGATGGTTCACATAGACTATTAATCCTGTAGACTGCTTTCTTCCCTGAGTCTTTGGTTTCCCTTTTTCTCTTTGCCTCCGTCAGGTAGAGACAAATAGTTGTGTCTCAGCTGGCCTCCATAGAGTTTTCCTGACTGTAATCTTAAAGGAAGCAGATCGCCAGGACTTTTCTTACACCATACCTTTGGGTGGGTTCGAACCACCAACCTTTAGGTTAGCAGTTGAATGCAAACCATTTGTGCCACCTAGGAAAGTTTTCTCAACTATAAAGTCAGGTTAATAGTAGCCAACTTACAGGATTAGAATGAGAATAGAGTTAGAGATATGTGAAAGCACTACGCCAACTAGCAGATTTTTCAAAGGTAAGGTTTTGTTTGTTATTAAAGATTATACTAACTCTCAATTTATTGCATATCCTCTGAAAATGTTGATTAATTCCTTAGCACCTCATAGCTTATGAAAAATAGCACCTATCAAGGGAAGGTGTTGCCTCCCAGGCAGCAAATGGGGTAAGTTTTACAGTCAGCAGGAAATGAAGAGCAAGGGAGCACAGTCCAGAATGGGAGAAATGATAGAGTTCTTCCTACCAGGAATCTCTGCATCTCAGTTATTTTTGCCAAATATCTCTTTCAAGTCATTTTGGGAAATGGCTCACTGCCTTTTCCCATTTTATTAAATCTAAAAACCTCATTAAATCAAACTATCAGTGATGCATTGTCAGCAGGCAGAAAATGAGGAAAATCCTCTTTCAGTTTTTGATCATGAAAACCTTTGTAACAAACCCAAGACAAACACATTCCACTCCCACTGCCTATTCACAAGAGATTAACTATTGTGCCGATCACAATATTCAATCATCATCTCTTACCCATTTAAGAGCTGCTTGCATGAATTAGGAAATGGAGACCAGCAGGCCCCAGTGCATCTTTCCACACTCTCAGCTCTAGAAATATGGCTTAATTAAATGCAATTAGGACGTTGACACTATTTTTATTAAGAAAAAAAGAAGCTAAAGCTCTCCTTTTCCAAAATAAAGAAAAAGATACTTGGAGCAATTAAAATGTATTTTCTACTTTCTAATTTCCAGTACAGGCTGCTCCCATTTTTTATTGTTCCACATTTCACAGATCGTTATTTGCAGTCCTGCCTAATAAACACCATACTTTATATCTTGCCTTGGCTTGTTGCATTGACGGTTCCCACTAATAAGAAGCAGTTGAGCATGTTTGAAGGAAGTGCACAATTTCATATGCTCGGTCCAATTTATGGAAATGTCCTTTTCCACATGGTTTTCAGGATAGTGTTCCATCATTAAAATGGGACTGCTCTCTTAGTCCCTGAGTGAGTGTCTCATTTGGTGTCTAGCGCATAGAGGCACACAATAAATATCTGTTGAATGGAGGCCTTTGGAATCATATCATGGCTTACTTTATCAGTGAAAGAAATCTTGTAAGGACTCATAAGAAGGTTTGAAGCTTTTCAGACAGTATTTAAAACTAATTGGTTTCATATAGAATGCTAAACCAAGATTTATTTTTAGACAGTCTTCCCCCTCATCATAAATTTTTTAGAAAATATAAGAAAAAAATAAAGAAGATGATAAGTATCACCAAGAGTCTCACAATCCAGATATAATCACTTTTAACATTTTCGTGTATTTTCTTTTCAGTCATCCTTTTCTCTCTGTCTCTGCGTCTCTTTCTCTCTTTCATCATATAATACACAGTTTTCTATTCAACTTTGTCACATAATATCTTTTTAATATCTTTTTCTTGTCATTATAGTCTTTGAAAACAACATTTGTAATGAATGCATGATATTCCATAATATACTTGCATATATGTATGTACGTGTGATCCCTCAGTTTGTGTATACACACATATACACACACAGATGAATTTATTGGTCACTATAATAAAGGAGTCCTTGAGTGGTGCAAACGGGTAACATGCTGGACTGCTATCAGATAGGTTGGGGGTTCAAGTCCACCCTGAGCAGTCTTGGAAGAAAGGCCTGATGATCTACTTCCAGAAAATCTGCCATTGAAAACCCTATGGAGCACTGTTCTACTTTGACACACAAGGGGTTGCCATAAGTTGGAATCAACTCGATAGTAACTGGTTGTTATAATAAAGGACACACACACAGAACACGAAACACAAAGCTGAATTTATTGCTTACTATAGTAAGGGAGAGCTATAGTGATCTGGCACAGTCTTGCTGAGCAGAACAGACTGATGATTTTATACAGGGCTTTGGGGAAGTGGAAGTTCAGGGATTAGCAGATTTTTCAGGGGTATAAGTAGGTTTATAGCCGTATGGAACACAGTTCTACTTTGGCACACATGGGGTTGCCATGAGTCAGAGTTGAATGGATGGCAACCAGTAGTGGTGGTGGTGGTGGTGGAAGTAGGTTGACATCACCTCTAGCAATGTGGTTACTCCAGTGAGACTATTGTTGATTTGTTGGTCAGAAGCATGTTTATTGGTCTAAGTCTGCTCCTGATTGGCTGACTTGCAGGCATAAGGGACTGTCACTGATTGGTTGACTTGCAAAAGTGTGTTCATTGAAGCAAGCTGTGATGATCAAAAGAAAGAGTTTAAAACTGGATTCAAGCTGTACTTATTACCATGGTTACAAGCAATCTGCCTTTTCCTAGGAATGTGGGAAATTTAAAAATCCTTAGTACCATAATTAATTATTTTCCTATCATGGGATAATTGGATTATTTAAAATTTTTTCACTATTCTAAAAATGTTGCAGTGACCGGCCTAACAATTAAATCTTTGAGCGTATTTCTAATCATTTTCTTAGGAAAGATTCCTAGAAGTGGACAGTTGATTCAACAGATGCTTTTTTATTTTAATTTTATAGAAGTATTACAGGTTTATTACAGAACATGTGGGAAATATAGATACATAAAAAGAAGAAAATTAAAATCATCGATAAGCCATCCCCCAATATAATTGCTGCTTAATGTTTAGTGCTTACCCTTTTTAATTCATTTTCTGTGCTTCTGTTGTTAGTTGTCATAGAGTCAATTCTGACTCAAGGGGACCCCAAGTGTCTCAGAGTAGGACTCCACTCCATAGGGTTTTCAATGGCTGTAATCTTTCAGAAGTAGATCTCCAGGACTTTCTTCCAAGGTGCCTCCAAGTGGATTCAAACTGCCAACCTTTGGTTAGTAGCTGAGTGCTTAATCATTTGCGCCACCCAGAAATTCCTGCTTGACCAGTAGAATGTGGAAAAGTGACATTCTGGGACTTTGGAAGCTAAATCATAATAAGCCTGATAACTTCCCACTGTCCCTTGGAACCCAACCACCATGTGCCATGAGAAGCCCAAGATAAGTAGACAGGCTGTATGTAAGCACTTGATCAGCAGCCCTAGCTGAGATCCCAGGCAACAGCCAGTGTTAACTGCTAGCTATGTGAATAAACTACCTTGGTTGCCAGTGCAGTTGAGGATAATAATAGTACCCGTCTTATAGAGCTGTTTTGAAAATTAAATGATCTATAATATGTAAAGTGCTTGGAATAATGCCGGGCACACTGTATGCACTTAAAAAGTGTTCGCTGCTGCTGCTGCTGTTGCTATCATTATTCCAGTGATTAGGGTACAAGATAAGAACTATAGAAGATACTAAGATGCTTTATACAATGCCACTGCCATCAAGAAGATTGTGATCTGTTTGAGGAAACAAGTCATGTTGTCCTGAGAAGCCCCATTAATGGAGCCATGTCCATACCATCCTTTTATGTAGCTAGGGAGCATTTCTTTGACCACCAGTAACAACAGGCAAACTGTCAGGATAAACAAAGCCCTAGGTACCTAATGTACCACGGTAGCAAAGCCTGATTCTTTCTTTGCACTCTTTTTGCACAAATTATACTCAGGCCTTAGTTGAGGTAGAGACTAGTTCTTTCAATACCTACAGCCACAGAAGGGAAAAATGAGGGAAAGTTATTCCTACAAGGGCTTCAGAAGGTGCAAGGATGCACTTCTTGTAAATGCAACAAAACTGGACTAATTAAGCTGGGTGGACAGCATGGGGAATATGAACAAAGTGAATGGTGATTACATCTGAGACAGGATTGTGGCTCAGTCACTTAATTCTACCTTGGCTTTGTTGGCATAAAGTTTTTCAGTGTCAAAGGCTGGCACATCAACACCACCAGCATTAATTAATATTGACTAAGTGTCCAAAGTCTGTTGGGCACTGGGGAGCAAGAGCAACCCCTAGCATTTGAACGAAAAAAGGATAGAGAAAAAAAGGGCATCATCTTTTCATGGTTATTTCCCCCAGGAAGGTGGGCAGTTTGGGAAGCCATTGGATTTATTTAGCAGTATTCTTATAGGGAAATGGAAATAATCATCAAGTGATGATAATCGCAGCTAACATTTACTGAGGTCTTACCATGCATCAGGTACTGTCCTAGGACTTTACACATAATAGGTCATTTTAATCACAAGTGATCCTTATTCTCTAATGAATGGAAAGAGGAATGGAACTAACATTTATTAAATCCTTTATAAAATGAAGACCCTGTTTCCAAATACTGTCACATTCACATGCAGAGACCCTATTTCCAAATAAGGTACACGTAGTTAGGGCTTCAACATATCTTTTTGGGGGATACAATCCAACCCAAAACAAACACTTGGAGAGTCTCCAACACCGTGCTATGTTTTTTTTATACATACTCTCATTAAATCCTTAAATGGTCATTTTTCAGCTGAGGAAACAGGTTAAGAGAGTTTAAGTAACTTGCCAAGTTCTCAGGACTAGTCAGTAGCAGATCAGTCATTCAAACTCAGTCCTGCCCGACCCCAGAACGCGGCGCTCTTTTCACTACACCCACTGTACTCTTCTAACATTATTGAACAAGCCTCATAGTTTAAACAGTACATGCCTAAAGCTGACATGGTCTTTCTGTCCGGAGAATATCTCCTTTCTCTTGGGAAGTGCCCATTCTAGCCATGTGAGAGCTACCATCTTTCTATAGATCCTACCTCCCTGGCAATAATGATTGGTCTGAGGTGGGCACTTCATTGGGTTAGGCCCTTTGAACCTTCTCTAGGATTTTTTTTTTTAATTTGGGCCCACAAAGGGCAATTCTCAGTTCCTCTCTGATAATAGAGATATGAAGCTCTGGAGTTGTTGGCAGCCATATGCCTGGCAGTGTAGAAAAAGGCATCTAGTTGGAGAGAACCAAGCCAATATGCCAAAAGGAGCGGTGAAGAGACATGGTGAGCGTGGCCTGGCAGTGTTAGCTGTTGTAGTTGCCCCTTGACCCAGCTGCATCCTTGCCCTCCTTCCTACGCCATGAACCTTCCCATGAATTAGCTTTTTCCCGAAGCTAATTCTGCTTGAGTTTCTGACACTTGTAGCCTAACAGCTCCCAGTTTAACCCCCACTGCAATTTTAACGATGCAGCAGGGTGTTAATTCATTCTTGGCATATTATGTAGTGAGATGGACATATTGCTCTGCACAGGATGTAACTATAATTAGATGGATCCTTGTGTGTGGAGGATGGAAACCAGTCTCTTTACTATCTAGTCACAACTTTTCTGAGGGAATAATGATCTGGCCTGTATATAACAAAATCTATTGTGTATCATTTTAAGTTGGGATGGACTACTGTATTTACTTTCAGTCAGTACAGACCAAAAGTAGAGGGTCGGCAAAAAAGAGGAAAACCCTTAATGAGATGGATTAACACAGTGGCTGCAGCAATGGGCTCAAACATAGCAACGATTGTGAGGATGGTGCAGGACTGGGCAGTGTTTCGTTCTGTTGTACACGGGGTAGCCCTGAGTCGGAACTGATTCGATAGCACCTAACAACAACAACACAGGCCAATCAGATGCCTTATCTTCTTCACCGTACACCTCCTCATCCTCAACAGTTATTTAAATAATTAGGACTGTGGGTATAGGGTGGGGAAGGACATTCTAAAAAGCCTAGTGTCTTTGATTGCAAGGAATTTAAAATGTGGATAGGGAGATAAGATACATAGATCTGAAAAAATGAGAACACACACAGTTGGTAGAGCCACTTCCCATCTTATCTGTTGGTTGGTCATGTTCAAAAAAGTCCCTTAGAAAATTGATTTTGTGTGAAACCTGGAATATTTTCCCATAGGAAGAATGTTATATAAGGCCTTGCTATTCTAAGTATCATCTACCAAAAAAAAAAAAAAGCCAAGACAACAACAACAAGAAGCTATTTGACCCTATAATATCGTAGAATGGTCCAAAATCCTAAGCCTCTAAGGCCTTCCCCAGGCTGTCTCCTACCCTCCTTTCCAGCCTCACGACTTTCCCCCTTACTTTGTCCACCATGTTACACTGATTGCCTTTTAGTGATTCCAGTGCTCCACCCTGTCACAAGGCTTTCATACATCCTAGTCCAGCTCCTGGGTTGTTTTTCCCTCCCCCGCTGTCATAGATTGAATTGTGTCCCCCAAAAATATATGTATCAATCTGACTAGGCCATGATTCCCAGTATTGTGTGATTGTCCACCATTTCATCGTCTGATGTGATTTTCCTATGTGTGGTAAATCCTACCTCTATGATGTTAATGAGGTGAGATAGGTGGCAGTTATGTTAATGAGGCAGGACTCAATCTACAAGATTGGATTGTGTCTTGAGCCAATCTCTTTTTAGATATAAAAGAGGGAAGCTAGCGAAGAGACGGGGGACCTCCTACCACCCAAAAAACAGCACCGGGAGCAGAGTGTGCCCTTTGGACCCAGGGTTTCTATGCAGAAAAGCTCCTAGTCCAGGGGAAATTGATGAGAAGGACCTTCCTCCAGAGCCGACAGAGAAAGAAAGCCTTGCCCTGGAGCTGACACCCTGAATTTAGACTTCTAGCCTACTAGACTGTGAGACAATAAATTTCTCTTTGTTAAAGCCGTCCACTTGTGATATCTCTGTTATAGCAGCACTAGATAACTAAGATACCCACTTACCTCACACCTTCACTAACCCTTGGTCATCCTCTGAATCTCATTTAAAAAGACTTGCTCAGGGAAGTGTTTTCCGACACCCCAGACTAAATCTACCTTTCAAATATGATCACAGCACCTCATGGCGTATCTTCTGTAGTCCTCACTGCACTGGTCAGTGTTTGTTTAGTGTCTGGTCCCCTTCTCTGAGCTGTTTCCTCATCGGTAAGATGAGATTTGGAGTGTGTTCTGGGTAGGGTGGTTATGAGGGTAGAAGGAAATAACACGGGCAAAGAGCATAAAATAGGCTCTTCAACCACGCAAGCTGCTGATTCGGGTCAGCAGACCCTAGCTCACTGCTCCACATTCATGCCCAACAGGAGGAACCACAGCAGGCTCATAAAACCAAAGCTATTATGAACAAATAAACAAACCAAGCACACATACGCTCATGAGTGTGATTGAGTGAATAGGTCTTGACTGTCCTGGAAATAGGTTTGCTAGGTTTCCAAATAAACCAGGTCGGGTTTGGTTTTTCCAGGAGTGTGTGTGTGTGTGTGTGTGTGTTGTGCACGCGCACACATAGCAGAGCTCTGAGAGGCCCTAGGATGGCATTCTGGGAGAGCTGCTCCGCTAGCCATCCTTGAAATGTGTAGCTCTTCCCCATTCTTCCTGCTGAGGCTCCACAGGCAATAAGGCTTTGTCAGAGTGAATTAGTGGTGCCATAAACCCAGCCTCCGTGGCTAAAGGGCTGGGACAAAAATCTCTGAAGCTCCTTATATCCTGGCAGGCTTCTTTAAGATATTTATGGCAGAAAGGCAACATGGGAAGACCAGGGGCTTGGAGATCTGGGACGAAGGCCCAGGAGAGGCTACCACCAGCCAGCCTGGTAATCTTAAGCAAATCTCTAAAGTTCTCTTAGTCTTCTCTCTTAATAAAATGACCAATAAAGCCCTGTCTGTCTCACAGGGTGATAGTGAGGAGCCAAAGACACAATGAAAGTCTAAGCCCCTTGTAAAGGGGGTAGACAAACTGGGATTATTTTTCAAGTATTTTTCCAGTTCATCTCCCTTACCCTTGAAGACTTTTGGAAAGCTCTCCAAGGGACTGTGACCTAGTCATCAACTCTTATTTATTTGTTAGGAAGCTTCTGTAAATCAAAGGCATTAAAAAAAAAGGACTCAGCTAAGGGAAGCATTTCGGCCCACTGGGACAAGATGAACTTTAGGCCCAGGAAGGGGAGCTGGGAGGCTGAGGAGCTCTTTCAGGCTTGTTTACCTCACCAAGCCCCCACCTTGGTTCAGGCACAATGATTGTTTAAAGTCCCCAGGCCATCCTCAAGCAAATAACTAATGTCCAGCCACTAAGCAATTCGCAGTTGTTTCCATAGACTTACATTAATTTATACTTGAAAGTTTCCCCTGGTCTCTGTGAGAATGGAATTTCCATATGATGCTTGAGATGGCCTTGTAAGGAGGTAAAGTCCCTGTTGTTGCTACTGCAGGGAGGGGAAGCTGGATCAACAGGGGGATGTTGGAATGAAGGTGGCTTTAATTTTGTCTCTGCTGCAGTTAGAGTGGTTCCCAATGCCTGTCTGTGCACTCCCTACATCAGAATCACCAGGCGCACTTCCTTGAAAGACAGATATCAGGGCCCCACACAAGACTTATGGAATCTCTGGGAAGGGGCCCAGGAATCTGTATCTTTAACAGGCAGCAGAGATGATTCAATTGGCCAGCTAGACTCGAGAAACATTGGACAGGAGCTTATGCTTGGATGTTCAGGGCTTGAAGGAGCCTTAGAGATTGTTTTGTCTAATATAGGATTGGACCTCAGTGGGCCTGGGCAGACTGGCCATTTGGCCTCCTTCAAGCCAATATTCTTTAACTATGTTTTCAACACATTTTTAGAGGAGAGACAGCTAGTGTTGGGTAAGGAAGACACCTGTGGAGTGCTCAGCCTACAGCAAATCCACTCTTGCCCTAAACTTGCAAGCTTCACTCTGCAACTACATATTGTATGATTCCATTTAAATGAAATGTCCAGAATAGGCAACTGTATGGAGACAGAAAGTAGATTAGTGGTTGCCTAGGGCTGGGAGGGTGGAGGAGGGACTTGGAGGTGACGGCTAAGGGGAACAGGATTCTTTTTTGGAGTAATGAAAATGTTCTAAGACTGATTTTGGGGATGGATGTGCAACTCTGTCAATATACTAAAAGTCACTGAATTGTACACTTTGAACGGGTGAATTGTATGGTATGTGAATCAATAAAATTGCTAAAAAACAAGAATCCAACTTTACTCTGCAAAGCCAAAACCCTGCAGTTAATCATGCACGCTGCTCTTTACAAGGCATTCAAGCAATCCTCTGTTGTTACTGGGGAGAGAAGGAAAGCCCCTTTCCAGAGAGTCAATAGTCTTGTGTGGGGCCCAGAAATCTGTAAAGCAAACAAATGCCTCTGTTTATTCCTATGTAGGGAATGCACGGACAGGCATTTGGGAGCCACTATAAAACACTCCATTTCAGAGACAGTACTTCTTATATCAAAGGCCTCACCAGACTGCAGTTTCCTTATCTGTAGATTTGGAATATCGGTATCTTGCTCATAGAATGATTCTAAAGAGTAAATGAAATAATCAACTCAACAGCAACTAACAACAACAGGACCTGGCGCATAATATCCCCTCAGTAAGAAGCAGCAAATGTAACTATTATTTAACTTCTTGTTTAATGCATGTCATGTTTCCTCATTTGCATTCTAAACTTCTTTGAGGACAGGCACCAGGCCATATTCCTTTGATTCCCACACAGCTACTAATTTAATGTCTCACATGAAAAAACAAAGGTATAGTTAAAGAAGAATAGGTGGTGGAGGACATCTTGGGCCACCTATCCAGGTTCCTCTTTTCTTGGAGCTATCTGACCCTCACCATCTCTCTTAGTCATCTAGTGCTGCTCTAACAGAAATACCACAAGCGTATGGCTTTAACAAAGAGAAGTTTATTCTCTCACAGTCTAGTGGGCTACAAGTCCAAATTCAGGGTGTCAGCTCCAGGGGAACGTTTTCTCTGTTGGCTCTGGAGGAAGGTCCACATCATCAATCTTCCTTCAGTCTGGGAGCTTCTCTGCACAGGAACCTCAGGTCCAAAGGACACGCTCTGCTTCTGATACTGCTTTCTTGGTGGTGTGAGGCTCCCGTGTCTCTCTACTCACTTCTCTCTTTTATATCTCAAAAGAGATTGGCTTAAGACACTACCTCATCTTGTAGACCTCATCAATATAACAGCCACTAATCCATCTTATTACATCATAGCAATAGCATTTACAACACATAGGGAAATCACATCAGATGATAAAATGGTAGACAATCATACAATACGCAGCATCATGGCCCAGCCAAATTGATACATACATTTTGGGGGGTATGTAATTCAGTCCATGGCACCATCCATCCACAAGATCACAGAAGTGGGCTCCAGCAGCTGTGTTTATACAGTGTGACCCCAACCTCCACTTCCTTACCCCCAGCCACAGTTGGTTGGATGAGGTGAGGACACTCAACCCAAGCTTGGCCGGTGAGTCCCTTTTCAGGGAATGTTTAGTTGGGTCCAAAGGAATTCCAGCCTGTGTCCTCCAGGCCTCTAGGAAAGGATATGTAAACCTACCAAAAGCAGGCAACTATTTTCTACTGAAAGCATGAAAACAAGGCCCACAGTGAGGTGCAGGGATGAAACAGGTGTTCGAACGTTCCGCTGCTGTTGTGTGATTTGAAGTGTACTCATAGGCTGTGATTCTAGGCAGCCATTCATATCACTTCTAAAAAATTTTTTAAAGCATGAGAAAATGTTTATATTCCAATGTTAAGGTAAAAGGGATAAAACAAAATTGTATTTATCTCTTTAACAAATTAAAAAACTATGTATGTGTGTATGTGTGTTTGTAAAATGCTGGGAAGAAATACATTAAAATGTTTGTTAATGGTAATAGAAGGACTGTGGGTACCCTTGTTTTATTTTTTAATGCTTTCTATATACAGAGGGAAAAAAAGTAAACTTTCTTCCTCCTCTCCTTTAAAAAATTAGCTCCTCTGGCCTTGATATTCTCAAGATACTAGCTATTTTGGTATCTGGTAAATTAATTTACACATGAGTGTCAACAACTTGTTAGCCTTCTAAAGGTGGTATTATTTGAAAAATGAGCTTCCAGAAGCAAGATGGCTTCCTTGCAGAAGTTCTCAACCACTGATCCCTTCCAGAGCTAGGCTAAGTAGTTCCACCTGTAGAATCAAATATCAAGAGTCAAATATTCATAGCAGCACTACTCACAATAGCCCAAAGGTGGAACCAAGCCAATGCCCATGAACCAATGAGTGGATAAACAACATGTGGTATAACATGTGGGATATTACTCAGCCATGAGAAGGAACAAAGTCCTGGCACATGCTACAACATGGATGAACCTCAAAAACATTACACTAGTTGAAGGAAGCCAGACACCAAAGGCCACGTGTTATATGGCTCCATTTATATGAAATATTCAGAATAGGCAATTCCATAGAGACAGAAAGCTGATTGGTGGTTGCCAGGGGCTGGGGGAGGGGCTACAGGAAGTGACTGCTGATGGATCCAGGGTTTCCTTTTGGGGTGATGAACATGTAGCTAGAAGCGAGAGCGTTCCACAACATTATGAATGTCCTAAATGCCACTGAATTGTACACTTTAAAATGGCGAATGTTATCTTATGTGAATGTCTCCTCAATTGAAAAAAAAATGCCGATAGTCATTTGTAGGAAGAAACATGACAGATAGAATTATCTAAAATTAAATTTTTCTCCCATAAATTCCTCTTTGAGGCCCGCTACCGGTGTCTCAACTAGAATCTTGTACAGTGAAACTTAGAATCACTGAAAAGCTTTAAAAATATGTAAATGTCCATGCTCCATCTTCCAGAGCTTCAGGTTTCATTAGCCTTTTGTGGGACCCAGACACAAAAAATCTCTTTAGTTGATTCTAATCTTCAGCTAGGATTGAGATCCACTGATTGAATACAAAATTACAAATCCAGCAGTTGACATATCTAGGCTTAACGTATCAATATTTTCCGGGATTTCAGAAGGAACTTCGCCATTTCCAAATGCCCTACTAATTGAATGAATTGGAAGCTCCTGCTGGAATCCCACCCCTCCACTGTGCCCTTTGCAACTGCAGACGTCTGGGGACAGAAGGACTGTTGGGAGACAGCGCCCTCCAGTGGCAGCACTTGGTAACTGTTGGGCCTGTCTATTGATTGTTTCCCAAGTAACAGGCCCAAAGGCCAGTGGAGTCTGCATCACTTCCAGCCAAATTCTGGCTGGGTGTGTTCTGCCTGCTGGTGAAAGCACCCTTGAGTTATAAGTTTTCTCCTCCTGACATGTCAGCAACAGACGTGGAACTATAAACCTCGGACAAAGTTTCCAGGCTTGTTCTTAATTGTCAAGAGTAACATTTGCAGATAAAAGCTGCAGAGTTGCTTATCAACACAGGGAATGCTGAGCTGAGCTGGAATTTTTCCCAGAACATTATAGGGGAAAAATAAACAAAACCCAAAAACCACTTCAAGAGTTATACAGTTATAGGGTATGGGAAGGAGACAGTGTAAGTATTTAGCAAAACAAAGTCATGGAAGATTCCGTTTCGCTCTTGCCCTAGTGTAGGAGCAGAAGTCCGAGGCTGGTGGAGAAGATGCAGCTAGGGGACAGTCTCACCAGCATGGACAGGAACAGGGGGCCAGATTGCAGCCCTGACCCCTGGAGCTAGCATGTGCGGAGCCTAGTCTCTATGAAGAAAGCTTTATGTCTGTGTATTGTACATCAGAGCCACCTAGAAAGCTTGTCCAGAAGTCCTGCCAAGGCCCATGCGCATCAATTCAGTAGCCACAGGAACCTGAGGGGATTTTGAGAAGCAGTTGAGGGGCCTGCTATTCATCCAGTGCCTACCTGGTATCAGGTGCTGCTACATTATTTCCGCACTGAGGCCTTACAACAACCTTCTGAGGTAGATGTTGCCATCCCATTTTACAGATGAGGAACTGAGGCTCAGGGAGGTGGAGT
The DNA here is from genome assembly GCF_000243295.1 of Trichechus manatus latirostris. Taxonomy (NCBI): domain Eukaryota; kingdom Metazoa; phylum Chordata; class Mammalia; order Sirenia; family Trichechidae; genus Trichechus; species Trichechus manatus. The sequence continues at coordinate 5,494,399 of NW_004443967.1, read as the reverse complement.
TAGTACCTGAAGTCTCATAGCTGGTCAATGATGGAGCCTGGAGTGCAATACCAGGGGGTGGGGGTGACGTTTGATCACAGCAACTAGTCAAATCCTTAATTACTGGGCCTGGTACCAAACGTCAGAGCAGAACCAGAGACAAGACAGGCCTGCGTGCTGAGTCCTCAGAGCTCCTTGTTGTCCTTCTGCTCTCCTTGAGGCAGGCGTGTCCCAGAGCCTGGGATGGTGCCGAGCCTATGCTGGTGGTTCTGGAAGCGTTGGGGCTGAGGTAGGGTGGGAGAAAGCAGAAGGGGAAGAGGGGGAGGGGAGGCAGGGCCCAGCAGCCAGGCCGAGGCTACAGAGACACAGAGGGAAGTGGGAGCCACAAAGACTGGTTCTGGTAGGAGGATGCTGGGCTGGTGTCTCCTCTGCTTCCTCCCTCAGTCCTTTCTCCTTCCTTCTAGATCAATGTTCCTTTCTTAATTCACCTACACCCTTCCTTCCTGTTTCTCCCTTCCCTGATAGAGGAGAGGTTTTATCTTCCCTCACAGATCCCTGTAGTATGTCAAGGAGAAATAAGCAATCGCTTGTATAAAGAAAGACATCAAATTCAAGTCCATCTGCATCGAAATCCACAGCCATCTTGCCACAGTGGACACTGCCTCTGCTGGCCCCAAGCTCTCCTTAGCCGGCCTCCTTCCCACAAGGCTGAGATCATTCTCCACGGGGAAGAGCTGCCAGCAATTCCCTGTGGCAATGGCACTTATCGGTTTCTCATGTTTAATGCAAGCTTCAGAGACAGGGAAGCTTTCAAGATACAGCTTAAGATACACAACCGCTGCCTTTTACAGAGCTGACAGAAGTCTACAAAACCAGTGTGTGTTACCCTATTTTACAACAATTGCATTCGCATCTGTGCGGATTGAGGCAAACTAGTTCTGTCAGATGAAAGGAAAATCTATATAAAAGGCCCTCTGTGTCCTAAAGAAACCAAGGTCACTTACATTTTTTGTTTTTAGTCTTGAGTACGTTTAAAAATGAAGAAATGCCAAAAGAAGGTTACAAAAATAGTGGTTGATCAAAAATGCTTACCATTAGCAAGTTGATATTTTTAACATATAGGATGTAATGCAATGTAATTGTTCCGGTTACAAGATAATTACAGGATTTGTAAAAATAATAGTTAGTAGTGCGTGCAACGCCGTGGGACACAGGTGTAAAGCTGTATTTTGAATAACTCCTTTCAATTCTGTTAGATTTGGATTTTCTTTGGAAATAACATCCAAAGTCTAAAACTAAGGTCTTTTGTGTGGCCACATGACTAGCCTATAAAATGGGTGATGGTGGAGTTCTGTTAATTAGACATTCTTACCTCTAAACAGGTTCTGCTGCTCTTCCCATTCTGTCACCCATTCTGAATAGTTCTGTTAGCATACCAATGTCCTCTAGCTTATCTTAAGAATGATCAGAATGATTAGGCTGGGGGAAAAAAAAAACAGTTGCCCTCAAGTTGACTCCAACTCATGGCAACCTCATGTGTGTCAGAGTAGAACTGTGCTCCATAAAGTTTTCAATGGCTGATTTTTTGGAAGTAGATTGCCAGACCTTTCCTCTGAGGCACCTCTGGGTGGACTCAAACTGTCAACCTTTCAGTTAGCAGCCAAATGCATTAACCATTTGTACCACTCAGGGACTTGAGTGGACTAAACTTACGAAATTTATAAAGCCCTTCCAGCCTGAGCTGGAGTCCCCTGGTGGTGCAAAGAGTTAATGCGCTTGGCTGCTAACGGAAAGGTTGATAGTTTGGGTCCACCCAGAGGCGTCCCGGAAGAAAGTCCTGGCAATCTACTTCTGAAAAATCAGCCATTGAAAACCTATGGAGCATAGTTCTACTCTGACAGACGTGGGGTCACCATGAGTCAGAATCAACTTGACAGCAACTGTTTTTTTGTCCATTAGGCTTTCTTAGGCTGTTTGCACCCAAAGCAGCATGCCAAGTCCAGCAATGCTGCAGAATTCAGAGTGAAAAATGGCCCTGGCAAAAAAATAATAGAAATTAAAAAAAAAAAGCTCCTGGCCTTTTGTCTTTACCATTTCTTATCTCACTAAGCTATGTTACAGAAAACAAGTCCCTACGCTTTCTTAGCTACCTGCACTCTCTTCCACCACAATTGCTTTTGGCCTCGACTGGCTGGTTACAAACTTGTGGTACTGCACGCACTTGGCTCATCCTGTTCTCCCTGCCGGGGACACATCTCCATCCTCCCAGTCTCCCACCATCCACCAAGGTCCAGCTCAAGTACCAACTGCTTACCTGCTCCTCTCAGCTGGCCGTGATTTCACCTTCCTTGAACCCTACTTTTGCTCCTGCTAAAGCTGTTTCACGTTCTACTGAAAGCTGTATGGATACACACGCTGGTTATTCAGCTATTGTCTCTCAGCTTCAAATTCACTTTTCTATAACCTGCTTTGTGTTCCTGGAGGGTGAGACTCTGCAAACGCACTTTCTATTAAGTCCTGCCAAAAGTGGTTATTAGAGGGAGATAGGAAGGCAGGAGAGGAGAAGAGAGTTCCTTCTTTCTTCTGTTTATAGGTCTATCAGCAATTCCCCAGCAATGGTATTTTGACATTTATATATACATATATCAGCATATATATATACATATATGTATGTATAAAGAACTGCCCCATAGGGTTTCCAAGGAGCGGCTGGTGGATTCAAACTGCTGACCTTTTGGTTAGCGGCCAAGCTCTTAACCACAGCGCCACCACGGCTCCAGCATTTATATATATCTACATAAATATAGGAAACCCTGGTGGCGTAGTGGTTAAGAGCTATGGCTGCTAACCAAAAGTTGGCAGTTCGAATCCACCAAGTGCTCCTTGGAAACCATACAGGACAGTCCTACTCTGTCCTGTAGGATCACTATGAGTTGGAATCAACTCAACGACAATGGGTATATAATGATATTTTGCCCTAATAGCAGCAGTGGTTTCAGCCTCCATATTCTTTTAGCACTTCTAGAACTAGCCTCCTATGCCCCCTCTCAGGGGTATCAGCAGTGGTCTGGCGGAAACCCCGCCTCAGAGGTTTGAGCTCCTGCTCTGCAGAACCCATCCTCTGACCTTTTAGGTCTGATACTCTCAGCCTCTTCCTTTTAAATCCTCCAGCTTTAGGGGTGGTGCTGCTTCCTGCAGTTTTTATTTCTGGGTTACACTACTGTTCCCCTTTTGCTCATTTAGTCCTCTGATATCCAATTCCCTAGAGTAAATCCTCTCTGTTGAAATACCTAGTGTGGTTTGTTTTCTTGACTCAACCATAACTGATAGTGTTTGATACTAGGAGTGAGGTCAGGACCCTCAAAAACCCAACAGACCCTCAAAGATGGGGTTCAGAAATTGATTTATGTCCTTGGCCTTTGAATGCTGTGCGGAGCAACTTGTCAATGGGGAATGGACTACTGAGAGTGAAAGGTCAACAGGCATAAACCGGGGGTGTCTCTTGGTCACCCTAATCATGGCAGTAATTACGAATACAAGAACTGTGGGTTTAAACGACTTTGTTCAACTGGAGAGCTCACAGAAAGGAAATTATTAGCTCAGGGTCTTAAACTCTAAGTTCAAGTCCCACACAGAGAACCAGAAAGGCTCTATGGCAGTCCAAAAAGAATCTCATTTCTTTAGCCAAGAGATAATCTCACTGAAAAAAATTACCCCAAATTTTGTGTGGGTTATGGAATAACAATGTAAGTTGAATTCGGACTTGCCATGACTCTTATGCGAAAAGGCATTGACTGAGAAGGAATGGAACCCTGGGATTCCAAACGGGCACATCTGGGAAGACTCAAATGAAGCTGAGAATCTTAAGCCTCAGGTCTCTATGCAGTGGGAGCATTTTGCCTCTAGACCTATAATTAGAATCAGATCCCAGCATGGTCCAGGAGGAAAAAGCAAAGTCTGACCTGGGAAGAATTGGCTCATACTCCAAAAGAATTACATTTTGTTAGTTTATGTAGGCAGAAATCTTGGAATTATGTGTGAGAATGGAGTCAAAGGAAGACAAGGCCAAGTTTATGGATTTGTTTGCACTAATCAGAGTCTGGATTTAATGTGTTAGCTCGCCCAGCTGGCAGTGGCTCTGCTGGTTTTCTTGGTTGGTTTAGTGACATGTGGACTCTGTGGTGACCTACAATCAATGTGAGATGCTAGAACTTTCTGGTGTAATGTAGAGAAAGATTCCAGAGGCTTAGGGAGATGGGAATGTGTATTTATGTGGGGCATGCACACTCAGCCATGTCTTCTGATGGGGTCCAGAAACACTCCCTTCACTAACATACTAAGAAACATATTAATGAGGGAAGCACCCATATTGTTGAAAAGCTCTGTGGTGGCTATCCTCCTTAGGCTAGCATTAATAGTGAAAAATGTCACCATTGAGATGGGTCCAACCAGGAAGAATACAAAAAAAAAAAAAAAAAAAATTCATGGCGGTCAAGTTGATTCCGACTCACAGCGACCCTATGGGGCAGAGTAGAACTGCCCCATATGCTTTCCAAGGAGAGGTTAGTGGATTTGAACTGCTGACCTTTTGGTTAGCATGCAAGGTCTTAACCACTGCGCCACCAGGACGATAGAAACTATATAATAGGTATTTCAACAGAGGGAATTTAATTTGGGTATTGGTTATATCAGTGTTGGAGGGCTGAGGAAGCAAAAAGAACCATTCACTGAGGTCACACAGAACTAATAAGCTAGGAAGCAGCTACCACCGCTGGGGCTGAGAGAACAAAGGGAAGAAAGTCAGGGTTACAGACATAGAAGCTTGGAGGAAGGGCCCTGTAAAATTGGGGCTGAGGTGTCCAAGAGAGGGTGCTGCCGTGTTGCTGTTGCTGCCTCTGAGTGGTCTGAGAGGCTGGTTCTGGAAGTGCTTCTTAAAGAATACAAAGGCTGAAACCAACCGGCAAATCCACTGCTGAGATGATATGACAGGAACAGTCAGCAGATTCCAAGAAGGCAGTTCCTTCTCCCTGCCTCCTGCCTCCTTGCTCCCTCTAGCGCCCCCTATTGACAAACAGTGACAACAACAACAAACCTAATAGAAACCACTTAGTAAAGAAGAAACGTAGTTTGTGGAATCCTAGCCTAGTGTCCCTAACAAACGGGTGGATTTGGAATTGAATGGCAATAGCTTAATAATCTGCACGGAACCTACTTTATCTGCTCTAGTTTAAAAGCAAACGCCTCAAAGATGGGGGCATTCTTGGAACCCTCTTCCCTCGCCATGACCGTGCAGGGTTTAGTAAATATTTGTTGAACATCATGGCTTAGTCAGTATTTGTTGAACATCCCTGCAACAGTACAATCCGTCTTGGACCTCAGATCTCAACATTTACGAACACAACACTCAATTATAGTGTTTTATGTCTCTAGCTAGAAAGTTTCTCCCACTCCATGCAGGATCATTTTTAGAAAGTCCTATCAGGAGAGCAGAGCCTTTTGTATAAATGGAGTAATCTCTGGCTGTCAGTGGTTTGAATAGAGAAACTGAGGGCAGCTTAACTGCTCCTGTAAAATACCTTTTAAGAAGAATCATTGTTAAGAGGCAAGGATCAGCTTCCATGGTGATGCAGGGACTTCTGAAGAGTTTGCAGATAAAGAATATAACACAGCGTCTGAGAAACTTCCAAGTCTTTCTAAAAATAACTCAAGAACCAGGAGAAAAACTCAAGTATTTACACCCACCCAACATGTTTCTTAACCAAATAAGGCTGACACTGGGAATTTCCAGTGGCCTAAGGAGTTAAACGTTGAGTACCCAGCTCACTGAGGAAGGGCCAACACACAGTGCTTGGATCAGAAAATACAGTCATGACAAGCTGTATAGTGAGGGCAAAGAACTTTTAATAATGGCCTTAAAATGATGTTGATAGTCAAATGCTCAGCCCAGAATCCTCCATGTCAAATTAATTACACTTCCCTAGTCTTTTTCTTTCTATTGAAATAAAAATGATAATAAACGAGCAACAGGATTTTGCAAGATATATATCAGCTTCTTTTTTGAAATACACAGAACTCAATGAATATCAATTATATTATGCGCTATGCATGAAAAGACTCCAATCATTACGTACTGGGCAGAATTACTTTTATTTCTATGTCAAATTTCAAAGACAGATACCCAGAAATTGCTACATACATTATGCATTTACACCTCTAATTATTTTTCGGATGTCATTTTGAACCCCAATTCTAATGAATCCACTAGGTCACGGTGCTCTTCCCAATACTATTTTCAGGAAAAGACTGACTTAAATCTGTGTCAGACTGGAGTATTTTATGGAAAATGCAGGTCTTTATCAAATGAAACCTGTTTATTGTTAAGGAGTTACATGGACTATTGGGTAATATTTATATCCTAAAACTGGACATTTTCTTCTCAACCTCCATACCAATGCAGCTTAAGAAAAAGATGATTTATCTATTTTCTAATCATTTGTAAAACAGAATGGAAATAAAGATCACGGGACACTCAAATCATTGAAGCAGGCAACAAAGATTACAGAACCATAGAATATTCTGTGACCTGCTACATTGTTGAGAAGAGCAACAGGACGAAGAGATTTAAGTAGAAAACTATATTTTAAACATGGAAGACTAATGTTTAAAGACTGGCCAATTTGTTTCCCTCTAGAAATCTACAAGTACATGGTTCTCTAGGGAAGACTAATCAATTAAAACCCTACAAGCTATTCTATTTGGGAGTGGAATGACGAATACATTTCTCTTGTTATTACATAAATGAATCTCCTCTCCAGGGCTTTGAAATATAACTTTATCGAGACACAGTGAATTTGTGTGTCATCTCATCTTTTCGCGTTACAGCAAAATTGATTTTATGATTCCTTACTCATAAATTACAGGCCTGAGGCAGTAACAGACTTGGAGCTGCTTTTTCTTTGTCTTCTTCCCTAGTCTCACAGGCTGGGCGTGTCCCTTGTTCCTTTTTTTTCCCAACCACATCTAGCTCTTCAAGATTACAATTCCGGTTGTTGTTCTCAACCTAAAAATAGGTTTTGAAAAAGAGTGGTCTAGACTGGGATGCGTTCTTGGCCTCTAAACTAAATATTATCCCTAAAACCATGTGCATATCATTGGAATTAAACATTTTGTTAAGAATTAATAGAATGTTGCACAACTTGAAGAATGCAATCGATAATCAACGTCACTGAATTGTACATGTGGAAATTGTCGAACTGGTGAATGTTCTGCTGTGTATATTCTCAACAACAGAAAATCAAATAAATTAAAAAAAAAGAATACAATGATCACCACGCAAATGAACGTGCATAACAACACGGGTATAATAATGAGACCAATGGCCACAAAGATTGAACAATGTCTTCCTTTTCCCTTCACTTCTACCTCCTGAGATGAGAGCAGAGACTCATGGTAGCATTTGAATTTCTGGCAGTCTGCTAGTAGGTCCTGTATGGATTCGGTCACTCAGTCAAGAGAATTATTACCTTAATACTTTTTTTTTTTAAAAGAGATTCTCTGTTGGTCCCTAATATGCTGACTAGTCTAATAAACTAGAGGGAAAGGTGACCTCAAAATATAAAATTATAAAGCACTCTAAATTTTCTTTAACTCCTCAGACTCACTCTTGAGATCAGGTAATTCCTTGAGGATATCTCAAGAAGATTGGGTATGAAGGGAAACAGAAGTCAGGTCTCTTCATCTTGCTTCCCAGCCAGATGTGAGACCTGGCCTGTCTACCTGCCTTCCAGCCTGACCCCAGGCTTAAGTTTCAGGAACGGATGGGAGGTTCTGGGATGAGAACCCAGTGGAGGTTTACACATTCCATCTCTCCACATAAATCCAATCTGTCAGTCTTCTGAGTTCACCTCTTGTCTCCATCAACTTCAGTTGGTTCTTTCTCTTAGTGGGATACAGCCACTTTGTGCCCTAGCCCAGATGGTAATGAAGAAAATGGTCAAGGGAGCATTGAGTTAAAGCAAAGCAAGGAAAAGGTTTGGTTCTACAAGTATCTTAGCTAAACCATATCTTTGAACCACTTTTGAAAACCTACTTAAATCTTTTGGTTTTAATATTTCAATTGACTTTTTGCGGTTCCAGAAAGAGATCATTTAAATCAGAGCAGTTAATTACTAGTTATCAAATGACAAAATGTGGGCCACAAAAAGATCAAACAGAAAGAAAAAGCACAATTGTTTAGGCTGGTGCTTTACACCAGTCTCAGAATGAAGTAGGTGAAAGGAAATAGTTAAGCACTGTCCATACAACAGGGCACAGGACAGTTTTCCATTTCTTACTGAGATGACTTCTTTATAGCATGGTTATGACTTCTTAGAATATGTGGCATATCAACACTCAAGAATAAGAATATAATTCATTCAAGACTTGATTTTTGAGATTTCTCCCTTTTAGATGATCTGTGATACTTTTTTTTGCCCTGTGTTCTCATAGCTCTGGGTACTGTGAGACCCACTGGGATTACTGGTTTCACAGATGAAACATGGCAAAACTCTTAACAGCAGTTTCAACCAGGTTTTTGGGCTGGAGATCCAATTATGCATTCTAAAATGCTGTATTCTTTTGATTCAGGGCAAGGGGGATAAATTCACCTCTTCAGTGCTTAAGCCTTACCTTCCCGCATCCTTCCAACCTATTATCCTTTTTATTTCTTTCTAAAGCTATTTTGAGTAACACTGGCTGAAAGAATCTTTGGGTAGGTGGGATTAATAACTACACTTTTCTCTTTCTGGTTGTTGCCATCCATTACATGTTTCTTTCAGTTTCCAAATAAGGGACTTTGGCAAACACACGAATAGAATAAGCCTAAAATCTAATTGTTTTAAATGTCAGTAAGAAAGAAAAGTTTTCCTATGTGTTAGACAAATATTAAGAAATAATGCTAAGAATGACTTGTTTTTATAACACTTGCCTAAACATTCTTCCCTTGACGGCAGCGATTATTAAGGAATGTTGTCAGATGCCGTAAAGTCATAGTGACCCTACGGGACAGAGTAGAACTTTCCTATGGGGTTCCAAGGAGCGGTTGCTGGATTCGAACTGCTGACCTTTTGGTTAGCAGCTGTGGTCTTAACCACTGTGCCATCAGGGGGCTCCAAGGAGTGGTGTGGGGAATATTTGTGAGTCTCACTCAGGGGAATTTTTCAATCTACATATTCCCCCCCTCCACAGATACTCTGAGGTACTCCTCCTTCTTCTCTCCCTAGAACCAATGCTATGGCGACCCCTGGTTGCAGTGTACCATGCACCTTTGTGTGTAGGGGGGTGGGGAAAAAACATGACAATTATTGGTTTAGACTTATCCGTGGATAAAATGTTTCCAGTTTGAATTCTACAAAAATCTAAGACGACATTTTGTTTAAACTACATTATTTATTCTTAGATCATCCCTCTTAGTCCTGCATGCATTGTTAGCCCAAAAAGTTGAACTTGATCACAACCTCCTTTGAAGAAGTGAGAGTAGGTACACAATCACCATCTGAAGTTGCCTCATGATGGCCCAAGAATGCCAGACTTTGGTAACACTGTCAGTAACCTACACAATGTTCAACAGAAAAATCTACCAAATATCCTGTTTAATGTAAACAAGGCAGGAGGGAAAACAGAGTATTACAGTAACACTATTTTACAGGGCCCAGAAATACGATTATCTATCATGTTTTAACACTGAGTGTCAAAGTGACATGCATATTTGGATTTACTGTACAACCCAAAATATAATTACCATGTAATTTGTGGTTGTAGTACTTCACTCTAACTTTATTACCTATGAAATTCATAATTAAATGGTTGTTGTAAAGTAATGCAATAATTTATGGAAATATGTTGCCAGGAATTTATGAAGTAATTCTATTACTTGTGCCCCGTAAAATTAAGTGTAACAATCTTTACACTAGCAACAGTGTAAGCAAGCTAAGAATTTTGGTCCTTTTATATATATATATAGATATAGATATATATATATGTACATATATGTACACACATGATAATGTACAAAAAAAAAAAGCTATGAATCCACTCATAGCTTCCATATTGCACAGACAGATACACTGTGAGAACCTGACACAGTTATGATGTGAGTAAGACAATGATAATTGGCTAAGGACAAATCTGAGTTCTATCAAGTAAAGAATGTGGCTCGTTACTAAAAATAAACCCAAAGACTGTTAAAGAGAAAAGTAAAAAAAAAAAAGTGCATTCCTATCTATACAAATGTGAAGCAAGGCTGAGTTCCCTTCGGAACTTGTTAGACTAACCAATTGTTGAGGTGATACTTTCCAGCCAACGCAGCGCAGTTTAGTCATGGTTTTACAAGTACTGAGTAATGGGAATATTCAGCTTCCCAGAGACAGTAAGAAAAAGACTAGTGATGTAGTACAATATTTCACTAACAAATCCAATTCATTGTGAGAACTTGTGCTGGCTCTAGGTCTGAACTAAAAATGAAAAGAAAAAAAAAAGTCACAAGAAACTCTCTTTGTAAGAGAAAAAAATAAAAAAAAAATTATACTTTAAGCTTTAGCTAATTAAAAAGCAAAATCATTACAATAACTTAGGACAATTATGTTTTCAGAAGCAGCATACACACAAAAAACATAAGGGTTAAAGCTTTTCTGGGCTTGGTTTTATGGACAAGCTACAAGGTCCCACTGTGAAAACAAGGATAAAATGTATTTCTGGTTTGAGAGGTCACATCACTGCCATTACACCTACTGAGCACTATGTGAAAATATTAAGAAATATCTAATATCTCTTAATGCCTTATTTTAAATACACCTTCATCAGAGTAGACAACTGCATCTGAAAATGGAGATGCTGCAGTGTTCCTTGTATGAACTGATCAATAAACACGGCAAACTGAATAATGCTTTCCCACCATTAAAATCATCTAAAGAAAATCATGCATAAAGTAACTACCTCCCACTTTCGTTTTTTCATTGTCTTGCTAAATAAATTTCTTATAGTATGCTGACAAAGATTTGTATTAGAATAAAAATTTAGTCTTTTTGTTGTTGTTTCAACAGTGGTAGGCATTCTAGAGCTGAGAATATTCATCACCTTTTGATATTCTGTTCTTAATAAATAGCAAAAACCAACTATAAAATAAATCAGAAAAACAAATATAACAAAATTAGCAGACAGGTATAAACCATGCTTCTACGCACATGCCACGCGATGTATATATGCAAACATGCTACAGAAAGCAACTTCTTACAGGGGGTAGTGACAGTTCCTTTCAAGATGGAAAGTTTGATATTCTGCTCCCCTAGATATCAGTAAATGGAAAGATGAGGAAAGTGCTGCTGCTTAATATTTCAACTTAAAAAAAAAAAAAGATAGCTTAAAAGTAACATTTGAGTGATAAACATCACTTAACGAACTAGCAAACACCATTCTGTAAATAAAGTTCAAGCATGCTGTGCACAGCACAGCTTTGTTAAACTACCCACACATTCCTACATACATATCCATTCACATACATACTCAATTTACCAAAATCCTTTAACATGTCAACAGGACATTTAACAGAGTTGTGTTTTTCTCTTTTAGAATCGTTTAAAACAAATGACTGAACAAAATTAAAAAAAAAAAAATGTAAACATTAGGAGGCCATTGGCAATTTGATTGCCGCCTAAGAGTTATCAGTCAGTTCCCTGCCTAGACACTACCATGGGTTTCACTAAGAAAATCAAACTATAAAGCAATTTTCAGAGAAAAAGAAAAAAGGCTTCTCAACCAAAAACATGTTAATTAGCAAACACTATTGATGATGAGCATAAATTCAACACTGTAGCAAAAATGACAGTTTAAATAAGCTGGGACCCACACATGAAAATCAATCATTAACGTGGTTATGTGCACATAAGAGTAAAAGAATGTTTTTCAAAAAATATATATATAGTATTAATCAAGAATTTCTTTATCATATTAAATTGTTATTCTTAGAAAAGCTGAAGTAAGTTAACAGTTCTCTGTGTTGGGTTATCAACTCCTATAATTAACTCATTTCATTTGATGGTTCCTAAATTGTATCTTTTTCTAATTTACAATTTCTTTTCATATTTGTTTGAAAAGAATTCTGACCTTAAAAATATAAAATTAGTGATTATTTTTTTTTTGCTACTCATTAATCCAAAGAATATAAGCATCTGAGTCCCAGCGAATGTCAAAATGCCTTGCTACCTAATAGGATATTAAAATAACAGAAATACCAAAGTCATGACATCAGAAGTTTTGCAGCTTTTCACACAGTCATTAGAAATGCTTATTTCCTGAAGTTCCTTTGATTGTATCCTGGATTCAAGGACGTGCAATCTTATATATAGAAGAACCATTATTACAAAGCCAATGAAAACACTGTACAACATTTTACCGAGAATGCCCACTCAGTAGGTTCTTAATGGTTCTGGTCCAGTTTACAGCAATGCTTCATTTAAAAAGGCTTTTTATCCTCTCTTGGTTGGGTTGAACAGTCTTTTTTGATGAAATGGGCTCAATAGTTCTGTCCCTCTGGTGACTTGAAAGATGCTACTTATGGTGTGGAAGAAGCGTGGTACTTCACAAATGCAATTGCCGCCAGCTCCTTGCAAAACTCTTCTAACACGATCACACCCTCGAGCAATGTGATGTGGTCAATACTGGCAAAGGAAGAGCAGATAGTACATCAGTTCAAGACACCAGCAAATCATTATGTTTTGGTGAAATTTTAAAGACTGACTTACATAGGGCCTTCAGGTTCCAAACCAAGTAATCGCTTTCTGACCAAGAGAAGTTTGGGAGTAAAGTCTTGAATACGCTGGATTCGAACCATAAGGTCTCCAACAACCTGTGTCACCAAGACAAAAGGAATTCATTTTCTGAAATCAACTACATAGGGATTTTCAGGATGAAGAGACTTCATTCTCTATTACTAAACAAATAACGTCAATTGTCACTATTCCCATAACCGTCTTTCACCAAGGACTCACACTTATTTCTTATATATCTTTTAAAAGAATGAATTTTTCTTTCTTTTTCACATTCTGTAAACTAGCCCACAATGTATAATAATTACTTTTAAACAGTAGATATAATATTTTTCATTATGTGACACTATCTAGATACAATGCTTTTAAAATGTTAACTGCACAGGTTTATCAAGCCTAGAGAATATAACAAAACTAATAACTCACCCTGACGATTACAGAGAAGAGAGATCTACAGCCAGAAGCGAGGTTCACATAAGGATCCAAAAGGTACTCGTGTATGTGTGGATGAGGGAAGAGAGAAAGTCTAGATAACACTGAGGTTACTTGTAAATTTACATCATATGGCTACGGAGAGGTTGAAAAAGAAAAAAAGACATCTGATGTTATCCATAATGTGTACATCTGTGCACTTAATTTACCATTTCAACTTGTCTTTCCAAGAAAGGAGAATCTACCATTGTATGGAAATACTTACAAATAAATTAGTTCTAACCATCCTAGCCAAAGTATATAGTCCTAAGACTTTAAAAAAAAAAGTATGCATATAAACAGAGAAAACAAATACATAACTTATACAATCAGAATTTATGTAGGTTGCTTTAATTAATGAAATCGTTCAAGAGGTCATCAAAAATGCAAGTCTAAGCTCTAAGTCTTTCTTATCACTAGATTCATAAACATAGATTTTCCCAAAGAAGAAAAACTATCCCTGAGTCAGTCATTCAAAATCTAGCCTTAAGCAAAATAAATGAAAGAAGATATGTATTCCTAGTAAAGGATAGCTTGAAGAGCATATTCTCTTTCTGGAAAATATTTGCAACAGAACAGATTCTCTAAGACTCAACTCAATAACAAATAATGAATTCATATTATATTGTATTTTAGGTACAAAAGAAATACTAAAAAAATCTAAGAAGAATGCATTTGATAGAGAATGTGGACAAAATAATTTAAAATACAATATAAATACAGAATTGCACAGGACTCTTCATTTCAGGTGGCGCAGCAGTCAAGAGCTCGGCAGCTAACCAAAAGGTTGGCAGTTCAAATTCACCAGCTGCTCCTTGGAAACCCAAAGAGGCGGTTCTCCTGTGTCCTATAGGGTCGCTGTGAGTCGGAATGCACTCAACAGCAACGGGTTTGGTTTTTGGTTTTTCTTCATTTCAGGTAGTTCAGATTTTTAGGTCACTAAATTCTGCCATTCGAAGGTGCTTAAGCAAATAAACCAACAAAATTTAGCTTAAACATGGATATATTGTCACTTAAACTTTGCATTTTCTCTACATGGCGTTACTCTGGGTTTGTGTTATTTTAACAGAAGTCTGACTTGGGTTGTTTAAGAAATTTAAGACTGACTCGGATTATTTCTCAACGTTGTAAAAACGAAAATAAGTTTCAGCAAGGTAGAAACTGTTTCACTATTCTCTGAAATGGTCTCTACTTCATACTGGTAATAACTTTAAACCAAGTGGGCCTTTTTGGGGGGCTGCCAATGGAATGTGTTCATATCTATTATATTGGATCCCTTTATTTTGTACTTTATACAGTATTCACATATTCAAGGAAATATTTCTCTGACATGTCTGGACCATTTTTTGACTGAGTTCACACTGAATATAAAGTCTGAATTTTGAACCAAACTTTGACTTAAAAGCATACTGATGTCACCAACAAACTCAGTCTCAATCCTTCTGCTAAAGGCCAAATATGCAGGTGGTCAAAATAAAATTTAAATCTTTAAAAATCCCACCAGCTTGATGTTCTGTTAGCTGCTGTTGTTAGGTGCCGTCGAATTGGTTCCAACTCACAGTGACCCTATGAACAACAGAACGAAACACTGTCTGGTCCTATGCCATCCTCACAATCATTGTTATGTTTGAGCCTGTTGTTGCAGCCACTGTGTGTCAATCCACCCTCGACGAGACATTCTCTGAAATGTCTAACAATACCTGCACTTAAACAATAATTTGTATCTTTTAAAATATTTTAAAGTGCTTATTTCATTTAATTCTTACAAGCAAATCTAGGTGGAAGGTTAGAACAAGTAATACCAAGTTCACCGTAACCATAAGAAAATGAGACAAGTGGCTAAATGACTTGCCCAAGTTCAAATTCTTCAATACCAGGGTGGGGACAAGGACTTGGGTCTCCTGACAATTTTCCTGGTTTTCTTTACATTCTGCTATGGATTTAGGATTTTACTATCTTTTTGAAATCACTACAGTTACAAGCAATACTAAATGTTTGTGTTAATAAAGTCCTTTTTAAAATTAACATTGTGATAACACAATGGTGTCATGAATCCTTGATGCCATGACTTTTCAATTACACACGCAGAAATTAGCTACTTTACTAGTTATCCACAGTAAATGCTTACTCTCAACCTGGTTACCCTGATCCTGTTAGGGATTTAAAAAAAAAAAAATGCAAGCAGACACTGTCACCAGCAAAAACATTTAGGAAAGAAACAAAATGACACGGAAGCAAACACGCTTAGCACCGGTGGACTCTGGCATTATCTCTGAGATCTGATCGTAAAATGTTCTTACCAAAAAAGGCTTGGGAAACCAGGGATTTTAAAGACAACAGGGGTGAGACCGTGCTCCATGGCTTCCTAGCTGTAAATCACATAACTGAAATTAAGGATTTCTGATTCATAAAGCAAGCACACTAGGAAGCCACCTTGCCTATTATACAGGCTTACAGGAAGAATGACTGAGACACTGCACTGTGAAATGCTGTTATCTGGTGAAGTAAAAAGAATTGTAAACATTTCGGTATATTCTGTCCTCAGTGTATACTTTTGTGACAGCACTCAATAAACTAAAGCAAAAAAAAAAAAAAAATTCTGGAGTGTGATGAAGGTTCAGAGAGAGTCTTTCAGTTCAATTCAAACACCACTTCTAAAATTTCGATCCACAAGAGATCCAAAGCACTAAAAAGTGCTTTTGGTCAGATTTCTGAAGCTCACTTACTTGATACTGATTGTGAACATCTTCTGTTTGTTAGCTTAATAATCAGATTCGAACCAAGCCTAGCAAAGCAGTACAACAAACAGAATAAACTGATGAATCCTGGCCACCTAGGAGGTTTACACAGACACAGAGTCTAGACCATAATACCTACAACGTTGTTATGTTGTGTGCCTTCAAGTCGGTTCCAACTCATACCAAAAAAACCCCAAAGTCGTTGCCCTCGAGTTGATTCCGATTCATAGCGACCCTATAGAACAGAGTAGAACTGCCTCATAGGGTTTCCAAAGCTGTAGTCTTTACGGAAGCAGACTGCCACATCTTTCTCCAGAGGAGCAGCTCGTGGGTTCCAACTGCAGAGCTTGTAGTTAGCAGCCGAGCTCTTAACCACTATACCACCAGACTCGATTCCGACTCATGGTGACCCTATATGACAGAAAACTGCCCCATAGGGTTTCCTACACTATAATCTGGTTATTGAAGACGGCCTGCTTATGAAGTACACTTCTTTTATAACTCCCATGCTTGCATAAATATTTAACTAACATGCTAAAGGAGAACAAGTACTTTAATATACAATTTAAAATTAATTCCAAATTGGTTAACTCAAACTAATCTCTATGCTGAAGCAAGTATTGTGTCAGGCCATTTTATTTCAAGTGTATATCCCAAAGTTTAAGGCATTTCAGAATTCCATCACACTGTTTTTTTGTCAATGAGAGAAGGAGGGAGGGATTCTATAATCCCAAATTCATTTCTCTGATAGTCAATGACATATCAACATATTGAATAATGGTGATTTTAACCCACCTTTGAGTAAATAAATTAACCTTTTTTATTTCACCTCCCCTTTATGAAAATGAGTGTCATTCACAAGTTTTTTGTCTGAAGAAGGTTTGTCTAATACTCTGTTCTGCAATTTTAACAAGTGTTAAAGATTTAATTTGAAATGACATGTAAGGCCTTCTGGATTGAACTTAACAAGGTCTACTGTATGTATATATGTACTAACCGTATTACCTAAAAGGCTTTCTAACTTAGTCATAACAGGAAAGCACTCCACCTCCAAAAAGTATTAAGAATATTAAGACAATGGCCTATAATAAGAAGTAAAACAATACAATTCTCTAACAGCTGTCAGGCTAAATAAATGCTTTTAATATACTGAAAGCATCAGAAACCCACCAGTTCCTGGCAATCAAGTTTTACAAAAAAAGTAACCTAGTGGAAAAACTAAGAAAACAATAAAATTATTTTACTGAAGATCTAAACTAGGATTTGAAATGAACCCATGGTGAATGGTAACAAAATAACACAAAAATTAGTATTTTAATACTTATTACCTGATCAAGAATTCTTCCCATTCTGTCAAATAGTACTTTCAAAAAATGACCTTCAAAGAAAGCTGCTTCTAAATTGCACTTTTCCAATGCTTTTGGAGACCCCGGCCATTCCCATCTTAAGCAGATAGCACAGTAGTCCCGGAACTAGGGAAAAAAGCATTTGAATCATTAGAGAACTTAAAAAAAAAAAGCAAATTGGGATTAAATAGAAATGATTTCCTCAAGTAGGCATGTACAAAGCCATTTAAATGCTGAATGTGTCCTATGTGTGAGGTGTCCTGGGAAAGGGGGAGAGAGAGATCAGATGATACCCTGGTTAGTAACTAATAGGATACCTTGATGGAAAAGGGTAGTATTTTAATTTACCAAAGTATCTCTTTAATTACGTTCTTTTAGAGGAAGTTATCCTCTTACTTATTTTCATCTCAGATTTAAAATACACTTAAAAAGCAAAATAAGTCCTATTCAAGTTTATTCTAAAGGGTTACATGTGAAATAGATGAATAAAAACCCGTTGCCATCGAGCAGATTCTGACTCATAGCTACCCTACAGGAGAGGGCAGAACTGCCCCACAGAGTTTCCAAGGAGCGCCTGATGGATCTGAACCGCCGACCTTTTGGTTAGCAGACGTAGTTCTTAACCACGACGCCACCAGGGTTTCCAAAACAGATACACAATAATTGAGAAAGCGAGCTTGACTTTCCTATAATGTATTCACACTAGGCATATTGTTGTCACAGGATAAAACAGTGCTGCTCCCGGCGTGGTCCGACCATCCGTGCTGGTCTCCAAACTCTTGTCATCCACAATGAGATGAGTACAAAAACCGAGAACAAGCATTTAGAAAATTTACAGCTATTTGACGGAGCAACTTTACATCTGTTGAATCCAATAATCAAATAACTGGAGTCTGTATTTTGTTGTCTTTTACTGTTTTCCTTTTATCAGTAATTGAGTTTCATTGTATTTTACAAAAGTACTGGTTTGTGGCAGATTGGAAATAACAAAAATTGATCCTTCACTACAGTCAGTTTACCATTGGGCTACACAACATGCATTTTTATAAGCAAAAGAATATCTCATAAAATAAAATGAATTTTAAAAGTCTTTTCAAATATGTAATTTACTTAAATGTAAACAGAAACTCAGAGCACAGTTTCCTTCCATATTCTTTCTCTCTTCAAATTCGTCTTATAAAATAAAGCAAAATGACTCTGACCTCTCTAATTTGGAAATTACAAGAAATTAAAGCAGAACATATTCTCACCATGAAGCACTAACCTCAACTTTTAAAAGAAAAATATACCTAAAAAAATTAAAAGCCGATTTCTTCAATATATTGTAAGTTTTTTTAGACTATTTGGCTTTCAATAGATAATTTTCTGTATAAAGCCATTGCCCTATCTTTTAATAAAGCATTTTTACATTAACACCTTTGAAGTCCTGACTTAGAAAAGTCATAGTTTCAAAATGCTTTATCCTTTTTGTCTATTTTATAATTTTGCTAAAACAAATCATTGCATTTGTAATCAGAAACTAGAAATGAGAGAAACTTTACAGAATGAAGAAACGCAGTTTAAAAATTAAATCAGTACTGAGAGGCATTTTTAACTTTTACTGCCTTTACGTTATTGCTGTGTGAAAGTTACTTACTACCCTATTACTCTAGTTATTCAGGCAGTAATGTGGACTTCAATTCACGTTTAAAGTATTATGAATTAACTATAGATACAAGCAAATTAATTACACATATTAGTATACCTCAATCCAAAGGATTTAAATGCAAAATAACTGCATTTTTCTGATTTGAGACAGAAAGAAGATTAGTGATTGCCAGGGGCTGGGGATGAAGGGCGAGTACAGAGTGATAGCTTAGTGAACACGGGGTTCCTTTCTGGAGTGATGAAAATGTTCTGGAATTAGTGGTGATGGCTGTACAACATTCTGAATATACTAAAACTCACCAAATTGTAAACTTTGAAATAGTTAAAATCATCAATTTTTATGTCAATACAATTAAAAAAAAAAAAAAAAAAAACAGGTGGTGGTTTACAGTGTAAAATGCTGTCAAGAGGAAAGAGGACTGAGAAAAGGCCGTTTCATGCAACAGCTGAGAGGGGACCTTCGAGACAGCAGTTTCCACCAGAGAGAAAGCCAGAATGCAGGGGGTGAAGGAGTGAATGTGAGCAGGCAGGAGAGAGCACGTGTACATTCATACGTTACTCTTTGGATAAGAATGGTGGAAGGATAATAGCCTGAGAAGTGCCAGCAAGAGAACTGGGTAGAATTATTGAGAAATCATGTTTTAGATCAGTCAGGGAAGGGGTCCAGGGGAGATATAATTAAAAATGCAAAACAAAGAAAGAGAGCATAAAGAAATCTTGAGATAGACATGTACAGTTAGTGAATTAGAGTAAGGTCACCTGCAGAGAAATAGTAGTGGGAGTGGAATTCAGGTCTTAAAGAGAATGAGACAAGTTTGGAGAAATGACTACAGAAAATGGGAGAAGGTAGGAAGGTGCGTACGCATTCTTATTAAATTTAATTTAAAAAAATTAGTTACTTCACTCACCTGCCTATGAGCGTCTCGGAGGTAGGTGTCATACCCAGTGCCCTCAACATGGTAGGATGACTTTGCTTCATCTGGTACCAGACAGAGAAAACTGAAATGACAAAAAATCCACACTGAGTAACACAAGGAATACTGTCACAATTCAATCATATTTTTATATTAAAGTATCTAGTGATATCTTAAGTTTAGCCAAGTATTAAAGCAAATGAAACTTGAAAAATAATAAAACTGTATGTTATTAAGTACCTATCCTGAATCAGTATTATAATTCACTGAGTAAAAACTCTTTCATTATTTTAAAGGTTCTATTATAAATTACTCATTCCACTTAAAGTGGGAGTAAGCCTAAGTAAGATTTTTTTCCTCTTTATATTACTGTAAAATGACAGATTGCCATATTCGTTAATCTCAGGAAACCGGCTTTTAAGTAATTAAACCTCAGATTTTTATGCAGCCTAATTATCCATCTTGAGTCACATGCAATCTTCTTTAACGTCACCTGCCAGAACCAGGCATATCAGTGACAGCTTTGCATGGGAAGAAAGAGAGAGAAGAAAATTACCACAGAAGGTACACTTAAAAAAAATTTCACAACACAAAATGAACAAAAAGACGTAGCCTCAAGCTTAGCATACTTGAGTACGTGTTTAGTAAGTACAATTTGTCAAATTAGCAATTCTCAATGTTGTTTCAATTGGGAAGTACTTATAATTAAGTTGTTTATATATATTTTTTTCAAGCAGGGTACTCTGAGGGTCTATTTCACCACTGCTATTTTTTCTTTTTCTATACTAAGTAGAATTTTTCTCTTTGGTATCAATTGTTGCCCCAGGCTGTCACTTGCTACATAAGCATGACAGGAAGCTGACATAATCTGTGACAATCTAAAGGCAGAGCTATTTGGTATTACATAAATAAGTAAAAGATGAAAGTCATATTTATATACCAACTCACCTATTGACAGTTTTATGGACTTCAGTTTTCCCATCAGTTTTGGGGTGGTCTGGAGTAGTAGGAGGTGAAGAACTAAGCCACTCTTGGTTTGACAAAGTGTTATCTGGTGCAATGTCAGTAAACAATGGATCTTCTTCCAGATCTCTAAGTTTAAATTAACGATGTATAAAAAAAAAAATCCATTTTATCATGACATTTTCTAAACCAAAAGCATCTCTGCTATGTTCTTAGAAAGCATTACATCATTTTGCTAATATAAACAAAAAAAAATTAAAGAATTTATATTTATGGTCTACTGACAAAATTAATATTTCATACTAAAGCTGAACATGAACATACGTATATACCAATTTTGTTGGGTTTAATGAATAGACAGTATCATTTTTAATTTAAAAAGATGGTAGTATCAGGGCATGTAAATTTTATTTTTAAAAAACTTTTAAACTGTTAGAGATTTGTCTGTTTTAAGAATGGGGGAGAGACGTAAGAGGAGAGAATGTTACGATGCTATACGAGATGCTCAGCTCTCAGAGTTGGGTAAGCTTACACTGCTCCTGCTATCAGTCCATTCTCCACCACATCTTTATCTTCCAGGCACAAAGGTTTATATTCTGTGTAATTTCTTTCTTCAAGATTTCTTAAGACCAAATTGTAAAGAATGTGCTCATTGGGTTTTTGTAAAAGATGTTCAAACATTCTTAACGTCATTATGCTTATCTGAAACAAAACAAAAAAAATAAAAGCTAACCAAAAAATATCTTTGAACAAGTTAATCTTCCCATTCTATATCATGGTTTTGATTTATAAAGCCACGTAAAAAAAAGAAAAGGCTGTATTTAAACATCACAAGTATGTTAATAAGTTCAATTCTAAATCATTACATAGCTTACCTCATCAGATATGTGATCACAGTGTTCAATTAACCTATGTCTTAAAGGATGTCTACTAATTCCTGACAGAGTTTCCGGTTCCCTCTGTTCTCCAAGGATAAAAAACACCATTTCTTGAAGCAAAACATCAGAGGTGACTTGCCGGACGATGCGATGAAGCAGAGCGGTTGATGTCAGAATACCCATCTCAGAACTGAGCACAACAAACAGGTACTTAGTGTGCAAAAATAACACAAACACAGTAATTTTTTTTTTTAAAGAAAAAGGCCACTCACGTTTGCATTAACTGGGGCTCCATGACACCAATGAAAAACCTTTCATGAACAGCTCTGGCCAGAGCAACAGCTGCAGTCTAGAATACAGGATGGACATCATTACCTTGTGTTTTTTTTAAATGGAAAAAAAGAGATTAATTTGTGATATTAATACATCAGTTTGTACTCCCCATCTGAATTAATGTGGAAAAGCAGAATTTCCCTCTTGACCATCTAGCTGATGGCACACAAACCTAGATTAGCTACTAGGCCCTTCACATTTTATCTAAATTTCCAGGAATAAGAGGAACAGCATAAAAACTATTATCCTCATCATCTTAGAGTATTAACACCTCCTCAGAGATGAGAAACAGAGGGAGACCAAATACCCTGTGAAGTGCTGTACCATATACTTAAAGAAATATGAACGGACGACTTGAACTGTGACTTGCTCTGGAGTTATCACACTCACACACTCACACACTCACACTCACACTCACACACACACACACACACACACACACACACACACACACACACACACTGTTTGGTTTGCTTATTTGCTAGTCTATTTTACTAACTGTGCTATCCTCACTAGGATGTTTAAGATGCATTCAGGGATATAATGAAAGATTCAAATTTTACTTAGCAGGTATTTTAAAATTATCAATAAGCAACAACAAAAATATTCAAACCTTTTGTGCTTCCTTAATGAGCTGATCACAATAATCAAACCAGGAAAGAAATGAAATTAAGGCTCGTTTTCCTGGAAACGCTGACGCATCTTCTTTATGACTATAGGAGTCCAAGCTGTAGGACGCAGAAGAAATGCGAAGTCCAAAGTTATCCAAAAACGTTAACCCCACTCGGTTCATACAAAACAATGAAGACGCGTGAATGAACTCGTGTAGCAGGAGCAGGATATATTCACACAGGCAATGCTGGGTGACAAACAAAGGACGGCTGAAAGCCAAAGATGACAGGAAACTTTGCAAATAAAAGTTGTGAATAATTTTCACTCATTAAGCAGGGAAGAAAGAAACTACAGCAGAATGGGACTGCAGAAGAAAAATAAACCATTTAGACAACTCCTTATATTCCCATTATAAATTATCAAGTAACTGCAACTAAAAGGACGAGATGTGCTCAGAAAAGGAAGGTGAAGAAGGAGTGCAAACAAGAAACGACTGAATGGTATGCTTCTCGTCCTGCCTTAAAATGCGACACGGTGGAAATGTTAACAGTTGGGTCTGCCCTACAGATACTGACAGAACACAGGGCAGAAAGACAAGTAAAAAACACTAGGAAAAGCACCAAAAGTTATGTGGCAAAATATTAGACTGTATATAGGGGGCAGGACAATGGGTAATCTTATTTATGCTGCTTTATACTTTTTAATAAATTGTGAATAATCTGCAATAATCATGTCTTCCTAGGAGAGTCAGGGAGGAGGGGGACCCTAAAAGGTAGGTAGAAAAGATGAAAGAATGAAATAGAAGGAAAGATTCCATAAAAACAGGACACAAAACATGTGACTGCCCTTGGGGCTGAGGGAATTATTTATAAAAAAGGAGAGTCTTTCTTTTGGGGCGTTTTGTTTTTAATAAAAATAATCCAGGTAAAGTTATCAGTATCAATGTGTCAGCCCTTAAAAACTGATCACTATAATGGATAAAATGAAAAGCAGCTTAACTACGTAACAGCTGGATCGCTTCCACATCAGTTTCTTACTACGGACAGAAAACAAATTTAACATAAGCCTCAACAAAATAATCCCATTTAATCATCATTAGTAATGTTACATTGTTCAGAACTAAAGATTTCTACCACTGCAAAATAGAAAGATTTCAGAAATTTAGGTGCAAAAAGTCACCTTTATGGAAAAACGCAAATAATGGTTCTTACCCCCAGTTAATTGCTTCCACTGTTTCAATATCTAACGGATCCACGGACTGAGGTAGGGCCCTGTACAGGGAAGCCAGCCTGTCTGTCAGCAGTTCACACAAGCAAGTGCTCTGTGTGAGGCACTTTGCAGCCGCAGGCTCCGGCAAACTCACTAACAACATCAAACCCTCACAGGCTTTCACAGCTATCCGGCCATCCTGAGGAAAAGAGACACATACCACTTTATTTCTTGAATTAGATATATATCAAGTTGCTTGGGAAAATTCAATGTATAAGGACTTAACGTTTTACACTGAAAGAAGAATATATATACGTATTTTACATGTTTATTACTGTGGCCGTATTAGGGAAAAAAGGGTAAAGAAGAAAACTCACAGGACTTCTAGTAAGATTTAACAAGGAATTCACTAAGTTGTAGTCCTGGTTTGGACGAACCACTGAGGCCTCTGGCAGTGAAGTAACGTTGAGATTATCCAAGCTGGTGGACAGATCGTCCATCTGATGAGAAGGCTCATCTTCTAACTCTGTTTTTTCCATTCCTGTAGCACCAGATAGTTCCTCCCGCTGACTGGACTGTCCTGTATCTGTTGACAAGGCACCCTGATCTTTTAACGAGTCCTCTGAAGTTATATCTGATGTTCCTTTAGAAGCCAAAGACTTTAGCTTATTCTGAAAAGGAGTACATGTTCTGTAAGATTCACACCAATAGCCTATTAACCAGAAATCATATTTTTAATGTAGTTTTCTATCGTCAACATTCAACATGTCTAACCAATGAAGCGGTAAATAGTAAGTACTGTGACGAACGAAAATTATTGCATGGGGAAGAGAATGAACTTTGGGAAGAAAAATCTCTTCTTAGCCCAAAGGAGGTACTTCTTATAAATACGTATCAAAAACTAGAAGAACTATAATACTCCCCCTCATTAATAAATCTTTAGAAATCTGAAATCTTAAGATTATACTAGCCCCGTTGAAGCGAACTTTCAAAGTATGATGTAAGTGATGAAAAACAGGCATTCATAATCCTTACCACTCCCTCAACATTTAAATCCAGGTGTATCTGGCAACTTAGCTGCTCACTTACCTCCTGTAAAGGCAGATAAACCAAAAACCAAATAACCCGCTGCTGTCGAGTTGATTCTGACTCATAGTGACCCTACAGGACAGAGTAGAACTGTCCCATAGAGTTTCCAAGGAGCAGGTGGTGGATTCAAACTGCCGACCTTGTGGTTAGCAGCCAAGCTTTTAACCACTATACCACCAGAGCTCCAGGGCAGGATAGGATCCTGAATGACTTATTCATCAATGTGAAATAGAAAATGAACCCACACACTTATTAGAAGGGTTAAAATTAAAATAAAAACAAAAACCTGACAGTATCTATTGCTGACAAGGACATAGAACAACAGGGAATGCTCATCCATTGCTGAAGGGACACACAAGGATGAAGCCACTGGAAAACAGTTTGGCAGTTCCTTATAAAGTTAAATATACAATCCCACTCCTAGGTATTTACCTAAGTGAAATGAAACCTAAACTCATACAAAAACCTGAATGTGAATGCTTATAGTGGCTTTATTCATAATTGCCCAAAACTAGAAATAAACCCAAAGTCCCTCAGCTGATGAATGAGTAAGTAACAAACAGGAAGACACTTACAGATGAATCTCAATGCATTATGCTAAGTAAAAAAAGGCCAGACACAAAGGTTGATCACATTTCTATGACTTTCTGAAAAAGGCAAAACTATTACGACAGAAAACAGATCAATGATTGCCAGGGGCTGGGGATGGAGATGCAATAGCTACAAAGGGGTATGGGAATTTTTTTTAGGGTGATGGAACTATTGTATGTCTTAATTGTGGTGGTGGTTACATGACTGCATATGCTTGTCAAAATTCACAGAATGTAGACCAAAAGGAGAGTCCTTGGGTAGTGCAAATGGTTCAGTACCTGGCTACTAAATGAAAGGCTGGCCGTTTGAATCCACCCAGGGGTGCCTCAGAAGAAAGGCCTGGTACTCTACTTCTGAAACATTACAGCCATTAAAAACCTTATGGAACACAGTTCTAATCTGACACACATGGGGTCGCCATGAGTCGGAATCGACTCGATGGCAACTGGTTTACTGGGAGACCAAAAAGAGTGAACTATACTGTATATAACATACCTCAATCTTAAAAAAAAAAAAAAGATATTAAAAAAAAAAACCAAAACCAAGAACCCAAATTTTTTTCTAATATATTTCTAAATGAGTGCACTGCTGAAAAAAGAAGTGGAGGAAAGCAGGAAGTAAAATCCAAAACATCAATTCATTCAAGTAAACTATGGTTCAGTGACTATGGCTATAAAGACAGTACAAAATAGCAGAGGGATCCCAACTGTTACACCAAGCTACAGAGGTAACGAGTCACTTCTTACACCTTGTCCAAATCTATGCATACCTTCCTTACCCCAGGCCAGATTACTCACACTACACATTACAGGAAGCTTGGCTGAAGATATGATACAAACTTATGTGACTTCTCTACCCGATTCACCCTCAGGCTGTACTCTTTCCAACACTCGGCTTCACGTTTGCCCAGGACCTAAACTAGCCCAGTTGTGAAACTACTATACTGCACCAAAAAGCCCATGTATCTGGCTCAACTGCATTCTTTGAAGATCTTTTGTGTCAAGAGATTTCAAGTTAAAATAGTGATTTTAAATAAAAAATAATCCTGGGAAGTAAATCAATCAATCTGATACCCAAAATGTAATTCCTTCTAACATTATTCACAGAATTCAGTTCTAATTTTAACATAAGCATACTTACAAGGTTGACAAGAAATGTACCATACCTCGAGAAAAAAATTAACCAAGTAGGGATCTTGTTTCAGTTTTGCACACACAATACAAAGAAACTGAATTTCTTCATTTTCTGTCGGAGTTGCAAGAACTTCACCACAAAGTCGAATTAATTTCTGTCAAAAAACATTAAATTAAAAAAAAAAAGCTTAGGTTACTTTTACAAGCATGCAAATAGCCATCCATTTAGCTCAAGGATATTTAAAATTTCAAATATGCTTGCATTACCCAAAAAAATTAATGAGACATATAATAAACTCTCTGGAGATATTATGGAGGTAAATTTTAAAAAACCTTAATGCATAAAATTTTAAAAGAGAACTATAAATACACGAAGTGTACTTAATACAATGTCATTAATAAAGAAAAGTGCAAGTATTTGCTAATCTGCACATTATTTTTAGAATAATTTCCTTTATTATTATTACTCTCAGAAAAAAATCATATAAGATTATTTCTGTACAAAAAGAAACCAAACCAAATAATTTATGAAGTATTTATATAATAATAACACACCTGCACAGGTCTATGCACATTAATGTGTGGAAGCAGTGGCTGCCGGATTCTTCCCAGAAGTTTAGTGTAGAATACCAAAACCTGCTGTTTCATTCCTGGAGGACACTGGGTAGAGGGAAAAAGGAAAGCAAGAACAGACAATACGAACACACTTATTAAAAAACTAGGAGAGACAATGTGTATGAATATATTCTACTTTCTAAAGGAAAAATGCAATCAACCAATTAATGGCTGTCAGAAAAAAATTTTCAATAAATACTAATGACTGGTGTTCTAGAAATAAAATTATACATCTGAGACTATAATATAGCCGATGTAATTATGAACAGCATGGTGATGATACATCATTGAGATTTAGAGTTTGGTTCAGGCAGGGTCAGCCTGTGTATATTCTAATGCTGGGCTAACCTGAAAATATTATTGTTGACTCCCTGGCCAGAGCAAAGGCAGACCTTGTCACTTACACGTGACAGGTAATCAATAACTTTCCATCATATAAAGCCTTCTAACACATATATGTAAATAAAAGGAATCTTATGATATAAACTGCTCTGTGATTTATTCTGACAACTTCTACATTAGTTGCAAAGTTATTTATATTATGACAGCTACAGTCAATGAACATTTAATACAAAGGTTTTTATAACATCCCAGTTGTTTAAATATTTGCTGAAAAGCAGGTAAAATGGATAATTACTCATATTGTGGATAAGAGGGTACAAATTAACAAGGTTATATATTCTACAATTAAGCAGTTTATGAGTATTTCCAAAGCATTATTGTATACATGCTATCTGGAAACAGCATAAACTATCATCTTAAGCACAATAATATTTTTTAAGATAGCAAATACCTTGCATTATTCACATAGGAACACCAACAATGTTTACCATCACCATTACCAAAATAAATGTACTAGTAGAACAGGTTCCTAAATTTGTTCAGAAATCAATTAATATTAAAGCAATCTAGTGTTGTAGAATCCCTTCCTCCAAAGGACAGGGAAGAGAAAGGAGGATAGGAATAAACTGCAGAGTGTTAGGGAGCAGACGTGTTGCCCAGAAAATATAAAGTGAATAAATAAATTAAAACTGAATAAGCATAAAAACAACAAAAATAAATAAATACTACAGACTTAAAAAGAAACTGTCTCTAATGCTACTAATCGTTAACTCTATTTTGTGTTTAAATGTGTCTAGTACTTAATTTTTTTAGTTTGGTTTTCACATGTTATAAAAATTCACAGAATAGGACAGATTTTTAGAGCTGGGAGGAGGCTCCTTGACAAGGTCAGGACTGACGCCAGGCCTCCCAACCTGAACCCAAGGCTCTTTACCTTCTCTCCCAGCACCATGTGGTTGGAAAACTTGTCTTTATAAGCAACTTGAAAGTTTTGCTCCACAATATATTATTTATACTAACATATCGGCTTTGCAATGATTTTTCAAGATTCACTAGGCCTAAAAATTGGAATTGGTCCACTCATCAGTGAAGTTAATGTCCCAATCATCAATGACATTCTCTTTCAAAATTATGAAAAATAATTCCTATTTTTATAATCCATTTTCACTGGGTTCTTTCTCATATCCTTTGTTTTTTTTTGAAGACTTTATTGTGCTTTGGGTGAAAGTTTACATAGTAAATTAGTTTCCCATTCAATAATTCATACACAGATTGTTCTGTGACATTGGCTGCAATCCCCGCAATGTGTCAGCACTTTCCCCATTTCTACCCTGGGGTCCCTGTTTCCATTTGTCTGGTTTCCCTGCCCCTTCCTGCCTTCTCAGCTTTCCTTTTGGGCAAATGTTGCCCTTTTGGTCTCATTTAGTTGATTGTTATAAGGAGCGCATTCCTCACGGGTGTTATTGTTTATTTTATACAGCTGTCTACTATTCGCCTGTAAGGTGATCTCCAGGAGTGGCTTCAGTTCCAAGTTAGAAGGGTGTTTTAGAGTTACAGTCTTGGTGGTTCCTCTGGTCTCTATCAGACCAGTAGGTCTGGTCTTCTTTATTAATTTGAATTTTGTTCTACATTTTCCCCTACTCTAACTGGGAACTTCTATTGTGTTCCTGGTCAGTGTGGCCAGCAGTGATAGCTGGGCACTATCTAGTTCTTCTGGTCTCAGGCTTGTGGAGGCTGTGGTTCATGTGGGCCATGAGTCCTCTGGACTAATTGCTTACTTGAGTCTTCGGTTTTCTTCATTCTCTGCTGCCCCAAACAGGAAGAGACCAATCTCAGATGGCCGCCTGCATGCTTTTAAGACCTTAGAGGCGACTCACCAAACTAGGATGTAGAGCAGTATCATCAGGAACTATGTTATGCCAATTGACCCAGGTGTCCCCCAAGACTATGGTCCTCAGCCCTCAATCCCCGTATCTGTCCTGCGAGGTGTCGGTTATGTCTAAGTCTCATATTCTTTGATTCTGAGCACATGTATGTGAGTTTATTTTCACAAATGTTTACACTGTAATTTGAGGCAGCCTAAGTACCAACTGCTGTCTACAGCATTTGCTATCTCTGTGGATGCCACATTCATAGAGGCTACAATTTTCCTTTTTTTATAGTACTAACTTGAATCTTGCCACGCTTAATATATACCTCTGTAATTAAATTTGGTACCTGGCAGAGTCTTTATTTCTAAAACATTAACGCACGTGTTACAGGCCCAAGAACATGATGTGGATAAGGAACTTACATCAGCTTTCCCTAAGGTATATAATGTTTCCAAGATCTTGTGATGAAGCAAATATTCCATACATGGCCCCGTCTCTCCAGATTCCCGTTCATTTTCTTCTTGTACCAATATATCTAACATCTGCTCCAGATGAGATGGAATGTTTGTATCTGTCACTGGGGCTTTATCATCTAAACAATAAAAAATATTCATGAAATAAACATTTTTTTAACTATGCATTTACACCTGAAATATTCTTTATTTCCCTATTCCTATTTGAACTGAGAAAAAAATGAACTATACACTTAAGTGAGGTTTATACACAAGATATAATTATCTTTGCTAGAAATTAAGCAATGCTTTTTGCCATGCTCTTATTCAGAAACTGAGTCAATATACTGAAATATGGTCTATACGTTAATATTCATCCATAGTAACTCAGAAATAAGGCCCATTTACATGGGAAGTGGGAACATGATCAGGAAAAATACATGGAACATCAGAATTTTGCATGTACTTGTTAATCTCACACAAATTTTTTTTTTTCCATTAGCCAGTTAAGACGATTTGAATTTTAAGTGGTGTAGTAGCTAGGATTCGGCACTTTCACCTGGGTTCGGTTCCTGGTCAGGGAAAACTTTGGAGCCCTGGTGGTGCAGTGGTTAGGAGCTCAGCTACTAACCAGAAGGTCAGCAGTTTGAATCCACCAGCTGCTCCTTGGAAACTTTGTGGGGCAGTTCTACTCTGACCTATAGGGTCGCTATGAGTCAGAATCGACTCGACAGCAATGGGTTTTATATAGAAACATGTTGGCCTTGAACATTAAGCTGAACAACCCAGGATATATGGAGAGTTGTTGTTGTTAGCTGCTGTTGAGTAGGCTCCAACTCACAGTGACACTATGTACAACAGAACGAAACACTGCCCGGTCCTACACCATCCTCACAGTTGTTGCTATGTTTGAGCCCATTACTGCAGCCACTGTGTCAATCTATCTCATTGAGGGTCTTCCTCTTTTTCGCTGACCCTCTACTTTACCAAGCATGATGTCCCTCTCCACGGACTGGTCCCTCCTGATAACATGTCCAAAGTAAATGAGAGGAAGTCTCGCCGTCTTCTAAGGATAATTCTGGCTGTACTTCTTCCAAGACAGATTTGTTCATTCTTCTGGCTGTCGTATATTCAATATTCTTACCAACACCATAATTCAAAGACATCAATTCTTCTTCAGTCTTCCTTATTCACCGTCCAGCTTTTGCACACATTATGAGGTAACCGGCTTGGGCCAGGTGCACCTTAGTGCTCAAAGTGACATCTTTGCTTTCTAACACTCTAAAGAGGTCTTCTGCAATAGATTTGCCAATGCGATATGTCATTTGATTTCTCGACTGCTGCGTCCACGGGCGTTGACTGTGGATCCAAGTAAAATGAAACCCTTGACAACTTCTATGTTTTCTCCATTTATCATGATGTTGCTTACTGATCCAGTTGTGAAAATTTTTGTTTTTTCTGTTTTCTTTATGCTGAGGTGTACCAGATGCCCCTAATAACCAAAAAACCAAACCTGCTGCCATTGAGTTGCTTCTGACCCATAGTGACCCTGCAGGACAGAGCAGAACTGCCCCACAGGGTTTCCAAGGAGTGGCGGTGAAATCCAACGGCCGACCTTTTGGTTAGCAGCCTGAGCTCTTAACTGCTTTGACACGAGGAGGACTCCAGATAGATTGCATAAAATACTTTAAGGCAAGAATGTATGCATTTCCTTAAAACCATGAAAGCAGGGGGAACTCACAAACACTAAGAATAGTCATTTGAAAAGGCAGCAGTTCTCAAAAGACAAGTCTATTGATCTTTGGCTAAACATCCAAATTAAGTTAGAAATTGTATTTTACATTTAAAGGTATTTTATTTTTGTCTGATTTTTACTTATTGCACAAACATAATAGATTTTTCTTTAAGAAAAAAATCACCCATGACCCCATCAGATTGTCAAATCAACTCTTCTCATTTGTTTATGTTCCCTTCCAGGTAAATGATGTGTGTCCAATCACTCTGCATACCCTCTAGTGTTTACCTATATATTCCTCAAGGGAGCCTGTAGTGCTACTTAGCAATGCTAGTATTCTCTACTTAGACCTGTGGACCAGGTCCAGGCCCGCCACTTGTTTCTGTAAATAACGCTGTATTGGAACAATGGAACGCTCATTCTTCTCCGTACTGTCTATGGCTGCTTTGGCATGACAACAGCACAGCTGAGTAGTTACAACAGGGACTATTTGGCCCTTTACAGAAGTCAGCCAATCCCTGCCCTAATTTATTCACATTCCCCCATATTCACTCTCCATCCTTCCTATTCCCTGAGAAAAAAAGAAGCAACCAGAAGATAATTTCAACAGACGCCCTCCACATTTACCCTCTTTCTGCACTTATACCCACAGGTTCTATTTTCCATTATTAATTTTTATGGATGAACTGTCCACATGCCAATTTAAGGCCAAGGCTTCCCCTGTTCACTAGAGACCATCCTCCTTGCCTACTTAAGGATATTGCTCCAAAATTGTCTCTTTTCAGACTTGTATCCCTTTCTCGCTCTACTAAATCACTCCCCTCCAACTATAAACTGCAGTATCTTCCATCTTTAAAAAATACTAAAAACCTCTCTTGTAGCCTCATCTCCCTCTGGCTGCTGCCCCATTTTTCAGCTCTGCTTTACACTAACATTCCTCAGAAGAGCAGTTTACACACATTGTCTATACATGTCCCGCCCCCGATCTTCTCTTAAACCCACTGCAATCAGGCTTTCACCCTCCTTCTGCCATTGAAGGGGCTCCTATCTAATGAGCTCCTTGTGAATAAATCCAATGATCCATTCTTAGTCTTCATTAACTAGACACCAGCATCACTGTACACAGTTAGTCCCTCTCTCCTCTTTGGCTTTTAGGACACCATTCTCTCTTGGCTCTTCTTCTGCCTCACTGGCAAAAGCAGCTTCCTCTGACAGCCTTCTCACCTTCCCAGCCTCTACACACAGTGCCCAAGGGCTCAGTTCCATCCATCTTCTCTTTTCCATCTATCCTCACTCCCTTGATAATCTCATCCAGTCTCATGGTTTTAAATACTACTTATATGCTGATAACTCTCAATTTCAGATCTCTAGTTTAGACCTCCTCCTTGAATTATAGATTTCTATCTCCAACTGTCTACTTGGCATATTGAATTAGATAATGTGCAGCTCAAACTCAACACATCTAAAATTCCCTTGCAAACCTGCTCCTCCTGCAGTCTCCCCATTCTCTGTTTTTCTAACTGCTTAAGCCCAAAACTCTGGAGCTATCCTTTCACTCTTATTCTCTCATACCCAATATTCAATCCATCAACAAATCTTCCTTCAAAATATACCCAGAAAACAACCACTTCTCACTACCTCCACCTGGTCTAAGCCACCACCATTTCTTGCTTAGACCGTTGCAATAGCTCCCTAACTGTTCTACCAGCTACCATCCCTGTATCCCTTATTTTTCACAGAGCCAAAGTAACCCTTTAAAATATATTGTGTTACATCTCTGCTCCAAACCCTCCAGTGGCTTCCCGAGTAAAAGCCAAAGCCCTTGGCTTACACAGCCTTATGTGAATTACTCCGTGTGAATCTGCCCCTTCCTCCTCCCAGTCAGCTGTCTGACTTCATCTTCTACCACGTTTTGCCTCGTTCACTTTGCTCTGGCCACACTGGTTTACCTGTAGTACCTGGAATACTCCAAGCATGCTGCATGCTCCTGCCTCGGGGTCTGTGCACTTAGTCCTCTTCCTGGAACGATCCTCCCCCAGATATCCACTAGGCTTGCTTCCTTTCTCCTTCAGCAGTCAGCTCAGACATCACCTTGTGCAATGAGGCTTTCTCTAACCTAAAATAGCCAACTGCCCTCCCTCCTCAAACACACACTTCTTAGGGCTTCATCTTCTCCTTAACACTTACCATCTGACACACTATATGTATTTGTCTATTTATTGTTTGCCTCTACCAATCAATATATAAGCTCTATTAGGACAAGGATTTTGTCTGTTTGATTGACTGTTCTATCACTCAGTGCCTAGCAAAATGCTTGACACACAGTAGGTGTTCAACAGATATATATTTTTTATGAATGAATAAATAAATCTCTAAGATGAATTAAAGGTAAAATAGTTTATAAATTTAAATATAAAATAACTTTGAAAACTTATTTAAAATATATTTTAATGTGATATCACTAAATTGTACACCTGAAAAATGTTTAATTGGCAAATATTGTATTATAGATACTTTTACAACTTTACTTAAGTATCCAAATGTTCTATTCAATTAATATTAGCATTGTTTCTTACCTGAAGTCTCTATGTAGTAATGTGTAATTGCCTTCCAGTGATAAACAAAATCTTCTTGTAAAGGAAGAGAAGGTGCAAGCTGCACAAACCCAGACACAAAAAGACACAACAATGAAGAAAATGGCATTAAAAGGCTTCTATAAAGTATAACTCTATGCTTGTCTATTAGGAGGTAAAAGGAACACAAACTATAAGAGGTGAACTTTAATTGGATTCTCTATGCCAGATATCAAAGAGAAACTAAGTGAGTAGAATCCAAGAAAGTAACAGTGATTTATTAAGAAAGATGAAAAACATTTATCAACATAATTACACCATGATTTTGGGCCTTTTCTCTTCCCCTGAACCTAGTAACTACCTATGGCTTCTATTCCTGAGGTATCAGTGAAATGAAATGATCAATAACCAGGGATCTTTGTACCTGGGACTTTGACAGGCGAGACAGTAAACAGCTGCTATGTCATCAGTTACACATCATCACTACTACTACATGTAGCAAAGTCAACTTCCTAATCAGATGAAAACTGTTCCCCACTTTCAGTGACGTATGGATATACATCCTTTCTCTTAAAGTCTGGATTAGGTAGCACATATTTGTAGCAAAATAACTAATTCCACAAAGTAAAAAGTTTTACATTTTAGCTTTGAAATTTACTTCAGAAATGTTAAGACCAAAATTATATCCCTTCAGCCATCTCATAGCAAGCCTATAAGTGTTTCAAATGTGTGTTAAATGGATAGAAGAAGACTTGGATGCACCTTCTACAACATTTCCTTTTCCTTAAAAAGAGTGTGAGAGAGCGAGAGCTACACCAGTCCTAGTATCGTCAATAAATTTTAGTTGAAAGTACAGAGCTGACTGAGCTCAGTTAAAACCAACAGGTGTGTATTCTGGGAACCTAAGAGATGTCAGTGTAATCTTTCATTTTGATATGCTTTATCTAACCAGATGATCTAAAATAGGTCACCTTCCTCCCATACTTCTACATGTTCCACTGATACTTCTCGGTGATCACAGCGGGGACCTCAAAGTTGACAACTCTGTCAGAGCAATTTTCAGACTATTGAGCAAATTACAAATATTGGTCACAGACAACTAACGTGTTTCAATCCGGAAGAGGAAATGTACTTACCTAAAAAAGGGACCAGAAAATTGTTCAGCAATCATCAACATCTTAATGCTAAACTAAGTCTTCCTAGACTTGCCTATTCGCACCCCTAATAATAGTACTAGACTAAAAGAATACTAGTATTCCTCATTTACAAGTAGAATGCTGTGAAATCTCAAAAACAAGGGACTTTAAGATCTTTAAGAAAGGAGTTAAAACCTCTGAGAGTACTGTACTTCAAAGAGAACATGAAGAGAGAAATTACATGTGGGAGAGTTGAGAAAAAAATTAGGAAGAAAAATAAGAATGCAAGTATTAACTTGGGAAAAAAGAGTAATCTTCCTGAAAATTTTAGATTAAAAAATCTGCCTGTTTTAACCCATCACTTGTTTTTAGAATTCTCTTCACAGTATGTACATTTTCCGGACCTCATTTTTATATAGACTAGCTTTATATGGAGTCGCTGCATTGGGAAAACAGTGTGCTTGGCTGCTAACTGAAAGGTTGAAGGTTCAAACCCACCCAGAGGCACCTCGGAAAAGGCCAGACAATCTACCTCTGAAAAATCACCTGTTGAAAACCCTACAGATCACAGTTCTATTCTGACACACATGGGGTCATCATGAGTTGGAATCAACTCCATTGCAACTGATTACTGTTAGCTTTATATAGTTAAATGTATTAACAACTGGGTCACATGAAATTTTGTTGTTTTGAGAAATATATCTAGTTTCCTAAGTGTAAATGTTGTGATCTGTTATGTTTTCCTGAGGGCATCTCCTGGGTATATAAAGAATTACAACCTTGTTCCAGATTATTTCACCAATGGGACTCGACTCTAGTTCAAGGGTAAGTCGGTAGCCCAGAGGTCTCACAGGATTTATGTTAGGACTTTTGCTGCTGGTTACAGTCAAGTTCAAAGCAGGATGGTGTTATTTGGTTTGTAAACGTTTCTCTCCCAGGAGTTATATTTAAATAAGAAATCTATTTAAGTAGACCGTTAAACAGTTCTAATTGCTAATAACTTGGTTAGTTAACAATCTTGTTCAACATGAATAATTTCCTTATTTATGTGAAACTTCCTAGTAAACCTGCCTCTTGCATTACTAATTCTGACAAGCAAATTTCCTGTTTTATCATTGCATGAAAATATGCATGCTCTGGTGAAAAACGGAAGAGATGTGTTAACCAGCAAGTTGAAGTTCTAATTTATCTGTTTACAAATAGAGGTTCAACTTTAAAAAAAATCACATAATCATATCTCAACCAAAAATTGACATAACTGCGTATCTTGGGCCTCGCCTTCTCTGTGAAGCCTTTCCCAACTGCGCCTGCCTA
The DNA here is from genome assembly GCF_000243295.1 of Trichechus manatus latirostris. NCBI lineage: Eukaryota > Metazoa > Chordata > Mammalia > Sirenia > Trichechidae > Trichechus > Trichechus manatus. The sequence goes on along the minus strand of NW_004443967.1, from coordinate 5,457,658 downwards.
GGAGACAGTCCTCTGTACACCTGCCCATGGCGCCCTGTCTCCCAGCCCTTACCCCACCTTTGTAACTGCTTCATTATCCATCTCCTCCACTACACGGTAAACTCTGTGAGGGCTGGGACTGGATCATCTTTTTCATCACTCAATCTCAGTGTCTAACAGTGGTGGGGCAGAGTATGTGTTCAATAATATTTACTGAATGAATCAATGAATGACATGTTTACTAAGCAGTTATGTGCCAGGCACAGTGCTACAAAGTTTACACATACCATACAGTCTTAAATTCTCACAATAAACTTCTGTTTTGCTCAAATAAACTCCTACGAAACACTGCTTGCAAGTAGGAAGCCAAGACCGTCTTTCTCCAAAATGACCAGCACACAAAAGGATCTACGTTGATAATTCAGAGGAAAGTTGGTGTTCTAAAAGCCACGTCTGCTTCCTGTCTCACGTGTACTGTAAACATTACACTCCCAGATCTTTTAAAATGCTTTTTCCTCCCCGCAACTTTCCTAATGCCCCTCCCCATTTTCTCTGCCTCTCCAAAGTCCAGCTCAAGACCTGTTTCCTCTACAGGGCCTTCTCCAACCACTCCAGTCCCAATGCTTTCTCCCTTCCTCCTATAGAACTCACTGGCTAAACCACCCACCCAGCAAGTAATAATAATGGTTACCACTTACTGAGCCATTACGATGAGCCAGATACTGCACTGAGCACTTTATGTGCATCATCTCATTTTAATATTCGTAACAATTCTATGAGATAGATAAATTCTTTCCATTTTACAATGAAGAAACTGAAATGTACAGCATAGAAGTAAGGGTTAGAGGCGGGCCTGAAACCCTGTTCTATCTGACGCTAGGGGCTGGGCCACACTCTTGTGTACTCCTTATACTATAATCTAACTTGTGTATTTGTTTTGTCTCATTGTGAGCAAGGACACGGCTAATACCGTGTTTCTTCTCTTGCACTATGCTATGCTTTCAGGTGGGCTCATAAACGTTTGCTGAATGCTCGAAACACTGAAGTTAGAGATCACTAGTTGGAAAATACACTTAAGAAAACACTGTATATATTTGATGAGGCTTTAATTCCCCAGGCAGAGCAGATCTCTAAAGAATTGCTGGCCCCAACAACAAAAAACCAAATCCAAAACCAAACCCGCTGCCGTCGAGTTGATTCCGATTCACAGAGACACAACAGAACAGAGAACTGCCCCCGTAGGGTTTCCAAGGCTGTAAATCTTTATGGAAGTGGACTGCCACATCCTTCTGGAGGGTTCAAACCACTGACCTTTCGGTTAGCAGCCGAGCTTAACCACTGCACCACCAGGGCTCCTTCAGTCACCGTTAACTTACTCTCAAGGATAATTTGAGGAGAAAATATTGCATTCATATTCTGAAAGATGACTTTCACTGAGTTAATTAGTTAAAACGGGTAAGATTTGCTTCCATGGCACTGCCCTTTATTCTCTCTGGAATAAATCTGCCTTCAAGGGTGAAATTGGTTGGAACTGAAGACAAACCAGTGCCTGGCAGATTAGCTGGCACCTATTGGGCCCTCAACAAATACTCAATTGTACTAAAAGGAAAGTGTTATATTTATCCTTTGGAGAAGTTGTCCTAAAATGATCCAGTCCAACCTGGCAACTGCAGCAGAGGCCTGATTGCAGACTTGTGACACGTGGCAGCTGGCTACCAGAATAGATGGATTTCATAAGACTTTTATTGGCTACTTATTGCCCATCATTTCTACACTGACAGAAGAAGTGTCACTCCTGAAGAGGGCAGCAGGAATTCGCATTACAGTTCATGTTTTTTGAGTAAACTGTGAATTTCTCTCCTAAACTAAAAATGCAGTCTGTCAGCTTAATGACACATGAATAGTTAACAGTGATGAGAAACTATTAAACAATAAAGAAAATTCTACATTTAAACTTTATTTAAATGAATATGCATTTGATCAACGAAAAAAAAAAAAAACATGTGAAGGCTAATCCAATTGAATAAGAATACAAAAAGTAATGTAACACCAAAATGGTTGGAAAAACATTACTCTGCAGACTCATCTAAAGATACAGCTGTTAAATAAAGGTCAGGTAGTTGTCCAGGCACAGGATTCTGTCCCCTGTGTTTAATCCTAAAAATGATGCCAATTGGAACATTATATCGGGCAAATGGATAGGCAAATTAAAAGAAGTGGGGAGAAAAGCAAATGAAATGAACTGAGCAATAGTAAAATGAATTTATATAAGAAACTATCAAGCAAATAAATAAAGAGAACTGAATAACTGGGAACCAAATTTGGGGTACGAAAGAACATTCTTCAAATACTACAAGGATGGTTTATTTATCATTACATATTAGTTGATATCCAGGAAAAAATTAGTACGTCAAAAACTGTCCATGAGATTTAACATCCTCTCAAGGTAAATAGGCTCAAAATACTAATAAAAACATTACCTTTCTAAACATAATGGGTTACTATCTAGGACCAACCAAAAAAACCAAACCCATGGCCATCAAGTTGATTCCGACTAATAGCGACCCTATAGAGTTTCCAAGGCCGTAAACCTCAATGGAAGCAGACTGCCACATCTTTCTCCTGCAGAGCCACTGGTGGTTCTGAACTTTTGAGTTAACAGTCAATCGCTTTAACCACTGTCCCTAGGACCAGGTGAATGTAATCTGCTCTTACTTTTTCAAACTTCAGCAAAGTAGAGAACCTGGATATTACAGAGCCTGCCAGACAATTTACGTGGATAATCTGGTAGATGCTAACATATGGTCGGTGAGATAGATCACTTTTACGTGGTCTTTCTCGCTATGGTCTTGTAATTCCCTCCAAAAGACTGGGATTATGCAAATGACGGCTTGTGGCCCACCAAGGGGACTGGATAGCTTGCTAATAATGTAAATGAGGTGCATGGCCCCCCCAGGGAGCATGCAAATAAAGGTATATGGAACCCTAACAAGGGGACTGGTCAGTTTTGCCATCCCACTAGGCTTAAGAGAGCCAATTCCAAAGCAGAGAGGGAACCTGACTACCACCAAGAAGACAGAACAGAGAAGAGACAAGAGCAGAGCCATCCGTTGGACCTGGGATCCATGCACTGAAACCCTAAACCCAGGAGACAGAGAAAGAGCTGTAACACCGAAGGTGGCTGGAAGTACCTGCAGAGACAGAGCGGCAACAGAGGCAGCAGAACCAGGAGATCCACGGGAGACAGCAAGGTGGGCTTCTCACCCATGCAGTGAGAAAGATGAGTGCCTCCAGGCACTTGGTGGAGCTAAGTTTGCTGACCTGAGAAGCTAGAGCTGAGCACCTTCAGGCCAAGGCTTAAGGGCAGCGTGGTATACCTCACGCACTTATTGGTAGAGTTAAAAGAGCTTTGTAACAGGGCAGAGGCAGAGTGTCAGAGAGAGATGTGCCTGTAGGTAAGGCTGAGAAGAGCCTGTGCTGATGGAAGAACTGTATCCTAAGCGCCCCCGAAACTGACTGTAACCTGTTACTTCCCTAATAAACCCTATAACTGTGTGAGTATGGTCTGTGAGTTCTGTGTGGCCATTGCAACGAAAGCTATCGAGTCCAGCACAAAAGTAGAGAGTGCTGTGGGAGGGATGGTTGGAGGCTGGAGGCATGTCTGACCGCCAACTCATAGGAATCAGCCTTGGGCTGTTTATGCTGATAAAGCTTCTCTCTCCCCCTGGAGAAGTTAAGAAGACGTCAGACACTTCCACCATGCCATTTTTACAGTGTGCAATTATGAAAAGATAATTAGGACAGAACACACAGGCCTCAGGACAAAAATGAGTCTTTACCGGGAGGGCAGGAAAGCCATCTTTCTTTTTCTAAGAACTTATCATTTCTGTAAATGTCAGCCTGATAGGTAAAGAACAATGTAATAAATTTTTATTCCCAATTATCTCAGTAATAAGCTACATTCAATGTTAAAAATTAAATGATTCTTGGCATTTAAATAAATGAATATAACAAAATGTAAACTCATTCTTTTTATACATTTTAGTTAAATTCTTTTCCATAAAGAAGCTGCAAATTAACTGATGTGTACTGGCAAGTAAGGAAAACTAAGTTGTGTCTTAAAGTCTAAAACTGTCATCTCCCTCATGTGTAATATTGTTCTTCATTCCTGAAAGCCTTGCCTTTCTTGATTTGATACATTTGTTTTCCCAAGAGTTTGTAGTAGAGCTAAAGTTAGTTTTAAACATCTCCCAAGTTTATTTAAATAACAATTGCACTAAAGTTTTGACTTCATTGTTGAAATTTTAAAAAATCCACTTTTGTTAAACCTAGCTATAAAAACTGTTCTATTGCAATGGACTACAAAAAAAATTTGAGTGAATCTTAAAGTACTATACTACATAATCTGAACATGGAAAGAGAATGCCATTTAAAAGGTTAGGAAAGTAATAGTTTCTTCGCAGAATGCATTTTTTAATTTGTGCAACTCTCCCAGAGTAAAGTACAGCAACTAGCCCTCTCTTATTATTAAAACTGCAGCAAGACTTTCTCTTTTTAGTGCTTTTATTAGTGGTCTATTAGGATGTTTGGACAAAGCCTCTATAGGCTGGTGTCTAAAACCCTCCTAAGGGAGTACAACTGTAGGGTAAACGAAGACTGTCCAGAAGGGCAGAGGACAAGAAAGGAAACAGATGGTCTCTGCTCCCTGAGACCTGGGAAGCTATCTGCACCATACTCGATTCGACCCTCCAAACTCCTATTGCAGATTAATCAAAGTCCAGCTGAGTTCGGCCGCAAGGCCTGCAAAAACAAAAGCTCCTAAAATTATCAAACGGGCTCCGGTAAACTGCTTCCTCGCTAGAGTCGCTCCATTGCAAGATCATCCCTCTCCCCAAAAACATCAACAACAACAACAAAACAAAACCCAAGCCCAAGTTGTGTTTGGTCGTTTCTTTTGTCTTGCTCAATGCTGCCACTTTTTTTCGGAGGAAGCTAACGGTCAGGGAGCCCGGAAGCGCCCTGCGGCCCCGCCAGGTGCCGGGCTGGAGTAACGAGTCGCCCACCGACCCCAGTCCTCCCTGGGCACCCCCGCCCACCCTCTCCCGGAGGGAAGGAACCCATGCCGGCCCGGGATAGGGAGGAAAGGCGGGGACCTGCTCAGACCCAGGCCAAGGCCCTGCCGGCCCCAACGGCCCCGCCGCGTCCCTGGGCCTTGCCCGTCCGCCGGGCCGGGGCCGCCGAGGGCTGAGGCCGCCGGCTCTCCCCAGGGCCAGCAGGGAGCGTAGGCCGCCGCCATCCCCGGCCTGGCGTGCACCCGCAGCCCGCGGCCTTACCGCCTCCACGGCGTGCTGCAGGATGGAGGTGAACTTAGAGAACATCCTGTCCCGGGACTGCAGCAGCCGCTCCCGGGACGACCTGGAGAGCTCCTCGATCCGCCGCCGCCGCCGCCCCTGCTGCGGCTGCCGGGGCCGCTCCAGAGTGAAGGCCGGTACGGAGACGGGACGACGAGCAGAGAGCCGAGGCAGGGCCCGGCCCGGCCGCTTGAGGTGTGTGCGGACGGCGCGGCGGCTCCGTGGGCGCTGCGAAGCGGCAGGCGACGGGGAAGGCACTCGGCGCCGACTCGGGGCCCCGCGAAGCTCCGGCTGCGGTTCCGGCTGCGGCTGCCGCGCCGGCTCCGGCTTGG
>NW_004443967.1:5418647-5451868 GCF_000243295.1 Trichechus manatus latirostris | reverse complement strand
GACGCCGCGGGGGCGGGAGAGACGCGCTGAGGCTGTGGCCGGCCAGGGGCGGGAGCCGGCTGGGGAGGGGGTCATCGCCTTCCCCGGATTCCGGTCTCCTCAGACACCGCTTTTCCTATCTTTTGAAGATTCATTCTCACACAGTTCTGTTTCTCCAGTGGAAGCAGTATGCTGATTTTGTAGGGGAACATAGTCGTGTGTATTTAATATTCAGACGTTCATCTTTAAAAGGACAGACTTGAAAGTCTGGTAAGAAAAAACAGTATTTTTAAGGCAAAAAAGAACAAACTAACTGATGCAGGTAAAATGGCTTTGCTAACTGTAAAAAATATTATTATTCAACGTTAAAACAGGAAGTCCCAGTCGGACAAGTGGTAAGATGGTTTAGTTAAATAATTTAATGCAGTAATTTGTGATATGTTTGCTAGTTTGGTGCAATGCATTCAGTACATATATTTAAAAGAACTGTTGCCGTGGAGTTGATTCCAACTCATGGCGACTAGAGTGCTCCACAGAGTTTGCAGTGGCTGATCTCCCCCACCACACCCCACCCCACCGTAATCTTCAGGAAACCTTTCTTGGAGGCGCCTCTGGGTGGACTCGAACTGCCAGCCTTTTGGTTAGCAGCCAAGCATGTAACCATTTGCATCACCTAGGGACTCGTGCATTCAGTTTATCATAACACTGGAAAACATTAGTGAGGGAAAGAATCAGTAGGATTCTACTAAATGCATAGGACAGGTAAGTGGCGCTGACGTAAGCGCTTGGATGGAGGCTTCCTAAAATACTATGCAACAATATATATTAGTCAAGTCTTGAAGATACACAATTTGGGCTACTCAATTTTAGGCTGGGTTGATAAAGATTATGAGAACGTTTATATCCTGGAGAGCTTTGACTTTGTTTTACGCCAGTATTGGGTTTGTAGTTGTTGCTGATCAAAAGAACCATCAAGTTCTTGATAAGATGGCAAGGGAGTAAGTTTCTGCACAACCAGCTAGGAATATGTGTGTTTGTAACTGAATTAGTTGAACAGAGAAAAGAGAAAAGGCAGTAGCAGTACAATGTGGTGTTAAGAGCCTAGAATCTGGAGCTGTGTATCCTAGACTTCCCAGCCCTGCCACTTACCTTGGGCAAGTTATTTAATCTCTTTGTGCTTTATTTTCCTCAGCTGTAAAATAGAGATGATAGTAGTTATTTACCTCATGAAGCTGTTTTGGGCATCAATTAATATATGTAAAACACAGTAACAGTAAGAGACACAAACACATTCATGATTGTCGTTACCAGTGTTGTGATTAGGTAGCAGTAGCAGTGTTTAACAAAATACGGGCCAGAAATCACGATTTGAGGAGACTTCAGCTAGTCTTGTCTTCTTTTTTCGCCTTTGTTGCTTATATCCCTGCTGTGCTCAATGACCTTAATTTTCTGTGCACTAGCCCCCAGAAAGCTGGAGGCTTTCTTTTGTTTGCTACAAATTGAAACACGCTCCTTTCCAAAATCTGGCTAATTTTATCTGCTTCAATCAGGAACACATAATGTTTATCATTATTATTCACACGATTTAAAATGGTTAGTCATATTATTAACCATAATTAATTTCCTGGCCTAATTGTCATGTATTTATATGGCATTTTGTATATTCATAATGCCTTACAATCACTAATTGTATAAGGAGGCCTGTTTGAGACAAGCTTACATAGAGTTGTTTTCATTTGATGATGCCCATCTTTGTATACTTATATATGCAACAAAATACATGTTTGTGCTCTAGATCAATGTCAGTAGTTATGGTGATGACTCATCTGTCTGATATCTAGGTTCCAAGACATACAAGTTGGACAGAATTATAACAGAGCAGATATTCCTATTTCTTATTTTCATCCTAGAATGTGTATAATGACACATCATTAACCTCATGTATGGGCAGAGTGGGAACTACCTAGACATGGTATTATCTGAGAAAGCATAAGAAAGGTTTCCTCTAACCTCCAAAACTGGGGCATTGGTGGTTCTATGGTAGAGTTCTCTCCTCCCATGCAGAAGAGCCAGGTTCAATTTCTGGCCAGTACACTTCAGTGCAGCCATTACCAGTCTGCCAGTGGAGGCTTGCGTGTGCTATGATGCTGAATAGGTTTCAGCGAAGCTTCCAGACTAAGACAGACTAGCAAGAAGGGTCTGGTGATGGACTCTGAAATTCAGCCAATGAAAACAATATGCATCACAATGGTTCAATCCCCAGCTGATCACCAGGATGGCCCAGGCCTGGGCAGCATTTTGTTCCATTGTTCATGGGGTTGCCATGAGTCGGGGTCGCCATGAGTTGGGCCCGACTGAATGGCAGCTAAGAGCAAAGCCTCCAAAACACTTAGGTACTGGTGCCTAAAATTTCTCATTGAACTTTATTCCATTGGCTTAATCCAATAAGAAATTTAGTCCTTGCTAAAATTAAAATACTCTTGAGAGAGATAACACATTAACCTCTATGATTCCTTACACCTCAGGGTGAATGGATTTGTTAAATTCTTTTCTGAAATGAAGTTTAATCACAAGGATGCAGAAGACTCACTAAACTGAAATCCAGTGGACTGGAATTGAGAAAAGACGTAGAAAGAGGAAATAGAATTAGATGTTACCTACCTCCAGTGATTGCAGATTTCTGTTTAAGATGTGAGTTGAACTCATGAATTTAGCAACGTTCCCTCCCCAAACCCCACTAAAATGACAGTAAAGGGATTTGTGAATGATAAACCCTAAAGGACAAACAAATTAGGAGAGGGTATGTCAACAAATTTTGGAAAATTGGAAAATAGATGGATAAGAGGTAACTGATATGGCTGACCTAAGAAAGCTGAATCCTAAGGCGACGCTGAAGAAAACTATGAACCAAGTGATGTACTAACACATCAGGGAACCTCCCAACAGCTCAGGAATTAGTGGCATTAGGTACTTCTGGAAATGGAGATAAAAGTGAGACTGAAAATAGCAGGATGGATTGAAAGTTTGTGTAGAACCCCCAGGCCACAAGTTTGGCTGAGTATTCCTTTCCCACCGTGGTATAAGATTAGAGTCTTATTTCTTGAAAAGGGTGGGGAAGAAAGAAGGAGAGGGAGGGTAGGGGGAAGAGGAGAAGGGAAAGTAAACATCCTAAAGAAGGAAGAGAAGGAGGTGAAGAAGACAAAGTAAACATTGTGAATGTTGAGACACAATACCCCAGCTCTTATCTTCCTCTTGGCTCCCAGAATACAGGCATCAGGCTGATCCCTCCAGGTAGGAGATTGGAAAGGTCTTCTCTGGAAAATCTGACTAGTCCAAGAGAAAATACATAAAGATACCAACAGCAAGAAAGCAGATGATTCTATAATGCAATCCCCAGTCAACAAGCTGTATTCACATGCTCAGAGCCTCCAATTAGTTTTTTCATGCACCTCTCTTAAATATTATCAGTCAACCTGGGGTCATCAAAAATTGGAGGAAAGCTTCTAACATTAATGATAGAGAACAAAAGAAACAGGACAAAACTAAATTTGGAAGAAGCAAAGTTGCTTGCATTGAACAGATAGGGAAAGACGAGGAAGAAAATTAAAACAACCACAACAACAGTCATTAATATTCCCAGGAAGATAAAAGAAGATATTGCATCCATAAAACAAGAACAGAATGATACTTTTAAAAAGCAGCATTTAGAGAACAAAAAGGAACTCTTATGAATCAAAAATATGAAAACAAAAAACAACAACAGTAAAATGATGGAAGATAAACCTGAAGAGATTTCCCAAAGAGTAGAGCAAAAATGGCAAAGAGATTAAAAACGGAGGAAAAAAGATAAAATAAGTGGATTCAACGTTTGAATAAGTAGAGAAAACAGAAGGAGGAAGTCATTAAACTAATAATTCAATTAGTTTCAAACTAATTTTCCAGTCCTGAAAGACATGAGCTTCCAGATTGAGGTTGTTGTTGGGTGCCGTCAAGTCGGTTCCAACTCATGGTGACCCTATGCACCACAGAACGAAACACTGTCCTGTCCTGCACCATGCTCACAATCGTTGTTATGCTTGAGTGCATTGTTGCAGCCACTGTGTCAATCCATCTTGTTGAGGATCTTCCTCTTTTTTGCTGACCTTCTAATTTACCAAGCATGAGGTCCTTATCCAGGGACTGATCCTTCTTGATAACATGACCAAAGTACGTGGAAAGTAGTCTTGCCATCCTTGCTTCTAAGGAGCATTCTGGTTGTACTTCTTCCAAGACAGATTTGTTTGTTCTTTTGGCAGTCCGTGATATATTCAATATTCTTCGCCAATACCACAATTGAAAGGCGTCAATTCTTCTTTGGTCTTCTTATTCGTTGTCCAGCTTTCCCATGCATATGATGTGATTGAAAATACCATGGCTTAGGTCAGGTGCATCTTAGTCTTCAAGGTGACATCTTTGCTTTTTAACACTTTAAAGAGGTCTTTTGCAGCAGATTTGCCCAATGCAGATCGAGAGGATCCATTAAATGCTCATATCAGTGAATGAAAATAGACCCACACTAGCAGACAGTATTGTAAAATTTTAAAACACTGGGTCCAAAGAAAGATCCTACACAACTTCCAATGAGAGGAAAAAAAAAAAGTTTGTACGAAAAATGAAGAATCACAGTAGCATTATACTTTTCAACAACAATAAAATTCAAGAAGGCAATGGGGCAATGGCTTCAAAATTTTGAGGTAAAATGATTTTCAACCTAAAATTCTATATGAAGAAAAACTGTCAACCAAGTGTGTGGGTAAAATAAGTCATTTGAGATGTGCAAGGTGTTAAAAAAATTTCCTACCTTTCATCCTTTCTGGGGAAGCTACTAGAGGTTGTGCTCCAGCAGGACTCATGCAGTAAACCAAGGAAGAGAAAGACAAAGGAACCAGGTAACAGAGCCCACTACAAGAGAGAGGTAAAGTCCCAGGATAATGGTGAAGCAGAATTCCAGGATGACAACTATGCATCAAGCTGGGCGAGCAAACAACTAGTCCAGACTGGAGCAGGAAAGAAGTTTTCATGAGAGATTTCCTCAAGAAGATAAAAATGATAGAATATCTTATGTTTTTGAGCAGATTTACTAAATAGGAGGAATGTTTGATGTTGAATTAGTGATAAATACAAAGGAGAAAAAGCTAAATATTATTAACATCAGGAAAAATAAAGTGTTGTGTAAGAACAGATAATCATAGTATATTTTATGGCTTAGCTGTAAATAGCATTTACATAATCATAATAATGTAAACACTGAATATTGATCTAATAAAAATTATTGTATTGCTGTATTGGGAAGATGAAAGGATGAATATAATGTGTGTGTATGTATGTGTGTGTGAAAGAAAGTTAAATCCTCATTATCAATAGTGGTGAAACAATAGCTAATACTTAAAACAAATACGATGAAGTGACATTGTAAGCATATATACATAAGGAAGTAAATAGTAATAGTCCACTCAAAGTGTTGAAAGAAGTTGCCTCTGTGGAGCAGGAAATTGGGAGTTTGGGGGGAAGTACAGTGGCCTGCTGTTTTACATAACAAACCTTGTAAAACCTCTTGACTATACTATATCCTAGTGTAACTGAGATACCTAAAGTTTGTTTGGCAAGGGGATAAACTGGAGACAGAAAACCATTTTTGATGCTTTTGCAAGTGTTCAGACAAGAGATTGCAAGGGCCAATAACTGTAGAAATAGTAAGGAGATGACAGACTTGAAAGATGAGGTAAGATCAACCAATTTTGGCAAGTGATTAGTATAAGGAGAGAAAGAGAGAAGTCAAAGATGTTTCTGGAGTTTCTCATTTGGATGCATTTAGGTAAAGATGCCATTAACTGAGATAGGGAATATGGAGAAGTAGAAAGATAATGAGATTTTTTTAAAAGTAAATTTATTTTTTTTTACCATGGTAAAAATATACACATCAAAACATTGGCAAATACAACAACTTCCACGTTTATAATTCATTGACATAATTACATTTTTCACATTGTGCCACCATTATGGTTAATGAGATGAGTTTTTAAAATATGCTAGGTATGATGACCTGTATGATGACATCTATGTGGAGGTGTGTAGCATGCGGCAACAAATTTGGATTAGGAAATCAAATGAGAGATCTGGGCTGGAAACAAAGATTTAAGAATCATCTCTTAAATATGGTAATTGAAGACGCTGGAATAAATGAGCTATTTCACCGAGATGGTGTCTTAGGCCGAGTTCTCTAGAGAAGCAAAACCAGTGAAGCATCTCTCTCTCTACATATATGTATATATAGAGAGATTTATATCAAGGAATTGGCTCACGTGGTTGTAGAGGCTGGGAAGTCTCAAGTCCATGGTACAGGCTGGAAGCTTCTCCTGACTCATGTAGTTGCAGGGGCTGGGGAACCCAGGATCAGCAGGTCGGACAACAGGCTTCAGGCTCACAAGCGCAGAGGCCGACAAATCCCAAGATCTGGCAGGTAAGCTGGCGGACCACTGGCTCACAGACTGCAGAGACTGATGAACCCCAAGATTGGTAGGTAAACTGTTAAGTCCCAAGAACCAGAGGTCGGATGAACAGGAGCCAGCTGCAGGATCCAGAGCGAGTAAAAACCCAGGAGACTTGTTAGAAAGTCCACCTATGTTGGATGCAGGCCACACTCCTAAGGAATCCCCCTTTCAACTGATTGGCTGCTCACAGCAAATCCCATCATGGAGGTGATCACATTATATCAGATCTCATCATGGAAGTGATTACATCATTATATGACTGCCAAACTACATCATAACTGTCAAACCACTGAGAATCATGGCCCAGCCAAGTAAACACACAACCTTAATGATCACAGATGGTATGTTGTTGTTGTTGTTAGGTGTCGTTGAGTTGGTTCTGACTTATAGTGACCCTGTGTACAACAGAATGAAACACTGCCTGGTCCTGCACCGTCCTCACAATCATTGTTATGCTTGAGCCCATTGTTGCAGCCACTGTGTCAATCCATCTTGTTGAGGGTCTTCCTCTTTTTCGCTGACCTTCTAATTTACCAAGCATGAGGTCCTTATCCAGGGACTGATCCTTCTTGATAACATGTTCAAAGTATGTGAGACGTAATCTCGCCATCCTTGCTTCTAAGGAGCATTCTGGTTGTACTTCTTCCAAGACAGATTTGTTCGTTCTTCTGGCAGTCCATGGTGTATTCAATATTTTTCACCAACACCACGATTCAAACGTGTCAATTCTTCTTAGGTCTTCCTTATTCATCATCCAGCTTTCACATGTGTGTGATGCAATTGAAAACATCATGGGTTGGGTCAGGCACACCTTAGTCTTCAAGGTGACATCTTTGCTTTTTAACACTTTAAAGAAGTATTTTGCAGCAGATTTGCCCAATGTCTTGATTTCTTGACTGCTGATTCCATGGGTGTTGACTGTGGATCCACATTAAATGAAATCCTTGTCAACTTCAATCTTTTCTCTGTTTATCATGATGATGCTTATTGGTCCAGTTGTGAGGATTTTTGTTTTCTTTATGTTGAGGTGTAATCCAGTACTGAAGGCTGTGGTCTTTGATCTTCATCAGTAAGTGCTTCAAGCCCTCTTCACTTTCAGCAAGCAAGGTTATGTCATCTGCATATTGCAAGTTGTTAATGAGTCTTCCTCCAATCCTGATGCCCCCTTCGTCATATAGTCCAGCTTCTCAGATTATTTGCTGTGCATAAAGATTGAATAAGTATGGTGAACGGATACAACCCTGACACACACCTTTCCTGACTTTAAACCATGCAGTATCCCCTTGTTCTGTTCGAACAACTGCCTCTTGATTTATGTACGGGTTCCTCATGAGCACAATTAAGTGTTCTGGAATTCCCATTCTTCGCAATGTTATCCATAATTTGTTGTGATCCACACATTTGAATGCCTTTGCATAGTCAATAAAACACAAGTAAACATCTTTCTGGTATTCTCTGCTTTCAGCCAAGATCCATCTGACATCAGCAATGAGATCCCTCGTTCCACGTCCTTTTCTGAATCTGGCTTGAATTTCTGGCAGTTCCCTATCATGTACTGCTGCAACCGCTTTTGAATGATCTTTAGCAAAATGTAACCTGTGTGTGATATTAATGATATTGTTTAATAATTTCCACATTAGGTTGGATCACCTTTCTTTGGAATAGGCATACATATGGGTCTCTTCTAGTCGGTTGGCCAGGTAGCTGTCTTCCCAATTTCTTGGCATAGACGAGTGAGCACTTCCAGCTCTGCATTCGTTTGTTGACACATCTCAATTGGTATTCCATCAATTCCTGGAACCTTGTTTTGCCAATGCTCTCAGTGAAGCTTGAACTTCTTCCTTCAGTACCATTGATTCCTGCTCATATGCTACCTTCTGAAACTGTTGAATGTCCACCAATTCTTTTTGGTATAGTTGACTTTGTGTATTCCTTCCATCTTCTTTTGATGCTTCCTGCGTTGTCTAATATTTTCCCTGTAGAATCCTCTAATATTGCAACTCAAGGGTTGAATTTTTTCTTCAGTTCTTTTGGTTTGAGAAATGCTGATTGTAGTCTTCCCTTTGGTTTTCTGTCTCCAGTTTTTTGCACCTGTCATTGTAATACTTTACTTTGTCTTTTCGAGCCGCCCTTTGAAATCTTCTGTTCAGCTCTTTTACTTCATCATTTCTTCTGTTTTCTTCAGCTACTCAACATGCAAGAGCAAGTTTCAGAGTCTTCTGACATCCATTTTGGCCTTTTCTTTCTTTCCTGTCTTTTTAAAGACCTCTTGCTTTCTTCATACATGATATCCTTGATGTCATTCCAGAAGTCATCTGGTCTTCGGTTCTTAGTGTTCAACACATCAAATCTGTTCTTGAGGTGGTCTCTAAATTCAGGTGGGACATATTCCAGGTTGTACATTGGCTCTCATGGACTTATTCTAATTTTCTTCAGTTTCAACTTGAACTTGCATACGAGCAATTGATGGTCTGTTCCACAGTCAGTCCCTGGCCTTGTTTTGACTGATGATATTGAGCTTTTCCATCATCTCTTTCCACAGATGTAGTCGATTTGATTCCTGTTATCCCATCTGGTGAGGTCCATGTGTATAGTCACCATTTATGTTGTTGAAAAAGGTATTTGCAATGAAGAAGTCATTGGTCTTGCAAAATTCTATCGTGTAATCTCCAGCATCATTTCTATCATCAAGGCCATATTTTCCAACTGCCAATCCTTCATCTTTGTTTCCAGCTTTTGCATTCCAATCACCAGTAATATCAATGCATCCTGATTGCATGTTCGATCAGTTTTAGACTGCAGAATTTCTTCATCTTTAGCGTTAGTGGTTGGTGCATAAATTTGAATAATAGTTGTATTGACTGGTCTTCCTTGTAGGCATATGGATATTATCCTATCATTGACAGTGTTGTACTTCAGGATAGATCTTGAAGTGTTCTTTTTGACGATGAATGCAATGCCATTCCTCTTCAAGTTGTCATTCCCGGCATAGTAGACTGTATGATTGTCTGATTCAAAATGGCTGATACCAGTCCATTTCAGCTGACCAATGCCTAGGGTATCGATGTTTATGTGTTCCATTTCATTTTTGATGATTTCCAATTTTCCTAGATTCATACTTTGTACATTCCATGTTCTGATTATTAATGGATGTTTGCAGCTGTTTCTTCTCATTTTGAGTCATGCTACATCAGGAAATGAAGGTCCCAAAAGCTTGACTCCATCCATGTAATTAAGGTCGACTCTACTTTGAGGAGGCAGCTGTTCCTCAGTTGTATTTTGAGTGCCTTCCTGCCTGAGGGGCTCATCTTCTGGCACTGTATCAGACTATGTTCTGCTATTCATAAGGTTTTCACTGGCTAATTCTTTTCAGAAGTAGACCACCAGGTCCTTTTTCCTAGTCTGTTTTAGTCTGGAAGCTCAACTGAAACCTGTCCACCATGGATAACCCTGCTGGTATTTGAATACCAATGGCATAGCTTTTATCATTGCAGCAATACACAAGCCCCCACAGCATGACAAACTGACAGAAGAGTTGGGAACAGATGGTATAGTCAAAGAAAATAGAGTGGAAACAAATTTTAGGACCCCTTATATTTAAGGAATGGGAGATGGAAGAGGAACTCATTGAAAAAGAGCAATCAGAGAGACAGGAAAGCATATTGTGAAGAAGTTCAGGGAGAAGTGAGTTTAAAAATTGGGAGGCTGGTTCAAGAAGATGATGAATTAGCATAAGCTACAGGCTCCCTCTCCTGAACTCAACTCTACAGCTGCCACAGAAGCAAGAGGGAAGCTGATGGATTTCAGAAGTTTATTCTCTCACAGTCTGATAGGCTAGAAGTCCTAATTCAGGGTGCCAGCTCAAGGGCGAGACTTTCTGTCTCTGTCAGCTCTGGAGGAAAGTCATTGTCATCAGTCTTCCCCTGGTCTAGGAGCTTCTTAGCATAGGAACCTCAGGTCCAAAGGAGGCACTCTGCTCCTGGCATTGATTTCTTGGTGGTATGAGGTCCCCCTGTGTTTCTGCTTATTATTCTCTTTTATATCTCAAAAGAGATTGGCTTAAAATGCAACCTAATCTTGTAGATTGAGTCCTGCCTCATTAACATAACTGCTTTTAATCCCACCTCATCACCATCATAGAGATAGAATTTACAACACACAGGAAGATCACATCAGATGACAAAATGGTGGACAATCACACAATACTGGAAATCATGGCCTAGCCAAGTTGACACATATTTTGGGGGGATACAGTTCAATCTATGACATGCACCTAGTATAAGAAAGTTGGGAAGTGTAGTGTTTAATTCTGGGTAACCACAGATTAATAAAAATATACATTATAACTTTCAAAATCAGTATGAAATTTTTTGCTCAATCCAATGGAATGTAGGAAAGATCCTTAAATATTCCCACACATATTTCCTAGGTTTCTGTGTATATAAATTGCAAGATCATGTAATTCTTTTGGTGTCAATCACTTCTTTATAGGTCATACTTTGTATCTCACCCTCTAGGGTCTTCCAGGACTTCAGTCTAGGTATAAGTCTAGATATAAGGAGAAGTGGTAGGAGTAGGTCCTGAGGAGGATCAACAATCCCTTGCAAGGCACCTACCTCAGAGGAGGCCATTACAGATTCTTTAGGCAAGAGGAAACTAATTTCCTTAGACAGTGGCGGAAGGGCTGCATCTGCTGGCCAAGAAGGCTCAACAAAATTTAGGGGTACAGGGTCCCCGGCTTCACTAGAATCTACTCATATGTCCACAGTCCAATTTGCAAGGTCTCATTCCTTCTCAATATCCTAGCTTTAACAAAAGAAACCCAGTAAGAATGGTATTCAAACCCTGTGTAGTCCCCTCCCGTAATGTACCAAGTTTGGTCTGCGTGACCAGTAGAATACAACAGAAGGCATGGTAGGTTGTTTCTGAGGTCAGGTCATAAAGGATATTGCAGCTTCTGTCTTGGTCGCTGCCTCACTCTTGGATCACTTGCTCTGAGGGGAAACCATCTACCAAATTTTAGACGTCTCTGCGGAGAGGTCCACATGGTGAGGAACTGAAGCCTCCTACGGATAGTTATGTGAGTGAGCTTAGAAGCAGACCCTGCAGCCCCAGTCAAGCCTTCAGATGACTGCATCTCTGACTGACATATTGAATGAAACCTCATGAGAGACCCTGAGCCAGAAGCACCCAGTTAAGCTGCTTCTGAGTTCCTAACCTACAGAAACTGGGAGATAACAAATGTTTGCTGTCACAACTGGAAGAATGTAATTGATGTCACTGAATTGTACATGTAGAAATTTTTGAAATAGTGTGTCTTTGGCTATGTATATTTTCACCAAAGAAGAAAAAAGGTCCTCCAAGGTTGAGAAGGGAGAGTTTTGATATGTTGTGGGTTTGTTAACCAATGCCATAAAACAATATGCGTACTGACTGTGTAATGAGAAACTGTTCTGTAAACCTTCACCTAAAGTACAATAAAAAAAAAAAAAATGTTGGCTATCTTAAGCCACTAAATTTGGGGTAATTTTGTTCAGCAACAATAGATAATTAACACACAGTTTTCGTAACTTACCCAGAGTCACAAAGCTAGTTAGTGGCCGATTTAGGTAAGAACGCAGGTCTCCTGACTCTCCATTCAATGTTCTTTTTATTAGGTCAAACCGTATTCTAGTGTATCTTGGACTGCTGTTGTACTAGACACAAATGCACTTAGGATGTGTTAGCAACTGTCTAAAATTTTTTACTAGATTTGCTCTTTTTCTTCATAGGCAAAGTAAAACAAAAACTGGGACATTCTTCCCCATGGAAAGCAGAATAAGATTCAAGTAAGGTAAATAATTTCTGTGACCACTATGTAGTAAAGCATAAGCATTTCTAGACCATACTTACATCTTTTTGCCACAATTTCTGGAAGGATTGAGAAGATTAATTCAAGTTTGTGCAACACCTTCGTGGTAAAGCCAGAAATGTAATTTCTGCTTGGCATCTTTTAACCACTTGACAAGAACGGCGTAGTGTACCTGGTATTAGTAACATTATTTAAATATTTCAGTGTAATTTTGACCTTCCTGTGTAGTGAATCAGGAACAGAATCTAGTGTCTGCATTTCTGCCTGCTGCCTCTAAACGTAATATTCAGAGAAGGGCAGATTGCCAAAAAGGCATTTTGTGGACTTCCATTTCCATGCCGTAGTGTCTGCCATTTGTATGCACGTGACTATTATGTCAGACAAATTTTGTATGACCTTTTGACTTATTACTTGTGTGTCAGTTTTTAAAAGTGTGATTATATACTATTTTTATTTTTTTCTTTCTTAAGAATATAGCTAGAAAAGTAGGAGGGTAAATTTGGGTTTCACTAGAACTTGGTTCTTTTTTTTTTTTCTTTTAAATTGATCTCAAGTGTACTAAAGTTTCCACACTCATTAACTCTCACAAAAATGCAAGTATATTTCCAGCTACTCCACATTAGAGTCAATAGGAGCCCTGGTGGCAGAGTGGTTAAGAGCTCAGCTGCTACCCAAAAGGTCAGCAGTTTGAATCCACCACCTGCTCCTTGGAAACCCTATGGGGCAGCGCTTCTGTGTCCTATAGGGTTGCTGTGAATCAGAATTGACTAGATGGCAATGGGTTTTTAGAGTCAATAAGTTAATTTGCTGTAGTAGTAAGGAGATTCTTGAATATTTTCCTGTATTTTTATTCTTACTGTGCTTGAAAAAAAATAGACTTGCCAACTATTTCCCAATTCACTCATTCTCCCGAGAATCATGGAAAGACAATTTTCACTTCCTTGACATTTTAGCACTTTGCTGGTTATAATCTAGCTAAGTATGTGTGGGTTGAGCCCACTTGAGATAAAACACTGTTTCATATTTTATATGAAATAGATGACTGCATAGTTTGAATTTTGTTTTAAAAAAATCAACCATGTTTTTTATAATCAGAATGAGAAAACAAACAAAATATACACCCTCAATTGCTGATGGTACTAATGTGCCTAGCTGTGTCCTCATCAGAAAACTCAGATGTTCCTAATCAAACTTATACTTGTCAATTCCTTTGATTTTACATGCCCATATAAATGTTTTCTTAGTAAGAATTCATTCATTCATTCAGCAAAATTTATCAAGTACTTATTATGTGCCAGGTACTTTTATAGGTGTTAGGTATATGGGAGTGCATGAAACATACAGTTTCTGTTTTCATGGCACTTATGTTGTACAGGGGGAAGAGAGTTGGTAAATAAACAAAATAGATATAGGATATATCAAATGGTGATAAGTGCTATGAAGAAAAACTAAAGCAGGGTAAGAGGATAGTGAATGACCGACCTGAATGAGGTGAGGGATCAAGACATGCAGATATCTGGGGGAAGGCATTCCAGAGAGAGAGAAGGACAAGAGCAAAGGCAGGAAACCATGCCCAGTGAGTCAAGAAACATAGGCCCTGGGTAGTGCAAATGGTTAATTGCACTTGGCTGCTAACCAAAATATATGGTTAGGTGATTCAAGTCCACTCAGAGGCACCTCGGAAGAAAGGCCTGGTGATCTACTTCCAAAAAATCAACCAATGAAAATCCTGTGGAGCACAGCTCTACTCTTACACACATGGGGTCACCATGAGTTGGAATTGATTCAATGGCAACTGGTTTTCTGGTTTTAGTGGGTCGAGAAACAGCCAGGAGGCCCTTGTGGCCGTAGCAGAGTCAGCAAAGAGGAGGTGAGATCTACAGGGAAGCAGGAGCTATATCATGTAGGGCCTAAAGGCCTTGGTAAGGAGTTTGGCTTTAACTTGAGCTTCAGAATGATGACTTCTGGATGCTGTGTGAAGAGAGTCTAAGGAGTGTAATTGTGGAAGCAGGAGACCAATTAGGAGACTGTGTTAGTCTGGGTCCTCTGAGAAGCAGGTGCCAGGTTGGAATTAGATGTCCAGGAGATTTACCAAGTGAAACCTGTGCAGGGAAATGGGGAGAGTGCCAGAGTAGGCCGGGAGAGCCCTCAGACTGCAGTGTAGGTCGACCCAGGTGAAGGACAGAAGGAGAGAAGGAAGGTTGGATGGAAGAGTCTTAGACTGCAGTGCCATTCTAAGGAAGTTCAGCAAGGCCAGTGGGACCCCTTGAGGCAAAGTCACCATCAGAGGAGCCTGGTACTTCTCTAGTGTCTCTTCTTTGTGTAGTCACTTCCCTTGGGAAGTGCAGCTTTGCTTTAACATGGTGGTGGATTTCAGGCCGCAAGGACTGCTGGTCATTTAAGCTCCCCACATGTGGAGAGCTAAGAATCCCATTCTCATGGTCATCACAGAGTCTTCTGGCCTAATCCAGGTGTGAGAGAGCATGGTGGTTTCAATTAGAGAGGTTAGATAGATTTTGGATATATATTGACTTGGACATGTTTTGAAGGTTAAGCTGACCCGATTTGCTGATAGATTTGATATGGGTGTAAGGAAGGGGGAAGAGTCAAGGATGCCTCCAAGGTTTTTCTGTACTGAGTAACCGAAGAATGGGGTGGCCATTTAATGAGATGGGGAAGACTGTGGGAGTCTTTAGGGAGGGGAACCAGGAGTTCATTTTGGCCATGTTTAGTTTGAGATGTTGATTAGTCCCTTAAGTGAAGATGTTGAGAAGGCAGCTGAATATACAAATGTGGAATTCAGGGGAGAGAGCCAGGCTGGAAATATGAATTTGAAAAACATCAACATATGGAAAGTATTTAAAACCATGGGACTAGTTTAGGTTACCTAAGTGAATGTAGATGGAAAGAGGAAGAGGTCTGAGGATGAACAGGGAGAAGAGGAGACTCCAGCAAAAAGACTGAGAGGCAGCGGCCAGGAAAGTGGGAGGAGAACCACGAAGGAGTGGTGTCACAGGAGCCACATGGAACAAGTTTTCTAGAAGGATACATCTTCTGTTATTCACTTCTCTAATCTTGATGCCTTTTGACTGAAAGTTCTATGATGTATTGAGATCTTACTAAGTGGGCCTACTAAGCAGTGCAGAAGAAAATAAAACATATAAGAATGTGGACTTTGTGGCTGATTCAAAACCTACCTTCACCATTTGCACTGTGTCCTTGGGCAAATTTCTTAATCTCTATTTGCTTAACCTCTGTTTGAGTCCTCGTTTTTATAGTGGGGATTATAGAGTTGTTAAAAGGATTAAATAAGTTAATAGTTGTAAATGCTTGTTGGAACAGTGTATGGCATATAAGTGTTCAACAAATTTTATATGTTATTACATTAGAAATATTGAGATTAAAGATCAGAGCTACTATCTCTTAAGTTTTCTGATGGTAGCATCTAGGATCTAAGAGTTTAATGTAGATCCTTTCAGATTTGATTTCTTTGACTAGGATTCCTGAGATATTTGTTTATTCCTTATATTCTCTTTTCATATTCTTTTTCACTTATATCTTTTGAAAGAAAAGTAGCTTAAAAATCTGCATAATTCCTTATATTTAAAGTTTTTAAACCAGATACCAGGAGAGGCTTCTTTAAGCAGAGCATGGCTTGTCAGAGAAATAAAGTCAAAATAAGAATCATTTTGTAAAACAGAGGTTTGTTACCCTTTTGGGGTTATTGATCCCTCTGAGAATCAAATGAAAACTCCTGAAAAATGCAGATGCAAACACACACACACATATACTGTGGTGCAATGGATCACTTTTATATGGACTTTCTTACCATGTTCTTGTAACTGCCACTAAATGATTGGGTGGGGCTATGCAAATAAGGTGCCTGTGACTCACCAAGGGGATTGGACAACTTGCAAATAAGGTACATGGCACCCTTGTGGGGGTAGGACCGTGCAAATAAGTGTATGGAACCCTAACGAGGGAATTAGTTTTGCCATCCGCTAGGCTTAAAGCCAATCCCAGAGCAGAGGGGAAGCCTCACTACCACCGAGAAAGAAGAGCCAGGATTGGAAGTGTCCTTTTGACCCAGGGTCCCTGCACCGAGAACTCATAGACCCAGGAGACAACTGTAACATCGGAGATGGCACAAGACTGTGAGAAGCGGCTGCAGGCGTGGCAGAGAACCGACAGCAGCAGAACCAAGAAACTGTCAGGAGACGGCGTGGTTGGCTTCCTGGCCCACAGAGCAAGCAAGCTGAGCGTCTTCAGGCAGGAGGCTTGCTGGCGGAGCGGGATGGCTCCAGGCACTTGGTGGAGTTAGGCTTGAGGACCCACGGAGTGAGAGAGCTGAGAGCCTTTGGGCTAAGGCTTACTGGCGGAGTGGGGTGCCCCCACACACTTAATGGTGGAGCTGAAGAGCTTTGTAACACCAGAGCAAGGCAGTGGCTGGGTGAAGGGGCTTGTCTTAGGCTGGGTTGAGAAGCAAAATCACCAAAACATATATATATATATATATATATATATATATATATTTATACATACACACATATACACACACATATATATACACATATATATGTATGTATAAAGAGAGGTTTATATCAAGGAAATGGCTCACACTGCCCTTAGAGGCTATACGTCCCAAGTCTGTGAGGCAGGAAAGAGGATTCTCCCGATCACGTAGCCGTAGGGGTTGGCAAACCCAAGATCTGCAGGCCGGAGAGCAGTGGCTGCAGGCTGTGAGGATCTATGAATCTCAAGACTGGCAGGCAAGACCCCTGGCAAGCTGCCAGCCCAAGTCCCAAGAACGGGGGTCCAGAGGAACCAGAGCCAGCTGCAGCATCCGGAACCAGCAAAAGCCCTGGCAAGGCGAGCAGGAAGTAAGTAGGTGGAGGAAGGCGGGGAGATGAAGGCTGAGGGGGCGGTGAGCCACCACAGGCCCCCGCCCCCGCCCCCGCCAGTACCACTCAGCAGATTCCATCATGGGGGTAATCACTATCAAATTTCAACAGGGACATGATCACAACATTATACAACTGCCAAAACATTGAGAATCATGGACACAATCTTAACCATTACAGGGCTGAAGGTCTGAGGGCCAGAGAGAGGCCTGCTGCAGGCACGGCTGAGGAGCTGTCCTGACCGAAGAACTATATCCTGAGTCATTCCTGATCATGAATTGTAACCTATTACTTCCCTAATACACCCCATAACCGTGAGTATGGTCTGTGAGTTCTGTGTGGCCAGAAACAAATTATGGAATCCAGCAGAGAAGTAGAGACTGCCATGGGAGGGATGGCTGGTGTCAGAATTGGTAAAAAGGTTGAAGGGTGGTGGTATGTTTGACCTCTGCCTCATAGGAGTCAGCCTTGGGCTGATGATGATGATGATGCTCTCTCCCCCTCATGAAGATAGAGGGGGTCAGATGCTCCTGCCACATCATTTACATACATACACAATTTTGATTACAATTTGAGAGACTTTGTGGATCCCTAAAGCCAGTCCATGAACCCTGGTGGCACAGTGGTTAAGTGCTCGGTTGCTAACCGAAAGGTTGGTGGTTTGAACCCACCAGCTACTCTGCAGGAGGAAGATGTGGCAGTCTGCTTCTCTAAAGATTATAGCCTTGGGAACCCTGTGGAGCAGTTCTATTCTGTCCTATGGGGTCGCTATGAGTCAGACTCCACAGCAACAGGTTTGGTTTTGGTTTAAAGCCCTCCAGGAAGCTGTGGACCCAGGTTTTGAATTGACCACAAAGTCCACATTCTTATAAGTTTATTTTCTCCTTGATTGTTTGGTAGGTCTGCTTAGCAAGACCTCAATACATCATGGATTTTAAGTTGCTCACATACTGTTAGTTTAAACAAAAAGGAATTTCCCTTAGAGAAATTTCAATTCTAAATCAATTTAGTTGAATGTGTGTGTGTGTGTGTGTGTGTGTGTGTGTGTGTGTGTACCAAACCAAACCAAACCCACTGCCGTTAAGTCTACTTTGACTCATAGCGACCCTATAGGACAGAGTTCTAGAACTGCCCCATGGGGTTTCCAAGGCTGTAATCTTTACAGAAGCAGTCTGCCACTTCTTTCTCCCGAAGAGCAGCTGGTGGGTTCAAACCGTTGACCTTTCAGTTAGCAGCTGAGCACTTAACCATTGCCGCTAGGGCTCCTTGTGTATATGTTTAGGGCCTGCTATTATAATTTTATCATTCATTTAAAAAGTCTGAAGGTAAGATGTGACTATGTAATAAAATTATAAATAATACAAAAAGGCAGAAACCAAGAACCTCTGTGTTCCAGGCAGACGGAACTGCCTCAGCAAGAGAAAAATTTTGATGTCAGTGGGAAACTAAAAACAGCTCTTTGTGGCTGGTGCCGAGGCAGGGAGGAGGGAGATGGGCGTTGAGACATGAGTGGTCTGATATGCCTTATCCTCAGGCCCACAAGAGACCACAGAAAGCTTGTAAGCAGCAGTGTGTGATCAGCATTATTATCTCCATTTTTAAGGATTTCCAGATTTAGCAAATAAAATACAGGATGGCCAGTTAAATTTGAATTTCAGATAAACAATTTATAATTGTTTAATATAGGTATGTCCCATGCAATATTTGGGTCATACTTGTACTAAATATTATTGGTTGTTAACTGAAATTCAAATTTAAGTGGGCTTTCTGTATTTTGTCTTGCAACTCTACCATTTTTCTTAATACAACGTCTGATACGTGGTAGGTGAGAAGTACATTTTAGCTCCATTCTGTTTTTGTTACCTGTAGGTGGCAGTCTAATCAAATCATTTCACGGGAGCTGCTCTGTAAATCCAAGTTTAATGCTGTACTACTTCTCCATCTTTTAATAACGCTAATTAAAAAAAAAAAGCAAAGATGTCACTTTGAGGACTAAGGTGTGCCTGACCCAGGCCATGATATTTTCAATCACCTTATATGCATACAAAAGCTGAACAATGAATAAGGAAGACCAAAGAAGAATTGATGCCTTTGAATTATGGTGTTGGTGAAGAATATTGAATATGCTATGGACTTCCAAGAAGAACAAAAAAATCTGTCTTGGAAGAAGTACAGCCAGAATGCTCTTTGGAAGCAAGGATGGTGAGACTTTGTCTCACGTGCTTTGGACATGTTATCAGGAGGGACCAGTCCCTGGAGAAGGACATCAGTCATGCTTGGTAAAGTTGAGAGTCAGTGGAAGATTCTCAACAAGATGGATTGACACAGTGGCTGCAACAATGGGCTCAAACATAGCAACGATTATGAGGGTGGTGCAGGACCTGGCAGTGTTTCGTTCTGTTGTACATAGGGTCACTATGAGTCAGAAACAACTCCATGGCACCTAACAACAACAGTTTTAAAAATTATATAAACAATTTGTGTACTAACTCTTTAATAAGAAACTAATTTGCTCTGTGAACTTTCACCTAAATCACAATAAAAAATTATATAAATGAAAATTTCACAGAAAACAGATAAATTTTGAACGTGTTCAAAACTAATTATAATCCTATTAAATTTAGGCATTAAAAAGAAATCATTGTATTGATGCTTTTTAAAAACTATTTCCGTTTGTATGAGGTTTTGAATTCACTCAAAACTATTATCATTATAACAGTTTAATACTGTAACCCAAAGATACAGTACTAACCTTGTATTTACACATGTATAATTAGAGTTTTACAAAAATAGTGTCTCAATTATCTATCACACCTTTGTCCACTCCCTCCTGACCCCATCCTCACCCATTCTACTAAAAATGCTCGTTCTATCACAGAGGTCAAGGGGGAAAACATCCCTATGAGATCCAATAAAATCCCTAAGGAGCTCATTTCGTTATTACATGCTGTACTCTAGAGGGAGCTCAGCTGCTAACTGAAAAGTCGGCGGTTGGAGCTCATCAGCCACTCCATGGGAGAAAGATGTGGCCGTCTGTCTCCATAAAGATTACATACAGCCTTGGAAACCATAAGGGGCAGTGTTACTCTGTCCTATAGGGTTGCTATGAGTTGGAATCGACTTCACAGCAATGAGTTTGGTTTGGTTTTTTGGTACTCTAGAGAAGCATAATAATAATTCCCTATTTCAATACAAGAACCTTCAATTTTTACAGAAGTTACATCACTTTCTGGTTCCTATCATCTTTTGAGCTGTGGCAATGTATTTAGCACTACACAAAACATAGCACACAGTCCCTTCCCATATCTAATGTTGTGAAGGCACTTAAGGATTAGGATCTATGAACATGAGTTTTGAAGATCACACCTTT
The DNA here is from genome assembly GCF_000243295.1 of Trichechus manatus latirostris. NCBI lineage: Eukaryota > Metazoa > Chordata > Mammalia > Sirenia > Trichechidae > Trichechus > Trichechus manatus. The sequence goes on along the minus strand of NW_004443967.1, from coordinate 5,431,237 downwards.
AGGTATTTTAGTTCACAGATATTTTAATGTGTGTTGATTTATAAGCTGTAAAATGGAATAGAAGTTTAAATATTTATCTGAGAAATAAATTTTGCACTAGGTGGCGCTTGTTAGATGCTATTTCTGTGGCATTGTTTGATAGTTTTCATATACTTTGCTTTATTCCAGTAGTTATTCTACAAATACAAACCTATTAAGTATTTTTATGATTATAAAAACAATTTATTCTCTTAACAAAATGTAGGAAAATATAGAGTAGTATTTTAAAAAAAAATCTTTGATTCTATGTTTAGGAAGCTTACAAAATTTTTTTCTCTGTGGTCCAGGAAACTCTGAACCAAGACACAGGCTTTGAGTCAAACAAACATGAGTTCAAATCCCAGCCCTACCACTTATTTGATGCATTCTTATGCAACACTCTTAATTGCACTGAGCTTTATTTTATTTTTTCTCTTAACTCCTCTCTCTCCAGCTACCACCCATTTCTTTAGCAAAGTTGTACATTGTCTTTCCTTTCTTACCTCCATTGCTCTCCAATATCCACACTGTAGGGGGCAGAGGTGGCTCAGTGGTAGAATTCTCACCTTCCATGCAGGAGATCTGGATTCGATTCCTGGCCAGTGCACCTCATGCCTAGCCACCACCGATCAGTTATTGGAGGTTTGCATGGTGCTACGATGCCAAATAGGTTTCAGCAGAGCTTCCAGACTAAGACAGACTAGGAAGAAAGGCCTGGTGATCTACTTCCAAAAATTAGCCATTATGCGTGGGACAACATGAGTCAAGGGCCAGCTCCACAGAAGCTAAGAACAGCCCATGGTAATCTAACTTCTGCCCTCATAGTCAAAAAATAACTCTCATTGAGGTCGCTGTTTTTGTTGGGTGCCACTGAGTTGATTATGACTCACAGTGACCCCATGTAACAGAGTAGAACTGCCCCATAGGATTTTCTTGGCTGTAGTCTTTGTGGAAGCAGATTGCCAGGTCTTTCTCCTGCGGAGCCAGGGTTCAAACTGTCAAGCGCTTAACTGTTGTGCCGCCAGGGCTGCTAATTAAGGCCACTGATGTCCTGCATATTGACAAATTCAATCACCTGTCTTCATCTCACACTTCCTGTCACCGGCAGTGGTGTGCTGAGGCCCGATAGCGATGGTACTCGAGAGCCAGTTGGGTGCCTCGCTTTCCAATTTCAAGTTCAGTGAAGAGATGTTGGTAGCTTAAAATCAGCGTGCAGTAAGTATTTACACCACAGGAATCTGCAAATGTTACAGATCAGGACTTTTTTTTCCTGCCTAGGAAAAAGCTTTCCCCCAAAAAAGGCCAATTTTGTCAAATACTTGCCTGTATCTCATGAGAAGTGGTTGTGATACAGCACATTCAACAGCCACTAGCCACCTACCCCTGAGACCTTTCTGGGGTTCTGAGGAATTGAGGTACAAGGGACGTTCCAAGAAATGCTACTGCTAGCTAAATCTTCAGTCCCCATCCTCTGATCTCTTGCCCTCTTCTCCTTAAGGGATTAGAGCAGTTCAGGGGCAAAGGGACCTGTTAGGCCTTGTCTTACCACACAGGCCACAAAATACGGAAAAGAGGCACTCAAAAAGATAAAGAAATCTTTGACCCACTTTATTTTTTTCCCATGGAAAGTTTCACTTCCCTCTTGCCTGCTGCCTTCTTTTTTGGGAATCTCATTGTGTGTTCTCAAGGACACTGTTTCATGACTCATATCAAAACTCTTCTTTCCTGAAAATGAGGTGGTGAGGGCAGAAGGCCTTGGCTGTCCTTCATGTGTTAGGAGTGTGAGCTGTGCTCATATACAGAATTGTTTTCCTGGAAACACTGTAGCCACAACCGTTTTAATCTGTGAATGACAAAATAATAAAACGTATAGCCTCATTTAAAAAAAAAAACAAACCCAAACCCGTTGGCTTCGAGTTGATTCCAACCCATAATGACCCTATAGGACAGAGTAGAACTGCCCCATATGTTTCCAAGGAGTGGTTGGTGGATTCAAACTACTGACCTTTTGGTTAGTAGCCAAGCTTCAGGCTGGGTTGCACCACCAGAGCTCCAGATAGCCTCATTAGAGGGAAGTTTATAAGTCACCATTGAAAAAGAAACAACACAGCCTTCATCCCAGCAATTTTATTTATAAGTATCTTTCCTAGACATGTATTTGCAAACAAGCATAAAGAGACATGTTCAAAGGATATTCAAGGCAGCATTGTTTGTAATAGTGAAATCAGAACAACATAAATGACCAATAAAAGAAAATGGTTAGCTAAATGCTAATAGAGCCATTCTATGGAATACATCCATATCTATATGTATCGATCAATCACACATATGTCAGTTTGTCATACTGTGGTGGCTTGTGTGTTGCTATGATGCTGGAAGCTGTGCTGCCAGTATTTCCAATACCCATAAGATCACCCACGGTGAACAGGTTTCAGCAGGGCTTTCAAACTAAGACAGGCTAGGAAGAAAGGCCTGGTGATCTACTTCTGAAAATTAACCAATGAAAACTCTATGGATCACAACAGAATATTGTCCAATATAGTGCTGGGAGATGAGCCCCCTAGGTTAGAAGGCACTTAAAATACGAAGTGGCTGCAACAATGGACTTGAGCATACCAAAGATTGTGAAGATGGCATTGGACTGGGCAACATTTTATTCTTTTTTTTTCTAATTGTACTTTAGATGAAGGTTTACAGAACAAACTACCTTTTCATTAAACAATTAGTACACATACTGTTTTGTGACATTGGTTACCAGCCCCACGACATGTCAACACTCTCCTTTTCTTGACCTTGGGTTCCCTATTACCAGCTTTCCTGTCTATCCTGCCTTCTAGTCCTTGCTCCTGGGCTGGTGTGCCCCTTTTGTTTTGTTTTATGGGTCTGTCTAACCTTTGGCCGAAGGGTGAACCTCAGGAGTGACTTCATTACTGAGCTAAAAGGGTTTCTGGGGGCCGTACTCTCGGGGTTTCTCCAGTCTCTATCAGGCCAGTAAGTCTGGTCTTTTTTTTTCTTTTTTCGTTTTGTGAGTTAGAATCGGGCAACATTTTATTCTGCTGTACATTGGGTTACCATGAGTCAGAGCCGACTCAGTGGCAGCAAATAACAACGTTTGTGTTAATATGTAAAGATCTTTAAGACAAATTGTTAAATGAAAAGAGCAATCTTTAGAAAAATAAAGCATAATCCTATTACACAAAATTTACATATTTCTGTGTGTATTCACACACGCAATATATGTATATATGTAAACACAGAAAGATTATCTGGAAGGATGGGTGGAAGATGAATTAAAGTGGACTTCTGCTTTCTTTCGCAATTTTTTACAATGTGAATGCATTGATGTACTACTTATGTGATTAAAAATTTAAGAAAAAAAGGGCAAGGAATCAAGAAGGCACACGATATAGCATAGTTGTTCCTGGTTAGTCTTGGGAACCAGATAGCTTATACCCGAGTTACAGCTTGCCACTTATACAACCTCTCTGTGCTTCAGTTTCCCCTTCTGTGAAATGAGAGTCACAGTAGTACCCACCTCAAAAGTGGTTATAAAGATGAAGATGATACATGCAAAGTACCTGACACCTAGTAAGAGTTATGTAAGTGTTAGCTATTGTTATTGATTGAGGAAAGAATGAATCATTGGCGATTCCACTTAAGTCAGAGGGAAATGATTACTTTCTTCATATTCTGGCATTAGTGAGACCTCAGGAAATACAGCTTAAAAAAATCAGTGCCAGACAACTCTGGCAGATGAGGCTTCTAATGGTCCTCCTATTAACTAACCATCCTGGGACAAAATGTGACATGACACACTAGAGACAGTACGGTCCAACTAACATCACAGCAAGCACTGCACCAGGTGCCTGCGACAAACACACCCAGAAGGCACAGTTTCTGCTCTCAAGGAGCATGTTTTATGAGATGGGGGTGTGGTGGAGGGGAGAATCTTATCAGCGAACAGGTCATTTCAACACAATGTGGCGCTCTGATAGGATTACACAGAACAATGAATTGTGTCAGAGAAGAAAGCTTCCTGTAGAGTGAAGCCTGAGCAGACCCTTGAAAGATGAAAAAGAGTTAACTGTGAGAATAAGGAAGGAGAGAGCATCCGGTAGAGGAAACATCTTGATTCACTTGGAGGAACTACAAGTAGTTTGTTATTGCTGAAATGTAGCATGTGTGTGTTTCTGTGTAGGTGTGTGCATGTGTGTGTGTTCGGGGGGGGGGGCGAATGAGAGGAGGAAGGGGAAGAATGGTTGCAGGACGTAAGGAATAATGAGAGATGAGTTTGTGAAGATAGAGACAACCAATGGTGATCTTATTATGCAGTATCAGTGCAGCGGTGGGAGCACAAAGCAAGGTTGCAGTAGAAAGATTCCTGAAGACAATCTGCCTATCTTGATGGATCCAGGGATTTTATGCCAGAGATCTCAACTTTGGCAAATAACATGTTGACAACAATGTTACAGGCAGATCTCTGACTTTTGCTTCTAAGGAGAATAGTAGGTCGTGTTAGGTCAGTGCTCTTGCCGTAACAACTAGCAAAAAATGGATGTTATAAAAATCGTGATTTAAAAGACATAGGAGAGCTGTGGAAACAATGTGTACTGTGTGACCTAAAATTCCAGAGAGAGAAGAACCCTTCCATTTTCTTTCCTGGGGGTAGTTTCCCATCTGGGTGAGGACTAAAAATCAGGCTTGGCCTAGGAAGAGGGGCTGCCTCTAGGGAAAAGAGACACGAGTGGGGCTTTTGGTGGTCCTGTGAGGCTGGCTTGACAAATAGTAAACTAGAACCAAACAAAGGGGCATTTGCTAGTTCCTGGGTGATGCAGGAAGCTGGCTGGCTCAGCCAGAAGCTTCTAAAAGACAGAGTGAAATATCCCACTGTTTCATGGTTCTTTGGAAACAAAGTCCCACTAAAGGGAGGGATCCTGTCACAAATATACAGTTTCTCCCTCAAGACATTTGCTAAATATTGAAGCTGCTGCATGGGGTAAGAGGCCAAAAGCTAAATTCAAAACCTCTGAAGGGAAGAACTGCAATCTCTCAGGCCTGAAGAGACAGAGACCCAGCAGGCTGTCGGTTGCAAGCTAAGAGTGCCACACGTGAGGAAGAGGGGCAAGGAGAAGTCCTTATTTGGGTTGAGGTGATCTGCCTATCTGATGGAAGATGACATCTTCTACAGCCTCTGAATTATTTTATATGCAATGTCTGGTATGCAATCAATATTACAAAATGGGTGAAGAGATGGGAAAATGTGGCCAACCATAAAGACAAAAGCAGACAGTATATGTAAAGCCACAGATGGTTTATCTATTGGAGTTAACAGACAAGGTCTTAAAAAATAACCATGATTAATAAGTTAAAGGAAAATAGAGAAAATATGGAAAAATGGATACAAAGATAGATAAATTCAACAGAGAATTCGAATCTATGAAAAAGAATCATATGCACATTCTAGAAATGAAAAATACATGATCTGAAATTGAGAACACTTTGAGTTTAATGTTAAACAGGACACAGCTAAGACAATGAATTTGAGGACAGGTCAATAGAAATTATCCAAATTGAAACAGAAAGAGAAAAAAAACATGGAAGAAAACAAACAGAGCATAAGAGAAATGTGAGACAGACAAATAGTCCAACACATTTTTAAGTGGAGAGAGAGAGAGAAGGGGAGGGGAGGGGAAAGAAGGGAAGGGATAGGAGAGAGGAGAAGAGAGAATGAGGTGGCAGAAATATGTGAAGACATTAACCCATAGACTAAAAAAGATCCATGAACCCCAAGTAGGGTAAAACAAAATAAAATCACACATAGGCATATCATAGCCAAATTGTTGAAAACCAAAGATGAAGAAAAATCTTAAAAACAGCCAGAAGAAAGCAAACAACAGTAAGACTGACTGCAGTGTTTTCAACAGAAAACTATGGAAAAAGACAATGGCATGAAATTTTGAGAGTGCTGAAGGAAAAAGTATCATGGAAGGAGCTCCCTAATGAGTTTACCTGCAGCAAAAATGGATGTTTTTCCACCTCATACTTATGACCATTTATGGGTCCTCTGAAGCACCCTGCAGCATCCTAAGGCTCTTGGCTTCACACTCTCTCAGTGTTATATAATTTGGGACTTCACAGTCGTGTGGCATCAAGATCACCTGTGCCAGGTTATGTAAACTAGAGCTTTATACTCCTTTAAGGTGACTTTTACTTTTGTACATCACTGGTTTGAATCTGCACGCAAATCGTAACATTGACGTAATCTTCTCAACAATAGTTGGCATTCCATTGACTGTTAGCAAGAGTTCTCTGCCTATATAAGGAATATTATTTGTATTAGAAGTTTCTATTCTAATTTTTGTAATATATGGTGTTGAAGTCTCATTGATTAGGAACTTTCCTTAGGCCAATATAAATGTCAGAACTGGAGTTCAGTTACAAACTACACACGTTCCTTCATGTCACTTGAGAATCTCCTATACTGCAGTGTGGAGACAGATGGAGCAGATCAATAATATATGCGGCAGTGCCATTGTTAGGTTATAGATTCCTTTTGGTGTGATTGAATATATCTAAACAATGACTGAGCGGCCTTGTAAGATATTTGTCTTCAGTAATCCCATAGATTCATTAAAGTGAAGCAGAACAGTGAGCACTTTGTGGCAAATGTTCCCTTCCTGGCCTCTCTATGGTATTTGGAATAAGCATCCAGTCATTTATTTTTTGGATGCCTCACCTTTCTTCTGGAACTAAAGAGACACCAAACAGCAGTAGATCAGTAGTCCTTGAAGATTAACCACTAGCCACTCCCCATCTCTCAAATATTCCATTGAACATCCAAATCTCTTCTTCTGAAGATGCTTGAATACTCTTGTGTTTCTTAGTTTTTCTTAGGGCATTGGTTCCTGGGGTGGAGACCTTTGGACAGCTAGTATTTTTTTTTTTTTTGCCTAACTTCTGCCAGGGACTAGAATCTGTTCTTACGTCTGTCTTGATTCCCTTGTACTGATTCCCTTTGATGACTGAGACTACATCTGAAATATTTAACATCTCCACTGTCTACCAAACCCTGCCACTGGCCCTCAGGTCTGAACTAGAGACCCTTCAAGTTTCACATTCTGGCCTGAATCTGGACTAGATGACTCATCACTGTGTTTTGACGTGATCTCTTGTTTTTCAGTCCAATTTTTCTCTCAGTTTTCCCCAAGTTACTGCCAACTTCTCTGAGATTTCTCCAGCATGCTTCATGACCAGGCTCTAACCCTCTGCTTAAAACTAACATTTTCATTATGCTAGGGCCTCGCATAATAAGGAAAGCATTTACTATTTACTAAGGGATAGAAGGAAATCCTGGTGGCAGAGTGGTTAGGAGTTTGGCTGCTAACCAAAAGGTAGGCAGTTTGAATCCACCAGGCATTCCTTGGAAACCCTGTGGGGCAGTTCTACTCTGTCCTATAGGGTCCCTATGAGTCCGAATCGACTTGATGGCAATGTTTTTTTTTTTTTAAAGGATAAAATGAAACCATTCAGAACACAATTCCCAGGAAGCTGGCTGACATCGAACACTGCAGTCTGCTCTACTTCAGACAGCCATTTTAGTCATGGGATCATTTAAATTTCTAAGTGGTGGGAACAGTTAGGAGGCTGAGATGAACTGAACACAGATTTCAGAATGGAAGTGGGGGACAGTTTGGTTATCTTCATGCTTCAGTTCAGAAGCTCCTTAGATGAAAAATAGGACTCTAATGGGTCGTAGTGACGCAGTGGTTAATGCACTCCACTGCTAACTGAAAGGTTGGTGGCTCGAAACCACCAGTGGCTCCACGGGAGAAAGATGTGGCAGTCTGCTTCCGTAGAGATTTACAGCCTTGGAAACCCTATGGCATTGCTATGAGTCAGAATCGACTCGACAGCTGGATTTGGTAAAGGGTTGTAGAGAGGTAGGATCCAGAGAAAGCGTTCATTAAACCAGGTAAATAATTAGCATTTGTACAATGAATGGGCTATATTAAAAAGTTCTTTCACACACAATATTGTACTTGCACCTCACAATAAACTTGTGAGGTGGATATTATTTTTATTATGTGCATTTTGAATCTAGCAAGTAGTAGCTAACTTTTATTAAGTACATATCTTATGCTAGATTCTGGTTATACATTCAACATGCATTATATCATTTAGCTCTTAAAAGATCCTAAAGATGAAGCAACTATTATCCTCATTTTTCAGATGAGGAAACTGATGATCTTTGATTATGATCTCCTTTTTTGTTGATTTTTATTTAATCTGGGATCCTAGGGATCTAAACTGGGGTACTTTTATCAAAAAAGAATGTGTTTGCTTCTCTTGGGAACCAGGAGATGCTACTGAGCCGGGGTCATTTTGACTCCCCCTAGTGGCCTGGCTTAATGAAGAGTCCCAGGGTTAGCTTCCCCATCTTGTATATTGTCTGACTGCCCTACTGGAATGTCACGTGGGCAGGGATCTCATCTAACTTGTTTACCATACCTTTCTCATTGCCTATTATGTGGTAGGTATTATATAGGTGGATCCCTGGAGGCAAGTGGTTAAAACCTGCAGCTGCTAACCAAAAGGTCAGCAGTTTGAATCCATCAGCCACTCCTTGGAAACCCTATGGGGACTCAACAGCAATGGTTTTTATTATTATTATTATATAGGTATTTGCTGAAAAAATTATTGAATAGTTCAGTCTTTTTTTTTTTTTTTATTTGAAGCTATGTGGAAAGTAGAATTATTCTCACAGTACTCTGAGAAGTAAGGTTCAGAATGGGAAATGATGGTGAGTCAGCAGCTGAAAAGCCGTGGGTATAAGAATCCATATTCAATCATTTAAAAAATCAATAAAGATTAGAAAACAATAATGATGTACACTGATTTTCCTTCCATTAGAAGTTGAAAGGATATTTTTGGCAAGAGTCCAACAGTAACTTGTCTTTTTTCATACACAGACTGGAATTTGTTTCTTTTCTTTCGTCCACATAGACTTCTCTTTATGGTTTGAAACAATAGACTATACTTTATTTCTTGATTTTAAGAAGTGGCACTTAACAGTTCTCCTAAAATTCCTTGTACTTTACAGTTTGCTTGTACAATAATTTCTAAAGTATTCTGAGTTACTTTAGATGTAAGGTTTGTTAGGAGATTCAAACTATTAACAGGAACTTGATTACTGTGTGGTTGGAAGAATTGGTTTCAGATTTCTAAGATTATAGGTAGAGATTACGCACATATGTATGTGTAAGTATATATATATAAAATTTGAACTGATACTAAACCTGAAGAAGACTAAAGCTAAATTCATTGGGAAACATTTTCTTTAGCCAAAGATCATCTTTGATGATAAATTTACCATTTTCCAACCCGCCAGTCAGTCAGGTACTGAGTACTTGCTGTGTGCCTAACAGTATTGTGTTAGGTGTTAGGTGCCTGTTGTGGATTAAATGTGCCTCTCACCACCCCCACCACCCGCCCTGTGGATGTAATTCTGTTTAGAAATAGGGTTTTCTTTGTTATGTTAATTAGATCAATCAAGTAAAGTGGGTTCTAAATCTAATCATTTCTGAGGTATAAAGAAGAGCAGATTAGACACAGAGACATGCTCACATGGGAAAGACATGCTATGTGAAGATCACCGAGGAACCAAGGATCTCCTGTGACTACTGATAAGGAAGGAATTGACATGGTCCAGACCCTGATTTGGACTTTTAGCCTCCAGAACTGTGAGAAAATAAATTTCTGTTCTTTAAAGCTACTCACTTGGGTATATTTCTGTTACAGCAGCACTAGCAAACTAAGACAGTGCCTTGTTTCAGACTTATAATTATATTTAGCAGTATATATTACCATTGCTTTCATGCTTCTGTATAGTCTAAGTATCTTAAGGACAAGAGCAAGATCTGTTCGTTGATAGGCTTTTGCACAGTATCTGTAGTTCTTGTGTGAAGTTATAAGGACCAGAGCTATTGTGGCAGTTCGAGAAAAGGACTGGATATTATTTACAAGGATAAACGTAGAAAGGCACTCCATTCTGGGACCTCTCTATTTTACCAGCATGGTGTCTGGTGTAGTATACGTTCTGTAATACTCTTCCAGAATCAACTCAACAAGTATTCAGAAATTACCCAAGTTTTCTTACAGTCAGTTGGGGACATAAGAAACACATACACAAAACCATTAAATAGAAACACATACACAAAACCATTAAATAGCAACACAAAGCAGCATATGAAGTAAAAATAGGTGGTTCTTAAAATACGTGCTACAGAAGTCCAGGGAAGGAGGAGATCAATGTGGGTTGAAGTCACTGGAGAACATTTCAGGAGGAGGCGGTGTATGAGTTAATTTGGGTGAGGAGGAGGGTATTTGGGAAGAGTACTGAGAATGAGCAAGGGTAGGGAGGCTGGAAACACATGCTATTATTGAGAAACAAAGGGAGAAAGTAGCCTGTCCAACAGCAGAGCATTTACTTAGCGAGTAACTGGAGATGCTGTAGGGGGTCATAGTGGTAGGGATTGAATTATGTCCCCCTAAAATATGTGTTTTAAATCCTAACCTCTATGCCTGTGGTTATAATCCCATTTGGGAATGGGTTGTCTTTGTTATGCTGATGAGGCAGGATTAGTGTAGAGTGTACCTAGAGTCAATCTCTTTTGAGATATTAAAGTGGTTAAACAAGCCAGCAGAGGAGAAATGGGGGAAGAGAGATGCCAAGACACATGGAGATCTCCAAGGAACCAGGAAGCAGAAGCTGAAGACACAAGGACCTTCCTCCAGAGCCAACAGAGAGAGAAAGCCTTCCCCCTAGAGCCAGCGCTCTGAATGCAGACTTCTAGCCTCCTAAACTGTGAGAAAATAAATTTCTGTTTGTTAAAGCCATCTATTTTTGGTATTTCTGTTATAGCAGCACTCAATAACTAACAAGGAGCCCTGGTGGTGCAATGGTTAAAACACTCGGTTGCTAACTGAAAGGTCAGCGGTTCGAACCCACTAGCCACTCCAAGGGAGAAAGATGTTGCAGTCTACTTCCTCAAAGATTTCAGCCTTGAAAACCCTATGGGGCAGTTCTACTCTGTCCTATCGGGTCATTGTGAGTTGGAAATTGACTTGATGGCAATGGTTTTGGTTTTTTGGTTTCGATAACTATGACTCATAGGTTATGGAAGACCTTAAAATCTCAGTAGACCTTATACTCCATGTGGGCATGGATCACGTCTATCTTGCTCACCATTGTTACCCTACTATCTACCATAGAGACTGGTACATAATATGTGCTCAATAAAATTTTGTTGAATGACTTAATTGCTTGGATGAAGCACTTTGAAATGTTGAGGCTGTACTTGGAAATAAATGGGGATCCACTGGAGGTTTTAGAGTTTGAAGATGTTATGTTACAAATAGTGTCTTAGGAAAACTATCCCAAAGGCAATGGAAAGAAGAAATTGCAGGGGGTGGAGGCTGGAAGTAGGGAGAGCAGCGAGGGTATTCCTGCAATCATCCTTTGGGTGAGAATGGTTAATAGTGGACCAAGGAGAGTTAGAAAGAAGAGTTATTTTGAGACTGAAGCAACTGGATTGTGAATTATTGGCAAGTTTTCTGCCCAGAAGATAGTGAAAGGGATGTTGTCAAGAGCCAAATAATTAGTTAATTTTTGTAGCTGCAAGTTGAAGTTGAAACTTTCTATTCTCGTTATTTTTCCCCCCGATATTTCCTTCCCCACAGGATTATTTGGTTCAGCTTTCTTCAGTGATGCCCACTTACCCACCATTATTTTTCCTAGAGAGAACATGTTCACCTATTCTTTGAATTTCTGAACTGTCAAACCTACTATACAATTCCCATCATATCAGGGATAACTAGAAAATAGAAGATAACTAGAACATCTGTTGTGAGCATGTACAGAGAAATGGACGACAGGGAAGCGAGTGAGTGCAGATTCCTGAAACTTGGAATTCAGCCACCAGTCTTGGAGGCATAATAAGACACTGTTTGTTCTCTTCAATGCTCAGAATCCCACTTCTTCCAGTATAGAACTTGTGGATCTGGTGGCTTTTGTTATGTTGCTTACCAGCCTCAGACTCTAGTTAATAAACCTCCAGGGAAGTAGGAGCTTTTTTTTTTCTTGTTTCTCTGCTCTGATAATGTAGAAGAGTAGATTTGTTTAGAGCGTTCCAACTCTGCAGCCCAGCCCTTACAGTTCAGAGCTGGTGCAATACATTGAATGTGTTTAGACTCAAGGCATTGTGCTGGGATGGAGGTCCTTAGCCTCCCTGGGCTTACTTCAGGGGAACCTCTCTCTTTCCTTCGTCCTCCCTCCTTCCCTCCTTTCTTTCTCTGGGACCAAAGCAGGAAGCTAGAAGGCCATTAATAATAATAACAACGTTATTATTATTATGACGACGACAACTACTATTATTTTAAATTAAGAACCCAAGTTGGGGGAGGGGAAGACGTAGACCCTCATTGCACGCGCCCCACCTCGTCCGGGACAAAAGCCCCGCCTGGCGCCGCAGCCCAGCGCGTCTCCGCGGCGGCTGGACCCGGGTGGGCGCAGG
>NW_004443967.1:5401390-5418538 GCF_000243295.1 Trichechus manatus latirostris | reverse complement strand
GCCGGCCGGCTGCGCCGAGCGGGCGTCCAGGTGTCCTGCGGGAGGCGTCCCCGCGCGCGAGGCGGAGGCCGCCACCGGGAGGGCGGGCGCGTGTGCGCGGTGTGCACTGCGGGGCTGTTTTCCTCCCCACGCCCTGCGGATTTCTTCCTCTGCCCTTCCTGCTCCGGCTCCGCTGCCTAAACCATGTCAGCAAGAGGTGAGTGGGGACCAGGTGGGCACCGTTCACTGCCCAAGCGCTGGGCCCGCCGGGCAGGTGCAGGACGGGGGGGGGGCTGTGGGAGCCGCGCTGCCTCTCCCAGGCCTGAAACTTTGGCAGCGGGTCCCTGGCTCTCGGCGCAGGGGAAGGAAGCCTTCGCCCTTGACCTTGATCCCCGAATATGGGCGAAGCCTGAGGGCCGAGGTCGGTGCGCGGCTCACCTGTACAAGCTGCACGTCTGGGCTGGGTGGGCGTGGGGGATGGGCTCGCCGTGGCGTGTCCTGCCGGGGAGCCGCCTGGAGGACCGGCACAGAGGGAGGAAGAGGTATTTTTTTCCTCCTTTCTTGTTACCATTTTGCAGCTCGGTTATGGAAGGAATCCAGGGCTTGATGCATCAAGATTTAAAGCTGCAGTGCTTATACCCCATCAAAAAAGTAAATTCCCTACCTGTACTCCTTTGCATTAATTTCCTCCTCTCCCTCCGCCCGCTGTTTTCTTTCTGACGTGAAACAATTACTGCAGGTGAAATTGCGCGGAAGAAAAAAAAATCAGAATTGCTTTTCAGGCAGAGTGAAGGGAATGTATTTTTTGCCATCTGGAGCCAGCCAGAGATGATGCTGGGGAGAGTCGGTTAGTCATAGCTCAGTGGCTGCTACTACGAGTGAAATATTAAAGAGATCAAGTCATTGTGCAGGTTGCGAGCGATTATAATGAAGTGACTTGGTTGTTTTGCCGTAAGCATTTAAGGAAAATATTGATTATTTTTAGAAAGTGTATTTGCAAAGCAATAAATGCCGCCCCTTTTGATGATGCTCTGAAAGCAACTTGAAAAAGGAGTTGCGGTTATTGTTTAAACTAAGCTTTAACCCTGCTTTTTTGGGGGGTCTTAGGAATTTAAAGGAGCCCTGGTGGCACAGTGGTTAAGAGATCCGCTGCTAACCAAAAGGTTGTCAGTTCAAATCCACCAGCCGCCCCTTGGAAACCCTATGGAGCAATTCTGCTCTGTCCTGTAGGGTCACTATGAGTCGGAATCGACTCGACAGAAATGGGTTTTGGGTTTTTAGGGATTTAAAAGCCTTGTTGGATAATTAAGTGCTGCTTTTCAGGGTTCATTCTGGGGCATGTAATGAATAGAGCAGTCTCTATCGATGTATAAAAGCAGAAAGTTTTAATTCCTTAAGGAATCCAATCTCTGTTGATGATTGTGCTGGCAGTATGGTTGGTTGGTTCCGTACCTGAAAATGGGGTGTAAGGGCTGGATGGAATAACAGAATTTACATCGTAGATGCTGGGCTGTAGAGGTGGCTTGGGATCCGGGGATACCACCTGTGTAATCACACCTAATAACTTATATCTATTAGAGAAAGAAAAAGAGAATGGGAACAGATGTGATTATAGGGGACTTGATGTGTGTATGGGACCTTCCGAGTGCCCGAGGGACTCCAGCTCTCCAATCTCTGAACTATGTTCTAAGATCGAGTGTTCTGTCCTGATCTGTGTCCTAAGTACCACAAGGAATATGTGGAGAATATCTCTCATAAATTATAAAACTCTCTGGGGACAAAGTCCATCTCTTAGTCAGCTTTACACCACCCAAAGCCCTTAGCAAAAAAATGCACATTGTAGGAGCTATGTCTTAGGAATCATCAAGTGCGTTGGATGATTCCACCAGTTTGACTTATTCTCTGGCCCCTCCTGTTACAGGGTCTTTATGGTTTATCTGAGGATGTGAAATGAAGATGGCCCAGCGACTCAGAAGGTGCTATAGCCTTGGATTGGGGCTGAGTTCTCAACTATATATCTTCTTGAATTTGGTTTCAAACAGGATGATTTAGACTCAGACGTAGACATTTCACTCAACTGTCTTGTTTTCCCTTCTAAACTCCATGTTGGTAATCTTGCATTTAACAGTTAAATTAGTCTGACTAATCTTGCAGAAAAAAAATTATAATAAATATCAATGGTTGCATGCTTCTATGTGCCAGGCACTTGCCCCGAATCCTCACAATACTGACTCCTCACAATAACTCAGTCAAGTAGATACTGTTATCACATCCCTACTTTACAAAGCTTCCTTCAAACTGAGGTTTTGAGAGATTATGTAACTTGCCTGAGCTCAAAGGGTTGGTAAATGGTGGAGCCAGATTTCCACTCAGGTCTGTCTGTCAGTGGTGGCTTGCATGTTGCTATGATGCTGAACAAATTTCAGCGGAGCTTCCAGACTAAGATAAACTAGGAAGAAAGGCCTGGCAATCTACTTTGGAAAATCAGCCAGTGAAAACCTTTGGATCACAATGGTTCATTCCGCATGGGGTTGGCGCAGTACTGGCCAGCATTTCATTCTGTTGTGCATGGGGTTGCCATGAGTTGGGGGAAACTCGACAAAGGCGTAGCGAGAGGGGTGGCAGAGGGGTGTACTTGCCCCTGGGTGCAAGTCCAAGGGGGACACAGGATGAGGTACGGAATGACATTCCGAGGCACCACAAATATGAAAGACACCTGACTGAGTCAGCTGGACAAGAGGGGTAAAGGCATTTCTGCTGAAGTCGCTGCTATTAATGTCTGTTCATCTTGAAATTGGGGGTCTGGGCGCAACTTAGAGATTGCCACAGGGCTCTCGAATTGGAGGGGGACGCATTTTAGAGATTGCCCACAGGCGCTCATTGCCCTCATTATGCCTCTGAGACTCCATGGCAGCTGACAACACCACCACCTCAAAGGCAAAGGTGAGGAGGGGAGATAGTTGGCTTTCCTATGAATACATGTTTGTGTTGTTTGTAAGCAGGTATAGCTTTAATAGACTGAGAGAGAAGTCCAATATGGAAAAAAAGACTACTCCTTTATGTCCACTCATTCATTTCATTTAATAAAGTCAGGGACATACATTTTCATTCATCTATTCATTCAACAAACAATCATTAAGCACCTGTGATGTGCCAGCAGTTGGTGGATAGGACCCAGGACATACCCTCAAGGAGCTCACAATTTTGTGGGGCAGACAAATACATAAGTATTTCTAAAAGGGTATGCTGAGTGCAGTGAGGGAGATCATATGGGATGGAAAAAGGGTACTATGGGAAAATCAGAGTGACGCCGTGAGGAACACGAATTGAAGTCTCTTTTTGAAAAAAGCGGAGTTGTTTTCTTGGAGAGTAGTTGGATTTAAACCAGTTGCCATTGAGTCGATTCCAGTTTCTGGTGACCCCGTGTGTGTCACATTAGGAGTGTGCTCCGTAGGGTCTTCAATGGCTGATTTTTCAGAAGTAGATCTCCAGGCCATTCTTCTGAGGTGCCTCTGGGTGGACTCGAACTTTCAGCCTTTGTGGTTAGCAGCTGAGTGTGTTAACTGCACCATCCCGGGACTCTGAGTTGGACTTAGCCAGGTGAAAAGGGATGAGGTGGGAGGAAGAGCTCTCAGAAGAGAGGGGCACGAAGAAGAAAGAGTCCCATGTGTTTGAACCCAGGAAAGCATGTTGCTGCTGCCTGGCAGGTTCGGCAGGGAGAGGAGAACCAGGTCTCAGTGGGGTCAGCAGGTGGAGAGAGCAGTTGGTGGAAAGGCTGAGGACGTAGGGACTTTCACTGATGAGGATGTGGTTCCAGAGGACACAGTGGAAGGTTGTCAGTGGCCGGAGGAGAGCCACAGGAGTGAAGGCACACAAAGCAGTCAGTAAAGGATGAGAGGAGAGAGTAAGTGATCAGGGATGGGAGCTTTCCTTCGGGTCTGCAACTGAGACTGCGGGAACGAGAGAGATGGTTGGGCGCAACTGGCTTCAAGTGTCCTAACACTGGCATGAGGAGTTTTGGTTGCAGGGCTACCTGGGCAGCCTGGGCAGTATCCAGCTGGAGGCAGAGAGCTGGTGAGGGCTGCCATCAGCTTTCTAGAATAGCAGCAGCAAAAGCCTCTGCTGCACAGTGGCTCGTTCACAGGGCTGGGGCCCAGGTTAGGAAGTGGTGTGGAGGAATTACGGAATTCAGAGCTGCACTCAGTTTTTGCTGACCTCTTGAGCTTCAGTGCTGACAGTATTGCTCAACAAACATGTATTTTTGCTAGTTGATAAAGGGGAGATTTCCTCTCTGTCTGGTCTTTCTTCTTTCTCATACTTCTACCTGTAACTATGCCCGTAGGTCCTTTCCAGCACCAGTTGCCTCACTCTGGCTTTACAGTTCTTTCCCAGTGAGGTTGTGAAGATCAATGCTCTAAGAGTTCTTACTTGGTGTTATATGGGGGCCTTTTTTCTGGCCTATATCAGCTGCTTTTTTTTTCTTCTCTGAGTTACAGAACTCTCAAGCAGTTTATCAGACTGAAGAAAGGAGAAGATATCTATGAAAGTTAAGTTTAGCCAATATTTATTTTGTGATTTTTCTTTTTAAACAACATCAAAACAGCTACACACTACACTTCCCGGAAGTTCTTTTTTACACTTAAAATAAATGGCTTCTGAGTCAATAAATAGATTTTTTTCTTACATGAGAGAAATAGTTTAGGACATCAGTGTCTTACATGTGGGAATATCATGTTGCAGAAAAGATTTTCAGAAGGTGGAATTGTTCCCACATTGTATCTGTGGCCAGTATTAAAATAAATTTTTATTTTGGCATCTCATGTACAGAAAGTTCAGTTAAGCGTATTTCTCGGTTATGGCTCACCGTTATCATGACCACCAGGCCCCTCTCTGGTTGAATTTATCTGTTACATATTTTTATTCCCATTCTCCACTTCTGTTCCCTTTCCCCATGGGCAATTATTCTAATGCATTTGATATATGTGTCCTTAAATTTGTATTAGAACCAATTCTTATACACGTTTTTATACTGTAAGCACTAAGTCATATGTATTACATATATCATATAGATGTCTTAGACAAGTATACGACTAAGTGTATATAGTTAAAGGATTAATCAAATTCTTATTCTGAGGACTTATTTTATTAATATGTTCAGCATCTTTATGCACACATCTTTCTGATCTTATTTGGACGTTTATGTCACTTACTACAATAGAGTCCCTTATTCTGTGGGGGTGTGTGTGTGCATGCACACGCATGTTGTGTGTATGAGAGACAGCAAAGAGAAGAGAAGAGAGGAGAGAGGGTGGTGTGTGGAGAGCTATGTATATATTGTTGTTGTTAGGTGCTGTCAAGTCAGTTCCAACTTATAGCGACCCTATAGGACAGAGTAGAACTGCCCCATAGGGTTTCCAGGGAGTGACTGGTGGATTTGAACTGCTGACCTTTTAGTTAGCAGCTGAGCTCTTAACCACTACCCCACCAGGGCTCCTATGTACATATAATTAATAGGATATGATAAAGATTGCGATAGGGAAATGATCAAAGTGATATGGGAGGGTCAATTCACGGTGACTGAGACAACAAGGATAGCTTTACTTTGTGGAGGAGATGGAATTTGAGTTGGACCTTGAAGG
The DNA here is from genome assembly GCF_000243295.1 of Trichechus manatus latirostris. Lineage (NCBI taxonomy): Eukaryota > Metazoa > Chordata > Mammalia > Sirenia > Trichechidae > Trichechus > Trichechus manatus. The sequence continues at coordinate 5,412,920 of NW_004443967.1, read as the reverse complement.
ATGAGTAGGAATTTGACAGGCACAGAACTGAAAGATGTGCTTTCCTTTCCAAGGGAGCAGCACAGGTGAAAACCTGGAGGCGTGAAAGTGCAGGGTGAATGGGGAGGAAAGGGCAGCATAGTACAAGGTTTGTGGTGGGAAGGGAAAGAAGAATGGAAGACCAGGGAATGATGTCTTCAACTAGCAAACTTTTACGTCACAGGCTTTTCCTACATGGAGGAGTCCAGGTATAAAAAAGGGAAGTGAGAGGTCTGTCCCTAGTCCAGTTAGAATAACTCATATCTAGTTGTTCCACAGCCTGTAATACTGGTGTCAAATTATGCTGCAGTGAGTTACATTTTATCCTGACCACAATTCCCATTTAGGTAGAAATCTTGCCAACATTCCTCGCTCGTGTCCCTTTCACATGGCAGGTTAGGACACATAAGCCTACTTTGGTTCTGTACCTGATACCAGGTACTAAGAATGCTGGCGAGAGGAGGCCAGCACACAGAACAGCTGAGTGACACGCTCCAGTGTAGCAAGGGGAGGGAGCGGGACCATTCCCCCAGGAAGGGGTGTGGGACGCTCTTGACTGATCCTGTTTTTATATGTACATTACTAGTTCCCTCAGTTCTAGAGAGGAACAAAACAGTGCAAATTAGTAGAGCCCTTTAAACCGAAAGGTCAAATTTTGTAAACTTTATGGAACATTTTCTTAGAGATGGTGAATTAGTCTTCATTGTCTTTATATGGGAGAAATGTTTCTTTTTCATGAGCCTCAGTTTCAGGTTCTCCTCTGACTTAATCCATTTCAGTGTTAATTCATATAAGTAGGACTAACCACGTGATACAGTTTGACATTTTGCTGCTCCATTCACAAGATGCTACTTACTAAGACCTGAACCTTACTTCACTTGTGGCTGCCATTATTTGCTTAATCATTGGTTTCCAATGTGCTTGAGTAGAGAAAGGCAGAAGTATGTGACTGGTCTGCATCTTACCCTGGTTACAGTAACAGTTTCTAAGAATATCATCCATCCTTTCATCCATCCATCCATCCATCCATCCATCCATCCATCCTGTAGACATCTATTGAGCCTTCCTACGGCTCATAATCAGACACATTTCATCTAAAATCGAGCTGTGTGTCTGTACCTGTTTAGTTTTATAATGTCACAGGGAATTGACAGGCTCAGGTTGCCTTCAGTATCCTGGTGTAGTGGGGTTGTTATCTCTCTAATCGTGCAGTGGTAGCCATACATAGCAGCTTGTGCCAAGAAGAACCTGTTTTATTTTAAGGACCTCTTGGGAGGCAGTTTGAAGCTTTGTGGTTTTCTCCTGCAGCCCATCTTGTCCATCCATCTTGGTCACAGTGTGTCAATGTCGAATAGATACCTGTGACTCTACCCCACAGATAGAGCAACGCCTGCATTTCCCGGAGGCTCTGCTGGGGCACTCCCATTGTTAGCTTTTGTTTTCTCCCTCACCAGGTAAGATATGGAAACCCTGGTGGTGTAGTGGTTAAGTGCTACAGCTGCTAACCAAAAGGTCAGCAGTTCAAATCCACCTGGCACTCCTTAGAAACTCTATGAGGTAGTTCTACTCTGTTCTGTAGGGTTGCCATGAGTCAGAATTGACTCGATGGCAATGGGTGTGGTTTTAGGTAAGGTATGCTCTTTGCTGCCTTTGTGAATATTACATGATGTAGATCACACATGTCATAATTCTGTCACAGACAACAGCTTGGGGGCAAAGCCAACTCATGTACAAACTGGAGAGGCAACTGTTTCAAAGGTGAAAAAAGAGAAGGTTGAAGAGCAATGGAGACTGATGAGGATGAAAGAAGATTATTGATTTTACTTCTGAAAATTGAAAGTAGACACATTGGATTTGAGTATCACTTAGGTATTCGGTAGTGTAAATTCAATCATCACATTTTTCTCTTTATTGAGAATGGAATAGAAGTCAATGAGATTGCAATTTATGTAAGATATAAAAGAGGTTCCACAGTTAAGATAATTGGAGTTTTTTCCTCCCTCCTCCCCCAATAACAGAACTGACAACCATTTATCTGAAAATTCATAATAGGAAGCAGGAAGACAGTGTGATAGACAGTGGTGAACTCTTTTGATCTTTTAATCTTTCTCACTGACATTCGATTAACTAGTATTTATTAAACTCTCTCCTGTAGTAGCCAGATTAATACCAGATCCCATCCACTCCTCAGTTTAGGATGCTAATACATTAATGGTAATGAGACCATTTAACAAATATTTATTGAGCACTCTGGAGTGAGGATTATCATGGCTTTTGGGTGGAGAAATATTAAAAGATATTAGAATTTGTGGTTGAATGAGACTGAAGCAAACAGGAGCGGGTCAACATTTATTGCTCAAATTTAAATATATATTTTACACATACCATGTAATTTATTATCCAAGCTGGGACACTTCTATCCAGTACAAATGCTAAATGTGATGGGATGCTGGGACAACAGGTGTATACTGGGACTATCCCAAGCAAACTGGGACTTGGCCTTCCTAACTCGTATGGCTTCTAGTCAGCATGTGTTTGGGTGTAGTATATTCTTTGGTCTCTAAAGATAGAGTTTTGGTCAATTTCTGAATATCTGTCATATTAACTACATTGTATATTATCTACATCCAAATTTAAATATGAATCCTGAACTGGCCCTCCTCCCCCTTCTTTAATCCAGCACTTTTCTAGCCTATTTCCTTGGAGAGTTGGTATGCTCAGGTGCAATTACTATTACAGACTAACAAACAATAACATTTATTACAAAGCCAAACCCAAATGAATTTTTGAATTATTTTTATTTTATTTTTTGGGTAATACACGTGATAGTTTTCTTTTATTAAAGTAAATTACCTAGAGAAAAATTATTGTGGTAAAGAGATGCTTAGTGCCTTTGGCCCCTCCGTAGCCATTGTAAATGAGTGGCTCTATTTCTTCTAGTTAATGCAGTTTCAAAGCAACTTTAAAATGTATAATTCAATTTACATATGATTATTCTTGGACTCACAGCCTATTTGGTGATTTTCTGTCAGTGTGCTGGAAATTTATTTTCCCCAGTACATTGTGCTGTCTTATTGGAAAAATTATCTAAGATGCTTTTACTATTGTCAGGAAATTGCATTTTTAAAATAAGTACTGAATGGAAACCCTGGTGGCATAGTGGTTAAGTGCAACAGCTGCTAACCAAAAGGTCAGCAGTTCAAATCCACCAGGCACTCCTTGGAAACTCCATGGGGCAGTTCTCCTCTGTCCTGTAGGGTTGCCATGAGTCAGAATTGACTTGATGGCAATGAGTTTTTTGGTTTTTTTATTGGATGGACAAGTCTATATTTAGTAGATATCTTAGTCATCTAGTGCTGCTATAACAGAAATACCACAAGTGGATGACTTTAACACAGAGAAGTTCATTCGCTCACAGTTCAGTAGGCTACAAGTCCAAATTCAGGGCATCAGCTCCAGGGGAATGCTTTCTCTGTCGGCTCTGGAGAAAGGTCTGTATCATCAATCTTTCCTTGGTCTGACAGTTTCTCTGCGCAGGAACCTCAGGTCCAAAGGACGCGCTCTTCTCCTGGCACTGCTTTCTTGATGGTATGGGGTTCCTGTGTGTCTCTGCTCTCTTCTCTCTTTTATATCTCAAAAGAGATTGGCTTAAGACACTGTGCAATCTTGTATACCTCATCAGTATAGCTGCCACTAGTCCATTGTATTAGATCATGGTGACTGAATTTACAACACATAAGGAAATCACATCAGATTACAAAATGGTGCACAATGATACAATACTGGGAATCATGACCCAGCCAAGTTGACAGATATTTTGGGGGGACACAATTCAATCCATGACAGTAGATATACCTATAAGCTCCTTTGTATTATTAAGCCCTGCATTAAAAAAAGAAAGAAAGGAAAAAAAGCAAGCAAGCAGGAATTGTGTGTCAAACACTCAAAAAATACTTGTTGATTGATTGAAGATCACAAAGGATTTTGTCCTTTATTTGTTGGACAAGTTTCTTTTTTCTTTTTGGCTTGTAGGAGGAGGAGCTCTATGTGCATAATTACTGTTATTCACATTTTTAATAAATCAGAATAAAGTAGTCTTTTATTCTGAACAGCATGTTCTCTCTCTATCTCTTTAACATCATTCTGTATGAGAATAATATTTGATAGTGTAAATGTAACTGCTTTAGGGTCATTTTTTAAAATACTTTTTTCCTAAAGAAACAATCCTATGTTTCTGCTTTAGGCCGTTGTCCTAGGGCTTTACAGGTGGTGCTTTTCTCTCTAAGCTTATTGGAAATTCATTTAAAAAACAGGGAAGCACCAGAGAACTGAATGGTCACAATGAAAGGAAATGAGGACAATGAGTTAAACAGCTATTTCTGACTTTCAGCTCCAAATAGGAATGAACAGAAGTGGGGAGTCCCAGAGTCTGGGGGAAGGAGGGAGGGAGGAAAGCCATACTTTTTAAAAGTTAAAAAAAAAAAAGGTAGAAAAGAGGTTTGGGCTGGCAATCTCTAATAATTCCCAGGGTAGTTTTTTTTGTTCTGTGTGAAACAAGGAAATCTTTATTTTGAGTCATTTAAGCGTTTGGGGTGAGTAACGAGCACGGGCATCAGTAATGGTTCCTTAGTTAGTATTTATTTTAGGAGAATCTCTTCTGTGTTTAAACACTTTCTATAAATTGTAGCATTGTAGTTATAAATAATGTATTCATTTATTCAGTCATTGGATATGTATTAGTTGAAAACCTACTAAGTGTTTAAGTTGCTCTGAGAGTTGGGGTGAGACAGCCACTTACCAAATAAGTACATAATATGGCAGGTGGTGATAAAATGCTGTGAAGAAAAATAAAGAAGAGTAAGTAGAATAGAGTGTTGGGGAGATGAGAGCACAGGAGGTGATAATGGAAGGCCTCTTTGATAAAGTGACATCTGAGTAGAGACCTGAAGGAAGTGAGGGGGTCATGCAGATAATCTGGAAAAAGAGTTTTCTAGGCAGTGGGATGAGCTATGCTAAGGCCTTGAGGTTGAATCTGTTGGCAAGTTCTAAGAACAGCAGGGAGACCAGTGTGGCTGGACCAAAGAGAGCAGGGGCGAGGGATGGAAATGAAGTCAGAGAGATGGAAGGAGGAGGGGGATCAGATTGGTCCATGTAGACCTCAGTGAGGACTTGGGTTTTTCTTTGGGTGAGACTGAGTGAGTTAGGAGACCCTCGAACAGTTCTGAGCAGAGTTGTGACATGATTTACCATAGTTTCAAAGGATCACTCAGTCAGCATTGTGGAGAATAGACTGTAGGGAACAAGGGTGGAAGCAGGAAAACCAGGGAGAAGGCTGTTGTAATGGTCAAGACAAGAGAAGATGCTGGCTTGGACCAGGATGGTAGCAGAGCAACTGATGGAAGGTGTTTGCATTCTGGGTACATTTCCAAGGAATTGCTTCTAGGACTTGCTGATGGGTTAGAAGCAGGGAGTGAAAGAAAGGGGAATTTTGGATACCTCCAATTTTATTTAGCAACTGGAAGGATAGGATGTCATTTCCTAGCATGGGGAAGAGTATAGAAGCAGTGGGTTTGGGGGTAGGAGGGAGTCAAGCATTTTGAACATGTTAAGTTTGAGATGTTTCTTAGACATCTTGTTATGAAGACATTTATTATGCCCATTTTACACATGGAGTAAAATGAGGTATAGAGAGGTGAAGAAACTTGCCTGAGATTGTATAGCTAATAAGTGGTTGATCCAAGATTTAAATTCAGGTCTTGTTGATGCTAGAGTCTGTTCTATCCACAGTGATCCTTCCTCTTTACATTAGGCTGACATACATGCCAGTAAAATAATGTATCTGGTTTTCATTTCTTAAATATTTATGATTTCTCATTATGGGATAATTTTTTGCATTTTTAAACATGGCTTTTGTTTAAGGGGGGAAAAAAACTTGTCCCAAATTTGGCCATTTATCAATATTATTGCAGGTAGCATTGCAAAAATGCTACTGAAAGATGAACAAGCATGTTCTATGATTATGGCATTCATTCATTCACTCAACAGAATCATTGGATGCTCACTATGCGCTAGGCATTGTGTAGGTTTGGGGATGTGGGGTACAAGTTCCTCTCCTTACAGAGCTCCCAGGAACAGACTACTTCCATTCCAGAGAAAAAAGGAATATTTATTTTCCCTCACTTCATCTAAAGCCATCCTCATTGCCTGTTACAGGATTGATTTTTCTCAGAATGACTGGTAGAAAGAAATCTATTGCATTTAGGAAAGACAACCACAAAATAGTCTGATGCTAATATATTTCTCAAAGGCTGGATTACTTATTCTTATTCATGGTCAGTGGTTACCCTCAGTTAAGAAACAAAACTTGAAAGTTAATTCCTTTTAAGATTAAGTCCAAATGTCCCCACTTAGAAATAATCAGAGTGGCAGGTGCTCCACAGGAGGCAGTACGTTCTAGTTGAGAGGGTTAGACAAGGAGTTAGGAGGCTTGAGTTCTGGCTCGAGCTCTGTTCCTCTAGCTCTGTGATCATGGATGCATATGGATCATATGGATGCATCATCATGATTTAAGAGTCCCTTATTGGGAGAATGAAGAACACCATGGACACAAGGAAAGTATTAGCCCGAGAGGCAGAAAGGGCCACATAAACCAGAGACTGCATCAGCCTGAGACCAGAAGAACTAGACGGTGCCCGGCTACCACAAATGACCGCCCTGACAGGGAACACAACAGAGAGTCCCTGATGGAGCAGGAGAAAAGTGGGGTGCAGAACTCAAATTCTAGTAAAGAGACCAGACTTAATGGTTTGATGGAGACTGGAGGGACCCTGGAAGACGTGGCCCCCGGGCTCTCTATTAGCCCAAAACTAAAACCATTCCCAAGGCCAACTCTTCAGACAAAGATTAGATTGGACTATGGGACATAAAATGATACTCGTAAAGAGTGTGCTTCTTAGCTCAAGTAGATACTTCAGACTAAATAGGCTGCTCCTGTCCAGAGGTGTAATGAGAAGGCAGAGAGGATCAGGAGCTGGTTGAATGGACACGGGAAATCCAGAGTGGAAAGGAAGAGTGTGCTGTCACAGTATAGGAAGGACAAATAGGGTCACAAAACAATGTATGTGTAAGTTTTTGTATGAGAGACTAACTTGAATTGTAAACTTTCACTTAAAGCTCAACAATAAAATAAATCAATTAATTAAAAAGAAAAAAAAAAGAGTCCCTTATTGATAGATCAAGGAGCTCTGGTGGTGCAGTGGTTAAGCACTTGGCTGCTAACCAAAAGGTTGGTGGTTTGAGTCTACCAGCCACTCTGCGGGAGAAAGATGTGGCAGTCTGCTTCTCTAAAGATTAAAAAAACCAGAGAAACCCAAAACCATTGCCATTGAGTTGATTCCAACTCACAGTGACCCTATAGGGCATGGCAGACCTGCCCCATAGGGTTTCCAAGGAGCAGCTGGTGAGTTCGAACTGTCAACTTTTTGATTAGCAGCCTGAGCTCTTAACCACTGCACCACCAGGGATTACAGCCTTGGAAGCCCTATAGGGCAGTTCTGCTCCATCTTATAGGGTCGCTATGAGTTGGAATCAACTCAGCAGCAGCAGGTTTTTGATTATTAATAGATCTTTGCGTCTCTGATTGATAGATACAGACCCTTGTCCTGGAAATTCGTTCCTTTTTCCCTAGTCCCATCTTGATCTCAGAAGACTTTTCCCCTTCCAAGTCCTGTGACTAAAAATGAATTTTCAGGTCAAATGACTGAGTTTACTTGGATTAAATTCCTGTAATGGCTTAGCTCCTGGCTGGAGTTCCAGCAGACAGGGGCAGAGATTGACAGCATGTTATGTAATGGTCCTTGGGCAAAGGGGCTGCGGAAGGGGCTGGCTGCCATTGCGAGTCATGGCAGTAAAATCTGAGGTTATTTATTACTTTTGCCTTTGTGAGACGAGACTGAATGCCCTCCTGGTTTACTAGGAGAGCTGATGCAATTTCCAAGCAGCCTGGGATGGGTTTGGTTTCTCAAGCCAACAAAGAATGAAAAGTTTGTTAGGGAAAGAGAGCCCTTGTATAGTAATTGTTTTTCCATTCCCCACTCCCTGCACTTGAGTTTGTTTGTTTACCATTTTTATTAATGTTTATCACATACTCTGGTATCGGAGCCCAAACATAAAACTAACAGAGGCCCTACTTTGCCCCTGGAAAGTGTCATATGATGGTCATTAAGTTTGTTGAATGAACTTATTTGGAAGCATTGACCGATAAGACTTAATATAAGAATATCATACCCACATTTTAAAAGAATTTAAATGCCTACATTTGTAGGGAGTAGGAAGGACTAGAAAAATGTCAGTAACTTTTTCTTTTTTTCCAATGCCTCCTACTGTTGCTTCTGATAAAATAAATTTTTAGAAAATTGGCAGAGAGGAAAGGCAAATTTGGCAAATGAGGATTAATTGTTTTGAGATTTCAATCAGAGCATCACCTATTGACCTTACATATAGTTCTTTGACTTTCTGGCAAATCGTCAGTGACTAAACATCTTTCTTTCTCTTCTTTTTGATGAATTTGGTAGTTAAGGCAGTTCTGCATCAAGCACTTCAGTATTCAGAACCATGATGTCAGATTATACAACCTCTTACTCAATTAAGAAAAGAAAATATTAATAGAGAAGGATAGGGGCAAAGGCTCTTACACGTTTATTGATTGTTTTATAGTAAATAGACACCAGTTTCTGCTTTGGTATTAGTCATTGTAGGAGAAATATTCTTTATGAAATTGCTGCTGGGATGCTAAATGAAATCTATGAAATATGACTTTAATGCCTGTTAGGATAAAATCTTCCTGAAAAATTACTTTTAGTATCTTATTTTTTGACCAGGTCATAAAAAAGGGATGATATTTAGTGGAAATATATTTCATTTGTAGAATGCTAGAAGAAAGAAGTTTCATAGGAAATTGTTGTCATATGTAATATACTTTTCAAATTCAGTAGAATGCTTTTGGGATTACGAATATTGACGACATAAAGTGTGGCAGAAGGGTTGAACTCTGTCCACCTTCAGCTTTGTTGAGAATATTATCAACAACAATTTTACTTTCCTGTCTCTCTTCAAATTTTTTCTTCTAGTCTTTCTTTGGGTTTTGTGTTCTGCTTAAATTGTATAAATATATATATGTGCATTTGTTATAGACAGGGTTGAAATTTACTTCTCTGAAGAAGTGTAAGTAACAATTCAATAAAGTTAGCTAGAATTTTGTAGACATCACCATACAGACAAAGACTCCAGTGGAGATACTTTTATAGGCCTGACTTTATTTGGAGAGCAATTTTCCTAGGGACTATTACCTCCTAATTAGTAAGAACAATGTATTAGTCATCTCTGTGTGTCTAGCACCCACTATTTTCATTCCATAAATATTTATCGAGCACCTGCTGTTTTAGGAGCAGTAGATTCGGCAGAAGGAGCCCTGGTGGCACAAATGGGTAAGCACTTAGCTGCTAACTGAAAGGTTGGTAGTTTGAGCCCACTTAGCGGCTCTGTGGGAGAAAGACTTGGTGATCTGCTCGCATAAAGATTACAGCGTAGAAAACCCTGTGGGGCAATTCTTATCTGTCACATGGGGTCACTATGAGTCAGAATCAACTCTACGTCATCAAACAGGAAGGGATACAGCAGTGTACAAACCAGATTTTAAAAAATCCTTGCCAATGGGAACTTACTAGAGAGCTTGTATTTTGAATGAGTATTATTTTATGTATGTAAGAATTACAGTTACGTAAATATATAGCGTATCAGATGGTGATAAGTGTTCTGGAGAAAATAAAGCAGGGATGGGGGTGGGGGGGTCAAGGAAGATTTCACTGAGAAGATAAGATGACATTTAAACAGAGGAGGTTAGAAAGCAAGCTATGTAGGTATTGGGGATGAGAGCATTTCAGGAGAGGGAACGCTGATTACAAAGGTCCCAAGTCAAGAACAAGCCTAGAGTGTTTAAGGGACAGTGAGACTACTAGGAGGAGAGATGGTAGGGTTTGGGGGCTCAGTCATGTGTGATGTCATGGGCCACCATATGGACTTCAGCTTTTACTTTGCATGAGATGGGAGCCATTGAAGGTTCTTGAATAGACTATGTTGATCTGAACTGAATATTCCTTTAAAGAAAACCTGAAAAACCATGATCTCTGGTTTTGGGCGCATTTATTTGTATAGTGTTTGATTACGTTGGGTTTTGTGGGGTGTGTGTGTGTGTGTGTGTGTGTGTGTGTGTGTGTGTATACAGGGCCAGGACTGCGCTGAGAGGAGTAAGGCCCAACTCTGAGAATGATGCCTCCTAAATTTTGCACCCTAGTCCCTGCCCTGCCCTGTGTGTCTGTGGGGAGGTGGAGTGTCATTGTTTTAATTTGTAAATAACTCTATGAATAAAACTTAGCTTTGGCTAATATTGTAATTTGTAGCTAGCAAACAAAGTAGATATCCTGTACCATAGATGGCTTCTATTGTTGGAACAAGGAAGAAGCCAATGTAGCCAATGAATAATGTGTGGTTCTTGCCTAATATTGGCTTAGAGCTCTTGACATAGTCCAGAAGAATAAATACTAGAGGAAGGCAAGCCCCTTCCTTCTGTGGTTTCAGAAAGGAAAAGCTGTAAAATGAGATAACCACCTGGTGCAGGGTGTGACTAAGCTTAGAAATCAAGATGTCTGACGATAAATCATTATATTTTCAGTTTACCCACGAATTTTGGACTAGTACATCATTTAAATTATCAGGCAGTCTCAATTTCAGCACGTTATTTAAACTAGAGACAAGTGCTCTGGGACAGAGATCACATGCAGATATGCCTACTGTCAAAATCTCAGCTGCCATCCTAGCTTAGTCTTCTGTGATATGTACCAGGCTGTGTTAAGTTTTCTGAAACCAGACAAAATGGAGGGAAGAGATGAACTCATTGGACATGCAGACCCTTGGAGCCGTGGGGAGTGACAGGCACACACAGCAGATTCTTCCGAAGGCCTGGGGCTGTATTAAAACATGCACAGATAACGTTTCCATTGTTGTTTTTGCTTCTCTCTCTGCGTATCTGACAGCAGAGGCATAATTGCAGAATTGAACTGCACTGTTCCCCTCGGATCACGTTTGCGTAGATTGCATATTGTAAACTGGCCAACCAGAGACAGTATCTAATTTCACGACTGTTTACTACTAAGTAGGCTTTTTAAGAACCGAATGTTAATAGAGGTACGTGATAGCTAAAAATGTAGTCAGCCTAATTCTCCAACTTAGTTCATGATTCCCATTAAAATGAGAATTACTCGAGCACAGGAGTTTGCACCGTGTATAATTTTCTCCCATCTTTTTGGCAGTTCACTCCATCAAACGTGATCATGTCATGGTTTTTTTTTTTTTTATTTTTTATTTTATTGTACTTCAGGTGAAGGCTTACAGAACAAATAGTTTCTCATGAAACAGTAGTACACATGTTGTTTTATGACATTGGTTAACAACCCCA
>NW_004443967.1:5327409-5400823 GCF_000243295.1 Trichechus manatus latirostris | reverse complement strand
TCTTAGACGGCTGCTCACAGGCTTTTAAGACCCCAGACACTACTCACCAAGGTAGAATGTAGAGCATTGTCTTTATAAGATGTGTCATGCCAATTGAGCTAGATGTTCCCCGAGACCATGGTCCCCAGAGCCCTCCACCAAGCAATTCAGTCCCTCAGGGAGTTTGGATGTGTCTATGGGGCTTCCAGATCATGTCATGGTTTTTAATGTCACGGTTTAATAGATCCTCTTAAGCAATTTCAGGTAACATTCTTCCTCAGTTTATAAAGAAAACAATTAGAATTGTCACCTGGGTCATTTGTACATATGGACAGCTGTCATCAACATCACTCATCTACCTTTCCTGGCCCATCCTACCTTTAACTGCCAAATAATTTTTCTACAACTTGGCCTTGATTGCTGGCTCCTTTATGAGACACACTTATTTTTTTTAGGGAGAGGAGGGAGTGGCAGGGGAGGTGTCTTGTCTTGAATAATAACCTTCGTTGCATTATAGAGATTTATGTACTCTTAAAAATTGTATCTTGTGTTCTTAAGAAGGCAGCATTTTTCAGCTACCATTTGTTGAGTCCTCACTGCATACCAGCTAGGGTGAAGCAGTACAGAATTGTAGTTATGAGCACCGCCTAGAGCCACACTGCCTGCGTTCAAATCCCAGTTCTGCTGATTATAGCTGAGTGACCTTGGGCAAGAGCCCTCGCCTCTCTTTCTTCATATATAAATAGCAAGTATCTCATTTGATGAGTTAATACAGAGAAAGAATTTAGAACAATGTTTGGCACACAGTAAACAGAGAATATTAGTAACTAGTAATTACTATTTACAAACATTATGATTTCATCCTAACATATGAGATTTATGTTGTTGCTGTTAGTTGCTGACAAGTGGATTCTGGCTCATGGTGACCTCATGTGTGCAACCCCATGTGTGCAGAGTAGAACTGTGCTCCATAGCGTTTTCAAGGTTGTGACCTTTCGGGAGCAGATTGCCAGGCTTGTCTTCCAAGGTGCCTCTGGGTGGGTTCGAACCACCAACCTTTTGCTAGTAGTGGAGTGCTTAACTGTTCACACCAGTCAGGGACTCCCATGAGGCTTATATTATCCCCATAATAAAGATAAGTAGAGTGAGACTCAGGGAAGTTAAGCAACTTGCCCAAGGTCACACAGCTGGTAAATGGCAAAGCAGAGTCTCGGACCTTGGTCTGTTGGACTGCACTACGTGTCTTGCCCATTTTTAAATTTTAACGTGGTGCCTCATACCTAGTAGGCACTTAATAAAGATTTCTTGAGTTGAAATTATGAGGCAGCAGAGTATATGAAAAGAGCATGAAGTTTAGAGTCAGACAGACTTGAATGTGGATTTTGCCTCTGCCTCTTAGCAGCTGTGTACATTTCACTACATAACTTGAATACGCCTAGCCTCAGAGTACTAACTACTCCGTAGAGTCAGGGGATTAAATGTGATAGCCAGTGTCAGTTGCCTAATGTATGGCAAGTGCTTGATAAGTATTAATTCTTTCCCTCACCGCCTTTAGTATTGCCATCTTTTAAATCATTGTCATTTTGTTAATCAAGATGAAATGCTGTGAGAGTCATTCTGATTAGAGGAGTTATCAACCTTTAAAAAAAAATGCTGGTCATTGGTAATCTGGTGATGTCTGTGAAACATGAGGGGGCAGTCTTGTGCTAGGGCATGATTTAGACGTTTGAGCAGACCCCTTCTTCATTTCACCTTGCTGTTCCCGGAAATTATATTGATCAAAGATTGGGTTGCGTTAACCAGCATTCTCTTTCAAAATACGATGTCACAAAAAGCTCCTATCACTGAGTTTGTTTAATCTGATTGTTTTTCTTCCGATATAGCTTAAATCAGCCAGCATTGAGGAAAAAGGAGCTTTGGCTTAGGGGAGGAAATATGAAGGAGAGGTAGTTTTTAAGATACAGCGATAGGTCTAAGCAGGAACTAAAGTAGCATAAAGGAGTATGGGTAACCAAGGACCTATAAGAAAAATGAGGTAGATAATTTACAGTCAGAACAATCCAGATTGGATAATTAACCCTTAAATAACATTTGACTGTAACAGTAGGCTGCTTTTCCCTACCGGATCTCGTGGGAGAAATCCATCTACACAGAAAAATTTCCTTCCTATAACAGGGCTGTAAAGTCCCTGTGATTAAAATACACCACTTTCTAAAAATTCAGAACAACATGAAGTCAGTGATAAATTGATGTAGTCTAGACTTCAGTTTTATTTAAAAGGAAACTGAAAGCAGTGGAAAAGTTTGCATAATTTCTTCTTCAATTTCCTTGGAATCCACCCTTTTTGTAACAATTCTGCTGTCTTGTACCTGTCTTCAAATTTCATACAAAATCTTCGGATTTAACATGTCACATGATAACCTTTTATAAACCCATGGAGTCAATGTCTCCTTCTCCTGATACGGCTGTGGTATATACAGTAAAGAATGGGAAGGGCTTGTGCCTGGGTCTTTGGGTATATGTCCCAGTTGAATTAATCATGTTGAAATGCCAGGATTGGAAGGCTGAAATGCATTTTGTTGAACTAATAAGCCCTGCAGTAACAATTTTTACAAATGCTCATAAGTCACCCTTCTCTTTACTCCACCAAGAAAGAAATCAATCAACTTGCCTAGATGTATACCTATTACTTTGTATGTCCTTCTGCTACTATGTTGTTGGTATTAGTTGCCATTGAGTCAATTTGGACTCATGGCAATCCCAAGTGTGTCAGAGTAGAACTGTGCTCCATAGGGTTTTCAAGGTTGTGACCTTTCAGAAGCAGATCATCAGGCTTGTCTTCTGAGGCACCTCTGGATGGGTTCGAACCCCCAGCCTTTTGGCCGGTAGTCGAGAGCTTAACCGTTGCACCACCTTCTGCTACTAAAACTCCCTATTTATTGAATAGATAAATTTATTGACTAGGATAGATAGGAGGAGCTTCAGCACTCCAGGGAATTTTTGAATTGTGACCATCATCCTTTCTTTCATATTCTTGATGTATTTTTATGAACCACCATTAGCAAGGGACTCTTAATCTGGTCTGATTGCCTCTTCATTCAGCTAAAATTGGTGATAAACACATATTTACAAGGACATAATAAAAAATACGTGAAGCATAAAACAAACTAGAAGATTTTAAGAGTGATGTCACGGAATCAAAGAAGCTGGCCCTTGGTCAGCTATGCTCTTAAAGGTTGGCAGGATCAGGTGGGGTGAGGAGGGAAACGTTAGTTTATAATAATGCTAGACACTCACATTTATTACTCTTGGTTCGGATGTAGTAATGTGATATGAAGCACTCTAAATTTTGTGAAAGGATGAATTGAGAGATCTGATCAGAGAGAACAAATGTTCTATTTTCTCTTCTGCTTTTGGTATAATTTGGATGTTGTACCTAAATGGCATGACTGTTTCTCACCTATTTCCTTTGAAAAAGATCCTAAACTGGAGTCATGACATGTCTATACAGGCAGAGTTGATAAAATGGTGGTGGAGGGGGAGCTGTCAGGTAAGTTTCCTTCTCAATATAAAATTACATGACATTTCTGGGTTCCATCCAGACATCTGCAAACCTAGATTGGTATCTTAGAGTAAAAGATACATAAATGCAAACACATACCAAATTTTCCCAGGGCGTGTCAGTCAGGGGGTACAAGTGTGGGTGTATTTGCATAAATCTACTGATTTTGCTGGCTCAGTGGCCCTCACCTGACAAACTGGAAGACCTCAGCCTTTTCCTCTCTCTAAGTCTCTCTCCAGCTTTTCTGGGAGAGCCAAGGAAGAATCTCATATGTTCTGTGAATAAACTTACCACGTTCCAGCATAAGCTCCTTATTACACTGTCCATTGCCCACAAGCTACGGTAAAACCTGTGAAAGCTGGAACCTCTGTAAGGTGGAAACCCGTCAGAAGGAAAACTCAAGTATTTTCCACTAAAATGAGCAATAAAAAAGTGGTAAGACTGCACTCTGTCAAAGGCAGAAAACTTGTGAGACCTGGAAAAACAAGGTAGTCCTGTCAAATTTCGGCTCTCAAGGTTTCACTGTACTTTAAAATAAGTAGCTTTCATTCACAGAATGAAGCAGCACATGGCTGCTAACTGCAAGTTTGGAGGTTCAAGTCCATCCAGAGGTACGTCCGAAGAAAGGCCTGGTGATCTATTTCTGAAAAGTCAGCCATTGAAAATCCTATGGAACACAGTTCTACTCTGACACATATGGGGTCACCATGAATCAGAATCAACTCAGTGGCAACTGGTAGTATCCTTAGAATGCCTGTTGCCAGGCCCTGTGCCAAGTGCTTTATTACATTACTTCATTTATGAATGAATGACTTCTTACAACCACCATTGGGGCAAACACTAGCATTTCCACTTTACAGATAAAAAAACAAAGGCACTGAGATTAAATACTTATTAAGTGGCATTTCTCAGAATCACTCATTTATTAATTCAATGAATATTTTTTGGGAACCATGTTCCAGGCGCTGTTGTAGTGCTGGGCTGTAGCAATAAACACACTTAGGGACCTCTCTTCTCAAGGGTTTGTAATCTGTTGGGGGAGGAGAGGGTGGATGGAGACAGATAAAATACAAATAAGCAAACAAAAAAGATAATTTCAAGTAATGTTAAGGGCTGTGAAGGAAGTAAACCGGGGTCATGCAAAAGAAGATGAGTAGTGCGGATGGGCAGGAGCCCTGGTGGCACAGTGGTTTAAGAATCTGGCTGCTAATCAAAAGGTCAGCAGTTTGAATCCACCAGCTGCTCCTTGGAAACCCTATGGGGCAGTTCTACTCTGTCGTATAGGGTCACTATGAGTTGGAATTGACTCAACGGCAATGGGTTAGTGTGGCTAGGCAGCTTTGGCAGTGTCTGGGAAACCTTTTTTGAGGACTCTTTTGAGCTGAGATCTGAATGAAAAGGAGCCAGCTGCGTGAAGATCTTGAGTGTTGCAGGGAGAGAGAACAGCAAGTATAAAGACCTCGAAGCAGAAAGCATGCTGGTGTGTTTCAGGAAGAGAAAGAAGGTCATTGTGGCTGGTGTATAGTTAGCAGTGGGGAGAGATTCAGAGAGAAGGCTGGAGAGGCCGTCAGGGCCCAGGCCAGGAAGGATCTCATGGGTCGTGGTAGCAGAGTTCGATTTTAACTCTCACAGGAATGAAAATCCCTGGTGCATTTTCAGCAGGGGGCATGATATGATCTGACTCATACTTTAAAGCTTCACTTTTGCTGCTTTGTGGAGAGTTGGTTATAGGTAGGCAGGAGAGAAAGCAGGGAGAACAACCGGGATGTTTTCTCAGTGGTGTAGGGGAAAGAAGATGGCAGCTTGGAGGAGGGTTGGGCAGTGGTGGGAGGACAATTGGATGGATTGATTGCATATTTTGGAGGTGGAGTTGGTAAGATTTGCTGATGGAGTGGATGTAGACTGGGAGGGCAAGAGAGGAATCAAGGATGATGTCTAGATTGTGGGCTGAGCACTGGGGGAGGGTTGTCATTCTCATTAGGGAAATAGGGAGACAGAGAGAGCAAGTCTTGGAGTGGAGTAACACCAGCGGTTCTGTTTGGACGTGTTAATTTGAGATGCCTCTGAGAAATCTCAGACTAGGGGTCAGGCAGGCAGCTGGCTCTATGAGGGGCCAAGGTGGGAACTTTAAATTGGGGATTTGTCAGCATAAAGCTTGGTGACATTACCTAGGAAGACAGTATAGATGGAGAAGACTTTAACATTCTCTATAGCAATGCTACTCAAAAGTGGTCCACAGCCTAGTCTGTCACTGGTCCACAATTAGATAAGAATAGAAATTGAAAGTACTCATCAGAAAGTTTTATAGCAGTTTTATAGCAAATGCATGATCAGTGGGCTCGTATTTTGTATGCCTTTTATTCCATCGTTTTTGTAATTCATTTTTCTTGTATTTTCCAATAGTGTGGGTCTGCAGTGGATTGACAATTAAAAGAAAAACAACTGATCCTTCTCCCCAGATAGGTTGAGGAACGTTGCTCTGAAGTTTAGAGGTTGAGCAGATAAAGAAAAGGTAGAAACAGAGGTTGAGAAAAAAATGGCAGTGGGGTAGAAGGAAAAACTGAGAGATTTGAGCCCAGTCTGTCTGACTCTGAAGCTCTAGTATGTTGCTGTACTTTTACATTGCCTCATCCCTAGGGATTGTCCCCATAATGAGGCACGTGACGTAACACTGATAGAGCTTCGCTCAGGTGATGTCTCTGGGTCTCCCAAGTTGGTCTCCCAGGAGACCAACCTCTGTTGTCAGGAGGGTTGCTTTCCCACTGGTCCTTAACAGAAATGAGAAGACAACATTTTGTCTCACTTGTCACCTGAGTCTCCAGAGAAGCCTTATTTATGTCCAGTGTTTTATAAAGTCCTTCCAGAGAGCAACTCCATCAGCTCTTTCTTCTTTTACGTCAGCCCCTCTTTTTATGGAGGTCAGACCTTGCCCTTGTGGCAGGGCTGAGGAACAGGGCCATCCTGTCTTCCATTTCCCAGCATCACCCTCTCCCTGCATATTAGCACACAAATAAGGATCTGAGATGGGGAGGAGGAGGCCGAGTGAGGCAGCTGACAGCCTCGCTCAGCCGGGCCTGCTCATTAACACAAACTTTTAGGTTTTTGTTTTTTAAAATGTATTATTGACTAACACAGTAACTTCCCTGAATAGCTTTGAAAGGGGGTGGACTTGATTTTTGGAGGCTTAAGAACTCCTCATGCTTTGGAGAAAGAAAAAATAAAGAGAAGACAAAGAACTAAAATTTTACTCATTATACCACTTGGGCTGATTTACAAACGAGTTTAAAAACAAATTATTTTACAGAAAGCTCCAAGATGGTTTAATCTAATTTATGCAAGAAATCTGGTGGTGTATTTGAGTCTGGCAATTTGAACTTCAAAAGGTACAAGTGGTTCCACAATTGACCTTTAGTTTTACTGAGTTCTAAAACATAGATGACATCTTTAATAGCTGATTGAACCACTTAATCTGAGAGTGTTTTCATTAACTCAGGATTTGTTGTCTATAAGACTGATAGTATCCAGATTCTATTGCCCAAAAATCAACACCAATGGAATATAAATTCTTAATTCTAGAAATTCTTAGATCTTCATTTTTAGACAAAATTACCTTGAAACTGCTTTTTCTAGTTGCTTTAATTCTGGTTTAACTACATTAGTGGTACTACTTACACACTAGCATATAATAAAAATAATAGTAGTAGTAGTAGTGACAGCAATTATAAAAGTATACTACTTAGTTGTTATTGTTAGCTGCTGTTAAGTCGGTCCTTGACTCATGGGAACCCCACATGTTACAGAGTAGAACTGCTCAGTAGGGTTTTCTTGGCTGTAATCTTTATGGAAACAAATCTCCAAGCCTTTTCTTCTGTGGAGCTGCTGGGTAGGTTCAAACTGCCAACCTTTCAGTTAGCAGCAAATTGCAAAACCACTTGTGCCATGCAGACTGCGACTTAACAGTGGTAAATGGTAATAATGATAAAAACTAACATTTATTAAGATATGTGTGCCAAGCAATATTCTAAACTTTTCACACAGATTAATTTATTTAATCTTCACAACAACCCTTGAGGTACATATTATTATTACCCCGTTTGACAGAAGAGAAAACTGAGGCACAGCGAAGTTAAATAATTGGCTCAGAGTCACTGAATTAGGAAGAGTTTTTTTTCATATTCTGTGTGCTGGTCTGGATATTCTACTTGTGGAAGCAGGTGATATGAAGAGTGCAGTGATGGTGTTTTTGGTTTTGTTTTGCTTATAAATGATAGGAAATAAGCTCAAATCATGCAGTGATGGCACAAAGATAAATTGTATCTCCTCTCATTTTTGTGGATGGAGGTCCCTAGTGTCCTTTTGACAGTTGCTAGTCATTAGAGATACGGTAGCATTTTGCAGTTAACTACTTTTGCAATATTTAAAGTGAAAGCAACACAGCAATTTAAAATATTCAAGGACTTTCAATGAACACTTAGTGGAGTCTTTATTTTATAATGTGGAAATAGAGTACTTTTTGATGTATCTTAAAACATTCATATTTCATAAGAAGGGAATCAACTTGAGAAAACATAACTTTCTACCAAAGTTAGCAAAATCTATGAGAATTAGGGGTAGGAAAATTCTTCTTTGCCCTAATTAAAAAAAAAAAAACAAACCCGTTGCTGCTGAGCCAATTCTGACTCATAGTGACCCTACAGGACAGAGTAGAACTGCCCCATAGGGTTTCCAAGGAGCAGCTGGTGTATTCAGACTGCTGAGCTTTTGGTTAGCAGCTGAACACTAACCACTTCACCACCAGGGCTCCCTTTGCCCTAATAGTAACCCTAAAAGTTGTTATTAAATATAGAGAGTCTGCAAGTTATGAATAGCTTGTGTTTTATGTATTTGACAAAAAGGTAATTATTCTGTACTTATGTTTGGGGGTGTCTTTTTCATCTCAACAGTATCATAAACAACTTTCCATGACAATTAAAGCGTCTATAGGATTCTTTTTTATATTGTGGTAAAAATGTATATAACAAAATATGTGCCATTTCAGCATTTTTTACCTGTATAATTCAGTGACATTAATTGTGTTCAGCATGTTGTGCAACCGTCACCATTCTCTGTTGCCAGTTTTTTCCATCACCTTTAAAAGAAACTCAGTACCCCTTAAGCAATGATTCCCTCTTTCCCCCTCCCTCCTGCCCTTGGTAACCACTATGAACTTTAGTCTCTATACATTTACCTATTCTAGATATTTCATGTACGTGGGATCATACAACAATAGTTATCCTTTTGTAACTGACTTGTTTCACTCAGCATAATGTTTTCAAGGTCCATCCATGTTGTAATGTGTATCAGGACTTCATTTCTCTTTAAGGCTGAATAGTGTTCCATTCTATGTATATACCATATTTTGTTTATCCATTTATTTGTTGATGGACATTTAGGTTGTTCCCACCTTTTGGCTATTGGGAATACTGCTGCAATAAGCATTGGTGTACAAATACCTGTTTATGTTCCTACTTTCAGTTCTTCTGGGTATATATCTAGGAGTGGAATTGTTGAGTCATATGGTAATTTTTTGTTTAACTTTTTGAGGAACTGCCGAACTTGTGTTTTCCACAATTTTACCATCCCACCAGCAATGAATGAGGGATCAACTTTCTCCACATTCTTGCCCACACCTGCTGTTTTCCTTTTTGTGTTTTAAATCATAGCCATCCTAGTGGAGGTGAAGTGGTATTACAGGATTCTTTTTATGGCTACATAGTATCCAATGTATAGATATACCATAATTTAAAGGCATTTTGCCAACTTGTCTACTCAAAAGGCTGCATCATTTTGAATGTCCACTAGCATTACATAAGGGTGCCCTTGCAATTTCTGGATTTTAACTTAAAAAAATCTGTCGGTTGTTTGTGGGGGGGAAATAATCTTATGTATGAATTTATATGATTTTGGTTAGTGATGAATATGGTCTTTTTTCATATACTTCATTTTGTCAATTGCCTGATTTTCTTTTTTTAGGGGGGGTGTTCCTCCTTTTCTTTTCCTAAAGATATAACAATTTTTCTGATATATTTATTTACAGTTTTCAGCAGGTCTTTTGATTTTAAATCTAGTGCTCTTTCATTACTTTCAAGGATTCATATTAAGAATACACCTGTTGAGGTGGTGTCTAGAAGAATTGTTCAGGGTGATTTGTAAGTAGTACACCACTGCTGTTAAGTGGTTTCCAAAGCACTTAAGACGACATCTTCCCTGATTTTCAGTCTATGTATCACTCCAGAAAAGCAGAACTTTTTCTTATTTCAAAGGTCAGCTTCCATTTAGGCTCTGTCCAAGTTACTATCCATTTCTAATCAGTGCAGTTCTAATTTTCTGGCAAATCTAAGTCTTAGGTGGCAGTCCCTTCCCTCCATACCCACAATTTTCCATTTTAACGAGTCCCCTAGGAGGATGTGTAGGAGGTAGGATTTAATAATACCCAGATTTCCTCCTGGGTAGAACAAGAAAGACTTCCAAGGGAAGTGGTAGAAGTCCCCTAGGATTACTTATTTCTATACAGTCCAAGCAAAAGTAACAGAAAATTTCCCTAAGAGAATGTAGGAAACGGGTAAAGCTTCTGCTAAAAACCTGTGCCTGTCCATTTATGTTTATGTTCCTACTTTACTTGTATGCACCATAAGCCACAAGTATGAAAAGCTTAAAATGTCTGTTTAAAATTAATTCTTACTAATAACTAACAAAATGGGTATTATTAAATTTTTGAGACACATGCTAGCATTTACCAGGCTTAGTTGAGAGTCATATAAACAGTGTATTAAACTGTCTACTGTTACTGTAAAAAACTCTCCATTTACAGCCTAGAAAACCGGTCTTCCCCTGTGTCTTATAACTGCCCACTGTATGTTCAGATTAAGACTTAAAAATTGGTGCTAACAGGTTCGTTGTTATTTCAGAAATAGCAGTCCTTATCCTAGCTGAGAATAGGGAGTCCATCCATTGTTTTCAAGGCCAGTATATTTATTGCTTCTTTTTTCCTTTATTTTTATCAATGGAAATATGCCCGGGCAAGAAAGGAGCCTAGTTGAGCTTCCTTTAGCCTAGTCAGGGTGTATTCATTTTATTTTCTAATGTCAAAGCAAGGACCTACCATCGCCTGAATGCCGGCTGAGTTGGCAGTGACCATCTGGATTGAAGTGGGAAACTGGTGTATCCAATGGATTCATGTTTTTGATGGCAAATATGTTTTCATGTGCTCATTTGTTATGCAGATTCTTTTGTTTCTCAATTTGTGATTAAAAAAATCAAGAAATTATTATAAAAACAATGCATGTATGATACCAAAAAAAAAAAAGTACTGGATGGGATTAACTAAAAAGAAAAAAGTACCGTACTCCAATTACTCTACACACCAGAAGTAACTACTTTTATACGATGCTGTGGTTCTGGAGGGTCATACTTAAAGTCTAAGTGGCTCTTTCTTCATTAGTTCCCTGTAGACCCTTCACTATGAAAGATGATTTTTTAGCAGATTTATTGTACTTCTATGCTCCTTTCTCATGCCTGGCATTTTATTATTGTTATTATTACTTACACATTTATTTGTCTATCCACCTATCTGTCTACCTATCTATTTACTTGCTTACTACTAATTTTAACTTTAAAAATTATGCTTTCACCCTACTTCCTTATTCTATCAACTCTAGACTCTAGGAATTCCCTAGGATCTAAGTTGAAGAACTTTTTGTTAGGGGCCGTCAAGTCAGCCACAACTCATAGCGACCCTATGTACAACAGAACGAAACATTGCCTGGTCCTGTGCCATCCTCACAATCGTTGTTATGCTTGAGCCCATTGTTGCAGCCATTGTGTCAATCCATCTTGTTGAGGGTCTTCCTCTTTTTCACTGACCAAGCATGATGTCCTTCTCCAGGGATTGGTCCCTCCAGATAACATGTCCAAAGTACGTGAGAAGAAGTCTCACCATCCTTGCTTCTAAGGAGCATTCTGGCTGTACTTATTCCAAGACAGATTTGTTTGTTCTTCTGGCAGTCCATGGTATACTGAATATTCTTTGCTGACACCATAATTCAAAGGCATCTATTCTTCTTCAGTCTTCCTTATTCATTGTCTAGCTTTCACATGCATATGAGGCAATTGAGAATACCATGGCTTGGATTAGGCACACCTTACTCCTCAAAGTGACGTCTTTGCTTTTTAAAACTTCAAAGAGATCTTTTGCAGCAAATTTGCCCAATGCAATATGTCGTTTGATTTCTTGACTGCTACTTCCACGGGTGTTGACTGTGGATCCAAGTAAAATGAAATCCTTGACAACTTCAGTTTTTTCTCTGCTTATCATGATGTTGCTTACTGGTCCAGTTGTGAGGATTTTTGTTTTCTTTATGTTGAGGTGTAATCCATATTGAAGGCTACAGTCTTTGATCTTCATCAGTAAGTGCTTCAAGTCCTCTTTACTTTCAGCCTGCATATTGCAAGTTATTAATGAGTCTTCCTCCAATCCTGATGCCGCGTTCTTTTCATATAGTCCAGTTTCTTGGATTATTTGCTCAGAATACAGATTGAATAAGTATGGTGAAAGGATACAACCCGATGCACGCCTTTCCTGACTTTAAACTAAGTAGTATCCCCTTGTTCTGTTTCAAATGACTGCCTCTTGGTCTACGTACAGGTTCCTCATGAGCACAGTTAAGTGTTCTGGAAGTCCCATTCTTCGCAGTGTTATCCATAATTTGTTATGATTCACGCAGCTGAATGCCTTTGCATAGTCGATAAAACACAGGTAAACATCTTTCTGGTATTCTCTGCTTTCAGCCAAGATCTATCTGACATCAGCAATGATATCCCTTGTTCCACATCTTTTTCTGAATCCAGCTTGAATTTCTGGCCGTTCCCTGTCGTGTACTGCTGCAACCGCTTTTGAATGATCTAGCATAATTTTACTTGTGTGTGATATTAATGATATTGTTCGTTAATTTCTGCATTCTGTTGGATCACCTTTCTTTAGAATGGGTGCAAATATGAATCTCTTCTTGTCGGTTGGCCAGGTATCTGTCTTCCAAATTTCTTGGCGCAGACGAGTGACAACCTCCAGCGCTGCATTTGTTTGTTGGAACATCTCAGTTGGTATTCCGTCAGTTCCTGGAGCCTTGTTTTTCACCAATACCTTGAAGAACTAGGGCCCCTGACTAGGGCCCACTCTATCTCCTGAACTCCATCAGCTCTATCGCTACTTTTACATTATCAAACTTTGGCATTTAATTCTAAAGTTACTGTGATTAACCTTACCACGCTTTGTCTAGAGGTTTATTCTGAACATGGGAAACTAGAGATAGAAATGCAATTCTATGTAACCAAACCTATGTATCTTTACCGAGAATGTTCAAGGCATCGAAATCAAATGGGTTCTCTTTTCTTATGTTCCACAATGAATTTGTTTCTATTCAGATAGTGACTTTCTTGTACTTGCTCTGCTTATCTTGGAGATTTTAGGAGCTTTTCTTTTTTGTGATGGAAGAATAAACATTACTTCTTCCTCATATTACTAAGATCTTTTAGTTCACAATTGTACTATCATTTGAAGGGAATCAATTCCTTTATTTGTCTTGAATAGAGTATGCCCCTGCTCATCCTGACCCCTCTATAAAAATAATAAGTCTACCTTCCCTTCCTCCATCATCCAGCATTCCCTGTCTTCCTTACTGTGCTTCAGTTTCTATCTCTTGTAGGTCCAACTAGTCTATGCATGAAACTGATATCTTTTTTTTCCCCTCAGATTAAAGGAATTTTTAGTTTTTTTAGCTATTAAAGGATATGAGTCCCTGGGTGGTGCAGTTAATGTGCTGATCTGCTAACCAAAAGGTTGGAATTTCAGGTTCACCCAGAGGCACCTCAGAGGAAAGGCCTGGTGATCTACTGAAAAAATCAGCCATTGAAAACCCTATGGAGCACAGTTCTACTGTGACACACATGGGGTCTCCGTGAGTCAGAATCAACTCAACCACAACTGGTTTATTCAAAGATAAAAGGGTTAGAGACCAGCCATATCTATTCACGTTAAGTCACCAAAAATGGTTGCCTATTGCTTGAACTTTGTTAATGTAGTTTCTGCATTTTTTCTTTTTAAACCAAAGAATTTTGTAATTATCTCCTCTCTGTAATTGACTGACTAGAGGGAATCTGGAGGACTGTTTTGTCCACATTTGTACATTTTTCCAAAGATGTACTAGTTGGCTTCAAACAAGTGACGTTGCTTCTCTAGATGTCTCAATTTCTCCCATCTCCCCTCTGGAAAGAGTTATGCCTTAATTTTTTTTTTTCATTCAGATATAATTCACATATCATAAAATTCATTCTTTTAAAGTATATAATGTAATGGTTTTAGTATATTAACAAGATTATGCAAATTAATTTTTTAATAAAAATTTTTAACATCCACAAAAGTAGATAAAATAGTAGAATGAATGTTTATATATCCACCACAGAGACTGAACAACTATAATGGAGCCTTTTTTACTAGAATGGTTCTGAGACTAAGCTAATGTCAGTGAAACTCTAGATTTTAAGAGGCGCGTGACCTTTGGAAATGCAAAATATTTTACGTGTGGATATGCAGTTTAAAAATCATTCCGTTTTTGCCACTATCTCCTACGACCATAATCATTCCAATCTCTGTATTGTGTCACAACCAATTTAGTGCTTTCTTTACTGGGCGGCTTTGAACACTCTCCGTTTTTAGTTTCTTTTGTGCATAATCTTGAGGTGTGAGATAAAAACTCTTGAAAAAAAATTTAGTAATATTTTTACCTGTTGATCATACAAGGTTAGAATGTTCCTTGAATTAGGAAGGACTCCACAAGCTATGAGCAGGGTCATTTGCAGGGTTAGGATCTGGGGCCTGGGGGATAGCAAGGTTACCAGGGATTTGGAATGAGAACTGCCATTGTGTTGAAACCAGGAAGTCAGGAACTGCGAGGGATGATGCAAGTCTCAAAGATTAAGATAGAGAAAGACCTAAAGTCCAACAGGTCAGAGGGTTTGAAAAAGTGGTTCCCTCAAGCTCTAACCAGGCCTGTCTGTCTTCTGCTCCCTTCTTTTATTCCATTTTGATGTCAGCCCCACAGATATGTGGGTTCACAGCCCGGAGATGAGTTTGGGACACACCAGTGTGCTTTCTTCCAGAGTTACTAGAATGTTCAGCAGCATATAGTTTGAAACTATTTCAGATAGGCGTGATTTAAAGCCTCCGTGCATTAAGTTGACTTTTTACAAGAGCGTGGCTATAAAGTAATATTTCTGTCTACATGTTGATCACTTAGATTTAAGGACATTTTATAATTTTAGACTACTGTGTCCTGTGTACTGCTAATCCCAGTGCTGTCCCTGGATTCTTGTTTAGATGGCTGTTACTGGATGTGCTATTTATTTTTTCTCAGCACATATATCTTCTTTATTATTTTTAAACAATGGTTAATGACTATGTATAATCATTGGTTTGATTACTTTTTAAGCAGGGACTCAAATGGTAGCTCAGGGTGGTGTTTTTTTAGTATATAACCCAGTTAGCCAGCTCAGTCATTTAATTTTTTGTGTCTGTTTGGCTTGGCATAAAAATCAAACCCTGAATGGCAGTGAGGATTAAATCACTGTGGTCCACTTATTACATTCTTATTTGTGAGGTCTTTCCTTAACACAAGCAGTATCTGTGTTTTATCTCATATCCTAGGGCCATCTATTCTTCACAGATAACAGATGGTGTAAGAGTAGACATCCGCACCAGTGCCTCCTGGTTCCTGGGAGGACACTTCAGGATTATGTAAATAGTTCTAGAAAAACCCCATCCCCTGTCAAAATCTTTTTTTTTGGTAGAAACTCTGTATCTCTTTCTGGGTACATTATTAAAAACATTCTCTCGTCAACAAGTTTAGATGTGCTCTGCTCCACAAATGGTGAGACAGAGAGATTTCCTTACTCTCCATTGATAAGGGATGTGCGGTTAGATATTTTGAGAGTGATATAGAGCTCGCATTCCTTCACCTAGTCGCCTTTATGCCTAGAAGCACACATACTATGTTGTCATAATTGTTTGACTATTTGATTCCCATTCTAGCTTTATAAATACAACTTTGACTTGACCACAGAAGCAATTTTATGAAAACATTTTTAGTTCTGAGATCAACACATTTATTTATGTAAACCAGTAAATCATGGGATGATTTCCAGTTGGCTCCCAAACCCTTGGAATATATTGAAAGTGGAAAAATTTTTGTTTCTGTCCAAAAGAAATGAAGGACATGTGAAAGGATTAATAACATTGACAAACCACTGGCCAAATTGACAAAGGAAAAGGGATGAGAAGATGCAAATAACCAAAATAAGAAATGAGATGGGTGACATCACAACAGAACCAACTGAGATAAAAAGAATCATAACAATATTATGAAAAATTGTACTCCAACAAATTTGAAAACCTAGAAGAAATGAATAAGTTTCTAGAGATACAGTACCTACCTAAACTAACACAAACTGAGGTAGAAAATTTGAACAGACCTGTAACAAAAGAAGAAATTGAAGAGATCATAGAAAAACTCCCAACAGCAACAAAAAAGCCCTGGCCCAGGTGGCGTCACTGAAGAATTCTACCAAACCTTCAGAGAAGAGTTGACACCAATTCTACTCAAACTATTCCAGAATATAGAAAAGGAAGGAATACCCCCAATTCATTCTATGAAGCTAGCATAACCCTGATACCAAAGCCAGGCAAAGACACCACTAAAAAAGAAAATTGCAGACCAATATCCCTCATGAATATAGATGTAAAAATTCTCAACAAAATTCTAGCCAACAGAATTCAACAGCCCGTCAGAAAAAGAATACATCGTGATCAAGTGGGATTCATACCAGGTATGCAAGGATGGTTCAACATTAGAAAATCAATCCATGTAATTCACCACATAAATAAACCAGGAATCACATAGTCCTCTCAATAGATGCAGAAAAGGCGTTTGATAAAATCCAACACCCTTTCCTGATAAAAACTTTCAGCAAAATAGGAGTAGAAGGGAAATTCCTCAACATAATTAAGGGCATATATACAAAACCAACAGCCAACATTGTTCTCAACTGAAAGAGACTGAAAGCATCCCCTTGAGAATGGGAACTAGACAAGGAAGCTTACCATTGAGTAGTAAAGATAAGACTTACCACTTTTGATAAACACAGTAGCCATGTAAAATAATCTAATGAGGATTCGATGCCATGATAAGTTATGCCTCAGGCAGGAAAGCACATAACCCTGTTATGTGGCTGGTGGTGTGGGAAGGCTTCTTCCCAGAGAGTTGAGCTGGGTCTCAGTCCATTGGAAGACTTGGAAAATAGAGAGGTAGGAGGGGGGCCTTCTAGAGAACAATGGTGGAGCAAAGTGTGGTTGTTGGGGCAATAGGGGAAGTGTTTGGGAGAAATGGAAAAAGACCAATTTGACTAGAATGGAGACTTTGGGAAAATGAGTTGTTGGAAATAAGATTGGAAAAGTGAGTTAGTACCATATTGCAGAGGGCCATGAGTCTAAGATTGTGGAGTTTGGACTTTGCTGTGTAAACAGAACACCATCTGGAAGGTTTTTGAGCAAGCAAGTCACACAACCTGAGTGGTATTTTGGGAAGATTTGGTGGGGAGCCAGGTACAGGATGAATTAGACTAGATGGCCAGGGTTGGAGCTGGGAATGGAGGCAGGAAGACCAGTTAGATAGTTACTGAATCCAGTCATTAAAGTTGCAGGGTCCTGAAATACAGAATTATTGGTGAAAATGCAAAGAAAGAATAGGATGCTGAAAACATTTTACTACAACAAGACAGCAGTGAAGGGGTATGCTTTCTAATATACGTGTTATTTGGCGCAAGTACCTGGTCTGTTACTGGGAGCAAACAAATCATTTAATTATAAGAAGACTGAATTTAGATGTTGTAAATTAATTTCCCATGTGCCACTTGTGTTCCTAGAGAACTGAAGAAAATAGGGTGTGACATCTCTAAAGGTTTATCTTACCAGCTTCCCGTTGAGTACATAAATAAGTAACTTCAGCCCAGCATGCTACAAGCGGCTGACTTTTAAACTGTTTAGTATGGCTGATTAAATTAATTCCAGAGACTAAATTTTAGATCTTCAAAGAGCATGTTTTTGCTTGGAGGAGAGCTTTATAGTGGCTGACTTACATATGATCAAGCCACATGAGCATTGGGTTACAGTATTTTTGTTCTAAAGGGCAATTTTTTTTTTTTGCTCTACTTTATATTAGCTTGACAATGAAGTCAAAAGGTTAAGAATAGTTCCAATTATTCCTGCAGCTATTAACATTCATAATGTAGAATCAATGATTCTATCATATTCTTAGTTTTTATGTTTATATTAGATGACCAAAAAGAATGACTAAAGAATCTGAATCTTATACTAGGTTTGTATCACACCAAGTTAATGTAAAAATACATTTTTATATTTTGAATTTTTAAATTTTTAGTTTTGTGTTTATGTATTATTGTCATAAATATTTCTATATATTATTCTACATAGTTGTAATTTTCAGTGACTATGGCTTTAAAAAAATAATAATTTATTAACCTCTTGCTTTTTTCTAGAAACAATTTAAGGCAGTTTATAATGATGTATAAAATATACCAAGGTAGCATAATTACAAGTAGACAAGATAGAAGAAAACATAGGTGTAAATCTTTATGACTTTGGATTAACCCACTCAACCCCATTGCCATTGAGGCGATTCCGACTCATAGCGACCCTACAGGACAGAGTAGAACTACCCCACAGGGTTCACAAGACTGTAATCTTTAGGGAAGCAGACTGCCACATCTTTCTCCTGCAGAGTAGCTGCTGGGTTCAAATCACCAACCTTTTGGTTAGCGGCCGAGCACTTGACCGTTTTGCCACCAGGGCTCATTGACCTTGAATTACACAATGGTTTCTTAGATATGACACCCAAAACCCAGGCAACCAAGGAAAAAATAGATAAATTGAACTTCATCAAAATTAAAACCTTTTTGCTTCAAAGTATACCATCAAGAGTGAGATAACAACCCACAGAATGGGAGAAAATATTTGCAAATCATATATCTCATAACTTAACAATAAAAAGACAGATAACCCAATTTAAAAATGGGCGAAAGATCTGAATAGACATTTCTCCAAAGAAGATGTACAAATGATCAATAAGCACATGAAAAGATGTTTAACATCAGTAGTCATTAGGGAAATTCAAATCAAAACCACAGTGAGATACCCCTTCATACCCTCTAGGATGGCTGGAATGAAAAAGATAATAACTGTTGGTGAGGATGTGAAGATATCAGAACCCTCATTCATTGCTGGTGGGAAAATAAAATGCTACGGCCACTTTAGAAAACAGTTTGGCATTTCGTCAAAAAGTTAAAATGAGGTACCCTATGATCCAGCAATTCCACTCCTACTCATATACCCATAGACTTGAAAACATGTCCACACAAAAACTACTCCATATTCTCTTCTAAAAACTTAACAGTTTTGCTTTTCTTGTAAGATTTTTAATCCATTGGGAATTTATTTGTGTGTATCTTGTAAAGTAGGCATCTAGCTTTTTTCCTCATGTGGGCAGTCTGTTTAACACTGGAAATGTTCTCAATTTGCGGATGACAGATAGAAATACAGTTGTGTGTGTGTTTGTTTTCAGTCTATATTTTACTTTTTTTTTGACATTGTATCAAAACACAAACAGAAACTTTTGAATTGTCACTTAAAATTTGCTCTTCTTCCTAAGGTGAAACTATTCTGTCTTGGTGAAAGCCTTGTAAAAACTCTTTAGATGTATTTATCTCCGTGTGATAGCAAATTCACTTTAGAAAAGATGGAAAGGAGATGAAAGGAGCCTACTGATTTGTTTAAGCCCTGGTGCATGCCAGCCCCTCATAGGGAGGTAAAGATTTTGATGTGAAAGTTTGAGATTCTGTCAGTTTTTTGGGGGGTTGCTTTATTGCTGTTATTTATGTGATTTACCATCGTTTTATGCAAAGTAAGACAGAGTTGACTTGCTATAGCTCACAAAAACTTTTTGTCCACTGGCAAAATGAACCATTTTTGTGAAAAGCGCAGAAAAAATCCTTCCCACATACTCCTAACAGCTGTTTTGTTGTTGTTGTCGTCGTCATTAAAACAACAACAAAAATCTCTAAACTTGTTCCCTAAAACTTTTTACAAATCATATACTTATATGCTCTGGAGGTATAAAAAATAGCATTTACTAGTTTTTTTAAAATACAGTAGTGCATAAAAAAGAAAATGAACTCAAATCACACAAGCCAGGTAATGCCTATGGACATTTAAAAGCAAGGGAAGCGATATGCACACGTAGTTTACATCTAAACAGTATTTGCAGAGATTTCCTCCTTTCCTAACTCCCACTGCACGGCCCCAAAGAGATTTTCCTTGTATTCTTCCAGAAGAAATGCACTTCATTTATATAAAGAGATCATACTCTACAAACTGTACTTTTTTAAACTTACTAACGTACCTTGGGGCTGTCTCACACCAGCCCATACAGCTTTGTGGGGTCCTTGTTAATACAGCATCATGTTTATTGTCTAGATGGTTTGCATTTTTTAAAACCAGTTCCGTATTTCTTATTAGTGGTAATGTCGGCATTTCTAGGATTATGGTTTTGTTTCGCTTTGACAAGTCATGCTGCGGAGGACATCTTTGTACATTTATCTTTGGCATTTTTTTTTTTTTTTACTGTACTTTAGGTGAAGGTTTACGGAAATAATAGTTTTGCATTAAACAATCAGTACACATATTGTTTTATGACATTGGTTAACAACCCCATGACATGTCAACACTCTCCCTTCTCGACCTTGGAGGACCTTTTTTTTTTTTGATGAAAATACACATAGCCAAAGATACAGCATTTCAGAAAAATTTCTACATGTACAATTCAGTGACATCGATTACATTCTTCCAGTTGTGCTGCTATTCTCACTATCCTTTTCCAAATTATTCCATCACCATTGTCCTCAACTCACTGCTGCCTGGGCTTCCCATCAAACTCTTTGAGTTGCTGTTGTCAGTTTGATCTCACATAGATAATTCTTTTTTTTTGTACCTTAGATGAAGGTTTGCAAAGCAAATAGTTTCTCATTAAACAGTTAGTACACATATTGTATCTTTGGCATATTTCTGCTGGTATATCCATAGGGTAAATTCCTAGCAGTGGAATTTGTTAGGCCACGGGTTATATGTTTTTTAAAATTCTGTCTGACGCTGACCAATTCTAAAACTGGAGGTTTTTAAGATATATTCCTAAATGCTAGTTCTGAAGAGAAAGTCTTCAGCTTGTTGAGGAAGCTTTCTTCTTCTCCTCCTCCTTCTCCCCCCACCCCTTCTGCTTTGA
Source organism: Trichechus manatus latirostris (assembly GCF_000243295.1). Lineage (NCBI taxonomy): Eukaryota > Metazoa > Chordata > Mammalia > Sirenia > Trichechidae > Trichechus > Trichechus manatus. The sequence goes on along the minus strand of NW_004443967.1, from coordinate 5,379,844 downwards.
ATGGTTTTGTGTGGGTGGAGGCAGAGGGAGCCCTGGTGGTGCAGTGGTTAAGGGCATTGGCTGCTAATCAAAAGGCCAGCAGTTTGAATCCACCAACCACTCCTTGGAAACCCAATGGGACAGTTCTACTCTGTCCTATAGGGTTGCTATGAGTCAAAATCAACTCAACATGGGTTTTGGAGGTGGAGGGGGAGAGGAGAAAAAAGAACCATGATTTTACCCTTGATGTATCTAAATATATGAAGATTTGAACCATGTTTTAATTTAATATGCTTCCTTTTGCTTTAAGAGAATGTTGTTGTTGTTAGGTGCCCTTGAGTCAATTCTGACTCATAATGACCTCATGTGACAGAGTAGAACTGCCGCGTAGGGTTTTCTAGGCTATAAACTACAGAAGCAGATTGCCAGGTCTTTCTCCGCAGAACACTGGGTGGGTTTGAACCACTGACTTTTCGGTTAATAGCCGAGCGCTTAACCATCGTGCCACCAAGGTTTCTTTGATAATAAAGTCCAAAAAAAACCAAACCTGTTGCTGTCGAGTCGATTCCAACTCATAGTGGCCCTATAAGACAGAGTAGAACTGCCCCATAGGGTTTCCAAGGTGCAGCCAGTGGATTCGAGCTGCCGACCTTTTGGTTGGCAGCCCAACACTTAACCACTGTAGACAATAAGCAGGCTTACTTACTGACAGAACCAAGGCTGGCATAAAATGTGGGTGGCCAATACCTGGTGTGATTAAGGAGCACCCTGAGTGTGACCTCCTACCTTCCTCTGGGAGATAACCGAGATGCCCATATTTGCTGCCTCCCTGGCCTCACAGCCCCTTCTTCAGGCTGGACAGTCCAGGGGAGGGCCTGGCTCTTAGAAGGTCTCTGTAAAATGCGACTGCTGTGCATGTGCGAGGAAGGCAGGGCTTTGCCAAGCTCCTCTGTTAATAGTGGGTTTACCCCCGCCTTGGAAGGCTTTGACAGAGTAGGTTAAAAATAAACACTTTTCAGTGTAGCTTTTTGGGAATGGTGGGAAGAAGAAGGGATGGGGAAGAGGGAGGGTGGCGAGAGGAAGGGTATCTTACAGGGCAGGCTTGTGATTAAAACCAGTTGCTGTGGAGTCAGCTGGACCTCATGTGTATCAGAGTAGAACTGTGCTCCATAGGGTTTTCAGTGGCTGATTTTTTTTCCCCAGAAGTAGATCGCCAGGCCTTTCCTCTCAAGTGCCTCCAGGTGGACCTGAACTTCCAACTTTTTGGTTAGCAGCCAAGCACATTAACCCTTTGCACTACTCAAGGACTCTAGGCTTGTGCTAAGGAATGTTTATTGCTAAAGGCAACTTTGTGTGCTTCGTGGCCTTTGGCAGAAACAGAAAAGGAGCAGAGTTGCTTCCATAAAGATGCCCGTATGGAGTGATGGTAGTGTCAGCTCCTGTTCGGAGTTGCTTTAGGCTCTTGCTGGCACTTTCATACACATTCTCCTTTGATCCTCTGTTTTACAGATGAAAAAATCAAGGCCCAAAGACACTAAGTAATTTACTCAAGGGCACATAATTAGTAAGTGGCAGAACTGTAACTGCTCCAAAGTCTCTTGTCCAAGGCTGTGTCCTCTGCACAATGATAATGAACGTGCAATTTGACTATCATCAATAGCTTTCCAGATGTGGAATGGGGGAGCTTCTTTAAAGAGAGTGGCTGAAATTTTGAAGCAGAGGCAATAGCAATTGTTGAAAGATAATTTTCAGAAAAAGGTAAAATCATGACTCTCATACAGATATCAAAATGAACACGTGGCAAAGGTTTTATTTTACTCATTAATCAGTGAGGAAACTGTGGAGATGTTATAACCAATTCAAAAGAGAACTGAAAAACAGACACATTTAGAGATCAGGAATATTGAAATGAATATGTTAATGGAGGCAACACTGGTTTCTCCAGAGGGCAGGAGGGAAGATAATTGAGCTTTAGCAGACAAGACAGAGATGGCATGCCGGTGAGTTACCTACAAAACAAAGAGGTGCAAAATAGCTCGAAGACGATGACTCAGTTAATCCTGAAGTCTCACTGTACATAGACAACACATAGTTTTTCAACAAAACACGAGTTCTTTTCTACCCAATTTATATAGGCACATCAGACAGGCTGTCTCCGTGTTAGGTTGGCAGTGAGGAGGAGGATGGCCACGAATCAGCCAAGGGTAGGCTGATGATTTCTTTCAAGGTTTTGAAAGTTCACAATGTACCCTAACCTTTCCCCCTAGTCCTTCCATGCTTGTTTGTCCCAGGCCCCCACTCAGAACAACCCCACCGAAACTTGCCTTCCCAAGTTGTAGACTGTGCTTTTCGTTTAGTCCCTTTTCTGCCCTTAATATTTCCCTGTCCCATATTCCGTACCCTGAGATCCCAGCTTTTGGCCAGGTTAGTTTCCTCTTTCAGATAACCTGAGTATTTTGAGAGGGGCTGGTCCCCTGTCATTGTATGCCCTCCCCAGCACCCAGAGCTCTCCTCCTTCACTGCCCACTGAGGCTCTCGTCCTCTCTCCCAGCCTGCCACCCCTCGGGACACCTGTACTTTGGATCTGTCCGTTTCTCTTCCTCGTCAGAAACTTAGAAAGGATCGAATAAGCAAATTCACAGAGTGTATTCATTCACTTACCCCACAAAGATGTGTTGTGCTACTCTGTGGCTGTGCCCTGTGCTAGGTGCTGGGGTATAATAGCTCAGGGAGGAATTTGTGGTCTCCTGGCTCAGAAGCATGTAAATAATCATTACAGTACAATGTGCTCAGTGCTAGCTAGACATACACACACATTGGGCTATGATTGCAGAGGAAGGAGGGGTTACCTCAACTGGAACTGGGCTTTGAAGCAAGAGTGGGGTTTTGCCAGATAGAAAAGGGGGAGAAGAGCAATCTAGGGGATGCCTCTCCTGCTCTGCATGCTCACCAGTGACAGGCAGCTGCCACTTCCTTGCCTCTGCCTCTGCCTAGGCAAAGACAAAGCAGCTTCTGCTTAGAGAAGCCTCTTTGGGCGCCAGTGGGACACCTGTAAGCAAAATAAATTGGGGCAAATAAATGCCAGCAACACAATTTTTTTTTTTCCTCTCTCCTCCCTTAAAATGTGTATGTGTGTGTTTAAGTATGAGATGGAAAATAGAGTGAGTAAAGATTATTTTTTATTTCTTAATTAAGGCTGATGGGTTGATTTAGAAGTTTAGGTCTATGGAATTTTATTGGGAAAACTGTGACTGGACGTTGAACTCTGATTATAAGCCTTAAACATTGTCTACTTAGGGTATTTAGTTAGCCTGAGGACCTGCTTGCCTCTTTCACCAAGAATGTCCCTCCAGATAGATCTATTTGCATAAAGCAGGGAGACATCATCTGGGCCCCTACTTAGATGTAAGTACTTATGGAGTTCTGCTGGACAGGCTGAGCCCATGAACAGTCATTGCAGGAACTGTAAAAGAACTTTCATACTCCTGAGGTGAAGATATCCTTGTGTGCCTTCCACTCCCTGGTGATGAAGCTCGCCTGTCAGGGAGTTACTGCTAATGAAGGAAATTGTCCCAAAAGGGATCAAGCTTGAAAAAAACTACAGTTAATCCCCTGTTATCACCAAACCAGACTTCGAAAACTTACTTGACCTGTTAATAAACAGTATGGCAAACCTCTCTGTCTTAACTGAGCACAATTTCCAATTGATTCCCAATTCAGAGCAGGCTTTCACTGTATTGAGGGATCAGTGACATTAGGTTCAAGCTAGATTCATCAGGTGGGCTCAGGACCCTTGAGGAGCAAAATAGTGATTGGGGTCGCCAGACATTCTGTGTTTGGTTTTAAGCCACTACCGGGAATGAGTAAGCTTTTTGTTTACACACTCCGTGGGTTGTCCTGGTTTGTTTATTTGCACGGTTGGAAGTGTGAAGATTGAAGCTAAGTGGAGGCCAATGTCTGACAGTGAGTGGTAAGGATATGTTTCATGGTTCATGTTGTGAGGAGAGCAGACTTTGTTTTCTTATTTTCTTTATTTTCAGATTGATGTCTTCCTAGTTGCTATTTGTGATTTAAATGCATTTTCCCTTGTTTTGGTAGCTCCTCAAGGACTCCCAGGTAAAAAGGGTCAACAAGCAGATTTCAGGATGTGTAAGTCATATGATTCAAAGGCAACTAGAAGACATTCTTTCCTAAAGGTATCTCTCTGTGCTTTCCCACTGGCCAGAGTGGCCTTTGAGTCTCCTAGAAATCCTGTGAAAATATATTACTTAAGAAAGGTTATTTGGCCATTTGTTGCTCATAGACACTTCCTCATAGCTTAGTTTATAGGATCAATTATTGAGAACTATCCTGAAGGAATGGAAAAGAGGCAGATATGTTTTGATTAAAGAATGGAGATTCTGAAAATGATTATACCAAAACAAATGAAAAACCAAACCCATTGCTGTCAAGTTGATTCCGACTCATAGCAACCTTATAGGACAGAGTAGAACTGCCCCATAAGATTTCCAAGGAGCACCTGGTGGATTTGAACTGCCGACGTTTTGGTTAGCAGCCATAGCTCTTAACCGCTATGCCACCAGGGTTTCCTGAAAATGGTTATGGGAAGGTGGAATTGTTCACAGACACCACTAGAATGCTAACATGGGGAACCCTGGACTTCAGCTAGAACAGCCAGCACAAAGCTCCTGGGATTGTCTGGGGAAAGATGGGAGCATGCCAAACACAGATTTCGACTTCTCTAGTTCCCAAGGTCAACCCCTAGGACGTACAACCTTGACACAAGGTGAATGCCCTCATAACTGCAATACTTAGAATTATATTGTGTCCCTGACGTCAGCTGTGAAAGGCCACAAGTTTCTCACAGATATTCTTAGGCTGGGTGAGGTCAATAGCCTTGATAGGTTCCTCTTTCCAAGCACTCTGAAGGTGTGTGGAGAAGTGGAAGGGCAGGATTTAGCATAAAGCTCAAGCCTTGCTGTTGCTACCTAACCAACCAAGTGACTTTGACCAAGTTCCTTCAGTTATTAGAGAATAGACATCCTACTTCTCAGGTTGAGGTCATTTATGTAATCTGCCCAGCACAATATCTTGGGCATAGTAGGTAACCAAAGATATTTTTTACATTCTTTATGGGTGAAGCTTAGATATTTAATTTTTAGACTCTGTGAAACTATCACCAACATAAATGATAAATTCTGTCATTTAAAGCAGGAAACTCAATAACCTTTCTTTTCTTTCCTTCTTTTTATAACTCCTTTACCTTTCCTACTTTTCATTATATCCTAGGCCATACTTGCCAGGATTGGCCCGTGATGGTGGGACATTATTACATAGTAACACACATAAGTGAACGAATATTAAGTGAACTTCTCCTGACCATGGCCCCACTTACACTCCTTAGAGGTAGCCACTGTTAACGGTTTCTTTTGTTAACTTCCAGAAAATTTCCCCACATATATGCACATATGTGTCTTGTTCTTTACACAAATGAGAGCAGCCCATAATACTCTTCTGTACCTTGCTTTTTTCTTTTTTTAAAAAAAAACTTTACTTGGCATCAATACTGAGTAACACAAAGCCAGATTATTTGGGAGATTTTGGACAAAAATGGGAGGAGAACTGGCAGTTCAATGAAAAGAATGAGTCTGGTTAAGAATCTAGGACTCCAGCACCTTTAAAACTGCAAGGGATTTAATTAGATTCCTTTGGCTTCTAGTCTGATTCCCCCTGGAAGGCCTTTTGGGTTAATTATGGGTCCCAGGGACACTTGGCAGATAGAGCTGCTGCATTGCTGTTCCACAGCGGTAATTAATCACCCAGCCTGAGTCAGGAGAGAATGCTCAGTTCTTTGCCCTCATTACCAATAGTTTTTGTAGAAGGAACATTTTCTTACAAAATGGAAGCACATGTGATTCTTTTTGGAATACACAGCAGGTTTATAATAAGGGTGGATCTATATTGGATTTCCCGTCATAAAATAGAGAAAAATGTGTGTGTGTGCGCGCGTGTGTGTGTGCACACATGTGTATGAGGGACCAGTAAATCACTTAACTCTTTGGGGTCATCTATTGATAATTTGGAAGTTTTATTCCAAGGGACACTATGTGTATACTTATTTTCCCCCTCTTTCTAGATTCCTGCCTTTTTTAATATCATAAAATTCTACAGTTTGAAGAGATGTTAGTCATCTTCTAGTTTGGTGGTTCTCAACTAGTGGCAATTTTCTCCCAGGGAATATGTCTGGAGACATTATTGGTTGTCAGACTACATGGGAGGAGTGCTACCGACCTCTAGTATGTAGAGGCCAGGGATATTGCTAAACATCCTATAACACACAGGACAGTCCCTCACCACCACCCCCCACCGAGAATTATCCAGCCCCAAATGTCAAAGGTGCCAAGGTTGAGGAACCCTGACCTAGTTCAGTCCTCACCCTAGATGGTTTTCAGTTTTGTTGTCTTTGTATTTGGGTGATGGAAGGAAATGACTACCAAGTAATTTGTTATAATGTTGAAACATTTCTTAGGACCTCAAATGTCCCTTCCAGCTATAAGATTCTCAGAATCTTTTCTTGTCTGTAGATGAAGGTATGAAGCAGAGAAGTTCACTTGCTCTCTAACAAATACTGATGGTAAAAATTACTCCACTGGTGAATCCTAAACAGAGGTTGACTATCTTATTAGCTATTTTATCTCCAGCCTTAGGTCATACTAGGGACTCAATAGACATTGGTTGAACGAATGAGTGAGTGAGATACGGCAACGAGTTTGGGCTATTTTATTTTTGTATCTGTGAAAAACCATTAGAGCTTGCATGCATCCCCCTACCTCACCTGTATAGTTACTGTAGATAAAGAGTGGCCACCAGAGCTGGAGAAACCATGCTAACATTGGCCATGAAAGAGAAGGATCACGTCTTCCTTACGTTGAAGGACATGCCAGATGATGATGACAGGTTCTGTGTTTTCTCCACTCTTGTTGGATAGGTACTCCCCTGGCCTGGAAGACTCTAGAAGATAGCCTGAGACAGATAATAGGGACACTCGGGGTGGTGGAAAAATGCACTTCTAATAGTGCCAGAGAGATTTTCTGCCTCGTCCTCACAATAACTTTTTGTGGAAACATTTGACTGTTGTGGTTGGTGAATAGAGGGGGAGGTGGGGGCAAGCAGGACTTCTGTGATTTGGCTGCGCATGATTCCATAACAAAATTCACGTGCTCCAACTTGAGGACCTAACTCTTAGGACTGATTTCAAAGGTGATCTATAATTTGTTAATGCTATTTATGTTTCTTTCCGCATTATACTTCTGTTAACATTTACTTTTGGTATGCAAATGAAAAAATATTTGATTGAACGTGAAGAATTAATGTTCAGAAGAAATGTTTTTATATATGTATATGCTGGTGTAGAGAGTCCCTGGACGGTACAAACAGTTAAGCACTCAGCTACTAACCAAAAGGTTTGTCATTCAAATCTGCCCAGTGGTGCCTTGGAAGAAAGTCCTAGTGATATACTTCTGAAAAATCACAGCCATTGAAAACCCTCTGGAGCATAGTTCTACTCACACACATGGGATTGTCATGAGTTGAAATTGACGTAAACAGGTTTGGTGTATGTATATATTTATATATTTTTCGTATTTTTTTGGTGTATATATATTGTTTTAAGCTTAAATAGCCCCCAAAACTCATAAGTATTAAATACATTTCTGTATGTTTCTTATGAAAAGGAAAAGTCACAGTGAAGGCTGAGGTCAGGGAGCTCGTGCTTGGCGTCCTTGAACCCTGCTGGCTTGTCTCCTAAGGCACTCCTCTTCACTGGAGGTCTGACTTACGTTTGAGCAGACAGGCAGTTTTACTCGCTGTGCAGAGTGAGCGTAACTCAGCAGTGTTGGCCTGGGTCAATTATCAGGGAGGAGGCATCGTTAGGAAATAACGTGTCTTTTACGGAATGTAATTTGTGTTTTGTTTTGTTTTACTAAATGTGTTCCTACTAGGGAAAGACCAGAAGATTCCCAAATTCCCAGGCTTGTCCTTTTCTAGCAGCTGATTTTATGTGGAAAGAATTGAAGGAAGAGGGTTGGATGCTAATCTTAGGTGTGTTTGTAAAAATTCATGGTGGTTGGCTAGCTAATTAGGAGGAAAGGGCAATGCTCCCTGAGTAACTATGATGACTGGAATTTTCATTCTTGGCTCTCTCTTCCATCTGCCTTGGCCCTTCGTCTGTCTGGGAGATCTTTTTGCCTTATTCCCTACATCAAATAAGAAATTTTATGCTTACATGGAAATCAGTATTTATTAAGAACAATATTATATTAAACGGAAGTCACTTTTCAAAGTATTGAAATCTTAGGTGTGGTTTCTGCTTCCTGTTTTTTAAATCTTTTCTGGTGTTTTTTTGCTTGCTTACTTTCTTGCCTTCCATCCTCTGTCTTTGAGAATACTCAGAAGTTGACATTGAAATCACTTCCGCCTCATGGCATTATAGGGAGATAGAGGGGAGAGAGAGAATGAAGAAAAGAGAAAGAGGTCTGAAGTTGATTTGTAAAAAAAAAGTAATGATCCCTCTTCTATATATAATCACGTAATGGGGGTCAATTTACTTCTTATTACAGAAAATGGATAATTGCTTTCTAAAGGCTTTCCCTTCATTTTCTGAATCTGTGAATAGTTTACTTAAAATATTCTAATATTGACTTCTACCAGCCTGCGCAGAACAAAACAACCCCCCCGCCCCCCTCCCCCGCCGAGTGTAAATGTAATCCCCAGATAAACAAATGGAACATTTTCCATTCCTCTGCGGAGGTTGCCTGCTTGGGTTACAGGTTGGAGAACAGCACATCAGTGGCCCACGGTTATCAGACTTGTCCAGCTCTGATTTGGGACATCAGTCACAATGACATCAAACCTCCAGAGGTCCCAAATCTTTCTCAAGTGCAGCTTTTAACCTAAGATGCCAGGATCACTGGCTTCCTTCACTGTCGGTTGTTGACGATCTCTTTTTGAGTGGCTGTGCTTGGCCAGGGACCCAGAAGTGCTCTAGCAGAAGCAGCCCTGGACCCAATGTGCAAACACCTGTGGACTGGTCTCAATTTGATTAGCTGTCTGGTTTGCGGCAAGCCACTTCACCTCACTGAACTTTAGTTTTCTCACCTGTAAAATGAGATGCTGAGTTTAAGGTCCCCAATGTACAGTTTAAGGATCTAGATGAAGTTAATTAAAAAACCAGCTTCAACCCTGTGACTAATAAACAGGAAGAGAAGGCACTGAATTCAGGCTAAACAGCAGAGAAGGGCCAGTTCAGAGAATGCTATTTTGAGAAGAATGTTCTAGAAAGTAAAATGTTTTGTGAAGGCTGATCGATATATTTATTGATGCTCTGGATATTTCTGGGAGATGATTTTCAAGTCCAGGTTGGTGTGCCTGTTGCCGTCAAGTCAATTCCGACCCATCACGACCCAATATGACACAGTAGAACTGCCCCATAGGATTCCCGAGGCTGTAATCTTTAGGGAAGCAGACTGCCACATCTTTCTGCCACAGAGTGGCTGGTGAGTTCGAACCACCAACCTTCCAGTTAGTAGACATGTGCTTAACTATTGCGCCACCTGGGCTCCTTCAAGTTGATGTGTAGGTCTCATAAATTCAACACTTTCCCAGTACAATGCAGTGAAAAGGGACTAGGTCAAAGTCAGTGTCCCGTTCGTGTCTCATTTTGGCTCCCGTTGGTTGTCACTCAGTCCACTGTGTGTATTTTCTAAGCAGGGAGACTAGATGTTCTCTGCAACAGTGATATTTATCAATTACTAGTGGTTAAGATCTCGGCTGCTAACCAAAAGGCAACAGTTCGACTCCACCAGCCGCTCCTTGGAAACCCTGTGGGGCTGTGCTACTCTGTCCTGTAGGGTCACTATGAGTCGAAATCAACTCAATGGCAATGGGTTTATTCTTTGCATTTAGAGAAAAATGTATGTGAATTCCTCACTGTTTTTATTGCCTTTTTGCTGAGAGGAGTGGAGTTTTCTTAAAGGCTGTCCTTTGAATGGAAACAATACCTTAAATGAAGTTGGCCCATTGAAACAGGAAGCACGTTATAACTCCCTCAACATTCTTTTTTTTCTTCTCTTTTTTAATGTGCCTTAAGTGAAAGTTTACAATTCAAGTTAGTTTCTCATACAAAAATTTATACATAATTGTTATGTGACCCTAGTTGCTCTCCCTATGCTGTGACAGCACACTCTTCCTTTCCTCCCTGGATTTCCCGTGTCCATTCTGTCAGCTCCTGATCCTCTCTGCCTTCTCATCTGGCCTGCAGACAGGAGCTGCCCATTTAGTCTCATGTATCTACTTGAGCTAAGAAGCCCACTCTTACGAGTATCATTTTATGTCCCATAGTCCAGTCTAATCTTTGTCTGAAGAGTTGGCCTCGGGAATGGTTTTAGTTTTGGGCTAACAGAGAGTCCAGGGGCCATGTCTTCCGGGGTCCCTCCAGTCTCAGTCAAACCAGTAACTCTGGTCTTTTTATTAGAATTTGAGTTCTGCACCCCACTTTTCTCCTGCTCCATCAGAGACTCTCTTTTGTGTCCCTGAACGTTCTTTAGTGCTACTGAAAATGACTAATATAACTGAAAATGCTGTACTTTGTTTCAGTGAATACCAGCGGTAGGAGATGTGGGATTAGAGACCCTAGAACTCCCTTCACTGTGTAAGAACACTGAGGGGTGGCTTCTTAACAATCACTGTTGTTTCCCTTTCCCTTCCTTCATCTTCTGATTTTCTGGGATGTATAGTTTATGTGCTAGATCTTACTATTGTCTACTTAAAAACCATGCTGTCTCCCCTACTACCGTCTCTGGGGACATGATTCCCTGTCATTTCATGGCAGAATACAGTAAAGCTTTTATAACCAACCAAACAAACCAAACCAGTTGCCATCAAATCGATTCTGACTCATGGTGACCCCCATGTGTTGCAGAATAGAATTGTACTCCATAGGGTTTTCAAGGCTATGACCTTTTGGAAACAGATTGCCAGGCCTTTCTTCCAAGGCACCTCTGAGTGTGTTCAAACCACCAACCTTCGGTGAGTAACTGAGTGCTAAACCGTTTGTGGCACCCAGTGACTCCTGGTTTTATAACACTCCCCATCCACCCCCTTTGCCCCAAATGCAGTGGGATTTTAGTGGGAACTTGACCATTCCATCTGGAGGTAATTGTCCTGTACTAGTTCCAGACTAGAGACCTCAGCCTGCTCTTCTGCCATCCTTAGTAACACCTATGCCCCAGGAAGAGGCTGATACAGTAGGAACGGCTTCTTCCTTTCCAGGTGTCATGGATTGAACTATGTGTCCCAAAAAAATGTGTGTATCCATTTGGCTGGGCCATGATTCCCGGTATTGTGTGATTTTCCCATGTGTTGTAAATCCTGCGTCTATGATGTTAATCAGGGAGGATGGGTGGCAGTTGTGTAGGTAAGGCAGGACTCAATCTACCAGATCGGATTGTATCCTGAGGCAATCTCTTGAGATATAAGAGAAGCGAGCAGAGAGATAGGGGGACCACATACCACCAAGAAAGCAGTGCCGGGAGCAAAGTGTGTCCTTTGGACCTGGGGTCCTTGCACGGAGAAGTTCCTAGTCCAGGGGAAAATTGATGAGAAGGCCAACAGAGAGAAAAAGCCTTCCCCTGGAGCTGATACCCTGAATTTGGACTTTTAGCCTACTTTACTGTGAGGAAACCAACTTCTCTTTGTTAAAGCTATCCACTTGTGGTATTTCTGTTATAGCAGCACTAGATGACTAAGACACCAGTTATTTTCTCATATCAGGATTATGTGCCTTCAGCTGCTCTTCTCTTACTGAATCATGAGTCAGGTATCAAAATGCTCTGTCCATCTGTACCATGGAAATAACTGGGTAAGAAGATGCACATTTCATTAATGGATGGAGCTATAGGGAAAGAGGACAATCCATTGCCCTAGGATTTGATTTATAATCACTTAAGGTATACTTCTATAAAATCATTGACAGTTTTGCTGAGTAGGTTCAACATTACCCAAAAAAGCCCAAGATATTTCTACACTGTAGACCAATCTGCACTAGAGTTGTTCCACATACTCCTAAAAATTTCCACTAGTAACATCATAGTGAGAGCTGTCATCTAATTCTTCTATCTACTTAGCACGCATATCTCACCATATAGTGACAGCAAAGTAGAAAACCAAACCAAGAAAGCCAGCGTGACATTGGAAGCCCAGCAAATAGTAGACAGCCTAATAGACTGCTGTCTTTTTCTTCCTAAATTTCAGATCTTGATGCATTTATAATGTTGATTTGAAAGCCATATCTCTACTTATCATTTTTGGCCTTCTAAGGAACTACTATTGTTTTTAATTATAGCATTAATACACTTTATAATAAATGTTTTTCCCCTCTCATTCTGAAGAGCCACAGGCAGAATATGCTGAATATCTCCCGTGTGCTCTTCCAACTCCACTCTGCTCTTCACCCTGCTCTGTGCTCTGGGAGACTGACCCCTATGCCTGCATCAATGGCTCCCTTGACTTCCGCTTCAAATTGAGTCCAGCCTCTGAGGGACTCTGGCAGGAGGTCTGAAGGTGGAAGGAGAATGCCTTGGGGTATTTATTCCTCAGGCTCCCTCCCTACTGAGTCATCACTGGTTGTCTGTGTCCCTCTGTTTAAGCCTCAGCTCTCTATTAAGCCACCCTCTCCAGGTTCTATCATCTACTCCTCCTATTCCTTACCCCTCTAGGCTTTGGGGTCATAACTGCTCTCCACTGTTGGTAGCCTCAGGGCAGTGCACTGTCCCTCGTGGGTTTACCTAAACCCTGACCACACCTTTGTAAATATCCCCTTTGTTAATCTCTTTTCAAATTATCCACTTTGAATGTTTCATCTCTTTCCTGCCAAAACCCTAACTGATATGCAGGTCTAATGTGGAGGCTGGCCACTCCTGGTCCTAGAGTGTTGTGTGTGATTGGAACTTTACACTTGGCTTCTTCACTGGTTTTAAGGCTGTCACCAGGAAAACTGAACTTCAAAAGATAGGAAAAGATTACGGATGAAGACGCTCTAGAACATACCGAGTACCCTATAAAAGCCATTGTAGGACTAGTAGTAACAGAAGAGCTCAGGGTAAGTTGAAGTGGGATGACTGCAAATAAGACGATCAGCAAAAGAAAATTATGCCAAACCCTGTTGTTGCTCTGTGTCGTCAAGTCGATTGCGACTCATAGCAACTCCGTGTGACAGAGTAGAACTGCCCCATAGGGTTTTCATGGCTGTAGTCTTTATGGAAGCAGATCGCCAGTTCTTGCAGAGCAGCTGGGTGAATTCCAACCGCCAACATTTTGGTTAGTAGCTGAGCACTTAACCATTGTGTCACCAGGGCTCCTTTTGCACACATAACAACCAGAAACAAAATGGCTTCTGTTACTCTTGTTCTCGTGACAGGTAAAAATGTAGAGCTCCAGACAGAGACAGGCCATACAGAGACTACAGACTTCCAAAGGAATAGAAATATCCTGAATATTGTCATAACCATGGACTGGCTTTCTTAGGTCCACAGATAAACAAGTATGAGCTTGTAGGTCGTCTTGGAGTAGGACACATCAGATAGCTTTGAAACTTTAAGCAGTGAGTGAGGGAAGAACAAATGTTCCAAAGCCTCAACTTCTCTAGTGATAAAATGGAATCCAAATGCTTAGTGTACAAAAATGGACCCATGTGTTCTTTCTGAAGAGCCAAAATATGTGTTTTGCCCTACTGAGTCACTCCAACTCTAGATCTTTTGGGCTGTTGAGCCAGTAAAAGGAATGAATGGGAAGTCCAGAGAGTATCCTTGACCTGGGTAAGCCATTTACTTTAGAGAATCACAGAATTTAGTTACATAATAATTTTCATTGCCCCAAAAATGTGTGTATGTGTGCATGTGTGCAAATGTGTACGCACATACATGCATTGGTGGGGACAATGCATGTGTAGTTAGGGTTGTTAATTAGGGGTAGATCCAGGTTTTGTGGAACCTGAAGCTTATATAATTTGGGGAGACTGCTTTAGGAAGAAAACAAATTTAGGTATGAAAGTGAATATTTGTTTAGAAAGAGAAAAAAAATCACAATAAATTACAAATTTATAAAAGTGACAATAACCAAAATCATAAGATGTAGAAAAATAACAGGCAGTTAATTAATAAACATGTTATGACATAGCTCTATAATACCTCTTCCTAAATTTTGGTGGCATACTCTTTGGTTTCCTCTTCACATAACAACAATTTTGTAATACTTTCTATAGAGAGGAAAGAAAGTATAATGAATTTTACTGAGATTTACTTTTTATTATCGATCGCTGAGATACATAAATAATTTCACACACAAAGGTACTTGCTGCTACAGTTTTACGTCTACCAATGCGGGCATTCTGATAATACTTATTTTTCATGGTGCCCATTAAAATGTATGGCACATTTATAATTATATGTGTTTATTATCAAGTATATTTATGACGGGAGAGAACTTGCATTTTGACTAGATGTTGATGAGAACTGAATCCTCTACTTCTAGTTTTTCATGTCTGATGATTGAAAGATTTTTCCAGAGACCAGCTTTCTGCTTGGAACAATTCAAACCTTGTTTCTCTTCTACCACCCACCTAACTCTGGTGCTGGATGCCGTAGGATGTTCTTATCATGATACGACTTCTGATCTTGCATCTTCATGTCATATTGCTAGGCGAGTCAGTATAGTGAGCAGTACAATTAATCCTGGAAGTCATCCTTACACTTTGCAGTACTAACTAGCAATAACACTTCTACACCGAAGTGACCATGAACTACATAAATATATTCCACGAAACCTGAAGCCAAATGCATCCTCACTCAATTTCCCCTTAATCATGTTCTTAAAAAATACCCTTGTGCCACCCTAATGCTGTTCTACAAGAGAGGAAGTCAAAATGGAAGGAGATGGTAGTGGTTAAGATATTCTTTTTTGTGTGTGCAAATTTTATAAACATGTGACCATGTGAATAAGTTTTTAGGGATCCTCCTAAGACTTCGAAAGGGCTCACAGCAAGTGAGAGTGCCTGAAGCTTGAGCATCGTTAGCTTCATGGCAGTAGGCACCTCTGCTAATTCTATTGGAGTGTTATCTGCTACCTGACTCAAGCATTAAGAAACTGCCCCCAGATTTTATTACCTAGAATTGACTTTTAGGATAACCAAAAAAAAAAAACAAAAACCAAACCTGTTGCTGTCGAGTCGATTCCGACCCATAGCCACCCTAAAGGACAGAGTAGAACTGCCCCATAGGTTTTTAGGATAGGTAGGTTTTATTACTTCAGTATCTCTCTCTCTCTCCCTCCTTCCCTCTCTCCTTTTATCTCTATGTCTCAATCTCTCTCTCTTTTTTAAAAAGACCCAAATGTAAAGGAGAATATACTGGTTGCTGTTGAGTTGATTCTGACTCATGGTGACCCCATGTGTGTCAGAGTAGAACTGTGCTGGGGTTTTCAATGGCTGTGATCTGTCAGAAGTAGATCACTAGGCCTTTCTTCTGAGGTGCCTCTGGGTAGATTCGAACCACCAACCTTTCAGTTAGCAGCTGAGCGCTTAACCATTTGTGCTAACCAAGGACTCTAGAGGGAGAATAAGTGTCTCTTTTTTGAATTACTTATTTCTGCTTTTCTTTCATTCTCTTAACTTTTTTTCTTCTACCCTCTCTTACCCTTTGCTTTCACCAGAAACATACTACTTATTTTCATGGGTATTGCTAACCCCAGTAGTTTTGTGGTCCCATGAAAGGGAGCCTTACCCTTCCCTCATCAGCTGCTTGGCTAGGAGATGTTTGTGTGACAGAAAGAATCTGGAGAGGGAGAGGTCTTGTCAAACAGGCGGAAGCACTTACAGGGGAAAATGGACTGTTTTTTTTAGGTGAAGAGGTTTTGTAATGGCCTCAGAGGGTGTAGCTGCTTTGCCCTCGTATTTACAGCCCTGGCATGGTGCCTATGGAGATTGTTTTATTTCAGAATGTGCTAGTAGCTGCATTACTTTGTCTAACAATAGCTGGTCATACATTTTACCCTTGTCGTTATCCTCATGGTGCATTTTTTTTTTTTTAATGCCCTCTACCTTACTGGCTAAGGAAGGTGTTAATAAGGGTGTCCATCACCAAGACTGTTGAGTAGCTCATGCTTTGTCTGCATCATCCCGTGTGAACAGATAAAGAGCTGCCACCAGAACAGGCTTTGAAAAACAGTGGTTAACAAGAGTTTAGCTGAACATTGAAAACTCTGTTGGTAATTAGTTTCTAATGACTAGTATTCAGGGAACCTCAGATTGGTGATTTAATAAATTTGTCATTAGAAATAAGCCAAACCCTAACTGGAATACTTTGGGATATGATGATCTCTAACTACACTGTCCACAGGGTGGCTGCTAGCCATGTCGGGCCATTCAGCTCTTGTTGAGTGATAATATTTTTGAAATATTGGGTTAAATAAAGTAATTGTTAAAATCAATTTCACCTGTTTCTGTTACTTTTTAAATGTGGTTTCTAGAAAAATCTAAATTACGTATATGGCTCGCATTATATTTCTATTAACAGCGTTAGTCAGTGGTAAGCCATTATACATGCCTGAATATATATTCATGACGCCTTAAATGCTTCCTGGAAATCTTGGGAGAATTTGTTTTGGTTTTCCACAGGACTGGGCAGGGTTTTGATTTTTTTTTTTTTTTGTAAGTGAACAAAACTCTGAAACATAATGAGTCAGACAAGCAGACTGTTCTTGTTATAATGAATGGGAATTAGGATAATGAAACCCCTTGGGGGACATAAAAAGTCAAACAGAAAAAGTTCTCGGCTTTTAGGAAAATATTTCCCCCAAGGTTATCTCTTGTAACCCTGCTTCCTCTGATCATAATTCAGCAGTTGCCTTGGATGTCTCTAGCCTCAGGTTTTATTACACTGGTGTCTAGAGAGAAAGGAGTTCTCTCTCCTCCTTTAGACTGCTAGGCATACCTAGTATACTCTTCCAGGAAAAACATAGGTGTTGGTTTGCTTATTGCTTACTGTTTGTGCTTCCATCATGTTGGAGTGTGTGTTAACTTGTATCTTGGAATCAATTTTGGCATAGTCATTGCCAGAACATTTGTGAGGATAACTCATGGTTTAGATTTATTTACAGATGAACGTATCTTATCAAAACTCCTGACAATCAGTAGATGACCGAGATGTACTAGTACAGCTGCAGCTAATATGAGATTGTCTGCGTAGCCTGGACAACAGAACGACCCTTGTAGAGAAACAGTATAAAGTTTTTCTAGGAAGAGGGCTTCACGACCCTTTGGCCTTTGCTGTGTTGATCTGTATGTAGGTTGTTTTCCTGTCTTCTTATCTAATTATGTATTATTATGTTGTGCACCCCAGATACTCAACAGATTCTTGCTGATTGATCATCAGTTCGGAGGTTGACTGCAGTCTTGCACTTGAGACTTTGGTTTGAATATCTGAGTTTCACTTAGAGAGAGAGAGAGAGTTAACTCCAACCCGTGGTGACCTTATGGACAACAAAACAAAACATTGCCGGGTTCGGCGTCATTTTCATGATTGCCAGCATGTTGAAGTCCATTTATGTGGCTATTGTGCCAATCCATCTCAGCTCGCCCTCGCTGGCCCTCCACTTCACCAAACATGATGTTCTCCTCCAGCAATTGCTCCCTCCTGATGATGGAGGCAATCGAGTCTGACAATGTTCTGTTGTGATCCATAGGGTTTTCACTGACTGATTTACAGATGTAGATTACCAGGCCTTTCTTCCTAGTCTTTCTTAGTGTGGAAGCTGTGCTGAAACCTGTCCACCATGAGTGACCCCGCTGGTATTTGAAATACCAGCGGTATAGTTTCCAGCACCACAGCAACACGTAAGGCACCACAGTATGACAAACTGATAGACAGGTGCGATGGTTGAGATTGTGTGTCAACTTGGCTGGGCCATGATTCTCAATGTTTTTATGTAATCACTCTCATGAGTGAATATACTGTGAGTAGCCAATCAGATGTAAGGAAGTCTCCTTGGGGGTGTGGCCTGCATGTGAATATAAGCAGACGTTCTGGCTTTTTGCTCTCTCTGGATCCTGCGGCTGCTTCCTGTCTTCTCATCTCCCGTTCTTGGGACTTGAGCTCTCAGCTTATCTGCTGAACCTGGGATTCATCTATCTACATAGCCTGTGAGTGGGAGCTCTGCTCTCCGACCTGCCGATCTTGGGCTTGCCAGCTTCTGCGGCTGTGTGACTTGGGAGAGGCCTCTACCCTGATCCACGGACTTGAGACGTTCCAGCCTCTACAATCGTGTAAGCTGTTTCCTTGATATACACTCTCTCTATATATATATATTTATACACTCTATTGGGTTTTGCTTCTCTAGAGAACCCAGCCTAAAACAACAGGTAATGGGCATTTTACTCCCCTAAAACCAATTCACAGCTACCCTACAGGACAGAGTAAAACTGCCCCAGAGGGTTTCCAAGGCTGTAAATGTTTATGGGAGCAGACTGCCACATCTTTCTCCTGCAGAGTGACTGGTGGGTTCAAAAAGCTGACCTTTAGGTTAGCAGCAGAGCGCTTAACCACTGCGCCACCCGGGCTGCTTGGTTTTCATTTAGTAACTTTTAAATGGATTAATCCTCCAGGATAAGAATAATGACTTCCTTCTCTTAGAGGCTTCAGGGTAAACTTAACCTGCTGGCTATTTGTCTTGGGAGATAACCCTATGAAATGTAACAAGCATTTTGATCACCCCACCCGCTCGGCCCACAGCCATTGCAGCCTTCTCACATAAAACAAGACAATTCATATAATTCAAACTTTTTCTCATGATTTTCATTACTGGGGTTACCTGAATTTAAGATCTGTGGTCTTGATATCTTAAAATTAAAATAGTGTCTTAAATAACTTTCTTTGGAAGTAGAGTGCCTATATTTTCTTGACATTTTCTGCGTTAGCCTAGCAATACATTTTGAGAGTTTGCTCTAGTTTTCGTGCCTAGCCTGGTATCCACCCTTTCTCACCAGAGTTTGAGTAAATCTTTGTTGAATGAATGGCATCTTCTATTTTCTTCCTGTCAGTCTCTTGTTTTTGCTTGTCCCCAAACCATCTCGTTTCCTTTCCTTCATCCTTATTCATTAGGTCTGGCCCCCACAAACCATGTTTCTCAGAACATTCCTTCCAATTTCTGGTATTCAGGGTCTTTGGGCTAACCTCTTAATTTGCATCCTGCCTACCTATGACACACCCCCTCATGGACCATGACTTTGGGATATAGGATGATGTCCAGCAAGTATACTTGTTGGATTCATATCCTAATCTCAAGTCTATAAACCACATTTTAATAATTACCTTAAAACATGACTCAGACTGCTTGGTCCTCACCAAGTCCGAATTCTTCCTGCTGTTGTGTTTTATTTTAGCTTTTAACAATGCCCTATGCTTTGCATAGAAGCAGTCATTGTGAGAACAAATACCCCTGTATCTAGGATGGCTTCAGGACATTTCTGCCTGGAGGTCATGGTTCCCCTTTGAATTGTTTCCACATGTGTCTAGTCTAAGAACTGGACCTGATGCTAATGAAGAAAAGAGAACTGAAGTTTTTATTTCTTCCTACCCCGTCATATATTGCTAAAGATACTGCAGTGGGTTTGGAAATGTGGGGCATAACTACCCAATCCTCTGCAAAAGTCCTAAGACTGGTATACATGAAAGGAATTATAAAGCAGCTTTCCCACTTCAGCTTATGAACTATTCACGAGTTCGTCTTTGAGAAGCAGCAAATTGGGCTCTATTTTTTGTTAGAGTCAATGGTCCACTAAGTTTTTACCCTTGGAAAAGTCTGTAATTCCCTTTGTAGAAACCGCCTATAAGAAAGTGTACTTTCACATGTCCAGGAATGCCAGAGAAAAGACATTGAACCCCACAGCCACTCAGGAAGGGAGAGACTGTTTGCCCTACCCATTTAGTTATTAATCTTTTTCCCCTCAGAATGATCAAAGGCTGACCTTGGATATGAATTGCCTTATAGAAAATGAACTATAACCCATTTAAGGGAAGCTTGAAACTGGGCTTAAGGAAATCTCTGCCAATATAGAATGTGAATACTAAATTCTAGTTTAGTATCTGGCCAAAGCAGATTTATAGATAATCCCCATTTATGAAAATATTCTACTGAGAAGCACTACATAGTTACATTTTCAGTTTATATGGTAACAACTTAAGCATTTGTTACTCCAGGATACTTCACAGAGATGCAATGTGTGTGTGTGTGTGTGTGTGTGTGTATGTTGAATGTGTGTGTGCGAAAAAGTTTGCTTGTAGCAGAGTAAACGCCATTATGCTGGCAGCCTGAATTTAGACATAGCGTTTGTCACTGGCATGGGGTCTCCATATTATTCAGAAGTAGATTCATACTGATAAAAAGTGATCCGTATTTCAAGAGAGCAGAAGTCCAGTATATTTTTTCCTGGCACTCCTGGCCATGTAAATGTACATTTTGCATAATATTTCTTCAAAGGGGACCCACAGATTATTGCAGAGATAGAGATTTAGAGAATACACTGATTCCAAATAAGAGTCAAACCCACTTCAGTGAGAAGTTGTGAAAGTTTCTTGTGAGAAACTGATTCTCCAGTAGAGGGGGATGGTGGACTGTGCCCCCAGTCCTCGTCTTGGAAATTTTGAGCTCTGTTTGAATGAATAAACTGGTAAACTATTTTAATTGAATATCTTATTCTCACGGTACATAATATAAAAAACAAGCAAATGAAAAAAACAGAACCATTGCTGTCGAGTCAATTCCAACACATAGCAACCCTGTAGGACAGAGTAGAACTGTCCCATAAGGTATCTAAGGAGCAGCTGGTGGATTGAACTGCTGACTTGGTTAGCAACTGTAGCTCTCAACCACTGCACCACCAGGGCTCCTACATAATATAAAGTAAGATCAAATTCAGTGAGCATTTATAGAGCATGTAATGTCGAAAGCACTGGGCCACATGCTTTGGAGGTTACGAAGATGACTGGACTCTAAACTACTTCTGTGTTCCTGAGGGCAGTATCACTGTACCTTCACAGTGTCTGACAGCTTGTACTGGGATCCTGGTGCTGCCACTGTAAGCTATGGGACCTATTTTTTAGATAATACCCCTTGGCTCCCTTTCATATAAAATGAGGAAATTATCACCCCTCCTCCTCACTTCTCTTCTCCTACCTATTCTGCCTTCTCATTGCTGTAAGCTGCCCCTGACTTTTACATTGTCAAGATTTATAGTGTTTTAAATCTTCTTTCATATTTTTTTTTGTATATAGGTTGATTTTTAGAGCTGGAAACCAGTAGAAAATATTTATAACATTCAAATTTTGTAAATATTTTGCAGTGCAGAAGCAGGTAGTCTGATTGGCCTTGTAGAGAAGGAATGATTATTTTACATCACTGAATTTGTCTTCCTCTAAGAAAGCATCATCAGAGCTTCATCATCGATCCTTTTTGTTGTTCAAAATTTACTTTCTAGTTTGCTTCCTGTTTGGACCATGATTTTCTTATGCAGATTTTAATTTACATAAAAATTTAAATTCCAATTCCTATTTTCTTCTACTAAATGAAATGCATATATTAATATCATCAAGATCTTTCAGCCTCTTAAACATACAAACTTGTTAAATGAAATAGACTTTCTTGAAGATGTTGTCTTAAAAGTTTTTGACTATGGTTCTAATTTGGACTTCTAGATCTGTTTCCTAGCTATTATTATGAGATTATTTCTCCCATTTACTTTCTGAATTAACTCCACATTTACTTGGAGTCTATAGCTTTCTACTTGGGGATGAATTTTTCCTTCTGTTTCAGTTAATCTTCAAGTACATTTTTATCAGTAAGAAGGAATGGGAGGTAAATAGAATTCTTGCATATCTGAAAATATCTTGTTTTGCCCACATGCTCAATTGACCTGTTATAGACACCCAGATTCAAAGCTATTTTTTTCCTTAAAACTTGAGCGGCTTTGCTCCACTGTCTTCTGACATCCCTAGTGGCCGCCAAGTCTAATAGTAGCCTGAGTTCTTTTCCTCTCTTAGAAACCTGATTTGGTCTCTGATAGCTTTCAAGATCTTCTCTGTATCTTCAGAGTTCTGAAATTCTACCAGCATATGTCTAGCTGTTTGGCCTTTTTTCATCATCCTGTTCAGCACTTGGTTTGCTCTTTCAGTCTGAAAATTTGTGACTTTCTTTAGGTCTGGGGAAATTTTCTTTTATTATTTTCTCCCCTCTACTTTCTCTGTTCTCTTTCAGGGACTCCTATTAAATAGATGTTGGACTCTGCCATATTTTTTAATTCTTTCATATTTTCAATCTCTTTTTTATTTTGCCCACTTTCTGGGAGAGTTCCTTGACTTTTTTTTTTTTTTATTTTCATAATTACTGTTCAATTACTGTTTTTCTCTGATTGTGCCTTTAATTTTTTTCCCCATTTTTATTTCATGGATACAGTGTGTCCTCAGAGATCTTAAAGACCGAAAACCAAACCCGTTGTCATCGAGTTGATTCCGACTCATAGAGACCCCGTAGGACAGAGTAGAACTGCCCTGTAGAGTTTCCAAGGAGCGGCTGGTGGATTCCAACTGCCGACCTTTTGGTTAGCAGCCGAGCTCTTAACCACTGTGCCACTAGGGCTCCTCAGATACCTTAAAGGATAACAATTTGGATTTTTACTTAGGTCCTCTTGTCTTGCCTGAATTATCTGTTTTCTCTAGAATTACATGTTTGTGTTTTCGTATTGATGCTCTTTTGTTCTCTTTGGTTTCCTTAAATGCCTAGTGATTCTTAGTTATTTCTTCCTATGTACGAATAAGTTTATAGGGATTGCTGGTGTAATTTCCTCTGTAGTTTTGTTGATCGACATAAGAAGAGATCTCTAAAATATAGTCTTCGATACATTTAATAGTATATTGATCTAAAATAATTTTTACTTTACCTATTTATCATGTACCAAATGAAATGGCAAAGTGAGCTTTTAAACCCTCAAGTAAAGATTATGGAATTTTATATTAATGTAAAAGGGTTTTGGGAATCAGGTTTAAAAATTGATGATGTAAAGAGTAGCTGAATTGCTAAAATTGCAAATTAGGGCTATCTAAATTAATGAGGTTTGTAAGACTGAATAATGTGTGTGTTTTAATAGTAAAATACCACTCTCTCTTTAGTCTTGCTCTGTTCTGATTGTGTCATGGTGTAGATGCCTATAAACACATAATGCCTACTTCATTTTTAGAAGCAGTTTGCACACACCCTGCGTGGAGCGTGCACCTCCTGACATGTTCATGCTTTGCCGGTTCTCCTCCCTCCTACTCACTGGCGTTTGTGGTGCTGCTGCCCCGGGCTGAGGGGGCCACCCTGGAGGCTGGCTCTCCCTCCCGCTGTAACCGCTGTGCAGGCCAGCTGTTTGGGAAGCAGCCTGCCAGCTCCAAGGACTGATCATCTCACCACTCAAGAGCATTTGCCCCGGGCGGAGAGGCCTCGTGGGCCGCCAGATTCAAGTTCTTCGTTCCAGTTTGTACTTTGTAGTAACTGTTCATGTCTCTGACTCAGACTGTTTTATAAGTGCCACTCAAATTTAAAAAAAAAACCACCTCAGAATGACCTTACAGAAGCTGGTGATGAACCAGAAAGGGTGGAGGGAGGGCAGAGTTTATATCTGACCTGGAACGCTATTCTCTTCCTCCCCAGAGTGCTCTGAGTCACAGGTCTGAGAGGCTCAGCAGAGTATGAATGCCAGTTCTTAGTGAACCCAGGGTGCCTCAGAAGGCCTCGGCACAGCCCTAGGACTTAACGATAATGGTGAAGACACCCGTTCAGCATCTTTTACCAACAAGCCCTGATTCTTTCCCTGCGGCCCTCACCAGGGACGAATGAGGAGGTTATTCTTTGGGGCCTGGGCAAGTAGGAAAGATTTTGACTAATCTTGCCGTCTTTACAGTTCTGAACTATTTGGATATCAACTCAGAGATCTAGAGAGGGAAGGCAGGGAGGCTGTAATTAGGAGAATTCCACAGGTGTGCGAAGGTAGCAGTGTGGAGGAAGTTAGCGCGATGTGCCGATAAGTACCAGTTGCCACCAGTGATGGCAGTAACAATCTGGAAGTTCTGGTTTGCCAGAGCATCTGACACCCCACTAATACGCTCTTGAGTTGAGAGCTTAAAAGTGGAAGCTTCTCAGTTTAGTTGTACAAAACTTCACGAATGGAAACTCTTCTTTTCGTTATATCTTTTCCCCCATCCCCTGTCTCCTCAATACCATTGCCTTCTCACTGGCATTTCTAGCAGCAGAATCCGGTTAATTTACAAAACTTGAATTCAAATGGCCCGGTTCTGACCAGTTGTCGCCGAGTCACTTGTGACTCATGGCGACCCCATGTGTTTCAGAGTAGAACTGCACGCCATAAGGTTGTTTTCAGTGGCTGTGACCTTTCACCAGGCCTTTCTTCTGAGGCACTTCTGGGTGAGTTTGAAACACTAAGTCTTCAGTTAGTAACTGAGTGCCTAACTGTACCACCCAGGGGCCCCGGGTTGTTAGCAACCCTATAAAGGTACAGCAAGGCATCCTCACTGCTGACTTATTTTGAGAGGTTTAAATGCGTGTTCTTTTGCTCTAGCATTAAAACCAAAAAATCAAATCCACTGCCGTCGAGTCGATTCTGACTCATAGCAACCCTATAGGACAGAGTAGAACTACCCTATAGGGTTTCCAAGGCTGTAAATCTTTACATAAGCAGGCTGCCACATCTTTCTCCTGTGGAGCAGCTGGTGGATTTGAACTGCCGACCTTTCGGTTAGCAGCCAGTACTTAACCACGGCACCACCAGGACTCGCTTTCTTGCGTTAAAAGTACCTTAAAATAGACTTATCCTCTTGGATTTGGATTTTTGTGACTAGAATTGTTTTATTTTTGGTGAAAGTTATTTTTTCCCCCTGGATAATAGTGAAGATCATTGCAAAGAACAGAGTAGAAAGATTTTTGTTGATTTTTTTGGATTTTTGGCTAGTTGTATCCTGTTGTGACGCATTTAGATACAGGCTTTCCCAATACTCTTTGCTAAAGTAAGTAAATAATCTTAGAAGATTCACAAAATTCAAAAGCAGGTATACATAAGACATTAAGAGTTTTGAAAGTCAGTAGGAAATCTTTGGAGCAATAAACTTGCTTGAGACCATAACTAAAGATTTTGCTTTCATTCGAGATAAAGTACGAGTGTCTTAGTGTGAGCAAATTGTTAGCTAGGCAGGATGATACAGGATGCTAAAGTCCTCCACATTAAACCAGAGAGTGGGGAACAGGAGGACATTGGTTGGGAGGAGCGTTCTCATTCTCATTAAAATGTGGCATATTATCTTTTCCCACTAACTGTGAATGAAGCTTCCAAGGAGGTGATAGACCTGCTTTGGTAGTGATATACACAGAGTAAAAGATGTAGGAGAGAAGGGAATAAAGTAGCAACATTTCCAAGGCAAGCATGTATTGTCTAGATGTTTATTCTGTTTCCTCACTTCCCACAACAAAACATTTCGTATAAAATGTAGCCCTCCGCATATGTTGTTGTTGTTGTGTCCCGTGCAGTCAGGCCTGACTCGTGGCATAGTCAATAAATACCCTCCTTCAGAATCTGGAAGTGAAGCTATATATGGAATATTTTGCAGTTTCTGTAGTCATATCATTTGTAAGCCAAATAACAATGGTAATTAGTGTGAAGATGATAAAAAAAATCAACACTATAGTAAATCACGATTTAATCTGATGTTTGATCCTCTTACCATGAGAGAAAGGTAGAATGTCTTGGTTCTGCAGTAATTCTTTTTCGTTTCAGACGTCCTCATCATGACTTTTTCAAAGCCCAGAAAGATTGGAAGTCCCCAGTTCCTACACTTTTATTTGTGTCAAATGAGTCATTGCAGAGAAGTGTCTTGTTATTTTTGCAGGGAGTTGTTGCTTTTAGGTGCATTTGAGGCAGTTCTGACCCATAGCGACCATATGAACAACAGAACAAAACACTGCCTGCTTCTGCGCCATCCTCAAAATCGTTGTTATACTTGAGCCCATTTTGCAGCCACTGTATCAGTCCATCTCGTTGAGGGTCTTCCTCTTTTTCGCTGACCCTCTACTTTACCAAGCATGATGTTCTTCTCCAGGGACTGATCCCTCCTGATAACATGTCCAAAGTATGTGAGATGTGGTCTTGCCATCCTTGCTTCTAAGAAGCATTCTGGTTGTACTTTTTCCGAGACAGATTTGTTCATTCTTTTGGCAGTCCGTGGTATGGTCAGTATTCTTCACCAGCATCATAATTCAAAGGCATCAATTCTTCTTTGGTCTTCCTTATTCATCGTCCAGCTTTCGCATGCATATGAGGCAATTGAAAACACTTTGGCTTGGGTCAGGTGCACCTTAGTCTTCAAGGTGACATCTTTGCTTTTTAACACTTTGAAGAAGTCTTTTGCAGCACATTTCCCCAATGCAATGTGTCGTTTGATTTCTAACAAATACCACCACCACCACCACCATTATTGCAGGCATGTGGCATCTTCTCTGATATAATGGTTCACTATGAGCTATTTTAATCGTCTTGAGGGAATATAACATCCTGGGCATGGCCTTTGGTTAAGACTGCTTGTGTCCAAATCCCAGCGGTATCACTTGTTAGTGGAATGACCTTGGGCAAATTCTTTAACTTCTCTCTGTTTTCGTTGCCACATCTTTAAAATGGGAGTGATAAATGGCACCTACCTCCAAGATTTGTTTTAAGAAATCAGTGAGGGAATATTTGCCCGTGCCTGCAGAGAGTAAGCCCCCAGTAAATGTTAGCTGTGAATACTAATGAGGCTGTTCTGTTTACAGTTTATGAAGCTGAGATACATAATGACCATACTAATAGGAGTTGAGTTGATAGGATCTCACTTTAGTAGAGTCCATAAAATTTTCATTTCTAGTCACAAAAATTACATTTGAGGATTTTCATGGGATCCATTTAGAAATCATAAGCAGAGGCTGAATCTAGTAGCCCAGAGATAGTTGTATGATATAAAGACCATTCCTAGATTAAACTACCACCAGGAGTACTTTATGTTTAAGTGTGCAGTGAACTGTGCGGTCCGTTTAGTTCTTGAAAATTGATCTCTTCCCAAATAACATGGCTGAGCTGGGCTTGGGGCCAATTATCTGGGCCTATAACTGAATATCATTGGAACACAAGTTCAAGGGAAATGGCAAATGAATACTTAACTTTTTTCCTTGTGTCTTTCTAGATAGGGTCTAGAAGATTCTTCCTTATTGAATATGACCTTTAAAAAAATTTAGTTTTCATCTTTCCCAGTGGAATCATTTTTCTTATGGAATTCAATTTACCTCAAGTTTCTGTCTCTTCTTGCTTAGTTTAAAAGATGAGGCCAGGACCCTGTATATGTTTTGTTACTGATATCTGCTATTTTTCTCTTTCAACCCCACCGTAAATTACATTATAGTAGGCTTCGTTTCCTGTTCTGTAATAGCAAAGCAGACCTAGGCCAGGTCTTTAGAACATAATCTGTTGCAAAATGTGCTGTTTGCCTAAGAACATGGCAGCATCTGTGTTACCAGTGCGTGATATCATCACTGCAAGTCATACCTTACTTTAAAACAGAGTCTGGTGTGCTGGCTGATCTTAGCCCTTCAAATAGCAAAAGCAAATGTTACTGAGCAGTGACATCCCAACTGACAAGAATTGTCCTCTTCATTCTGGGTAGCCTTGGGCAAGGTCCTAAATTCTTCTGGCATTAGGATTTCTCATCTTTGAAACTATGAAGTATTTTAGCCGCAAAATCCCTTCTAGCCTTCTCCTTCTTTAGCTCAAATGTTTTCCAACCTTGTTTGGTGGTATATTAATAGTTGTGCTGGGGTTGGGGGTTCTCTGGTTGAATAAATTTAGAATTGGCTACTTATTCTTCTCTTAAAGAGTTACAGAGAACACGTGTATATTAACAGTTCTGAGAAGTCCAGGGTTAAGAAACCTGTTTAATGAGGTTTAATCAAGCATTTCTCCAATATAGGTGAATGTGCATTTAAGGCATTTTTGTGTGTAAATTTTGCCAACTGACAGTCACTTCCCTGTGAAGAGTTCTGAGGAGTGTGGTTTGGGAAAGACTCTACTCCAGGTTTGTAAGATGACTGGATTATGGAAGGTAAGGAACACACAACAGTCAGTGTCTCTCATTTTAAAATGACTCTGTAGGAGTGCCACTGCCATTTAATTAGAAAATGGTTGTGCGTTTTAAACAGTTTTTAAGCTGTGGGTTTCTTGATTCAAGTAAATCTGCTAACTACATTATCTCTGGTTCAATTAACAGAAGTCAGATGGACTAGGAGGGAATTACTTTATTGGTTAACTCTTCAAAAAGCCGAAGTTTCAATATCAGATTTTTTTTTTTTTTCTGGCTATCCTGCCTTGGCAAAAGGCAAGAAACCAATGTAAGTTCCAGAAAATAGCTGTAACACTACACTTAGTTTCTTCTTCCCCCCTCTCATTTGGAAACAGCTAGGAATAATAATTTGAGATTTCAAGGGAGTAGGAAAACTAGCCTCCATTACATTTCAAATGAAGGCTAACAAGAATAAAATATGCAACTACAAAATATTTCTGTTCCATTCTTATGGTAAAAATCCTGAGACAGTAACCAAAAAAAAAAAAAAAAAATTAGGGCTAAAATATGGAATCACTGTCATAAGAATGCTAGGCATTAGGCTTAATCAGATGATTTTAATAAATGTGACTTGCCTTTTGGCAGCAGTGGACATATGACAGCCTCGCAAATGCCAAGCATTTTATCAGTGAGTGATCCAGTTGTGATCCTTCGTCTGGCGCCTGGTGCTACAGCCAAGTCAGGAGGACGTTATCAGGGTCCGAGGTCCCAGGCAGCGGCCTGGACTAGAGAAAGGTAACATGGCGTGACCCGTGAGCATGGACCCAGGGGAATGAACAAAACAAAACGTAAATGCACATAAATGGGTAGCACGATAGCATGAAGGCGATTCCCACAAGGCGGAAATCAATCACATTCCTGTTTTCCTGTTTCTCCATCATTTCTGACACCAGCCACGCGTGCGCGCATACGCTCTCTCTCTCTCTCTCTGTTCCTAGCCACCTGGGGCTAGGTCAGACCTTACAAGTTAAGAGGACACCGTCCTTGGGTTTATTAATTCTCTGGAACGACTAACAGAACTCACAGAAGATATTATACTTACAACTACTGATTTTATTATAGTAAAAGGATATAAATCAGGATCATCATAAGGAAGAGATGCACAGGTGAGGTCTGGGAAGGTTCTGAACGTGGAGCTGCGAGGTCTCGGAGAGGGCATGTTAGCCTCCCACCGCTGACAGGGAAGCTCTCTGAGCCCGAGTGTTCTGGACTTTTATCAGCCAGTCCTGCATGATAGGCTAAGTCATGCCTCCTGAAGCTATTTGGTGTTGGCTTCCAGTGAGTCTTTTCTGGTTTGGACAGCTCCCACTTGCCAGCACAAATTGTCAGGGGTGGCCTGGAAGTTCCAAACCAAAGCACCCCAATTTCTCCAAGGCGTATTTCTCTGGAGCCAAGGACAAAGGCCACCTTACTTAGGTCCTTTACCCCACAATGGGGAAGAGAGGAAGCTGGGAATATTCAATTAATCAAACCTTTTATTTAAACAATGGGTTTTCAATAATTTTTTCTTTTAACGGGTAGTTTATGGGCCATATATTAGCTTAATGTCTCAGAATGCGTGCTAGCTGTTATATTTTTATTAGACGGATTAAATTACCTACCTTTGGATGGCGCGAGCAGTTAAGCCGACAACTGCTAGCCGAAAGGTTGGCGGTTTGAACCCACCCACAGGTGCCTTGGAAGGCAGGCCTAATGATCTGCTTCCGAAAGGTCACAGCCTTGAAAAGCCTACGGAGCAGTTCTTCTCTGCATACGTGGAGTTGCCGTGAGTCAAAATTGAGTCGACGGTAACTAACAACACAATTATGCCCAAAACAATTAAGCCAGTTTCCCTCTGCCTCTTAGCTAATAAGTATATCTGATGCCGGGGATATTTGTACAAAATATCTTTTCCCATTTAAAATATATCTTCATAACTGTTGCAATAAGCAAAATCACTGGTGTTCAGAAATAACTGGGAAGAAAAGGTGGATTGTGGGTGATGGGTGATTCAATGTAGGGCTGGGACATTACTGACTAAAGGAAAAAATGCCTCTTTCCTGAGCCTTTCCGAATGAGGTCATTGTTTTCAGACAGTGTGTACCTAATATAAGAAGTCTCAAAGTCCATGCCTTGTCTCATACCAGGGCTTTGTCAGGAATTTAGCTTCCTAAGCCACAAGGAAGGATCCCTGGTGGTGCAGTAGTTAAGCACTCTGCTGCTAACCAAAAGGTTGGCGGTTTGAACCCACCAGCCACTCCATGGAAGAAAGATGTGGCAGTCTGCTTCCATAAAGATTACAGCCTTGGAAACTCTATGGGGCAGTTCTGCTCTGTCCTAGAGGGTTGCTACGAGTCGGAATGAACTCGATGGCAGAGGGTAAACCACAACGACAGCCAGGCTGATAGTGAAAGGAGCCTCTCCAGATTATAGTGTTTTTAAAAATTCTAGTATTTAAGAAAAATAAACAAAAAGCCCATCTAGTTGAGATGATACTCATTAAGGGATAAAAGGAGGCAGAAGGCTTTGGAAAAGTGATCCTTTCTTTCTTTGTCTCATGTATTTGAGTTATTATGAAGTAACAATTACCAAAATCTGTCTTCTGGATTATGCAGAGTGGAGGAAAATCCTAGGAATATTCTTGGTGTGTTTCAATCCTAGCTTCCCACAAATGACAGTCTCTTGCGGGCGTGGTGTCAGTGAATCAGTGTGTTCTTAGAAGTGGGCTTTGGGGGTGATAGGAGATGGAGTGGGGAGGAGAAGGACAAGAGGCTTCTCTGCAAGAGGAAGGAGCTAGAATCATGCAGGGAACACATTGTTCTTCCTGAGCTGGCCATGGCACACCCTGTGGTTGGCACACACCTCCTTCAAGTCCAACTCAGCCCACAAAGTCCTGGGAGAAAAGCCAAGGCCTGAGCCTTTCCCTTGAGAAGTGGATGCAGCCCTTCCGTGCGCCAGCCACCCTGGGAAGCAAAGCTGAAATCTTAGAGCTTTGAGCATGCTAATGACCCGGGGACTCACCAAGCACATGGACCCTCATCACAGTGTCGAAGACTACAAAGGTTTGAGTGTCCATTTCCAAAACTCAGCATACAGACAGTTTAGGGTAGAACATATGTCTAAAGATGAGGAAAGAGACAGAGACTTTTTCACTGGATAAACAATTTTATGTTTATTATAATGTGTTAATATTATAACCTGTGTGCATAATTCATGTTCGCATAAAATGCACATCTTAAAATCAACATATTCACAGATATCATTAATATAATGGGATTTTAAAGTGGACCTGTTTTGTAGCAGGAGCCCAACTCAGTTCAACCAGTCGCTCATTTTCAGGTAGATCTGTCTGTTGGAGCACTTTAAATGGAGTCCTCAAGGACTGTGGACAAACATCTGTGATCCCGTTTCTGCCCATGTTCTCCCTTTCTCTTTCATACCCCATCTCCATGACAGTACCTTTTGTGTTAATGCAGCTTTCAAATTACCTCTTTCTTCCCCCTTATGATGTAGTTTTTGTGTCAGTGTGTGGGGCACGCCGGGTATTTGTTTGAACTTTGATATTGTCCCCAGAACACTTTCCCTACAGTTGTGTTTTATGGAGAGAGTTCGTTTCCTGGTGAGGCTGGCTTTCACGAAGAACCCAACTCATTTCCATCATCATCCCCAGGGGCCCACAGCCAACACCACATCCAGCAGTCCATGCTTCACCGGCAGCCTAACACAATCTTGCTGGCTGCTCTCTTGAAACCGGCAGACTCTGTCAATTGGTGCTGATTCCTTCGATACTGGACCCTTTACGATAAGAGATTGTGACTTGTTTTGGTTTCTGGACAGTAGAATAGTGGGTAGTTTCATGTAAGGCAGGAACACTGTGTCCCCTCCTTTATTTCTGACTACTCTGCTCGTCTCAATTTACCAGGACTTCCCGTGAGCTCGGGTTCACCTTCCCACACAGGACTTTTCAGAACTGGCTGCCTAGGCATGCTATACTTCACATGTACACGCTTGTTAAGAGGTATAAAGGAATGGAAGGTAGGCACGTTCTGGAACTGATGAATAATTCATGGTGGCTTCTTGCGCCATGAAATCTTCTCCTGTAAATGAACATTATTTTGAAAGACAATACTAATTTAGAAGTCTGATAATATGGCTTTATGTTCTTTATTGATCTACCTAAGACATTTACTGGAAAGACAAACAGTGTCAAACGTTGGAATAGCAAAATTTAAAGCTTATGCATATAGTTAGAATGAGTTAGTATTAGTGATTAATGTGTTAGTGATGGTTAGAGGTGGAAACAATGGTTCCATGAATTTTCCAAACTGGAAGGTGTCTTAGAGATAAAATTAGGTAGAATAAATCAGATGTCTGCCTATACGTCTCTGTTTAGATAAATTTGAATTCCTGTGTTTTGCTTGCATTGTAGAAAAGCATGGATTTTAGTTTTGATTTCCAGGAAAGATAAAGCAGCTTTTGAAAAATCTTAAATGACAGAGAGGTTATAAATACAATAGAGTAAGTTGTATTTCTGATTATATTTTCAGGGGTCAAGCTAGAAAGAGAAGCAGCTTCCTTTTTTACAGTTCTCCTCCTCCTTTCTACTCCATGCCCTATTTTTAAGGTATTTGGAGTCATTCCACTTGCTGCCAGCTGGAATCTACAGAAAGTGTATCTGTCAGCCATTAAACAGTTGACTTGAATCATAGTCATAATTGAATTGGAAGTTGGCAAATTGTTTTGAGACTGAAGAACGGGCACACCTTATGTTTGGAACGTAAGGGATTCTGCATTGTTTTAAAAGTACTCTCCTTAGGGAATACTGACAACACATTTTAATTAACTTTTCTCTTTTTCAAGCAGAAGGTGTATTTTGAAGAGATATGTAACGAAAACATTTGACCATGCTTGAATTTTGTCTCCTATTCTCAGTAGCTGGCTGCACGGGAGAAAGACCTGGCCATCTGCTTCCATAAAGATTACAGCCTAGGAAACCCTTTTGGACAGTTCTGTTCTGTCATGTGGGGTCTCTATGAGTCGAAAATTGCCTCAAGGGCACACAACATTTTCAGCAGCCGTCTCGAGTGCTTTAAGACAACAACTAACCTTTCACCCACTCACGTATCCCTAATTATATGGCTCCGTCCTTTCTCTCCTGGCACACCTTGAAAGTATTAGCTAGTTAAAAGGCTATTGCTTTAAGACTTCGATACAGCAGTTTACTCTTTTCTGCCCTAAAGGCTATACGTAGGTGTCCTGTTGGCATAGTGGTTGCGAGCTTGGCTGGTAGCTGCAAAGGTTGGCAATTTGAATCCACCAGCTGCTCCTTGGAAACCCTATGGGGCAGTTCTACTTTGTCTTACAGGGTCACTATGAGTCGAAATCAACTTGATGGCCGTGCGTTTTTAGTGTTGCATACAGTTGATGCATATGAGATCCCCAGCCTTCCATTTTATATTAAATCTGACTGCTGACATATACTTCTTCATTATTAACATACTTTGAAAGTTGTGGAGGTAGCTAGAATAGCAGGTTAGAATCCTGAGACTTAATATGAGTTATCAATAAATACCATCTATTTCCTATTTTAAGAGGAAAGCACATGCAGCGTGCTGGTTAGCACCCCTTTTAGGTTTCCCACTAGAGGATGGAAATGCTGGACAGGTTTTTCTGCTTTGAGAAGCCGTCACAGCTGCCATTGTAAATGAGCTTCTCTAAGGTTGGTGACCAGTGAGTCAACCAGAGCATGGCATTGCCTGGAAGGTGCCTGAGGAGTGGGAGCTGCCAGCAGCCAGGGAGCGCTGGGCATGAGAGTTTTCATATAACAAGTCAACAGTAAAAGGGGGCTTGAGAGCTTCTGTCTGAGTCTTGCCTCCAGCACAGTCAATGTTAGTGCAGTCCCCAGGCTGCGACCACACCAAAGTACCTTGAAGCTCTTAATGGTATAGAAACTCTCCAAGCCTGACATCAGTCTTCTTTCTAATAGTTGCCCTGAGAACCATACTCACACTGATGTATAAATTGGAGTGCCTCGGGAGAGGGTGGAGGTGATGTGGGACCGTAGAAAAAAGTCAGCATGTGAGTGAAGCAGTGTTATTTTCTGAGAATCACATCTGTATCGATAATTTTTAAATGGCTTAAATGGTCTATTATCTCTATTTTTCATATGTAAGTGATGCTGGTTATGTGCATACTTAACTACACATGGAGATTCCTGAATTTAATCAACCTTTTCACTGTTGAGGTTCTTGGCCTCACCTGTGTCTTTATTTAATTTTAACTTTATAGTTATTCTCATTGTAATGGTCTGTCTGTAACTGGTAACTTCATTAGGGAGGGTCTGCTGATGTGTCATGGACTCTCCCCTGGACTTGGCATTTGAGCAGTTCAGTAGCATTCTGTCTGCTATAATTTACTAAGAACCTGTCAGTAGGTTGCAGGCAATGTGCTAGGTACTGTTCAGAATAAGTCTCCATCCTTTAGAAGGTACAGTCTCGGGAGGACCAGTGGCACGTGTGGGCTAAAGTGCTGGGCAACTAAGAACATGAGAAATTACATGAGGATCTGGGCAAGGGAAGAACGCAGGTAGCGGAATAAAGGATGTAAGAGGATGCAATCACCTAAAGAGGCTAGGATGCTGGCTAGGGAAGGGCCAGGGGCTCCTTGGGGTATAGGTGACCTCACAGTTACAAGGAGCACAGTCTGACCATGGATCACTTCTCACCATCTCTAGTGTGGGGGAGAGGTACCTCTCATCCCACCTCTCGCTGACAGGGATTGGGGATTTAGCTCCCCCCTGCTAAAATGACTGTTCTTTGATGAATTCAAAGTTATTTTTTTCTAACATAAATGTGTAATTATGGACTTGCAGAAGGAAAGCTTATTCCTTTTGGACCCAGGGTACCAGCTAAGTGCTTGAAGCCTAAGAGGCAGAGATATTTGGTTCAGCTCACAGCTTTGATACTTACTAGCTGTGCAACCTTGAGAACATTTCTTGATTTCTCTATGCGCCTCAGTTTCCTCATTTATAAAACGGAGCTAATACCTGCTTTATAAGACTGTGAGGATTAAATGAGGATATCTATAAAGCGGAAACCCTGGTGGCATAGTGATTAAGAGCTATGGCTGCTAACAAAAAGGTCAGCAGTTCGAATCTACCAAGTGCTCCTTGGAAACTCTATGGGGCAGTTCTACTCTGTCCTGTAGGGGCGCCATGAGTCGGAATTGACTTGACGGCAGTGGTTTTGGTTTTTCTTTGTATCTATAAAGCAGAGCGCCTGGCGTGTAATAATGAATGGGTTCTTTAATAACCAATTATATTTCCACCTGAGAAATGCAGATTCTTGGGAATTATTTATATTGTTGGGGCTTTAGAATGTTTATATTGTTGGGGCCTTAGGGCTTTAAAATCCAAGGCCTCCATTCTAGCTTGGTAATTTTATTTTATTTTTATGTGTGTGTTTTGCTCTATTTATTTTTAATTACACAAATAATACAAGAGTAAGTTTCCATTGTGAAAATTGCAAACAATGTAGGAAAGGCAAAAACTCCACCTGATCACCATCCAAATCCAGGGAGTAACTGCTGTTACCAGTTTTATTTATTTTACTTTAATCCAAGTAATGCATGTTCTTAGTTTCAAAAGTTAAATAATGTCTTCTCCCATGAATAGAGGACCAAAAAACTCAAGAATAAAATCCATATTCTAGAGTTCCTTGGCCTGCCTTCCTAAGATCATCAGTATTGTGGAGTTCCTGTTATAGAAAGTGGCTTTCCTAAATGGGTCCTTTTACCTTTTTATTTTTCATGATTGAATAAGCTTGTAATCTATTTAGAGGTTTACAGTGTTCCCAGTGTGATCTATTTTGGGGAGACAGTTAATAGCACTCAGGATAGGCCTGGGTAGCCCCTAAAGTAGGGGTCGTCAAACTTTTTCTATAAAGGGCCAGATAATAAAATTTTCAGTTTAACAGGATATATGTTTTCTCTGTTGCTGCTGCTGCTTCTTTTTTCTTTTTACATTTCTTTAAAAAGTAAAAAACATTCTTAGCTCAGAGACTGCACAGAAAACAGTCTGTGGGTCAGATTTGGCCTGCAGGCTCTAGTTTATTTACCCCTGCCTTAGAATATTAGAGGAACAATGAGTGCAGAATGCTTGGTCGTATAAAAGTGATTCAGATGCTTGAGAACACTGCTATTTCCCTTTTCCTGGCTTAATTATCCACTAGTCTGTATGCTTCTTGAAAAAAGAAACTGTCTAACCTGTTAACCACTGTGTAATCAGCATGCTCAGTTACTGTCTTATACTCTATTTCACATTTCATTTCATCTCTTACAACAGAAGTGTAAATTCACTGATATTAGAAACTATGATATTTGTATCTTTCGGAGATTTCAGTCATGAGCACATGGTGGGTGCTCACGAAATTCTTGTTGATTAAAACCATGTCATTAAAAGATATTGCAACTTTTTCATTTTTGCCTTTAAGACTCCAAGGAAATGTAAGGATTAGACATGAGATCATATTTCCTGCCTTACTCTTGTATCTATTAGCTATTGCTGCTTCATAAACCACCTGAAAATTCAGAAGCTTGAAGCAACAATCATTTATGATGAGTCTTTGGAATTGGCTGGAGGTCGGCTGCTATAGGCTGGATTGGCAGCCAGTTTGGCTGGCTCACACATATGTCTGAGACCAGCTGGGGGTTAGATCAGCCCCACGTGTCCTTATTCTCCTCTTGGGACCAGCAAGCTATCCCAGCCACATCCCCCTTTTGGTGAAGCAGGATAGGAGAGTGAGCAAAAACATGGCAGACTTCTATAGGCCTAAGCTCAGAATGGGTATACTGTCACCTCCTCCTCATTCTACAGGCCAAAGCAAGTCACACGGTCAAGTCCAGCCTCAAAGTGGGAGGGCTTTGCAAAGTGACATGGCAAAGGACATGGATACAAAGAGGAGTGGTAAATTAGGGCCATTAATACACTCTACCATCCCTTCTATATTGAATAGCAGTAGCATTGACACGAATGAATATTTATTGAGACTCGCTGAAATAAAAGTCTTATGCCCAGTCCTTTCATTTCTTATTTTTATTTTTTTTAAAAAAGACAATTCTAACCCTTACCAACCATACTTGAGGGAATGATACACAGATGAAATAACCAATGAATAAGATATTATAGAGCAAAAACTATGAAGGAAAAGATTTGAACACTTTATGTATTTCAATGCTGAGAATAGCCTAAAGCAATTTTTTTCTGTAAAGGGTCAGATAGTTAATGTTTTAGCCTTTGTGAGCCAAATAGTCTGTTGCAATTATACAACACTTCCGTTGTAGCATGAAAGCAGCCATAAATAATACATAAATGAATGGACATGGCTGTGTTGCAATAAAACTTTAAAACCTTATTTACAAAGACAGACAGTAGGCTGTAATTTGCCAGCCTCTGGCCTAGAATATTGAAAGAAATAAGTAAGGTCAGTTATGGAAGGCTTTTTGAAGAAGG
The DNA here is from genome assembly GCF_000243295.1 of Trichechus manatus latirostris. Taxonomy (NCBI): domain Eukaryota; kingdom Metazoa; phylum Chordata; class Mammalia; order Sirenia; family Trichechidae; genus Trichechus; species Trichechus manatus. The sequence continues at coordinate 5,342,086 of NW_004443967.1, read as the reverse complement.
AACAATAAAAATTGGTTTTGAAGGTGATAAAAATTAGTTTAACAATATATGCTTTGGAAATGAAGCCAGAAAAAAACTGTATGGTCGTTCAATAGATACATTTTCCAACAGGTTAATGTAGTGCAGTCAAAATGAGAACACTATTGAAAACTCGTCATTCTTCTCAAGTGTTACTTGCTATAAATTATTTCTGCTTCAGAGGGCCCGTTTGAAAACATGTTTACTAAGAATGTGAATGTTCTTGCTTGACTGGAGAATGAGAAAAAGGGTTTGGAAATAAAATGAAATACCTAATTAAAGTGATTCTATTTTATGCCACTTTTAAAATTTCATTTGGCTAATGTGACCTAGATTCGTATAAAGGAATTAAAGGGGTGGGGAAGAAAAAAGATTTGTTTTTAACTGTTAAGAAACAACATGTAGAATTCAAGTGGATATTTTTCTACCTCATTTGTATTTCACTTAGAGTTTACTTAGCAGCCTTCACATGCTTCTTCTCCAAGTTGGAAGATAGGATAAAGCCCAGAATACTGTTAAAAAATAAAACTTCTTGCTGGAAATCATAAATACCTACTTACTCAATTATACTCAGCTTGTAGTCCATACTTTGACAGATTTCTGCTAAACAAACCTGGATACAGAAGAATTTTGAGGGAAACATTAGGAAAGGTAGAAAGGTGGAATGCCCTTGGTGAAGAGTCTTAACGCTATTGAAAGTTTTCTAAAGTCTTATATTTTTCTCAGATACTTCTTGGTTTTCCTCTCCTAGTGGAGAATGTTGGAATACTCATGGAAGAGGGGGTCTAATGGGTATTGTTTGATTTCATTCATTTTACTGTTATTTACCAAGCTTCTACTATGCACCAGTCACAGCACTGGAGCCTGGGGGTAAAAAAAAGCCAGTTGTCATGGAGACGCTTCCAACTCATGGTGACCCCATGTGTGTCAGAGTAGAACCATGCTCCGTAGGGTTTTTAATCGCTGATTTTTCAAAAGTAGGTCTCCAGGCCTTCGTTAAGAGATGCCTCAGGCTGGACTCAAACCTCCAACCTTTCAGTTAGCTGTCGGGTATGTTAACCGTTTGCATCACCCAGGGACTCTAGAACCTGGGGATACAACAACGAAAAAGATAGTTGTGATTCTCCTCCTTGTAGAGCTCACAGACCAGCAGCAGCTAGAGATAAGCAGACCACAGAGCACCAACAATGCCAGGCGAGCTCAGGGGTGGAGAACCAGTCTCCTCAGAAGTTGGAGGGATTTTTTTTCAAAGTAAATACACTTCCTCCTGTTACATATGATTAAAATAAAACCGTCCCATAAGAAGACTTAGAAGTCTCCACTCCTAGTCATTATACCTGTTAGCAATAAAACTGAACGGAATTCATGGGAGATTTCAAGAATATGATAATTTGCAATCCCCTGAGTTTCTTAGAAAAACACCAATTCCCCAGGTAACGTAATTGCACAAATTTACTCTCACTTTTACTGATTATGATCTTATATTTTCTTTTAATTTTATTTATTATGCAAACTGGGTTTTTTTTCTTTTCTTGGGAGGTTCTCTTTCTCCAATTTCAGCTAATTTCCTTTCGTACCTAATGCATAGGTCGTTGTAAGCATTCAGGGAGTTAATGTATGTAAATATATGTAAAGAACAGTGGCTGGCACATACTAGTATTTTATTGCAATGTGGCTTTCAGCCTGGGAGCCACCAGCATGAGGCCATCTACTCACTGATGATGGCTTTTAATACCTGGGTACCCTTGGGACACAGGGAACATGTGGGTGTCACCAAGCAGATAAAGACTTTCTACCATCACATGAGAGCTATGGTAAGAGTCATGTGTTCTGATAGCAAGAGAGTCACAGAGAGGCTGCAAGAAGATTAGGTCAGAGGATTCTGGGCAGAAACTGCCTGGCATCTACTCTCCCAATAAACGCCCAGATTTTTTATCTCTTTATAAAGAAGAAAAATGTATTTTTAGTCTGTCCATGACTCTCAGAGCATTCATATAAATTTCTTATTTTGAAAATTTTTAACAGTTTGTAAAATAAGACAACAACATTAAGAACACCAAGAATTAAGATTCCTGACATTTTTTGAGTACTTGCCATGTGACAGGCACTGTGCTAAGTCTTTACTTATCACGTTATCTCATTTAGTCATCTTACAGGTGAGGAAACTGTTAATTCCAGAGGTCTCTTGCCCCGCATCATACAGCTAGTGAGTAGCCAAGTCTAATTAGAAAGCTTCTTCCCTTCCTCCCTGAACATGAAGTGACTAAGAATATGAGGAAATTTTTACAGTAAAGTTAAGAGTAACTACTTGACTTACTCTTAAGGACTGAGACCAAAGGTACGTACAGAAGGTCCCTTTTAAGCCGTTGCTTGCTTACCTGCTAACCTACTTTGCCTGTTAATTTTTTTTCCTCTGAATGTATTTGCCCCAATTTTTGCCATTAGCACCTCTTTTTTTCAATAAATTAAAAAAAACAACTCTAGAGATTTCGTTTTTAATGAAAACAGATTCCAGTAAATAATTACTGAACAACTACTATGAGCCCGTCATAAAAAAACCAAAAAAAACCTCATCGCAGTGGAGTCAATTCTGACTCATAGCAACTCTATAGGACAGGGTAGAACTGCCCCAGAGGGTTTCTAAGGCTGTCATCTTTACGGAAGCAGACTGCCACATCTTTCCTGCGGAGCATCTGGTAGGTTCAACCCGCATACCTTTCAGTTAGCAGCTGAGTGCTTAACCACTGCATTACCAGGGCTCCTTTGAGCCCATCATACCAAAACCAAACCAAATGCATTGTTGTCGAGTCGATTCTGACTCATAGTGACCCTATTGGACAGAATAGAACTGTCCCATAGGGTTTCCAAGTCGTGTGGTGGCTGGTGGAGTCACACTGCTGACCTTTTGGTTAGCAGCCATAGTAGCTCTTAACCATTGCGCCACCAGGGCTCCTGAGCCCATCATAATGGCTAGATAATTGGGGATACAATAGATATGGCCCCTGGTTTCATGGTGTTCCTTACAGACTTGTGGGAAGACGGATGTTTCACAAATAATTAAAATCATAAATTGTGGAAAGTACCATGAGAAAAAATAAAGTGTAATAAGAGAACTGAATTTATGTTGGGGCACCCAGGACAGCCTCTCTGAGGAGGTGACATTTAATCTAATACCTGATTGACGAATAGGAGTGAGCTTGGCAGAGATGGGAGGACTAGAGACTAACTGGCAGAAGGAAGAATGTGCATGAGGTCCCTAGGTGGGAGTGAAGTGTGACATGTTCAAGGAACAAAAAGACAGCCACTGTGACTACAGCATAGTGAGCGAGGAACAACTCTTCAGACATAAAGAGGAGCCTGCATCTTCTGGCGTGCCTTGGTAAGAGTCTGGGATTTTTATTGCCATATGGACACATACTGAAGGATTGCTATGCAAGTTGATGTGGTTAGATTCTTTTTTTTTTTGGATTACAAAATGATTTCTACTAGATTTGAATGGCACTGACATTTTGGTGAAAGATTAAAAAATTGAGAAATGGGAAACAATAGAGAGTTCAGAAATAGTCCCACACATCTATGATCATTTGATTTACAACAAAGGTACTACTCCAGTTCAGTGACAAAAGGATGGTCATTGGCTATCCATGTGGCGGAAGGAGCCTTGATCCCTATTTCACATCATTTGCCAAAATTAATTTGAGACAGATTTAAAAAGAAAAAAACAACTAAAACCATCAAGTTTCTGGCAAATGCACGCACACGTAGGAGAGTATCTTTATAACCTTGGATTAGACATACACTTCTTAAACAGGAATAAAATCAACAATAACCATAAAGGAAAAAAAGTTGTTTAAGTGAATTTTATTAAAATTAAGAACTGTTCATCAAAAGGCATCATCAAGTAATGAAATCGTACATCTGAAAACACTGAGTTGGCAAAGTTGTGTTATATGTATTTTTATAACAATTAAAAAAAAGGCATCATTAAGAAAGTGAATAGACAGTCACCATCTAGAAGAAGATAGTCACAACATATTTATCTGAAAAAGGACATATCCAATATATAAAAAAACTCCTATAAATCAATAAGACAAAGGCATACAATGTGTATCTTGTAAGGCATATACTTCAAAAAAGAGAATATCCAAAATTGCCAGTAAGCATGTTAACAATTCTCACCATCGTAAGTTATCATCAAAATGCAAGTTAAAACCACGTGAGATACTATTATTACATTTATCGGAATGACTAAAATTAAAAACAGACAATATTAAGTATTGGTAAGGATGTGGAACAACTGGAATTCTCCTACATTGCTAGTGGGAATATAAACTAGAATATAAACTTGGAAAAGTGTTTGGCAGTATCTTCAAGAGCTAAACATACATCTACTCTATCCTAGGTATACACAAGAGAAATGAGTGTGTATGTCCATTAGCAGACATCTGTAATAATATTTATAGCAGCTTTATTCATAATAACCCCAAACCGAGGAATGGATAAATTAGTTGTGGTGTATTCTTTTAAGAAAATATTCTTGAGGCTGTTGTTGGGTGCCGTTGAGTTGATTTTTGACTCATAGTGACTTCATGTGACAGAGTAGAACTGCCCCACAGGGTTTTCTAGGCTATAATCTTTATGGGAGCAGATCACCAGGTCTTTCTCCCGAAGAGCCACTGGATGGATTCGAACTGCCAACCTTTCCATTAGCAGCTCAGCACTTAACCGTTGCACCACCAGGGCTCCTTACAATGAAATATTACCCAGCAATAAAAATAAAATAATAATAATAAAAGAACAAAGTACCGATACACACAACAACATGGATGAATTGCACAGGCATTATGTTGAGCAAAAGGAGGCAAACGTAGTAGTACACATTGTATGAATCTATGAAGCTCAAGAGCTAGTGTAACTAATCCACAGTGGTAAGTCAGAATAGTCGTCACCTGGAGAGAGGGGGATGCGGTATTGACTAGAAAGGGGTACAAAGGAATCTTCTGAATCTTCTAGGGTGATAGGAATCTTCTAGGGTGATAGGAATGTTCTAGATCTGAATCTGGGAGATGTTTCCATGGGTGTACACATATTTAAAAGTTCACTCAGCTCTATATACTTGCGATTTGGGAACTTTACTGTACGTAAGGTATATATCAGTAAAACATTTAACATTAAAAATAATTGCAATAGGTTTGAATAATGAAGGAAAGTTTTGTTAAGCCTAAGTTATAAATTGCATATGTAATGTGATCTGAACTACATAGAAAATTCATAGGAAAAAAAGAAGGAAAGAATATATACTGAAGAATATTTTTGATGATTTCTGGATCATAAAAAAAAACAAAAAACCAAACCCGTTGTCTTGGAGTTGATTCCAACTGATAGTGACCCTATAGGACAGAGTAGAACTGCCCCGTAAAGTTTCCAAGGAGTGGCTGGTGGATTCAAACTGCCATCATTTTGGTTAGCAGCCGAGTTCTTAACCACTACACCACCAGGGCTCTGGATCATAGGGTTGTGTTAGTTCCATTACTTTATAATTTTCTATGTTTTCTAAAGTTTCTCTGATGAATATATATTACTTTTATAATCAGAAAAATTGAAATGGGAGAAACTATAGCTGAGAAGATAGTTACATATAACTTGAAGGAAATATAAGTTGAGCTTGAAATTTTAGGGGTGAATTCAGAGACTGGCAAATTCACAGTGCTGTGGAGTTTGAGAAGGCTTTGCAGAGGGGGTGAAACTTGACAGGAGTCGGGACAGCGTTTGGAGAAGTAGATAGTGAAAGCAGGTCTGGGGGCTGGGGCTTGGTCGGATGACCTGGCGTGATGTTTTCTTTGCCTGTGTTCCTCCCCTCCTTCTGTCTTTATTTCTGTCCACTTCATAGATTCTGTGGTCCTTCTGTGCTTCTTCAAGTATGTAATAGCTTTTTCTTCAACTCTAACATGATGAACCTTTAAGCTATTTATAATTCTTATTCTTAAAAAGCTCTTCTATCCTTTTGCATCAGGCATTACCATTTGCTCTGCTCTCTATTTTGAGAACTAATTTTTTTTCTGGTGCTCCATATGGCAATGTGAGCTTAAAAATTAATTGTGCCAAGCCGTTCTCTCCTACCGAAAAAAGAAATAAATGAAAGAACCCCAGAAACATGCGTACACGTGCACGCTCGTGCATGCGGGCATGCGCGCGCACACACACACGCACACACACACACATACACGCACACACGGAGCACAAAATAATCCATCTGTCCTGTTGAAGGCCTCCAACACCCACTTCATCCTGGTGCAGGCTATTTTTGTTTGCTTTGTCTTGCGAACACCTATATTGGAAGCCTTTGAAGAGTACTTTGGTTTTCACCAGAAAATGAAAAGTGAAGCACTTTGTTCTTCTGTTTTATACTTATTGCAGGGCTGTACACAAAGCAGTGTTCAGTAAATACTGACGAATTGCCTTTATGCATATCATGGTTTTTGCCACACTGGGATTTGTCTGTGCACATATTTACTGATGGGTGCACGTTTATAATTATGAAGTAGATTGTGAAAAGGGTAATGTCCTTTAGAATCCAATACTTTCTAGATCTGTCCTCTGCACCTCTATATCCTTTTTGCCCCATACTCATTGCTATCGTGTGGATTCCAGCTCATAGTGACCCTATAGGACAGGGTAGAACTGCCCCATAGGGTTTCCAAGGCTTTAAATCTTTATGGAGGCAGATTGCCACATCTTTCTCCTGCGGAGCAGCTTTTGGGTTCCAACTGCCCACCTTTCAGTTAGCAGATGAGTGCTCAACCACTGCGCCACCAGGGCTCCTTCTATATCCTCTTAGACAAGTTTAATTACTACTAAATTTTCAAATTCTCTGTGATATCCAAGGGTGAATTGAATCCTTCTGTGAGAATTTTTTCTTTTCTCTTAACTGCCTCCCTCCCTTTCTTGGCAGGGTAAGTAATAGCACTGTGCTGTGTTACTGGAATTTTTAATCAATAAAATGTATGTGTCTTTAATTAGAATGCTAGGAAGTACTGCTGAGTTCGATCATTTACTTAATGCAAAGAGCTGAAAGGTTCAAGCATTTGTGTGCAGAGGGTCATTTTGGGGATATTGAGTCTAGATGGACAATTTTAATATTTTTTCCAAAATAGCCCACATGAAGTATTCATTTTAAGGTTCAGTGTTCACAAATATTTGTGAACCACCTCCCCTGAACAGACACAGGAATGAGGGAGACCACTTTTGCTTTCAAGATGTTCAAAGTCCAGTGATTCTTTTCTCTATGGGCAACATTGTCCACTCCTGTGGCTTCAGCTACCTCCCTCCAGCTTTGACGTCTCCGTGAGATCTAGAGCAGCATTCCCAGTGAATGCTCTGATGACATCTTAAATTCATCATTACATCTGAAATTAGCTCATTATCATCTTCTCCCACCAAAACTCATTCTCCTTCCTGTTTCTTGTCTCCATGGCTCTACGTTTTTCCAGTCAATCAGGCTCCAATCTTCGGGGTTCTTTTTGACATCACCCCTCTAACCATACCCTTTACATTAAAGATTTATTTCCCCCTAAGTAAGCATCTGTATCATTTTATTTTGGCCATTTGGCCATTGGAGTCGCCTCCTATAGACAGTGCTCATTCTCAGTATGGCAGATAAACGAATCCATTTAAGGAAGGAATGACTCAATGGGTCCTCTGTATGTACGAGAAGGTCTTGGAACCATCTTGTTTTCTTTATCTACTTATAACCTGTCCACTTGCTCCTTGATTATCAACCCTACCCATCTCTCCTCCCACCTCATCCTAGGCTAGGTGCTCTTTCTTCTCCTACTCTCAAATACTGATGCATAATTGACCACTTCCCCACTTCCAATTCCCTTTTTGGCTCAGTATTTCCACAGACAGATAGCTCTTCCAATGGCTCTTACCCCTAAGCACTGCCCCCTCTAGTTTGGCAGTCTGATGTTCTTCTATCCCCAAATACTGCCCACCCAGACCTCCCCCTTCCTCAAACCATGGCCTGCCCCAGTGATTGGCATAGTTTCAACCCTGGCATATTTTAGGACTCCAGACATAGGTATTGTACCTCTTCTCATTTCCGACAGTATATGGAATGGGTGGTTTACCTTGGGGTAAAAATTCCTTGTGGGACTTACTTACTGGGCTTGAAGGCTAAGGACTATAGTCTTGGAGAACATCTAGGTAGATTAGCTTAACATAATTCATAAAGAAAACATTTTACCTCCTACTTTGGTAAGTAGCGTCGGGGATCTTAAAAGCTTCCGAGTAGCCACCTAAGATACAACTATTGGTCTCTTTCAGTCTGGAGCAAAGGAGAGTGAAAAAAACCAAAGACTCAAGGAAACAATTAGTCCAGAGGACTAATGGACCACAGGAACCACAGTCTCCACCAGCCTGAGACCTGAAGAACTAGATGGTACCCGACTACCACAACTGGCCGCTCTGACCAGGATAACACTAGAAGGTCCCAGTTAGAGCGGGAAAAGAAAACATGTAGATCAAAATTCAAATTCATAAAAAAGACCAGATTTACTGGTCTGAGAGAGACTAGAGAAACCCCGAGACTATAGCCCTTAAGACGCCCTCCTAACTTGGAACCAAAGCCATTCCCAGACATCACCTTTCAGCCAAATAATAGAAAGGCCTATTAATAAACAATACACATGAGGAAAGTGCCCCTTAGAACAGTCATCTACATGAGACCAAAAGGACAACATATGCCCAAAAGCAAAGATGAGAAGGCAGGAAGGAGCAGGAAAACCAGAGGAAACGAACTCGGTAGTAATGGGGAGAGTGCTGATACATTATGGGGAGTGCGACCAATGTCATGGAACAATTTGTGTATAATCTGTTGAATGGAAAACTAATTTTCTCTGTAAACCTTCACCTAAAGCACAATTTAAAAAAAAAAGGAAAAAATATATATTCTGCATAATATTTACTGATAAAAAGAGCACAGTGGTTAAGCGCTTGACTGCTAACTGAAAGGTCAGTAGTTCGAACCCACCAGCTGCTCTGCAGGGGAAAGATGTGTCTGTCTGCTTCCATAAAGATTACACCCTATGGGACAGTTCTACTCTGTCCTATAGGGTCACTGTTAGTAGGAATGGACTTGATGGCAACAGGTTTGGTTTAGTTTGGTTTACTGATAAATAATACACTTGTAATATGTACATTGTATATTATACATATATTTAAAAGTGTTAAAGAATGAGATAAAAAGTATATAGAAAGTTCAGATTTTTCTTTCTACACCACAATCTTGTAGATACAAATAGTCCCTGACATGTTCTAAGTTACCATGAACCACACTTATGAGCAGCTGTTTTATTTTATTTTTTTGTACATCTTATCCTTAGTAATATGTACTACATACAGTGTTGCAGCATGTAATTTGCTGATGTTATCATTCTCAGATGTTCACTCGCAGATGTTGAATTTTATGATTTATTGTTCAAAACACGGCCATATAGCAGCCTATGTCGTGGTCTGCAATGAAGTCAGTGTAGGTGTTGAGAGTCGTAAGGGATAGAAAGTTGGACAATGTTCATCTCTAACGACATACGACACTTGAACTGCACACATGCCCAACAGCCATTAGGACTTCCACTTCATTGTAGACCAGGCCTATAGCATGATCTTATTCAGGATTTCATCATTGGACTAAATTTTTATGATTTGTGTATTTTTTTATGTATATATGTATTAAAATAGATCTGTAAGTTTATATGTAATGTTTCCAACCCCCAAAGACAAATAAAGATTGGATTTATAAAGATACTGATCATAAAAGACAATAATAATGAAAACTCAAAAAGAAAGAGGTATTCAACTTATGTCAGAACTGACTTACGATGGAGTCATCGGGCTAGAACCCTGTGGTAAGTCAAGGACTACCTGTATATAGATATTCGGCAACCGATAGATTAAATGAAGCCTGGACAATGATTTAAGCATCTTTCATGTTCAGAGACTGACAATTTTGTATCTAGTAAATTGTCCCCTTCAGATAAAAGGTGTGGTAGCAACATCACTGAAGCCCTAGTGGCGCAATGGTTAAGAGCTTGGGTGATAACCAAAAGATCAGCAGTTTGAATCTACCAGCTGCTCCTTGGAAACCCTGTGGGGCAGTTCTACTCTGTCCTACAGGGTTGCTATGATTCAGAACCAACTCGACAGCAACAGGTTTAGTTTTTTTGTTTTTTGTTTTTGGCAATGTCACTAGATCAGCCCCCACTATATAAAGACAATGGAAAGTTCTCCCTAGTTAGAAAAAATGTTGTACATCTGTAGTCACTGTCTTCTAAAACCTTTTTGCCATCAACTGCAAAAAACCAAAGGCATTTTTTTATTAGTGTAAAGGTTTGGATTTGCTTTTGGGGAGTGTAGGTTCTCTTCGAACATGTAATTCTGACTCTTGATTTTGTTCCGAGGGACACAGTGTCCTCCCAGGTCTCCGTTTGACCGTCTGGATGAGGGGCTTCCTATGGAGCGTACCACCCTTTCATCTCACAGGACCCCTGTCATGATTAACAAATGTGTGGTTATAAAGTGCTTGGACAAAAAACAGTGCTGAGAGAGGCTGTTAATAATGAATCAGTGTGAAATGTATTTGTAGACACATGCCAACAGTTTTCCCAGAGTTCTGACACTCGTGAAAGAAAGAATGGCAGTGAGCATGCTTTGTTGGAGGCTTGTTTTGTGCTTCCTCAAAGGTACTGCCATGTTCCCTAAATACCAGTACCAGTACCGGCTGCCGTTCAATTGACTCCGACTCGTGGAGACCATATGTGAGCCACAGTAGAACTGTGCTACGTTGGGTTTTCGATGCCTGACTTTTCAGAAGTAGACTGCCAGGCTTTTCTTTCGAGGCACTTCTGGGTGGACTTGAACTACCAATCTCTTGGTTAGCAGAGAACACATTAACCACATATGTGGAAGGATAGGTTCTTCCTTCAGAGACCAGAGTCATGTCTTCTGACCTGTCTCCCCATCAGCTCGTGTGATCTGAATGAAGCTTTCTTCTGGAGCATCTTCTGTTTAGAATGCCCTTTTTCCCTCTATCCTGTTATTGTGTTCCACTGAGTCTATTCTGACTCCCAGTGACTCAATGTGACAGAGTAGAACTGCTCCATATGGTTTCCTAGGCTGTAATCTTTATGAGAGCAGATCGCCGGGTCTTTTCTCCTATGGAGCAGCTAGCTGGTGGGTTTCAACTGCTGACTTTCTGGCTAGCAGCCGAGCACTTAACCATTGTACCACCAATCGTACCCCACTTATTTTCTTAGTAAATTTGTTCTTCAAGGCCCACATTGAACATCACATTCTCCATAATCCCACCAGCCCCAGGCTGGTTTAATCTTCCTCTCTCATGCACGTTCGTAATAGCAGATCATGGCATTGAGGGAGGACAAGGGAGCAGTTTGACACACACCCCCTGCAGGCTCCCCAGATGGAGAAACTTTGTGTGTATATCATTATTAGGAATATAATAATAAAATTGTCCATGCAGACTGTGACACAGAAGTCGCTTCTCTGCTCAGAAACACCTTATCTTTTATTATAATAAAAAGTTAAAAGGTACCTACCACTTAACCATATCAAACACTCTAAATCGTCCTCCTAAGCTTTTTAGTTATGCTATAACTGTACATTGGAGCCCTGATGGCATAGTGGTTAAGAGCTCAGCTGCTAACCAAAAGGTTGGCAGTTCAAATCCACCAGCCACTCCTTGGAAACCCTATGGGACAGTTCTACTCTGTCTTATAGGGTCCCTATGAGTCAGAATCGACGCGACAGCAATGGGTTTTGGAATAGCTGTTCATTGGGGGTGGTATTTACCAAGTGGTGCTATAGTTACTCATGTACATGCCTGCATCTCCTGCTAATTTATGTGCTCTTTGAGAGTCCCTGTCTTAGGCTGCTAACACCTGGCCTGTCCTAACAGGCATTCAATAGATGTTTGTAGAATAAGTTAGCTCCCTTCAACGAAGGCTATAGAAAAGCCTGGAATGAATTTCAGTTGTATCTACCTTATACATTTCTTGTTACCCTAAACTGCAGGGAGTTCCTCTGTGAAATCAATGTTTAAGTCCAGAGGTGAATGGTCTCAAGAAGAGAAGCTAGAGAGCGAGAAGTCCTGACCACAGGAGAGTCAGGAAATAGATTATTTGGGGGTGTTTGACGTTTTCTACTAAGTTGATGGTGAACATGAGGTTTCTAGAGTGAGTTGGAGCTATTGTCGAAATAGGTGAACTATAAATACTTTAAATTTTGCCATTGGAAAAGCTTCCCTCTGCATTTTTCCTCCTGGAGCGTGGTGAAGGGGAAGCTGGAGCAGGCAGGCCCCATGCACCTGCTCCAGGCCAGCCCCTCCATCAGCAGAGGTGCAGCGAAGCGCTGATGCTGGGGTTTCTGGGGCTACGCTCACCCTTCATCCCACTGCAAGGACTACGTGTCTCCTGGCTACCCACAACTGGGACAGCTTCCTGTGGCTGCAGCTGGCCTCAGCCTCTTGGGCATCCGACTGTCGGTGCCTTCTGGGTCAGTGGCACTTAGATAGGTTCTCAGCAGGATAAGGAGCAGCACACCTTGCAGCTTTATATGTGGGAATAGGATCTCGGGCAAAACGGTATAGAATGTGTGCAATTTTCTCTCCTATTGAAGCAGCTAGTAATGGCCAACGTGTGTTTTGTCTTTGGTATCTGCCTTTTATCCAAGCAGTGGGTACTCATATTTCACAGTGACTTCTTATGGAGAATTGTCAAATTCTATTTACAAGTCATTGAGCCCCCAGCCTATGTAGAGTCCTGTGTGAGGGACACAAGGTGACCAAGACAAGGCTCCTGCTCACCATAAACTGATTAGTAGCCAGGAGGAGAAATAAGACAGCTCACAGATAACCGTATGACAAGACAGGATATACTGGATGTCATGGCAGAGCTGTATTTTAGGACAAGAAAGGAAAATTTGATTGTAGCTGTAGTGATTCTAGAAGCTTTGAAGGAGGAGGTAACGTTTCAGCTGCATTCTTAAGTACAGGCGGACTTCCAGAAGGTTCAGATGGGACAAGGTTGAGGAATTTCAGGAGAAGAGAAACAAGCATGGGAAGGATTAGAGGTTGGAAGGTCTGAGATGTGTTCAGGGCATAGAGAAGGTTCAGCAACTGAAGGAGACCACAGCCTGGTGGAGTGTGACGTGTGGGCAGCAACTGAGTGCTTGGACTCTCTGGAACAGATTCATGAAGGGCCTTGTCTGACATATGGCGTTTGAGCTCAGAGCATGCCTGTGACCCCTCCCTGAGCTGGTCTCCATCTGCGGCTGCTTCCTTGAAGGCATTCCAAGCCTGCTGCTCATTGCTATTCGGAAATCTTGCCTATAGAGAGTATTGTCCCAGAGTAATCTGAGACCCTTGATGTCTGTTAAACTAATTACGCTTCAGTCCTCAGAGTGCTTTGGCACTTCCAATCCTGAACGCTCAGCAGATTTTATGTAGTATCTGAATTATTCATGGAGATGGTAAGGAAGAGGGGGCCCAGCAGCTCGTTCCGCTCGGAGCACGTCTTAGGAGGGTGGTGTTACGGAAAGACAGGCAGCTGCTTGCAGAGTGATGGACGAAGCAGGCCTTCGAGAGGAGCCCTGCCTAGACAGGAGCCTATGCCAGTATGCCCAGAAAATCACAGCCTGCTTTGGAGGGACAGGTAAGAGCCCCTGGACACTGGGCTTGCAGAGGAGGTGCCCAGGGTGGAGGATGCGGAGGACAGAAGGCCTGTACTTGGCCAGTGGCAGGGAGCAGGCGTAGCTGCTGGAGCAGGAAAACCTCAAGTGGGCCGAGGCATTGTGATCAGGAAGTGTGGTTGCGCCCCTCCGTCTGAGCCCTTCCACTCAAAAGATGGCTGTTTCTCTGCTTCATCTGCTCTACTCAGCGACAAAGATCATCATGACGATTGTGAGCCACTGCAGGTGTTTTAGAAGGGCTTGCCCAACTATTTTGTTTGCTCATTTCTGATTGGAAAACAAAACAAAAATAACACCAAAAAGCAAAAACTGAAAAGCAAGCAACCCCATTATCAATAAAACCACAGGGCATAACTTCAGACAATGGCCTTAGAAAAGTTAATTCCATAAAGATTCACAACTTAAGGTCATTTTCCCTCTTAAAATATTTTTCTTAAAAAGCAAGGATCTGGTAGATCTTAGCAGGTGATTTAAAGGCGAGGGCTGAGGGGCATTTATCTGAAAAAAAGACCTACATCATGACCTAGAATAAGGAAAGACGGAGTTCGTTTGTGGAGGACGGCTGCATGGATTGACCTGTGACTGCCGTATTATGAGCGGCAGGTGAGGCATCTGTCCCCTGAACACTGTGCAGCCCCCAAGCTCCTGGCTCTGTGCTTGGGCTTCATCTCATCAGATGTTCGTGAGTTCCTTCAGTGGGCGCCAGCAAGGTGCTCAGGGTCTCCGGGTGCAGGGCCCTGCCTGTGATGGTTTCTTTTCTTAGTTTATCATAGAAAAAGAGCTGGTTTAGGTGCAGTTGAACTGTTTCTGGCAGGATTAGGAGTTTTCTCTCTGATAGGCTCTGCAGGCCAGCGGAAGTCTCTAGCTTTGGACTGTGCACTGCGGTGGTTTGTCATAC
>NW_004443967.1:5322286-5327275 GCF_000243295.1 Trichechus manatus latirostris | reverse complement strand
CCATTGCGGAACCCACTGCGCTCCTTTGTTCTTTGCTGTGACTCTAATTTCACTGGGGCTGTGGCAGGAGGCTGATGTCTGTGCAGCAACAGAAGAACTGGGGGGCTTCTTTAGGGTCTTGCCCATACTGTGCTTTCATTGCTGTTGAAAGAAGTTGCTGTCAGGCAGATACCACTGAAAGTGTATGTTTGAGTCGAGAGGCTTGGCCTCTGCTGGGTGTTTACCCTGAACTATGCAGAGAAGATTAAATTGAAGAGCTTTGGGCACTTTGGAAAAAGGAACTTAGTTCATGGGTACCCATGGTCATGCCGGCTCCAACCTCCAACCCACCAGCGTCTGGACTCTTACCTTTCTCCACTACCTGCGAAAGGGGTCAGCCTCCTCCCGTTCAGAGGTCATCACGTTGTCCTTAGAAGCAAACATCTGTTATTCTCATCAGCCTTCTCTATGGTCCACATTTAGTTTACTTTATATCATGACCAAAAATTCATAATATGTATCAAGCTAGCCTGGGTGGTGCAAACGGTTAATGCACTCAGCTGCTAACTGAAAGGCTGGAAGTTCAAGTCCACCCAGAGGTGCCTCAGAAGAAAGGACTGGTGATCTACTTCTGAAAATCAACCACTGAAAGCCCTATGGAGCAGAATTCTACTCTCACACATACAGGGTCGCCATGAGTCAGAGTCGACACAACAACTGTTTTTTGTTTTTTGCTTTATCAAGCTACTTAATATATAATTATTTTACTGAAGGATTTAATTTTTTTCCCTTTACAGTCTATTGGAAGATAGATGTTTCTTGAACTAAGTATATGGATTTGTAAAGTTGTCAAAAAATTCAGAGATGACCTGAATATAGTCTGTGATATGACAGCTAAGAGTTGAGGTGGAGTCGATGTTATAGAATTAGTTTTGGTGGGCAATGCTTGATGAGCTCAGGGACCAAGAAGGCAGAACAGCTTTGGTATGGAGTAGAAACACTTTTGTTGAGGGAGCGGTCAGGAAGATGCGGGATTTGAAGAAAACGATCATCCTGTCTGTCCAAAGTCAATGTTTGTGTGTTGTTAGTGTGTGCTAGAGCCTGTGTTCAGAGTTGCTACATCTTATTTCTCTAGGTCTCTGTGAAGGCTGTACACGTATTTGTTTCACAAACAGGCCACGTGAGCACATGTAAGCAGGTAGAACTGCTCAGGTTTTCGGTTTTCATAGAGCAGGATTATAGCAAATTGACCCACCACTGGAAGAAGAGATCAGTGTTGCAGGGCAGAGGTTCCCACACTACAATATTTATTAGAAGAACACTCTAGAAGAAGCTAGTAGGTCTGAGGTAAGGCTCAGAGATCTTAATTTTAAACGAGCTGGGAAACATCAATAAAATATATATATCATATATCCTAAGGCCCTTAGAAATAGGCAAGCAAGAAACAGAACACATACAGATTGTCTTAAACCTGCTCCGTAAACTGTTTTTAGAGGAAGACCTTGGGAGGATTCTTTTCTGGTAAAAAGGTTGGTATGAACGTTATTTCCCAAATTAAGAACAGAAACTTAGAGGATTGACTGTCGTGGTAGACAACTCCCTTATCTCCACTCTTCCCAGCTCCACCCCGGTCTTGGTTGCCCCTGGAGCTGAGTCTCTCTCCCCTTTCCCATTGTGTTTCTCCAAGACCGGCATTGGACTAGAAGGATTCTAGCAAATTTGGTTTCTCTGGTTCTTGAATGCTATTTTCAAATCCTGCCTTAAAGATTAGGAGCTAGTGGCAAAAGAAGCAGGGATTTCCTTTTTCTGCTTCATCTGTCTAAAGCCTTTGTGGAAGTACCTGTCTGCTGTAGTAGAAACAGTTGTAGCCTGGGAATCAGCACCCTGGCCCCACCATGGACTTGCTGTGCGGCCATGGGGCAGTTCCTTAGCTTCTCTGAGACTTAACCTTCCTCATCTCAGAGTTAAAGGGCTGGAATAGATCAGTGCTTCCCAAATGTTGGTCCTGGTCTGGGGAACTTCTAGAAATATAAATTCCTGGCCACATCCCCAAAGAATCTTACTCCGTAGGTCTGGGCTAGTGCCACAGAATTAGTATTTTCGAAGCTCTACAGATAATTCTGATACACAATGATAGCTGGGAACCACTGAACTGGATTATCTTTAAAGGACTTCCTAGTTCTATAATTCTATTTCAAGTATCTAAGGGTTTTAATGGGAGCCCTGGTAGTGCAGTGGTTAAGAGCTACAGCTGCTAACCAAAAGGAGGTTGGCAGTTTAAATCCACCAGCCACTCCTTGGAAACCCTATGGAACAGTTCTACTCTGTCGTATAGGGTTTCTGTGAGTCAGAAGTGACTCGACAGCACCGGGTAAGGTTTTTAATAAGGAACCCTGGTAGCGCAGTGGTTAACCGCAGCTGCGAACCAAAAGACGGGCGGTCCAAACCTACCAGCAGCTCCGCGGGAGAAAAATGTGACATTCTGCTTCCATAAAGATTTACAGCCTTGGAAACCCTATGGGGCAGTTCTGCTCTGTCCTATAGGCTCACTATGAGTTGGAATTGACTTGATGGCAACAGCAATGGTAACGGTAACGGGTAAGGGTTTTAATGAAAAGAAATTTGTGTTAGAACATAATAGGCCAGTGACAAGAGAAGGAGTATGGGTGTATTTCCTTTGACTTGTGACTATGACATGGTTATAGACTATCACTTATTGTACTTAACCTTATTATGTGGATGTCAGAGGGTAAATACTCATTATCAGGGTTGCCCTTTGTATATTCACACCCTAATTACCTAAGGATTCTGCTAGCTTGTAACTTTGTGAAAACACACCGTCTACACGGTCATTTGGTCTCCATCATGTGATTGCAAGAGATTCTGCAATAGCAGAAGACCTACAAATGACATTAAGAATATTGTTAGCATTGCATTAATGGAGTGAAGCAAAAGGATTTTCATGGCACAACGGGATGGATCTCCCACTAGAAAATGGAAAAGAAATGACTGTTTATTATGGCCTGGAGCTGGTTTTGTTGCTAGCTGAAGCTGAGGAAATTTAATTGAGGCCTCCCCTCTGTGAGATCTGAAATACTGGAGAGCTTAGAATTATTAGCCTGAGTTTTTTCTGACATACTTTAGATTACATACAATATATGTCTACTATATGCCTAGACATAGTCTCAGTACTCTTATCAGATGAAATTGAGTATACTAGGACTATTTGCAGGTGAATTGCCTTAGATTTTGCAGCTATATCCTTCCTCTTGCTCTGGATATTAATTTGATTTTTGAATATGCATTTATGTCTCAGACTGACATAGTCTTGAGTTCCTGGCAGTGGCTGTTTATGTATTATACCTGATCATCTGACTGGGTATCTGGAGCTCTAAGCTCCTGGGGGGTAATCTCTTAAATACATCTCCCTTAATCTTCTTGGCTGGGTACTGAGAACAAAACGATCAGGAGCCAGGAGAACGGAGAGAGAGTCGTGGGGAAGCCCAGCTCCTTCAGTCCCTGTTGTCCATTTCTCTTGTCTTTGTAATCCACGCCAAGATGCCGTCCTTCCTTGGTTTAAAGTGTCTGGGGAGATTGTGCAACTCTGAGAAAAACACAGTCACCTCATCTGAAAGAACCAGTACCAGGGGCTCGTACAGAAGGACACTGGTGGTCAAGGACGTGAGTGTCACTGGGACCCCTTGCCTCGCTCACAGGCGAGCCACCATCACACATTTGTTGTACCTACACCCCGAGGACCACTGCCCATGTGAGCATATGTTTAACAGCCTTGATCCTTTCGGTAAGTGGTAAGTGAAACAGCCCACTGTAGACATGGTTTTATGTTTTATGAGTAAGTAACCAAGTACCAAGGCAGCGGTGGTTCAGAGGTAGACTTCTCTCCTCTCACGCAGGAGACCCAGGTTTGATCTGCAGCCAATGCACCTCTTCTTGCACAACTACCACCCGTCTGTCAATGGAGCATTGCGTGTTGCTATGGTGCTGAGCAGGTTTCAGTGGAGCTTCCAGACTAACTAGGAAGAACGCCTGGCAATCTACGTCTGAAAATCAGCCAGTGAAAACCCAATGATCTGGTGTGCAACCAGTCATGGGGATGGCATAGGATTGGGCAGCGTTTTGTTCATTTGTGTATGGGGGTCACCATGAGTTGGGGGCTGACTCAACAGCAGTTGACAACAACAACAAAGTATCATCTAGAGCCATTCTTCTGTAATTTGTTCTTCAAAAGAAACACTATCCTTAATATATAATTAATGGGGGGAGGTGAGTGGGGTGGAGAATGTAACTTAAGTACAGCTATGGAGCTAAATTCGGAGGGTATTTTTATCCAGGATATTATGATCTCAGTAACAAACATGTCTCTTTCCAAACTTGGTATGAGTAATTGTCTATAATAGGAAATACAATGAAAAGCAACATCTCTGTCCATAGATACTGTTCTTTCGTATGATAAAGATGAATGGGAAAGAAATGTTCAAGGCAGCAGATTGACACTAGTATATTATGACCTGATTTAGAAAATAATATTGGAGTTATTATTCCCTGTCCTTGAGCATGGAGAATGTGACCCAGCTGGAGCAGGGCTTGCAAGGACTCACAAGGACACATCAACTGGGCCCTGAGGTATAAAGACAATAGCTAAGATAATCTTGGAAAATATCTTTTAGGGAAACTTTCACATAAAGCCAATTAAACAGAACACGAAAGACTTTCTACTCTTTTTCTATTAGCATTTAGTGAATAGAAATTTGTTGGACCAATGAAGACCCTCCTGACTGTCATTACTGAAACCTGTAACAATGATTGTTAAGAAAGACAATTCAAAATGTAGGATCACAGTTTCTAGCCAATCTGTAAAAGGTGAAGCTTTCAGTGGTTTTGCCCGTTTGTAATGTTAATATATACTGATGATTCTGTAATGGTCTTTGGACTTGGGCAGACATGGCTGTGGCAGCATGCTTGTCCGTTTTCCCATTCTTGCCTATTCTG
>NW_004443967.1:5315213-5322186 GCF_000243295.1 Trichechus manatus latirostris | reverse complement strand
GGACTCGGGCAGACATGGCTGTGGCAGCATGCTTGTCCGTTTTCCCATTCTTGCCTATTCTGTAATATTCCGTGGACTCGGGCAGACATGGCTCTGGCAGCATGCTTGTCTATTTCCCACTTTTGCCTTTTTTAATATATGCCAAATAAAACTTTCTTTTTGCTTTACTAAACTTTTTGATGTTTTTCCCCTACAACAGACTTAAATTATATCACTGGTCCAAATTATATCACTGCTTAGAGAGGGCTCGTCTTGTGAAATATGTAAAAAGAAAAGAGAAGGTTTATAATATTGACAGCACTTATCAAGGCTTCTTTTCAGTGAAGCTCATTAAAACGTGGACACTCATCCATCTCCCTGGAAAGAGGTGGAGGAAGCTCAGCCTAGGATAGTTAACTCACTTTCAGGCTTTTTGAAATGATAATGATGCCTTTATTCAGGAAGATGATACTACCCAACTGTTCACTCCTTATCAAAATCAGTATTAGAATTAGTACAGGAGGTAGAAGACTATTGGACATGGTCCCTATAAACATATAAAGATGTAAGATGAGCCAGAAAGCATCATATATATTTTACTCGATACTTCTTGGCTCCTGCTAGAGAGGATGGCAGGGTTGGGTTAAGGTTAGGTGTGATAAGAGAGTTAACCTATACTGAGCGCCGGCTGGGAGGGGCTGGCTAGCTAAGGCAGGACAGGGCACAGATTCTGATAGATGCTGATGGTGACAGCCCCTTGCCTCTGTCTCTCCAGCTGTCGCCCCTCGCTACTCCAGGCTCATCCTCTTTAGGAGGGCAAAGAGTAGGAGTAGAGAAACCATGGACCATGACTTCTGATCCCAGACCTCTTACATACTACTCTAGCTAGACCCTTCAGAGCTGACTATGCTTATTGCAGTTAGGGGCACCTCCCTCAAGTATCAGATTCACACGCTGGTGGGTACCTCAGATCCTCTTATTGAGAAAAAACAGAGATTTATTCCACAAATACAGATAAAAAACTTAAAACTTAGATTTCTGTTGGAGCTGATGTTTAAATGTGAATAGTTTGGTGCTTCTACTGAAAGAGATTCAGATCAGCTGTTTTTGGAATGAGCCATTGATGCTCATGAAAGGGATATGGTGTGTCTGTAGGGCAAGGCAGGAAGGCAAGGGGAGACCAGGTAAATTGCAGATGAATGAGAGAGTGTGCCGGACAATGGCTTGTCAGCAGGTTCAGTCACAAGACAACAAAAGAATAAACAGCATCAAAGAGAACCCTGGGTAAAGGGAAGGGTAATCTTCTCTGGGATATCCATATCTTAGTGGAGGCAGATAAGGAAATCTGGGGGATTAGTTCAGTGTTGTGGCTTTGGGGCTGGACATTCCAGATTGGAGTCCAGCTCTTTGACTTACTAAACATATTATTTTGGGAAGATAGTGTCTCCCAGTCAAAGTTTTCCCATCTGTAAAGTGTGCAGAATAATACCTACCTTATATGAATTATTCTAAGCAGGGCTGCTCCTAGGGCATATGGGGCCCTGGGCAAATTTTTTTTTGTGGGGCTTCTGTCTAAATAAACAATTCGAGTCACCCCAAATCAGTGTGTCAACAGCCCAGTCTCACTCAATCCTAGGGAAAAATGCCAGCCTCAAGAGGGAGGGATCACTTTCCAGACTTCTCTCCTGGCCTTGTGCCAGCTCCAGGGCCTTAGCCATAGGCACAAGTCCTGGAGCTCCTTGGGGAATCTGGTCAACCCCCTGCATGGCCGCAGCAGCAGGAAATGGGGGGAGTGAAGAGTATCATCGGAGAGAGCCCTGAAGAGGAGGCTGGGGTACCCCACCCAGGCAGCACTGCTGGCCCTGGCTGGTCCCAGCACCAGAAGGGGACTTAGAAAATTTTGATGAAGGCATGAGGTCGGGGCAGGGGTCCTGCTTGTCCAAGTCTAAAGGCAGTACTGATTATGAGGATTAAATAAGAACATGCATAGAAAAGTGGTTGGGATAGTGGCAAACACAAACACCTACTAAATGTTAGCAATAGTAATAATAATAATAGTTTATTATTTGAAGAAATAATTTCTTCTGCCCAGGGCCCCATACTGTGAAGCAGTAGAAGCCCGGTTTGGGGGCTGCCGGGGCCCAGGACTATGAATGCAGCACAGGAAGTGGGATTCCCAGGAAGCCACTACACGTGCTCTGGGTATCCTGTTTAGGACAGGTGCTTGGAGGAAGTGCGTGCTCCTGCTGTCATGCATGTTCCTGAGCTGGTGAAGCCCTGCAGTGCTCAGGAGCAGCCCTGGCAGGGCACTCTGGGATTGTTGGCCAGACAGACCTCAAGATGCTGCAGCTTCCTGTTGTTGTCTGGGGCTTAGCTCCTGCTTTGAACATGTGTGGGGGCTCCATGCCTTTCGGAGTGCCCCCACCTGTATCTCTCCTTTGTCATGGTCAAAACAACGCTAGGAAGTTGGTGGGGAAGGAACTTTTTTCCCTATTTAAGAATGGGAAAGGATTTGGAAGAAGCTGGGAGCTGTGGACAAAGCAATGTATCAGAGAACTTACAAAATAGCTTCTTCATGTGTATGTAACAGAGGCCTTGGTGGCGCAGTGGTTAAGTGCTTGGCTGCTAACTGTAAGGCCAGTGGTTCAAACCCAGCAGCCTCAGGACAAAGATGTGGCAGTGTGCTTCCGTAAAGATTACAGCCTTGGAAACTCTATGAGGGCAGTTCTACTCTGTCCCTATAGTGTCACTATGAGTTGGAAGCAACTTGACGGCGATGGGGTTGGCACATGCAACTCTATCTGTAATCGTGGATGCAGTCCCATTGTAGAAAAATGGCTATCATTCACTGACTCAAATATTGTGTCAAGTGCTTTATAATTTTTCCTTGTTTAATATTCCCAATAACTCAGCAAAGTGAGCACTATTTTTATCTTAGTTGTACAGGTGGGGAACTGAGACATACGCAGTTAAGAAACTTGCCAAAGTTCATATCGGTCATAAGTGGAAGAGCTAGATTTGAACCCAGGTCTGCCTGACAACCAAAGTCATACTGTAAACCATGATGCTGTGTCAGCTTAGCCCCTCAGCATAACTACAGGTAATCCATGAGGTCTGTTGAGCACTAGCACCCACATTTCAAGTTTGTACATAATATTGCTAATCAAGTCTTTTAGCAACTCCAATTTAAAGACACTCTTATGAAATAGATTACTTTTGCCGGGAAAAATAGCAAACATTTCTTTCCTCTAGTTCATAAATACAGGCTATCTGTATGGAGTTTTCTCTGTGTTCTATTCCAGGAACTTCGAGTAAGCTTTTGAACCTGTGTTTCTTTTTATCCTTCGGAGCTTCTGGGTCTAGTACAAATGAAAGAGAGAGCCCTGGTGGCGCAGTGGTTAAGTGCTTGGCTGCTTACTGGAAGGTTGGCGGTTGGAACCCACCAGCCAAGGGAGAAAGATGTGGCAATCTGCTTCTGTGAAGATTTACAGCTTTGGAAACCCTATGGGGCAGTTCTGCTCTGTTCTGTAGGATCACTGTGAGTTGGAATCACCTCGGTGGCAATGAGTTGTTGTTTTTTGGTTTTTTTTTAAGCAAATGAAAGATCACAGGGCAATTACCTCGTTAACAAACAAACAAGAGAGTGGCGCTGTTATCAAAAGCCCTGGGGCTATCTAGAGAGAGTTCAGTGATTATGTCAGCGGAGTTCAAATCCCAAAGCAGAATGTTCTGGACTGGAGACCAGGGACCAAAGTAGACTTGGCTGTCCCATCCCGGAAAAGCAATTCATATCCCTGAAGATAGAAAGGTGGTTCTACTCTGGTTAAAGCACTTGCTGTGGCCTCCTTGTTGTATTCAGTACATCCCTAGGCATGGTCTTCCCTAGGGATGGTCTCCCCAGGACCCATAGACTCAGGTTTACCACATAATTGGGAGAACCCCATGGGTGTTTGTACACTGTTGTCTCATAAATCAGTATAAACCTGTTTTCAAACTAACCATGACCTACAGCACTCTGATTCTTTAACTTTTCTCTTCATGTTGCGTTCTCATCCTTTTCACTGTCACTATCCCAATGGCATGGATCAGGCGTATATGTCAGAGGGCCAGGGGAAGGTCTTGGGTATTGTGGGCCTAAGACCAAAAGAGACTTGTCCACAATTTGAAGAGCATATTCCTCAACACCCCATGGAACTTTTCTGTAGCATGTTCCCAGTGATATTGAGATGCTGTGTTGGGAAAAAGTTTGGAGTATCTTGTAAACCTCAGACTCAATTGTAAAACCCCTCTCTTAAATTCGAGGGAGGAGTTTGATCTGGCCATGGAGAAATGTATCCTAGGAGATATGACAATGAGGAGTGTCTGGTTCCTCCCCTCAGCCCTGTTTTCCTGACCTATAGCTTCTACTAGTGGCTGTTCTGAGACCCAAAGAGACAACAAGGTATCTGCTGCTTGCAGGGGGATGCACACCTGGGGACTTCTGTTCCTCCAGGAGGCCAGGCCTCCAGGGCACGTCCATGTGCTGATGGGCTGTGGTTCCCTCAAAACAGCAGCCTTACTTTAACTTTCATTCTGTTGACGATGGAAGAGATTGGAGGTGACTGGTTTCTTCCAAATCTTGGAAGGACATGGAAGGAGAGAGATTTGAGATTTAAGGTGTATGGAAAAGCATTAGACAGTCGGCACTTTCCCCCCTTGATTTATAGTTACCAATAACCCCGTTAGCCTCCCAAGGCTTCCCATTCCATTAGTTTAATCATTTTTCCCAGAATCTCATGTTTCAAGTCAGGCCTTAACGGTCAGGACTTGGCTTTCTATCATGTCCCACCATTAACCCCCACATTGGATTTCATTGTTACAAGTCTTTGAAGGACCCTTTCATATCGGACCTCTCTGTACATGCTCTTGTGCTGCCTGGCGTGCCCTCCCAGTTCTTACCCTTCTGACCTGCAGGCAGAGGAGCTTTTCCTCCTCTGGGGAGGAGGCTTGTCCTACCTCCAGCCTCATCCTGCTCCGTGCTTCTGTAGCATTCCAGGCATATTGGATTAGAGTTGCCTGTTTATATATCTTTCTTGCTCAGTACACCAGAGTTCCTCTCTGTGGCGTGGAGGGAGCCTTATTTATGCTTATATTCTCATTATAATACCTGGCATGGTAAAAGCTCTGAGTGTGTGAATGAATGAATGAATGTTTAAAGAAATGAAATCACCACGGTAGAATACAATGAGGCATAAGATTGTCCCCCAGGCTTCAAGTAACTGAAGCCGGGAGAAGCAGTAGAGCAGAGTAGCCGCAAGGGCAGGGCACTGGAGTCAGACTACCGAAGTTCAAAGTCCAGTCCTGCTTTTTTTAGTTGAGCCACCTGGGCAAGTTACTTAATATCTCTGAGCCTCCATTTTTTCACATGTAAAATACAGATACTACTACCTACATTGCAGTAATGTTATGAGGATTAAAAGGAAATGTAAATATATAGCACTTAGTAGGTGCTCAATAAATATTTGCCCCTTCCCTCTCCTTTTCCCTACCCCAAATTTGTAAGAAGCAAAACAAATGGTATAGATAATAAATGTAATTATTCTTCAAAGGAAGGAAATATCACTTGGATCTGGGTGGCCAGGGAAAGAAAATGTAGGATTTGAGCTAGACAATAGATAAGATTTACCCAAGATATGAGTAATAAGAAAATATTAAAATGATATGAAATAGAAGACATTTTTCACTTAATTCCACTGCCTGAATCTGCTTGAACCAGACTCATTTGTGTGTGTGTGCACATGTGTGTGTGTTGTGTTGTGTCGTTTGTTTGCTTTTGTTCTTTTTAAGCCCCAGGAATGTGGGCAAGTGACTATTTTCCTACCTATGAGATGTTCCAGACTAATTTACTTCCTTGAGTAACTAAATTTGCTGAAATATTCCATTAGTTTTAGTTATGTGTTCTTAA
Source organism: Trichechus manatus latirostris (assembly GCF_000243295.1). Taxonomy (NCBI): domain Eukaryota; kingdom Metazoa; phylum Chordata; class Mammalia; order Sirenia; family Trichechidae; genus Trichechus; species Trichechus manatus. Next base: position 5,316,263 of record NW_004443967.1, on the reverse strand, counting down.
AATTTCATCTTATTTAAGGTCTGAGGCTAAGGTGGTTCTGTTTAAGTTTATTGTTTGGCATTGTTTTTATCCGGGCTTAAAAATTTTTTGATTTGGACTCAGAGTGGCTTGCCTTCAAAGAAACCCCTGATTTAGCATCATTTGATCCTGGTGATTCTGGGGTATGACCCAGTGCTTATGATTACAGACTCCTGTTAGTTTAGCAAATCAGCCATGAGCCTGGAATAGCCCTGGGATGGGAGACGAAGCTGCCAACAGGAAGGAAGTGTAGACCGTGTACTACTGGTCAGGATGTAGAGGTAGCCAGCAGAGGGGTGTTTCCTTCATCGAACTTCAGAAGACACCACACCCAGAGCACATTCGAGAACTCTTTTGCAGAATCAGGTTTCATGGGACCTTCAAATTTAAATACATTGGAACTCGAGATGGACCATGGTATGCATTAGAATTCTAGATGTTTGTTAAAGATAGGACTAAAACTTTGATATCAACACCCTCATTTTACAAGGAGTGGGAGACTGAGGCCCAGAGACATAAAGTGACTTTCCCAAGGTCTGTCATGTAATTAGAGGCGGAATTAGATTAAGGACCTAGACCTCCTTTTTCATTGTTTAATATCACAGAAGAGAATGCTGAAAGGTTGTCAAACATTTTCTTTAGTTTAACTTGAGACTCAGCTCAGGTGACGGGCCCCTGTGAAGCCTCTCCAGGCCTCTCAGCCTATCTCCTCCTTATACCACGCAAATGCCCGTCTGAGCACCTTTGTGTTTGGTTATGTCTATCGTCTACATGCCTCTCTCTATCAGCTAGCGGGGTCCTACTGAGAGCAAAGATGTTTTTATTGATCTTTGTTTCTCCACCGTATAGCACCAAACCCCCAAAACCAAACCCATTGTTGTCGAGTCCATTGCAACTCATAGCAACCCTATAGCACAGTGCTTGGTAAATAAAGATACTTCATCAATTTTGAATTAAGTCAAAGCTATACCCCAAAAGTGAAATAACTATTTTTCGCTAAAGTGGAAAATTCCATACATACATCCATACCTA
>NW_004443967.1:5210062-5315113 GCF_000243295.1 Trichechus manatus latirostris | reverse complement strand
ATGTACATAGACAAAGAGGCAGTCATTTGAACAGAACAAGGGGATACTGCATGGTTTAAAATCAGGAAAGGTGTGAGTCAGGTTTATATCCTTTCATCATATTTATTCAATATGTATGCTGAGCAAATAATCTGAGAAGCTGGACTATGTGAAGAAAAATATAGCATCAGGATTGAAGGAAGACTCATTAACAACTTGTGACATGCAGGTGACACAACCATGCTTGCTGAAAGTGAAGAGGACTTGAAGCACTTACTGATGAAGATCAAAGACTATAGTCTTCAGTATGGATTACACCTCAACATAAAGAAAAGAAAAATCCTCACAACTGGCCCAATAAGCAACATCATGATAAATGGAGAAAAGGTTGAAATTGTCAAGGATTTCATTTTACTTGGATCTACAATCAATGCCCATGGAAACAGCAGTCAGGAAATCAAACAACATACTGCATTGGGCAAATCTGCTACAAAAGACCTTTAAAGTGTGCAAAAGCAAAGGTGTCATTTTGAGGACTAAGGTGCGCCTGACCCAAGCCATGATATTTTCAGTTACCTCAAATGTGTGCAAAAGCTGGACAATGAATAAGGAAGACCAAAGAAGAATTGATGCCTTCGAATTACGGTGTTGGCAAAGAATGTTGAATATACCGTGGACTGCCAGAAGAACGAACAAGTCTGTCTTGGAAGAGTGCTCCTTTGATGGGAGGATGGCGAGACCTCATCTCACATACTTTGGATATTGTCATGGATTGAATTATGTCTCCCAAAAAATGTGTGTATCAATTTGGCTGGGCCATGATTCCCGGTATTGTGTGGTTGTCCTCAATTTTGTTGTTGTAATTTTATGTTAAAGAGGATTAGGGTGGGATTGTAACACCCTTTCTGAGATCACATCCCTGATCCAATGTAAAGGGAGTTTCACTGGGGTGTGGCCTGCACCACCTTTTATCTTACAAGAGGTAAAAGGAAAAAAAAGTGAAGGGGAAAAAAAAGGGAAGGGAAGCAAGCAGAGAGTTGGGGACCTGATACCACCAAGAAAGCAGTGCCGGGAGCAGAGCATGTCCTTTGGACCTGGTGTTCCTGTTCAGAGAAGCTCCTAGTCCAGGGGAAGATTGATGACAAGGACATTCCTCCAGAGCTGACAGAGAAAGCCTTCCTCTGGAGATGACTCCCTGAATTTGGACTTCTGGCCTACTAGACTGTGGTAGAATAAATTTCTCTTTGTTGAAGCTATCCACTTGTGCTATTTCTATTATAGCAGCACTAGATGACTAAGACAGACATGTTATCAGGAGAGACCAGTTCCTAGAGAACGACATCATGCTTAGAAAGGTAGAGGGTCAGTGAAAAAAAGGAAGACCTTGGATGAGATGGATTGATACAGTAGCTGCAACAATGGTCTCAAGCATAGCAACAATTATGAGGATGGTGCAGGACTGGGCAGTGTTTCATTCTGCTGTACATAGGGTCACTATGAGTCAGAACCAACTCAATGGCACCTAACAACAAAAACATTTCAATCTTTAAAACTGCTTATATTCCTATAACGGAGCTCTGCAGACATATCATGTAAAGGAAGGCAGGGTCTCTGCTCTGAAACATTATAAACGGATTTCTTTTTCATGCTGGGAGTGCCTTAATGTAGCCCTCACCTTTTGTTTGTTCGCTGTCTGGAAATCTTTCCTCATCCATCATTCATTTCTGAAATGAATCAGAAAATGTCAGGGATTGTTCTGACTCACAATGCCTAGAAAAAGCAGCTCACAAAGGTTTTCATGTGGCTGACGTGGAGAGGGAGAATTCTGACGAAGTAGACAGGGTCCCCAAGGGGTAAAGATGGACTTGGAAAGAAAAGTCAAAGAGCCGACGCCACTGCCAGCACCCAACCTTCTCCTTCTCTGTCCACCATGACTCGGACCATTTTGTAAGGTCATTTTGACATAACTAGAATATTCCAGGTGCTTAACATTTGCTTTCCTTATGAGGCAATTCCCAGTTCTGTTTCATACCAGCCTTTTCCCTGAAGTGCTGACATGTGATTCTAATATGTAGCTAGATGTGCTCATTTGTTTTCTCTCCCTTGACCAGACTTGTCCTTAAAGGCTACAGTCAAACTCTATAATCACTTGTTACCCAGCAGTACTCAAGGGGTAGTGCCTGTGTAATAAATAATGGTCTCATCGTTGAGATCATCAGTTGGGCCAGTATTATCCTTCATGAAAATACCATGTGATGTTAATTTGTTTAGTAACACTTCAACAGAACTTGATCTAGCATAGATCATGGTCCATTTGGCCTATTTTAACAGAGTTTAAAGAGAATACAAGGAGCTATTTCCACCCTATTTTTTTGGTAAGCTTCTTTATCTAGACTACTAGGAATGGTCTAGTTCATTTTCTGTATATGAAGGAGCTGGTGAAAAGATGTTGAGCCCAACCAACTTTCTATAACTCTTCCTGTAGTTGGGGAGAACCACATTCTACCTAAAGCCTTGTATCTCCTTCTGCTGAGTGACAAGCATTCCTTCCTTCAGACCTTCATAGCATTTTCTCAGTACCTCTGACTCCAATCCCTTTCCACCTCATATTAGGGTTATTTAGGTGCTTGTGCTATTTGCTTTACCAGAGTGTAAGCTCTTTAAGGCCTCACCCGAGATCTATATACCACTTTCAGCCCCTTGGAGGTGATGCTTTGCACGTTGTAAATGCTTGGTAAACACTCCTTAGCTTAACTGATGAAATCAACAGTCATTTTTTTCACTTCATTCTTCTCTGACATATGTTGTTGTTGTCGGGTGCCATTGAATCAATTCCAACTTATGGCGACCCCATATGACAGAGTAGAACTGCCCCATAGGGTTTTCTTGGCTATAATCTTTATAGAAGCAGATTGCCACGTCTTTCTCCCACAGAGCTGCTGGGGGGTTCAAACTGCCAACCTTTCGGTTAGCAGCCAAGTGCTTAACCATTGCGTCACCAGGACCCGTCTCCCTGATGTATATGCCCAAATTTTTGCCCACCCGGCTCTCAATTGTTTGATACTATGGGTTGATGCTGTTTTGCAGCTTAGTTGCTTTTTTGTGCTTTGTGTAAAAATTTAATAGACAATGAAGCATATTGGTAAATACTCAGCACTCTTATTTTATTCAGGAAGGGAAAAAACACTGTGTAATCCAGTCCCTAAACTAAGAAGAATTTAAGTTCTAAATATTTCCCTTCCTGTCCTCCTTCTAATCTCCCTGAAAACCCCCAACAAATCCAATACATATACAGAATGTTTTCTGTCTTGCTGGGAAGTGTGAGAAGGGAGGAAGGGAAGAAAACTGCCTTCTATACCTCTTTCAAAAATATAGCCAGCTTGGCATATGGCATATAGTACTATCACAATCCTTGGTAGAATTGTAGCAATATGCAGCTGTTTAAGTTTTTAAAAAGAGAGCTGATGCATATATGTAAATACAATCGACTATCCTTATAAAGTGATTCATATCTTTAGAGCTTGATAAATGTCATACATCACATGCTTTCCCCTAAAAACTGCAGACTGAAAAGACATTCGGGGGCATAGATGCTTATGAGGCAGTTCTTAGTTCTGATCCCTCTTACCAGAGTTAAACCAAGTAAGGCTCATTTACTTATTTTAAATTATGAAGCCCTTTAGCACAGGATATGTGCATACAGATACCATTATGTTTGTACAATAAAATGATCCAGTTAATCATTGATTCTTTTGAGAAAATAATAATATATTCTGCCCGATGAGCATATTTGCTCTCCTCAGGGTATTATTCTATTTAGAATCTGTTTCTATAATCTAAAGCAGAGAACTTGTTGAAAGTGATCAATGGATCAAAACAATTTTTTTTTTTTTTATAGTATAAAAACCTGGATAACTTGGATTCTCTTTTGTGTTCACCTCCTCCCCAGAAGCAGACCCTGAAACAAGGATTTGAGGGCAAGTAATTTATTTGGAAGGAGCCCTGGTGGCACAATGATTCAGCACTCTGCTGCTAATTGAAAGGTGGGTGGTTTGAACCCACCCAGTGGCTCTGCGGCATGGGAGGAAGGACGTGGCAAATCTGCTTCCGTAAAGATAACAGCCTAGAAAACCCTATGGAGCAATTCTACTGTGTCACATGGAGTTGCTACGAGTCAAAAATCAACTTGATGGCATCTAACAACAATTTATTTGTAGAATTATCCCAGGAAACCCTGGTAGGGGGGTGAAGCTAATCAACGGTGCGTTGTCCAGTCAGTAACCAGTGTGACAGCCACAACTCAATCCATTCCAAAACTCAATCCGTTGGAAACTCTGAGCGATGGTGTAGAATATGCCTCAGAGATATCTTAACCAAGGGACAAGGACGTTCAGGTATTTATCTGTCATCTCTCCATCTGTCATTAGGTGAGAGCTGCTTCCAGGTACATTAACTCACTGCACTTGGGGGCTTCTAGTCACCAGTTTTGACTTGTAGAGGTAAATGCTGAGGAGCTATGGGTAGGGCACTGATATGTCACCTTCAGATTCCATTGCAGATGATCCAACATAGAGAGGTATTATTTTGGTAAAAATGCGACTCCATTCTAATCAGGAACCTTTTGATTATGAGGAACAGAAATCTCTTTGCACTAGTCAGTAATTCAGTTAATCAAAAGAGGGAGGAGGATGTAAGAAGAGAGAGAGGTCTCACAGGAACCCAGGGAATGCTGAACAACCAGACCTCAGGGAGCATAAAATTCCAGGCAGCTCCAGGGTCCGGCAGTTTAGGTCTGGGAAATGTCTCACTCTCCTCCCTCCCAGCTGGCTTCCTCTGACACTCTACCCCTTGTAACTTCAGTATACATGGCTCTGTGATGCCTGCCCTTAGCCTTTCTATATATATATATATATATATATATATAGGGACACTGGTGGCACAGTGGTTAAGAGCTACTCTGTCCTGTAGGGTCGCTGTGATTTGGAATTCACTTGATGGCAATGGTTTTCAGTTTTTTTAAATATATATGTAATTGTTTTAAAAATATAACACAACATTTGCCAGTTTAACATTTTTTGTATGTACAATTTAGTGACGTCAGTTACGTTAATCATGTTGTGTAACCATCACCAACGTCTCTTTTGGCCTTAACTTTTAATGCAAGTACCCAGCCCTGACTGAGATTTTCCTATATGTCTCTTAGTTCACATTTCCAGGAGCGAAAGCCTAATTGACCCAGCTCGTCTTTTTCAGGACAATATATAAATCGTAGGTCCACGGACAGCCAATGGATGCATTCTCTGATCGAGAGTCTGCTGAGGATGCAGTCAGCCATGACCCAAAAGGAAGAGTCACACGGCTTAGTGCCTACTTAAAAGAGGGGTAGGATGGGGATAAAAGAGGAATGGATGGGGCAGGGTCCTCTAAAGCACATCATGACACCCGGGTAGTGATTCATGTTGATTACTGAAAATCTTGTCATTAGGAATTCCATGACATTTTCATGAATATGGAGGCTAAATAATGGAAAAGATAAAAATACAACCTTATGTGGCTATCCTTAAAACTAATACATCATCCTTTTTTATTCATCATTTTCTCTGGAGGAAAGAGACTATAGAAATCCTAGATATAAATAAATCAGAAACAATCTTAGTTCTTGCACAAAGAATTAGAAATAATCTGTAAAAAGGTAAAGGTACGTCATCTCTCTCTCTCTTTTTAAAAGAACGCTGGGGATACATTTGCCTTGTGATAGTCTTTGACTTACGAAGCCCAAGAACTGGGAGTGATGAGATTTTGCATAATCTGTAAGCAAAGGTGAAGTGATTGGGTAATGTGATCTGAGACTGCTTCTGTGACTTGCCTGGATTAAGAATCCTGGAGGGTCCATTGGAGCCCTGGTGGCGCAGTGGTTAAGAGCTCAGGCTGCTAACCAAAAGGTCTGCAGTTCTAATCCACCAGCCCCTCCTTGGAAACCCTATGGGGCAGTTGTGTTCTGTCCTATAGGGTCACTATGAGTCGGAATTGACTGGACGGCAACCGGTTTGGTTTTTTGGTTTGGAGGATCCATTGCAAGCCGTTATCTCTGCTATGAAAACAAGGACGGTTGTACTCTCATATTCTTGCCTCCCCACCTCCTGATTTTTGCTAGTTATTGTTTTCACATTGTCTGGGCTCATAACATTCCCATTCTCTTCTATGACCATAATCCAGTAATTGTGGTATCAGTTTCACAGTTAGTAGAATTCACTGCTCACTGCTAGTCCTTTTGCTACAACATCTGCATTCCTGAGTTTGACTCATCTCTTAATTGTCTGGGTGGTGTTGTCAAGCTGTTTTCCCAAGACAGGTCCGTGGTGTTGCGTTTCCTAAGTGCTCTTGTGTTTGAGATAGTTTGCCCATTGCCTTTACGCCTGAACAACATCTTGGCTGGGTGTAGGGTTCTTGGGACACACTCTTTCCCTCAAGACTTCTAAGCAGTGCTTGGTTGTCTTCTAGCAGATTGTTGTTGTGGAGGCATCTAAGGTTAGCCAGGATTTTTTTTTTTTTTCCTTTTTCTTTTTATGGGTGAAAGGCTTTTTCTGCCTGGATATATAGAAAATGATATCCTTTGAATTTCAAAAGCTTAGGTTAGGACTTGGAATTACCATTCTGTATCAAAATTCCCCATAATACTATCAGTATATCCATACTCTTTAAATCTGCAAGCTCAGATCTGTCTTCATTTCAGGGATATTCTCGTGTATTAAATCTTTGATAACATCTTTTGCTTATTGGGTTTTCTACTTCAAGGACCAGGGAGCGCTGGTGGTGCAGTGGTTAAACCCATGGCTGCTAACCGAATGGTCAGCGGTTCGTATCCACCAGTTGCTCTGCAGAAGAAAGATGTGGCATTCTGGTTCATTACAGCCTTGGAACCACTATGGAGTGGTTCTGCTCTGTCCTATAGGGTCTCTGTGAGTCAGAATTAACTTGACTGCAATGGATTGCGTTTTACTTCTAGGACTTCTTTTTTTTTAAGTTTTCCTTTGTCTTGCGCATCTATTAGTTTTATCTAACTGTTTTAGGTTGTTTTCTTTTTCTTCTGCTTCACTGAGATTATCTTAAACTTTTTTCTATGCCAGGAAGTAGGTTTTTTAATCAGTGTCTCTTCTGTTCTTTGTTGTTTCGGTTATTAGTTTTGATACTATTTTGATCCTCAGTTTTTCTTTTCTTATATCTGTAATCTTTTTCTTCATTTCATTCTGCTGTGTCATCTCCTCTTTGAGCTCTTTTTTATTTTATATGTTAATTTAACATTCTGCATCTGTACCTTTCACTCCAGTCACCACACAGCAGTCAGAGGAATCCTGTGAAAATGACCATCAGATCATGCCACTTTCTCTGTTCAGAATCTCCACTGACTTTCCATCTCATGGTAAAGGCCAAGATCCTTGCAATGACTTCTAGGGCCTCAACTCCTGTCGCTCTCTAACTTCACGCTAGGAGCCCTGGTGGTACAGTGGTTAAGCACTTGACTGCTAACTGGTAGGTTGGTGGTTTAAACCCACCAGCCACTCCATGGGAGAAAGATGTGGCAGTCTGCTTTCTTAAAGATTACAACCTTGGAAACCCTACAGGGCAGTTTTGCTCTGTCCTGTAGTGTCAGTATGAGTCGGAATTGACTCAGTGGCACACAGCAACGTCACTCTGCTCTCAACCTAGCTTATGTGCCTCTGGCCATAGTGGTCTCCTCACTTCCTGGAACACACCAGACACCCTTCCACCTCAGAGCATTTGCTCTTATTATTCACACTGTCTTGTATGCCCTTTCCTCAGATATCCACTTGACTTGCTCCCTCTCCTCCTTTAGATACGTACTGAGGGAACTTTCCCAAAGAGGCCTTCCCTGAGCACTCTACTTAAAACTGCAACTCCTTCCCCCAACACTGTCTTTACTCCAGCCTTGCTTTCTTTTTCTGCACAGTACTTATCACTTCGTAAAATGACTACCTCATTAAGTGCCTTTTGAGCTGGGTTTCTCTCCAAAGATAATTATTGGTCTGAATCTTGGCAATTACACTCAAGCCACCACTAATTTGATTTATCTGTAAGAGATTGAATTTACTTGGTTTGGGTTTTGAAATCAATCTATAAAAATAAATACAAATCTAGCATTTTGACTTATTATGATAACATAGTGACGTTTATTTCTTAGCATTCATCAAATATTGCATTCTTACTTTGTGTCTATCATATGTGAATACAGATACGATAACATGTGGTCTCTTTCCTCAGAGAACCCACAAGCTTTTGCAAAAATAAACATGTAAGTCCTTCACTGCAATACAGTCAAGCACAGAGCTCTGGTGGCGTTAAGGAAGAAGGGAGTGTTGTCGGGGCAGGCATCGCCAGTAATACGTGATAGAAAGCGACCATCTTTCCATCCTAACACCTAGATTTCTACCTAGAAAATATTAAGGAAGAAGAGAAAACTAACAGTAAACTCTTTAAAAAGAGGCCTTTTTTCCAAAAAATTCAGAGATGTTACTCTATTTCTTATGAATTTCTCATGAGCCTGAAATAAGGCTAAAATTCATGAAAATCTCTTTACTGTCAAAAGAGCCTTTGAATTCTGTTAATAGTTCAGTACACTTGTAGGAACATCATATGTTTTATGCTCACTCTGTAGTTTATATCCTTAGTGGATTATTTATACCAATACCAAATAAAACCCGTTTCCATCGAGTCAATTCAGACTCATAGCGACCCTAGGACAGAGAACTGCCCCATAGGGTGGGTTTCCAAGGCTGTAAAACTTGTACGGAAGCAGCCACCTCTTTCTCCCGTGGAGTAGTTGGTGGGTTTGAACCGCCAACCTTTTGGTTAGCAGCTGAGTGCTTTAACCACTGTGCAACCAGGGCTCCTGGATTATTTATAGTGAGCTTTAAATCTGCCTTAGTAATTTCTGTCATTTTTTTGAGCTGTAAACTGTTGCTTAGATCCAGACTCAGAACTGGCTTATGAGAAGGACCACAGGGAAGTTTTGAATATAAATGTAAAATAATTCTACTTGAAGAACTTAAGGAGAAGAACTTGCTGGGCCTTGACTCTGTGCGATTCACATGGGAAAAATCCTAAGAATTGTTGGCTGAGGACAAAGAGTTAGAAGGATCAAGAGGGCTCAGACATTTAGGGATTTGTTTTAGACTGCAGGAGACTTTGGAGTCATGGGTTCCAATACATTTTCATTAAGATTGCAGTGAATGTCAGGCTGATTGTTATTTGGTCCAACTGAGAGGATTGTTGTTAGTCGCTGTCAAGTCAGTTCCTATTCATTGTGACCCCATGAGCGCAGAGTAGCACTACTCCAAAGGGTTTTCAAGGCTGTGACCTTTCGGAAGCAGATGGCCAGGCTTGTCTTCGCAGGTGCCTCTTGGCGCATTTGTATTGCCAACCTTTCTGCTAGTAGTCGAGCACTTAACCATTCGTGCCGCCCAGGGACTGCTTAACTGAGAGGATAGGAGCTGTTTTTGAGATGTGAGGGCTTGGTATCTAGCTATGTTTGTAAATCTCACATTTATTCACCTCCTGCTGTGGAAGCCAGTCTGCAAGGCCACTGGTCTTTGGGCCCTTAGGGAGCTGGCTGCACTCAGGCCTCATCCCCAGAGCTTCTGAGTCATCAGTAAAGCACGAGGAAGGCTAGCGGGGGCCAGGAATCTACAGATTATGTTCTTGGGGGTCTAGAAAAGCATGAAACCCTCACTGCCTTCAAGGAGCTCACAGCCTAGTTGTGGACATGAAACTATTACCACAGAAGGATAGCCAAACTCAAATGGCACGGTTTGTGCTTCTTAAAATGCTGTGGGTGAGATGTGTGTAGCTATCGTTTTAGTCTGTCTCTAAGGGGAATATTTAAAAGCTAATAAACATAAACACTTCCTAGGTGTATTAGTTTCCTGGGGCTGCCCTAAAAAATTACCACAAACCGTGTGGCTTAACAGAACAGAAATTTATTCTCTCCCAGTTCTGGAAGCTAGAAGTCCAAATTCAGGGTGTCAGCAGGTCCATTCTCTCTCAGAAGTCTCTAGGGGAAAATCCTTCCTTGCCCCTTACAGCTATTAGTAGCCCCAGGTGTTCCTTGGTTTATGGCAGCATAACTCCAGTCTCTACCTCCATCTTCATGTGGCCATCTTCCCTCTGTGTCTGTCTGTGTTTCTTCACCTCTTTCTATAAGAACACCGGTCATATTGGATTAGAGTCCACTCTACTCCAGTATGACCTCATGTTAACTAATTACATCTGCAAAGACTCTTTTTCCAAATAAGGTCACATTCACAGGTACCAAGGGTCATGACTTGAACATATTTTTAGGGGGACACAAATCAACCCATAATGTGGGCATCTCCTACTGCGTGTCAAGTAGTTTGCTCGACACTAGATATGCACACCCTAGCACAACCCAGTTTGGGGAGGCAATATGGTTGGAAACAGATTATGGTGAAGAACTTTGAAATTCAACCAAAGCCTTTTGAACTTAATTTGCAAAGAAATAGGTAGCTCAGGTTTGAGACTAACCATGTCACTTCTAAGGTTCAACCTCCTTGGAATGGCGTTCAAAGCCCTCTGTGATCTACCAGCACAACCTAAGCTTGAGCCTGTTCCTGTTCCCTGTGAACAATGAACAACTTGATACCTTCAAACCTTTTCTTACTCTATGACCTCTGTTTGGAGTGATCTTTCCTCTTTCTTCACGTGGCCAGCCGTTACTGCCTGCTCACTCCTCCTGGAAACTTTCCCTGCCTCCTGCCTCGGAACCTTATGAATAACAGAACAAAATGTTGCCCAGTCCTGTGTGAGCTTCATGATTATTGGTATGTTTGAGTCCATTGTTGCAGCTATTGTGTAGTGCCTTCTACCAAGGGAGCTCATCATCCAGCACTATATCAGGCAATATTCTGTTATGATCCATAGGATTTTCACTGGCTAACTTTCAAGACGAACAACTGATTTGTTGGAAAGGACATCATACATGAAGAAAACAAAAGATCATTAAAAAGACAAGAAAGAAAGAAAAGACCAAAATGGGTGTCAGAAAAGACTCTGAAACTTACTCTTAGACATGGAGTAGCTAAAGCGAATGGAAGAAATGATGAAGTAAAAGAGCTGAACAGAAGACTTCAAAGGGCAACTCTAGAAAACAAAGTAAAGTATTGTAATGAAATGTGCAAAGATCTGGAGTTAGAAAACAAAAAGGGAAGAACACTTGGCATTTCTCAGCTCAGAAAAATGAAGAAAAAATTGAAGCCTTGAGTTGCAATATTGAAGGATTCTACAGGGAAAATATTGAATGACACAGGAAGCATCAAAAGAAAATGGAAGGAATACACAGAGTCACAGTACCGCAAAGAATTGGTCAACGTTCAACCATTTCAGGAGGTAGCATATGATCAAGAACTGATGGTATTGAAGAAAGAAGTCCAGGCTATACTGAAGGCATTGTTGAAAAACAAGGATCCAGGAATTGATGGAATACCAGTTGAGATGTTTCAACAAATGGATGCAGTGCTGGAAACTCTTCTTGTCTATGCCAAGAAATTTGGAAGACAGCTACCTGGCCAACCAACTGGAAGAGATACATTGGCTAATTTTCACAAATATATTTGTGCCCATTCCAGAGAAAGGTGATCCAACAGAATGTGGAAATTATCAAACAATATCATTAATATCACATGCAAGTAAAATTTTGCTGAAGATTATTCAAAAGCAGTTATAGCAGTACATCGACAGGGAACTGCCAGAAATTCAAGCTGGATTCAGAAGAGGACGTGGAGCAAGGGATATCATTGCTGATGTTACATGGATCCTGGCTGAAAACAGAGAATACCAGGAAGATGTTTATCTGTGTTTTATTGGCTGTGCAAAGGTATTCAACTGTGTGGATTATGACAAATTATGGATAACATTGCAAAGAATGGGAATTTCAGAACACTTAATTGTGCTCATGAGGAGCCTGTACATAAACCAAGAGGCTCGAAGAGAACAAGAGGATACTGTGTGGTTTAAAATCAGGAAAAGTGTGCGTCAAGGTTGTATCCTTTCACCATACTTATTCAATCTGAAAACTGAGCAAATAATCTGAGAAGCTAGACTATATGAGGAACGAACGCAGCATCAGGATTGGAGAAAGACTCATTAACATCCTGCAATATGCAGATGACACGACCTTGCTTGCTCAAAGTAAAAAGGACTCAAAGCACTTCCTGATGAAGATCAAAGACTACATACAGCCTTCAGTATGGATTACACTTTAACGTAAAGAAAACAAAAATTCTCATAACTGGACCAATAAGCAACGTCATGATAAACAGATAAAAGATAGAAGTTATCAAAGATTTCATTTTACTTGAATCCACAATCAACGCTTACGGAAGCAGCAGTTAAGAAATCAAACTACGTATTGCATTGGGCGAATCTGCTGCAAAAGTCCTCTTTAAAGTGTTAAAAAGCAAAAGATGTCACTTTGAGGACTGAGGTGCGCCTGACCTAAACCATGATATTTTCAATCACTTTATACTCATGCGAAAGCTGGGCAATGCATAAGGAAGTCTGAAGAAGAATTGATGCCTTTAAAGTATGGTGTTGATGAAGAATCTTGAATATACCCTGGACTCCCAGAAGAACGAACAAATGTGTCTTGGAATAAGTACAGTGAGAATGCTCCCTTAGAAGTGAGGATGGCAAGACTGTCTTACATACTTTGGACATGTTATCAGGAGGAACTAGCCCCTGGAGAAGGATATCATGCTTGGTGAAGTAGAAGGTCAGCAAAAAGAGGAAGACCGTCAACAAGACAGATTGACACAGTGGCTACAACAATGGACTCAAGTGTAGCAATGGTTGTGAGGATGACACAGGACCAGGCAGTGTTTCGTTCTGTTATACGTAAGAGTCGCTATGAGTCGGAACTGACTCAACGGCACTTAACAATAACAACAATTTTCAGAAGTAGATCGCCAAGGGTTTCTTCCTAGTCTCTCTTAGTCTGGAAGCTCTGCTGAAACCTGTGCACCATGGGTGACCCTGCTGGCATTTGAAATATCAGTGGTACAGTTTCCAGCATTATAACAACACACAAGCCATCACAGTACCATAAACTGACGGACGGATGGTGGATTCTGTCTTATTTGGTTGGGAATATTTGTGTGTATGGTTCCACTAGATAAGAGGCTCCCCCAAAGTGGTGGTTTTTCTTTTCTTGTCTTTGTACTGCCAGCCCAGCGCCTGGCCACAGTAACCTGTGGACCCATTGCCATCGAGTCGATTCTGATTCATAGCAACCCTATAGGACAAAGTAGAACTGCCCCATAGGGATTCTAAGGATGTAATCTTTATTGAAACAGACTGCCACATCTTTCTCCCACAGAGAGGCTGGTGGGTTCAAACTGCTGACCTTTCGGTTAGTAGCCGAGTGCTTAGTCACTGTGCCACAAGGTCTCCTTTGGCCACAGTAGGTCCTCCACAGATGTCTGCAGTAAAGTTGAGAGATGTAATGAGCATTAGGTAAAAAGCAAATATGGAACTCATTCTTGAGTTTTCTTTCTGTCCAATTCTGTTGGGGATTTTGAGTGCTCCTTTGCAAGTGAGTCCAAAGGTGTTGAGGGATGTGTGGTACTTGGACACCTGGGGTCCAGGGGCTGTGGCCAAAACCAGTTGCCAATGAGTCAGTCCCGACTCATGGCAACTGCATGTGTGTCAGAGTAGAACTGTGCTTCATAGGGTTTTCAATGGCCGATTTTTCTGAATTAGATGGCCAGGCCTTTCTTCCAAGGTGCCTCTGGGTGGACTTGAACTTCCAACCTTTCAGTCATCAGCTGAGTGCGTTAACCCCATTAACTGTTTGTACCACCCAGGGACTCCCTGAGGTTGTGGAGGGGTTCTGAAATCCCTGCGCTACAGGTGCACAAGCAGTAAGCAGAACGCTTGGCTCTGCTGAAGAGAGAGCAGTGCGGAAGTGGACTCAGCCAAGTTCCTTGTTTTCCCGTTGTAACATTGCTCTCTTAATTGGCACGGGTTCTGTTGAAATGATGCACCCTTGAATTTATGCCAAGTGTGGCTGTAGGCTAACAAGCTTTTCTCTCCTACAAAATGGTTTCTGTCTTCTGGTCACTTGTGGACAATCTCTGCTTCATTTTGTGAGTGAGGGAAAAGGCAGCAGGGAGTCGGTTTGGGGGAAATAAAACAACCAATAAAGCCGTGGCTGGTATCTGTATTCTGAAGTCTTGTCTCATGTCCGTGGAATGATATTGAGATAAATTGTTTTGGAAATCATCTCTAGAAGTAAGAATAAAAACTCCTTCCTTCCTATGAGCCATATATTTCATTTTCTCTGATTTATTTTCCTGGACTTCTTGCAGCTGTAACTGGAAAGTAGAAAATATCTACTCTTCGCTTCTGTTCTCAGAGCTTTTAACGACTTTGCCCTGAGTCAAGGAGACAGAAACAATTTGGTTTTACTCTCCCACATCCCAGAAATAACTAGCAATCCCCTCTTTGGTTATCTTTAAAAGTGCAGAGTTAATGCTTTAATCCTAAACTAGCGGTGTCTGATTATTGGGGGGCCTTTTGCCATATGACTGTTATTTAGCAACTGAATGTTGGTGACTCATTCACTTTGACTGTGGTAAAGGAAAATTCTTTCCATGGAAAACACAGGAGGGAAAAGAAATCTCTCTCAACCGCTCTATAGTATTTTCCTTTTGAAAAGGCTTCTCTGGAAACGAATAGGCACCAGCTGTTACTGGGCTAGCCCGCTCCAAAACTGTCAGAGCCTTTCTAAACGATGGTTTCTGTGCTCTTTATCCACTAAGGTCTACAGGTAGGTAATAAGGAACCAGTTTTGGTTAATACACTTAAATCTCAGCGTTAAAAACTGCCACCCTGAGTAAAAGAGACATTGAACCAATTGCATTTACAGCGTCTGGAACCACGTATGTACGATTGGGTTTGGACTAGGAACTCAGTGGTATTTTACTGTCATATTCTATTATGGAACAAGGAGAGAAAGAGAGAGCTTTGAACTGAATCTATAAGAGGAAAGCCTTAGAGAGAAGCGCCTCTGTGAGGCGCTAATCTATTTATGCAGCAAATATACAATAAAATAAATTCACCTGCTAGACTCACAGCCCCAAACTAATTCCAATTCTTCACAGTTCATTTTGCTTGTCAGCATCTCCTTAGAGCTTGGAGGGTGATTAGGCTGGGAGAAGCAGACAAGTGCAGACTTAGCTATGAAAATTTGGGAACGTAAAGAGCTCGTCTCTTCAGTGCTCGTGAACCATGCCAATCCCTCTGGACTTTAGGCAGTCTTGCTCTGGGGTGGCTCTCCTGTTTATGAATGAAGATTAGAGAAGCTGCTTAAAGGCTCCCCAGTGCTTATACTCCAGCTGGCCGCTGACTTAGGAAAAACTTGACCCCACAGGGTTGCAATGGGGGCGGGGAGCGATGGGGGCAAAGTGCGTGTCATAGAAAAGACGACCCAGGGGCTGGAGGGGACTGAGCCCTTACTTACGGGCTGAGACGCCCAAGCTATTAATAGTAAGCCCCGGATCACAGATGTAGGAATGTCACAGCTGCCTGAGATCCACTCCTGTTACACATCAGAAACCAGCAATAAAGGTCTGGCCAAGACGAATGGGAAGAAATGAGCATTTTTTCCCCTTCTCCCCAGCCCCACCAAATGGAATTTATTTCAGCCTTAAACACCGCCCAAGTCAAAGATGAGGCAGGTTGATTTACTTGGTTCCTTTCTGTCACCCTGGCTGTCTGAGATGCAACGCGTTAACAATATTTGCAGTAAATACAGTCTAATACTGGCTGTGCAGTCTGGTTCTGAAAGACGGGGGGCCATCTGCTGCCTTTCCCGAGTGGGGTGGCGTCTGTCTTTTTGTCTCTAGCTCATCACATTTCTCCCACGTGGTGGATGTGTGTGACGTGCTGTGGGGACCGAACGACCTGGGTTTGGGAGGCAGGTGCTGGAGTGGGGTGGGGGTCGGCTTTGTGAACTAGGAAGTTCTCTGCACACGGGAGACTGGTCTGTGACCCTGTGGGCAGAAATTAAAAAAGCAAAAGTCGGAGCTGCTGCAGCGGGCCAGGCTTAGGCTGGGCCGGGACGCAGGCAGTACTGAATCAGCCCACTGGCCCCTTACTTTGTGACTAGGATTCTTCCCTCATGTGTGTGTATATTTAAGGAACTTGTCTAGAAAATGCTGAGGAAGACAGGAGATGGTCGAAGTCAGAATCCTACCTAACTGGATAAGTCAGATTTCTCCTGTGATCCTGAAGTTGATCCTGGGTAAGGAATGGAATCCAGAAAAAGATCTTCCCAGGCTGCCTCCCATTGTCTCAATCTATCTGCCACCCCCATCCCCAAGACCACCGTGATCCCCCAGTCCCTACTTGAGTAAATATAGGTGTGGGGAGAGCACACAAATATCATGATTCGTTTGTCATTATAATTGAGCCTCCACGACTTCAAAAGTTGAAGAAAATGAACTTGAAGGAGTCTCTAGCGTTATTTTTCCATTTTGCTATGGAGGTAAATTTAATGCAGTTTGCTTGAAAGATGCAGGAGTGAGAAATGAAAGCAGCTGTAATAGGAAACTAATCAGCTAACAACTGACTGGTTGTACTGAGGGAGGCAGTCCCTTGCTGTCCTTCGGCCCCCCCGCTTCTGGCAATCATTTATCAGACCCTGGGAGGGGGCCAAGGCTCAGGAGCATTTGGATGCCGCTTTTCCCTGGGCCTGGCGTGAGGAATGCAAGGTGGTGTCAGTGACCAGAGATTAGGACAGTGGAATTTTGCATTTGTTACAACAGCAGCTGGAGCGAGTGGTGGCGGCTCCACAGCAGCGTCCCCGAGCAGGGCGCGGCCGCCACTCGGCGGAGCGCGCGCGGGGCGCGATCACGGTTCCGGCGGCGGGCGAGCCCCGGACCCGGCCCTCTGAGACCGGGGCGGGATTCTAGAAAGCAGCCCGGGACTTCGCCAGTCGATGCCGGCGCTTGTCCTCGCAGCCTCCGCACCCGCCGATCTGTCTGCCAAGGCGCCCTTCAACTCAAGAGTTTATTCTCGTTTCTTTCAGTCCTGCTCGGCAAAGGATCAGTTGCCATGGTGAAGGAGAAAGGTAATTCTAAATATCTATCCCAGGGCATGGTTGCTGAAGTTGGAATGGCACTGCAGGGCTCGGCCACCTAACGGGAAATGATCATTTGGAAGCTGGGCAGACATGTTCTCCATGCGGGAACCTCTGTACTGGGAAGTCTGGACTTCCATTGAATGCAGACTTCATTAAGAGCCTTTCATTTAGCCGCGGAAGCCCATCCTATCTGGGGAGTGTTTGCAGAGCTGGGGGTCTTTTTTGATTGTGATTGCATCGTGAATGCTAGGTTGTATTTGAGATTTGCCTTCCTGCCCCCAGCCTACCCTTCATTCTCTTCCTCACTTCTGCCACTCAAATCAATAATTTAATTAAGAATATGATGAAGGGCTTCCGCACCAGGTTGGTGGTGTGTTGGGACATGCCCGAGCCCAGCTAGGACGGGCAGAAAGGAGAAACTGGGTGGTTGTAAAGATTTCAGGTGGGCTGCATTTATAACCTGTCATTTCAGTATTAGCCCTAATCACCCCTCCAAACGCCTTCTAAAGGATGCTGCATATGTCAAAGGTGATGAAATCACGCCACCATAAGGAGAATGTAAAAAGAACAAGGGCGGGTCTGCCTGGCCCGGTGTGCATTATTGACGAGCTGGGCGTGGTCCTGAAGTGTAAGCTAAATGTTTCCTTATAGAAGTATAGTTTAAATAATTAGTTTATCTGGGAAATGTAAAGAGCATGACAGTGAACCTTTTTTGTTTCTTTGTTTTTAATATAAATACATCTTGAGTTAAGAAAGTGAAATGTTATAAAAGAATAGAGAGGGGAAAAATGAAAACCCCTCACCCCAACCCTGTCAACCTCGATTCCACTTGCCTCTCTAGAGGTAAAACTGTTAGTAGTGTGTATCTATCTAGACAGGAGTAAGATAGATAGACAGACAAATATAAAATGTGATTATTCTGTGATCATTTTTCTGTGATTTAATTTTTCACGTAACAACATGTCTTAGGGAGCTTCACCAAATGATTGTATAATGTAATATAAATAACCACCCTCTGATTTTGCTCTTCGGTAAGCTTAAATCTATCATGTCAAGTTTCTTACTGTGGGACAGACTTTTCTCCGTAAAGACAGACGTCTGCTCTTTTGGGGCTGTCTTTTGCCATTTCCCTGACTTATCTATACCACTTTCTCTCAGAGCCCCACAGGGAATACATTTGAGGTGAACATGCTGAACTCAAATTGATCCTTGTTGCTGGAAACTCAGTTTGGTTTTACTAGACTAACGGATGGGTTGAGAAATAGAATGATGACGGCGAACGGTGCAAAGACAGCACCTCAGGACAAAGACACGTGTGGGTCTGCTGCATCCGTGGTGCTCCTGTGTCTCTTTCATACTCACGTGCATTAGTTGTGGTCTTTTGATGAATCAGTGGTCACTGAGTGAAATGAGTTGAGTAGAAAGAAAGGTTCTTGTAATTATGTTTCCCGTCTTTGACGGGGGGCGGGGGGCCAGGACCCTCAGAGTAAAACCCAGATGTTGACATTAGCCAGAGGTTGGATCTCTTCATTTGTGCCTCCCTCCCAACCAGAACAACCTGGTCCTGATCGCTGTTGCTAATGGATTTGCATTTGTTTCTCCAATATGAGTAATTTATGAGTGATGGGAAAGAGGATTACAAGAGTTACTTCTCTATTCTATTCCTGTAGGGCCTGTGGACGCCCCAGACTTGCTCTTTGTGGTCTCTATTATAGATCAGCAGTCCCCAAACGACAACTCTTAGTTCCTGAGTCATTGCAGACTCCCCAAAGCTCAGCTTGCCTGGATTCACATACGCTCTACAAGTCAGTGGCCACTTTCTAGCTAGAACACTTTGGACAGGCCACCAGGAGGTCACATACTGGTATTATCTTAACCCTTAGCCACTGATTAAAGGCTGTTCCTTTTTTATTTTGAGGTCTGTGTCAGCCCACGCTGCTGCCTCCCAGCTTTCTGATTGTACCAACCTCGGCCAACAGCAGAGGAAGACAGGTTTTTTGGCAGCTAAACAAGAGCTTCCATGGATAGAAAAGAACATCATAGCCTCTAAAGAGGGAAGGGCACTGGGGATCGTGTAGTCCAAGCCTTCATTCTAGAGATGAGAAAACTAGAGCTCAGAAAGGGAAAGAAAATTGGTCAAGGCCACACAGAGGATTGATCGGACCAAGTGGTGGTCCTCTCTGCTCCATCAAACGATGTACATGGATCTGTGATTACACTTGCTACAGGGAGCTGACATCCACTGTCTCCATCACTAGATGGTGAGCAGTCACTGTGTCTCCATCTTTGATTTTCCAATGCCAAATGTGGTGTCTGCCATACCATAGATTTTCTCTCAGTAAACAGTTAAAGCAGGTTGACATGTTGTCAAAGCTGGGACAGGAAACTTCTGACTCGATTCAGGGATTCTTCCAGGCCCCTCTGCTGTGTCTTGCTCCCAGAGAGGCATAGCTCCTTCCTTCTTCCTGGCAAGAACATGAGTCACCCTTGAGCAGGCTCAGATTACGTCCTGAAATGTCCATCCCAAGAAACGTGAGGCCTTCTGAAGGAGGAGTAAACCTAGACGCCTGCAGTGCTCACCACTTAGAATGATTTAGCTCATACTGGTTTGCCCCATCATTTTCTCTCCAGGGCAGAGTTTCCATATATCTGTGGAACTCTGTTGTAAAACCCTATTTGTCATGTGTGTGTATGTGTATGTGTGTCCCCATGCACCTCAAGTTTGGGGTTGACATCAGCATAGTGGAAACCATGCTGGCAGATCGCACCTTTGGTAGTGTGGAATGGCGTTTGCTGACATAACTTTGACCCTCATTATCTTTTTTTCTTCTGACCAGGCATCCATTCACTTCCAGTTGCAGACACTTATTGATCCAGGAATCTTGATGAAATGGTTATTTCTCTGATGCATTCAAGGACACCTTACCCTTGCTGTATCCTGTAACAAAGAAGTATGAGAGATTTTTGTGGGTTTCTCAGTCAATATCTCTCTTCCTGAATACACTGTCATCAGCCTAAACACCAGGGGCCCTCTGTACTCATTTAAAAGCTATAATTGTCTAGCTTTTGTGTGTTCTAGTGCAGGTTTTAAAAATATACACAAGGGATTTATTATTTCTTTTTCTTAGAGAAAATAAGAATTAGCAAACACTAGAGATTAAGTTATGTAAACAGCACTTAAATGATGAGGAGTGCTTATGGTTTGTAAACTGTGCGAGAGAGTAAGAGTTTAGCAATGAGGGAGACAAATCTGGGTAAACAGAGTTTTACATTTGGGCACATGGTTTTTTGTTTTGTTTTCCTGTAAACTTTTTGCCACTGTTGGGTGGTCCAACTTGCTTTTACGCTGAAAGAGTTTGGCACAGATGATTTACTCTTGACTACTAATCAAAAGGTTGGTGATTCACACCCACCTAGTAGCACTGCAGAAGAAAGTCCTGGCAATCTGCTTCCAGAAAGATTATAGCTAAGAGAACCCCATGGAGCTCAGTTCTACTCTATAACTCATGGATTCACTATGAGTCGGAACCGACTTGATGGCATTAGGTTAGGCCCTAATGAAACTCATTATAGTAAACCCTCCATAGGGGGATGTTTACTCTCCACTTGACATTCGGGTATGTGGGGACACACACATATATGCTCACACACACACAGCAAATAGACTTTTACAGCAGAGTTCCTCAACCTCAGCACCATTGACACTTTGGACCAGATAATTCTTCGTAATTCTGTCCTGTGCATGGTAGGATGTTTAGCAGCATCCTTGGCCTCTACCCACTAGATGCCAGTAGCACCAAACTCATACTCATAATAATAAAAAATGTCTCCAGACATTACCCAATACCCCTTGGAGGACAAAATTGCTGTGGTTGAGAACCAGTGCCATAGAGCAGCGTGGCTGTAAGATACCTTGGCCATAGATCTTTTCAAGGTTTAGGTGGTAGGGCTTCCCTGATCTAGTTAGCTGGATTCACTTGGGTAGAGATGGAGGATGGGAAATGTGAAAAATCATTACAGGAAGTCAACCGAACCAAACAACTCCTCCTTGAAGCCTATAAGGTTTGGGCAGAAACAGATGATTCAAATAATAAAGCTGCAGAGACACGAATAAAGGTCTCCTCTCCTCCTTATTTTTGTGCCCATTTCCCAGCTCATTTCAGTTGCTGAAAATGGAATAATTGTGTTCATCAAAGCAGATGTATCTACAGAGAAGTTCTAGCTCGATTCTTCATCTTCCTTTAATATTCTATAACCCCTGTTCTGCCCAAGCAGCTTCCTTATTCAGTCACCATCTCCTGAGGGTTCCCTCTCTGTTAGGTAAGGTGCTGGTTACTCAGGAAGGTTAGATGGACCTAGAAGACACAGTGACTACCTTCAGGTTCATTATCATTTGTTGAGGAGGTAAAATAGGCTCGTAAATAACTAATGGGAAATAGATGTTAAAAGAGATATAAATGCAGTGCTTTGGAAGGTAAAGGGGGAGCTTTAGCTTCCAAACATGCTGATCAGGAAAGGCTTCTTGGAGGAGGTGACTAGGACTTTAAGGAGTGGGGATATTTGGGCCTGTAATAAACTGGAATGAAAAGAAAACAATAGATTTGAGATAACCCACACCTTTAGAAGTGATAGAACTTGGCAGAAGATTGGGTATAGGGAATGAGAGGGAGAAAGGAGTCCAATGAGGCTTGGAAAGGATTGGTTGGGGTGGGTGGAGAGTTGCTGGGTGGTGGGGGTGTGAGAGAGGAGATGGGCAGTGGGGTGGGAGAGTAGAGATGGTGAATTCAGTTTTATAAACCTTGAGCCAATGTTGGCAATAAAGGACTGAGGAGTGATTAGAAATGAGTAGTCTAGCTTGTACCTCTTGGGCAGGATGCTGAGATTTCTTGACCAATTCGTATAGACTTGCTTGACCTACCTTATGGATGATAATGTTAGAAACAGGCCTTGGCATCCTCTGGAATGATAGGAGGTACTTCAGATATTAGTTATCAGCGGGAAAGCAGACACCATCCCCTTCTTGTCACACACTGCTATGTTGAGCATCCTTTAGGGTTTGGAAGTAGACCCTTTTTGCTACACCTGAAAGCCATTTCAATCTTGTTTTTAGCAGCTCACAGGAATAGTGGTGTACCATGTCTCAAATGTGTCCTACAGACTGGCACCAAATTAATCCTCTTAGAACACTGATGTCATCACTTCATTTCCCAGTTCAAAAACCTGGATGAGTGCCAAGGTAAAGTTCAAGGCTTCCAGCTTGAAATTCAAGGTTCTCCCCAAGTCCTTAAAATACCTCCCATCCCCCATCTAAGTAAATGTCTTTCTAAGCCAACTTGTTTTATTTTTAATGTTATTATTAAATCTGCCAGTTATTGAACACATACTGCAATGGCAGGCTTTGTGCGGGGAGCTTTACATATATTGTCTCAATACGCATAGCCTGTCAAGGTTATTAATGCCTGACAGGGTGTCTGTCTGTCTTCCCATTTTATAGACGAGGAAGAGGATGCTCACAGGAGTTAAGAAACTTGCCAAAGATCACTTAGCTTGAAAGCAGAAGAGCTGAGTTTTCTCCTCAGGCCTATCTGGTTCCAAAACCCAGGCTTATTGTACTATGCTACGCCCTCGCTCCCGTTTTTCCTATTTGAAAGATCTAAGGGGGGTGAGCGTTTTCCCTTTCCAACCTTAGTCATACTTCCCCTCCTATCCTAGTGAGAAATACATATATTCTCCTTTTCTGAATTTATCAAAGACCTAACTCAAGTTCCTCTTCCTTCAGGAAGCTTCGTAAAGGTCCCTTCCTTCTCTGAATTCTTCTAGAATTACTCTGTCTACCTAAGTAAACACCAGAGAAGTTAAACAGCAGTTTAGTCACCTGCCTGACTCGAGGCAAAGCTCTGTTTCACCTCAAATATTCGTTGACTTCATATATGGTCTTGTAAAACAATCTGTAAGTATTGATGCCTCTAATGGCATATGTCCTCCTACACCCTTTCAATCCCACTCCTTCCAAGACACATACCATGCAGACACTACCCCACTCAAGCATATGCACACTGCCTAATGTAATCAAAACCCACCTTTATTCCATCCTTGGGAAAGTCAGAACAGTCGGTGTAATAATTCCTCATGCGTCTGATGACTATTGAGTTGCCTTTCAGGCTTTCCCTTTTCATGTATAATAACCACTTCATTTCCACAATTAGAGTTAAGGCTAAATGTGTAAATAAATCTAAGAGAAGGAACACATTGATTAAATCTACCCAAAGCTCTTGAGAGCAACTTTTGATGAGACAGGTGAACTCAAGAGCATGTGGACAGTGGGTATCTGAGCCGGAAGTTGGGCCTGCCCTATCGTTAGCTATTCCTAGACTTTGGGAGGTGGTCCTGCCTCCTGTCTCTCCCGGCCCCGGGTCAGGTGACAAGGAAGGATGAAATAACCTGCATTGCATCACAGAAACTCTCAAAGAACAACACATCGACTTTTCCAAATCCCTGCAGAAAAGACATACTGTGGGAGACTCACCCTACCAAGAAGTGAATCTTGGCATCTGATTAATGAGGAGGCAGCCCCTCTGGGTCATTGTATTCACAGCCCCCTGGCAGGTGGAGATTGGGGCCCTGGTATTGTGTGCCTCTCCTATGCCAACATTGAAAGGCTGACGTTGGTAGAGAGCCAGAGGACTTTTCAGAAGGTTGGGTGATCAGTAGGTGAGTGGTGCAGGATTTCTTCCCACTGTGGCTGAGCCTGCTCTCCGCACACAACAGCCACTAGCCCAGCTTCCCATTTCAGTGTGTGTTGGTCTGATGGTGACTCATACCAAGAGGTATGTTTATCCCAAACTGGCAGGAGCTGTGTATTCAAGGGCAAATTTTGTTGACATTGGGCAGGATGAGTATTTGTTATGCATGACCCCTCTTCTCTGAAACATTTTGTGTTCAGACTGACATGATTAATTCTTTATGGTCTAGTGTGCCCTAGGGAGCACCAGGGGTGAGTTTCTGTCTCCCACTGCAATCACACAGGCTGACCTGCTTGAATACTTGGAAGATGCTGACCTTCTTAATACTTCCAGGGAAATTCCTATCTAGGGCAGTGGTTCTCAAACATTAACAGGCATCAGAATCCTCTAAAGGGCTTGTTAAACACAGATTCCTGGGTCTTGCCCCCAGAGTTTCTGATCCAGGAAGTCTGGGGAGGGGCCCGAGATTTTGCATTTCTAATAATTCCCAGGTGATGTTGATGCTGCTAGTCCAGGGTCCACACTTGGACATGGTCTAGGTAATCCATGGTTTCTGAGGGCCAAATTAGCCCTACAGGTGGATAAGTCCGTTTCCTTTCGCAAACTTTATCTTGCTGGCGATGCACAGATGACAAAGAGAAGGCAAGCATCATTGTCACTCTGACTTGCCTGCAGTATGGAGTGAAACTGCATTTCACGATCAAGCAGACCTTTTGTGAGATCCCAGTGGCCAAGAAACCGCTTTCAGAATATGCAGATGGTGGGAAGGGCGGGGAACGGGAGGAAGTTGCAAGGCATCTTCTCCTGCGCCTGAGTTGAGGCTCAGCCTGGCCTGAGCAAGTAGCCCTAATTTGGAGTCAAGGCACAGGTGTGCTGCCCTCAGCAGCATTCACGTTTCTTAAAGGGTTAGGTGAGCATTTTTCCAGGGGCTCATGGAGCTCATTGGAATCCTTGGGGGAAAGGTAGTTTCATTAGCTGTCTTGGCTCACAGAAGCTACAACCCTTTCTTTAGTTTTAGATGAGCTAAAATATAATATTACAAATTAGAATGTTTCACCCATGACCACTATATTCTGTCTATATTTTAATTGTCTCTATTCTCTCTGTTGTTGTTCACTATTTGGAACATTGTGGGGAGGGAGAAGTTCAGGAAAAATTAAGAAAAAGAGTGATTGGTAGAAAATGCTAGGAAAAAGGAGTAAGATTATTCCTCACGGGAATCTTAGAGTCAGATGGGAATGGAAGAGAGGGCTGAGTATCCCCTAGAAAAATGGCATGAGCTGTGGGTACCCAGGTCCATGCAGGGTCCCCTCAGTGACACTTGGACAGCAGGACTACATGGATGTCTACTGGACCGCTAATGATGTACCTGTTGTGGGGCCCCTGTTGGCCAGCCATAAGGAGCAGAGTTTTAGGGCAGAGTATGGAATGCTGTCTGCTGGACTGAAGCATCATTAGGCTGAGCACTGAAAGAGCACACATCCTCTGTTCCTGCTCACCTGCAAAACTCTACCAGTTTTGCCGTGGGGAAATGTGGGCTTCTGATAATGGCCTGATCACATCACAAATGTATTAGGCCTACTGTCTTGAGAGGCACTTCAGGGATAACCTGAAATGTTCCTACCTTCAGTAGATTAAAAAGGAGCCCTGGTGGCACAGAGGCTGAGTGCTCAACGGTGAACCAAAAGGTTGGTGGTTCAAACCCACCAGTTGCTCCTCTGGAGAAAGATGTGGCAGTCTGCCTCTGTAAAGATTTATAGCCTTGGAAACCCTATAGGGGCAGTTCTACCCTGTCCTATAGGGTCACTATAGGTCGGAATCTACTCAACGGCTGTGGGTTCAGTAGATTAATGAGTTGGCAAGTGTAGGGGGAGGGCTGCTGATAGACAAAGCAAATAAAGACAACACAAGGGAACAGGAGGGTATAAACAATATTCTTTGGAAGTCTGAAGGAAGGAAGAATTAGTGTCTTAAGGGAATTCAGAATGGCTTTATGGAAAGGAGAGCATTTAAGATTGGCCTTGAAGGGTGCTGTATATTTCTTGAGGTTAGGGGTAATGCTTTATTCAACTTGTATCCATAACATAGTATCTGCCCCGTAATAAGTGATCAAAAAATATCAATAAACTAATAATTTCATGAATGATGTGTGTAGTTGGGAAGATGGTTATACTTATTTAGTAAATAAATATTTATTCAGAACCTAATAAGAGATAAGTAATCAAGGTTCAGGAACAAAATATAATTTCTGACCTAAACATACTCACATTCTAGCAAGGAACAAAGACACATAAGTAAGTAACTATGATACAATGTGAGATGTACTCAATAGAGAGTACTCAATAGAGCACTATTAAAGTAATTATGGACTGCAGGGCAGGGAGTGGTTAATTCTGCTGGGAGGGTCAAGACAGGCTGGCCTTTGAAGGATGAATAGGAGTGTAACAAGTGGATAAAGTGGAAGTGAGAGAAAGGTGCTCAAATTGGAGAAATAGAAGCAGTGAAGCACAGCCTCTGCCTGGGGGAATGCAGCCAGCTCAGTGGCAGAAGTTAATGGCCACGTGGTGCAGCAATGGGCTTGAGGAACAGTAAATAGAGAGGGGTCTTTGCATGTCAGGTTGAGTTGAGGATGATTAGAACTGGGGGCTGCACAGGTAAGTGCCTCCAAGAACCAGGCAGGTGACCTTAATGAGCGGAGATCGGGGCAAACTAGAGAGCCCTCTTGTCTTAGTCATCTAGTGCCGCTATAACAGAAATACCACAAGTGGATGGCTTTAACAAAGAGAAATTTATTTCTTCACAGTAAAGTAGGCTAAAAGTCCAAATTCAGGGTGTCAGCCCCAAGGGAAGGCTTCCTCTCTCCATTGGCCTTCTCATCAGTGTTGCCCCAGACTAGGAGCTTCTCTGCACAGGGACCCCAGGTCCAAAGAATGTGCTCTGCTCCCTGCACTGCTTTCTTGGTGGTATGTGGTCCTCCTGTCTCTCTGCTCACTTCTCTGTTTTATATCTGAAGAGATTGCCTCAGGACACAATCCAATCTTGTAGATTGAGTCCAGCCTTAGTAACACAACTGCCACCCATCCTCCCTCATTAACATCATAGAGGCAGGATTTACAACATAAGGAAAATCACACAATACCGGGAATCATGGCCCAGCCAAACTGATACACACATTTTTTGTGGGGACATAATTCAATCCATGACACTTCTCTAAAGAGGGGAGCCACTCTGTAGTGCCTTCCTGACTCCCAGGGAGGAATGTGGGCCCAAGTTGCCAGAGCATCTTTTCAAGAGCAGCTGGAAATAGGGATTTCTATGCAAAAACACCAGATGTTTAAATGTTGCCAAATACCACTCTCTTTTTTTTAAAAAAAATCATTGTGTAGGCCAAACAAAACAGGACTCAGCCGCAAGGCCTCCACATTGTGGTCTGGGGCTTAATGTAGTGCTCACCAAGTGTAGCCACAGAGAAAAATACATTGTCACACACCAAGACCCAGGGCACACATGTGGGTGTGCATGGCTAAAGTAAAAGTCACACGAAACAGTACTTACCTTCACTATTTGTGCTTCTCTCTGTTGTTTTCTATTCTGTTCTTTCTTTTAAGATATGCTGGTTGTGACCCATTAAACTAAACTGATTTCATGTCCCACTAATGGGTCAAACCCAAAGTTTGAAAACTATTGGCTTAGAGCATCTGTTCTAACTAAAATTTTATCAGGTGAAAAGAGGATAAAGTATTTTCCTGGGCAACCATGTTTCTATCCTGGGTACTACTAATAATAATGCTTGTTGCCTTGGTAGCACAGTGATTAAACGGTCGGCTACTAACTGAAACGCTGGCAGTTTGAATCCACCAGCTGCGCCACGGGAGAAAGATGTGGTGGTCTGCTTCTGTGAAGATTCCAGCCTTGGAAACGCTATGGGGCAGTTCTACTCTGTCATATAAGGTTGCTAAGAGTCAGTCGACGATGGCAATGGGTTTGATTTGGCTTTTGTTGTTCTCAGGTGCCGTTGAGATGATTCCAACCCGGAGAGACCCTATATAACAGAATACAACTGCTCCTAGACTGTAATCTTTATAGGAGCAGATTGCCAGGTCTTTTCTCCCACAGAGCCTTTGGTGAGTTCAAACTGCTGACCTTTTGGTTAGTGGCTAAGTGCTTATCCAGCAGGTACATTTTGGTTGAGTTGAGCATTTTCAGTTGCAACTGGAAAAATTTTGGTAAAACAATTTCTGAATCTTCTATTGGGTCATTTGCCCCTGAACAGAAGTTGGCCAGAATTTGGTGTCATTTCTTTTTGGTGCTTGATATAATTAAGAACTGATCCAACTGCTAAAGTCAGAATAAAATTCTGCTTAATGAAGCTTAGCAGAAAGGTCAAAGGAAACCTCCATTCAAGCCACGTGAGCTTCAAAGCCTGATATTTCTGGAAGTACTTTCTCATTTAGAATAACTTTCCCCTGTGATTCTGCTTCACCACTTTCCAGCTTCTGCATTGCAGCCAGAGAGTAAGGAACAAGTTCAGGGCTTGAGCAGTCTGTCTCGTAGCATTCCACCTATCAATGAAACAGCTCTTCACCTCCATTTTTTGGGCATCATGTGCTATGTACCATTCATATTTGAAATATCAGAGCATTTCCAGAAATACTGTAATTTTGGGGCTCTGGAGAGAGTTCACCCCTCCCTCAGGTATGGCTGAGAAGTGAGTTGGCACAGCAAGCCTCCAGTGCAGCTGGCGGCTAGAGCAGGGAAGGCTTGACCATTCTTTGGGTTCAGGGCATATCTGTCATCACTCCTATCTTGAGTTTGAAGCATCCCTGCAACACGTAACAGGACTCAAAAACAGCTTGAACTTTTGAAACAAGAGCTCAAGAGCTGCTTTTGGCCATTGGAAGGAGCGGCTATGTTGGAGACACCCCCAGGGAAAGACCGTGCCTGCCGTCAAAGCTACATGACCACAGCGAGGCAACACTAAAATGGTGGTTTTGCATAGTAAGTAGGCAAAGAACCCAGCTACTAAACATGAATCAAGCCAACAGGCCAGACAGAGAGTGGCGGCTTGCTGGGATAGAAGGTAGGCGGCTGATACAGTACCTTCAGGGTTGGGGGCCAGTACAGTGCAAGATGACTAGGAGCAGACTCTGGAGATGAGACCGGAAGGGGCCGTCTGTACAAGGCCTCTGCACTGCCTCACTGTCCTAGTGTAGAGCAGCGCCCTCTGGAGTTGTGTAGTCCACAACCTGCACAACTTCTTTACCTAGAGGCAGTGTGTTGCCAGGGGCTGTATGCTGGGGCTGGTATCTGGGGAATCACATCTCACTTGCTTCCTGGAGGACAGAGTCAAGCTCTTAACCTGTCTGAGATTCTGTTTTTTCTTCGGTGAAAATAGTACTGAGAACACCTACTTTTCTCTCCTGGGACGGGGGGGACTGATAAATCATCTGATAAGTTTAAACACTGGAAAGAATTATTGGTAGATTTACAACAAAAACTGATAGAAAACGTTATGGATTGTTCATCAGAAACTAGGCAAGTGGGAGAAAAGAAAACAATTAAATCCAGGGGAAACAAAAATTTGTACAAGGAAGGAAACCTGGTCGCAGGATGCACCGCAGAATCTACTAGAACAATGATTGCGTTCTCAAGGTGTAAGCACTGACCACATATTTAACTAAAAATTGTGGTATAACCAAATTGGTAAGAGCCAAATCCTCATCTGTGGGAACAGGAGGTTGGTAGGTAATGACTGACTTGGTGCAAGCATGGTGTTTAGGAATGTAGAGACGATTGGAAGAAACACCAAAAGTTTAACGTGGTCACCTGTCGGGGGTCAGGAGGAGTGGGGTAGGCAATTGCCATTATGCGTTGTAAGCATATTTGTTTCTTAAGCATATAAGCCTATTTAGTTTTTTAAACTCTGATAAAAATGAAAATGTATGGGTGAAAAAAACCATACTAACCATCTCACATCTTTATTGTGAGGGCTCATTTAAATGAGATAATATATGTGAAAACCTCAGACATGCAATAGGTGCTCAATAAATGCTTAAGGGTGATGAAAAAAACCTGGAAATGGATAGTGGTGATGGTTGCACAACATGATGAATGTAATTGTTGTTGGTTGCCATTGAGTTGATTCTGACTCATGGTGACCCCATGTGTGCAGTATAGAATTGCTCCATAGGTTTTTCAAGGCTGTGACCTTTCAGAAGCAGATCACCAGTGTCGTCTTCCGAGACACCTTGGGATGGGTTCGAACTGCCAGCCTTTTGGCTAGTAGGCAGGCGCTTAATCATGTGTGCCACTGAATTGTACACATAAAAAATGTTGTCGTTGTATATATTTTTACCACTAAAAAAATTGGAAAGAAAAAAAATTTAATTGAAGGTTGATTGACTTGCAGAGTTTATTTAAGTAGCAGGGTAAACACACAGCCCAGAGTCAAAGACAATGGCCTAAAATCCTTTGCAGATAAAATAAGACTAAGATATAGGTCGACTAGAAGGATTAAATTCTGAACTGGATGGAAAGGTAGTATCAAAGCTGCCATCAGCTAGAATTTTTAATAGAGAAGGGTTCAGACCTCAGACCCTGGACTTCTGAAGCCCTTCCTTGTATGTGTCCATCTCTTTCTCACTTGTCCCTTGTGGTGCAGTTGTCCTTTCATTGGCTTTAGTGGCTTTTTAAAATTATCCCCTAAAGCTTCAGGATTTTATAAGTCTGCCTGCAACACAAGTAGTGTTTATGAGTGGGCTCTGCAGGCACACTGTCTGGGTTCAAATCCCAGCTCTACTGTTCACTGATTGTGTGACCGTGGGCAAGTCACTTAACCTCTCTGTGCCTCAGTTTCCTCATCAGAAAATAAGGATAGTAATAGTACCAACGTCAGATGGTTGGTTGTTGTGAGGATTGCATAGTTTGTTGTTAGGTGCTGTCAAGTCGGTTCCAACTTATAGCGACCCTATGACAAAATGAAACAACTTTCCGATCCTGCACCATCCTCACAACCATTGCTCTGCTTGAGCCCAACATTGCAGCCACTGTGTCAGTCTATCTCATTGAGGATCTTCCTTTCTTTTGCTGACCCTCTACTTTACCAAGCATGATGTCCTTCTCCAGGGACTGGTCACTCCTGATAACATGTCCAAAGAATGTGAGATGAAATCTCACCATCTTCGCTTCTAAGAAATGTTTTGGCTGTACTTCTTCCAAAACAGATTTGTTCATTTTTCTGACAGTCCATGGCATATTCAATATTCTTTGCCAACAGCATAATTCAAAGGCATCAATTCTTCTTCAGTCTTCCTTGTTCATTGTCCAGCTTTCGTGTGCGTATGAGACAATTGAAAATACCATGGCTTGGGTCTGGTGTACCTTAGTCCCCAAAGTGACATATTGGCTTTTTAACACTTTAAAGAGGTCTTTTGCAGCAGATTTGCTGAGTGCAATGCATCGTTTGATTTCTCGACTGCTGCATAGGTTAATACATGTAAACATGTATTAAAACAATGCCTGGCACATAGCAAAAGCTCAGTGATTGTTTATTATTGCTCTGACTACTATTATTCCCCTTGACTGAGTAAAATCAGTGGCAATGTGTCCAGTGATAACGAGTTTAGTAATCAGATTAGTTTCAGGACCCAGAACAATAAATAGAGCTGGGGTTGGTAAGTTGAGAAACCAGGACCCATCCACTTCTGCTGGGTTTCCCTTCAGTTTGCATTAAACAGAGCAAAATTTTATAAATCTTTTTCATAGCATGATTTCTGGGACTAGAGGAGGGCTTCCTATGGTCCATAATTACTACTGTTCTGTGATAGAACTTCACCAAGGGTTTTTACCTGCTGGGTTCTTTATAGCCACATCCCTTGGACAAGCAAGCTGATGACTTTAGTTTATCATAATGCTATAGGATGGAATGAGATGTCTAATAATATTTTTTTTTGTGGTAAATATATATCTAATAATGATTTGGTGCAGGAACATGTTGACGTTATAAGAATAGTTGCTCTAAAGTGTCCTAGGCTAGAAGCCAGACACACTCAGGATTCTTACTGGAGGAAGACATTACCAGTAAGCTCTGCAGAGCTTATTCCACATCAGCGGTTCTTCCACATCAGCATGTTGTACTCTAGGGACACCTGAGTTTAGCTTTTTCCAGGCTCTAGTGTCACCTGACTGCTCCCCGCAGGTCAGCTCAGCTGGAAATTGTGCTTTGTCATCGTGTGGTTCTCATTCAGAGGGAGGCTTAGCCAGGGTTGATTTGAAACTGGTCCATTGGTAAGCTCACTTCTTCAGCTTTTGTTTTTTCTGAGTTGGAGACTTAAACAAACCTTTTATTTTTTTCTATTAGTAGAGTTTTATTGGCATCATCACCATTACCTAATTGACAGATACTACTGATGAACTCAAGGAGCCCTGGTGGTGCAGTGGTTAAGTGCTCGGCTGGTAACCGAAGGGTTAGTGGTTCAAACCCACCAGATACTCTGCTGGAGAAAGATGTGGCAGTCTGCTTTCATAAAGATTACAGCCTTGGAAACCCTGTGGGGCAGCTTCCTTTACTGTGTCCTGTAGGATCCCTATAGGGTCACTAGGAGTTGAAATTGACTCGATGGCAATGGGTTTTGGTTATTGATTAACTCCAAGTATTCAGCCAACTTTAGTTTCACCCAAAGGCTATTGCTATAGAAAAGAGATAGAAAACCAGGAATGGATGTATTGAACATGCGTTTATAGAGCACAGATTTCATGTCAGCAACTGTGCTAGACCCTAGCAATGCAATGGCACTTACCTTCTAGTGAAGAAGACAGGAAAGAAAGAAACAGAATGTTTAGATTGTGGTAAGTATAAAGAAAGTAAATAGAGATGGGGTAACAGGGAAGCAGGGTGGTTCAGGGAGACCTCTCTGAGATGGCGTATACTGTAGCCCCCCACAATCCACGAGGGATATGTTCTAAGACCCCCAGTGGATACCTGAAACCGTGGATAGTACCGAACCCTATATATACTATGTTTTTTCCTTTACATATATACTTACAATAAAGTTTAATTTATAAATGAGGCACAGTGAGAGATTAACAATGATGACTAATAATAAAATAGAATAATTATAACAATATACCCTAATAAAAGTTATGCGAATGTGATCTCTCTCAAAATATTAAGTCAAGAACTTTCACCTTTTCACTTAAAGGAAGCACATTATGACTTCTCTTTGGCATATCCCAATTGCCAGCATCACCACTCTTGTGCTTTGGGGCTATTATTAAGGTTGCTTGAACATAAGTGCTCTGATAACCACAACAGTCAATCTGATAACCAATGGCTGCTAAGTGACTAACAGGAGGGTAGCGTATACAGCATGGATACTTAGGACAAAGGGATGATTCACGTCCCAGGAGGGATGGAGTGGGAAGGTACGAGATTTCATCACGCTACTCAGAACAGCGTGCAATTTAAAACTTATTGTTTATTTCTGGAATTTTCCATTTAATATTTTTGGACCACAGTTGACCACGTGTAGGTGAAACTGCAGAAAGTGAACCCACGGATAAGGGAGGACCACTGTAAGCTGCTTTACGCTGAGACCTGAAAGATGAGAAGGGGCCAGCCTTGCAAAGAGCTGGAGGGAGAGCCTTCTGGGCAGGAAAACAGCCTGCATGAAGACCCTGAAGCAGCAAAGCACTGGTGCTTGGGAGTGACGTAGAGAGGGTGTGAGAAGAGGCTGGAGAGGTGGAGAGGGGCAGATATGTGTGGCCTCAGCAGAGCATTTTGGATAGTGTAGTAAGAAGCTACTTGGAGGGTTTAATTAGTAGACTGACCCACTCTAATTGTCTTTAAAAGATCATTCTGGTTGCCTCGTGTCAAAGAGATTGATTGGATGAGTTGAAAGCCCACACTGTCGAAGATATGAACTCTTGGTTGCTGAATAATTATTCCCTAAGCCCCTCCTACGGTTCCCTGGTGTCCAAACAGTTAAGCCCTCGGCTGCTGACTGAAAGGTTGGTGGTTCAAAACAGCATGGCAGCTCTGCAGGAGAAAAGACCTGGCGAGCTGCCAGATTATAGCCTAGAAAACTCCATGGGGGCAGTTCTACTCTGTCACATGGGATCACTATGAGTCGAAATTGACTGGACAGCATCTAACAACAAGAAGAAGCTGCTCTTAGGAGTCCCTGGATGGTACAAATGGTTAGTACACTCAACTGCTAACCAAAAGATTAGAGGTTTGAGTCTGTCCAGAAGTGCCTTAGAAGAAAGTCCTGGTGATCTATTTCTGACAAATCAGCCATTGAAAACCCTAGGGAGCACAGTTCTATTCTAACACACATGGGGTTGCCTTGAGTTGCAATCAACTTGACGCCAACTGGTTAGCTCCTCCTAACACTACTTTTATGAATGAGCAATTACTTACAGACATATCCCATGATTTCTAATTTTCTGGCAAATTTATGGTGCTGACACTGGTGTTTACATACCACTAGGCAAGTGGTGTTTGTACAAACTCCCACATGAGAAGTGAGTTGGGCCTGATGGCATCTTATTGAAAAATTTTATCTGTCTTTTTATGATTTCTTTCCCAATAGGGCAGCAGAGATGACATGATAATAAGGACATTCGTCAGGATGGGAATGTGTTGGTGAAAAATATATAATAGCTTAGTGAGGAGGATTTCACACCTTAATAAGTTGTGAGACGTGTAGAGCGTGTTGGGTTGATCTCTATCTGTTTATGTATACATTAGTCCCTTCTGACTGCCAGGCAAAAACTGAGAAGCTGAGATAAACAGAAACTTATCAAATCTGCTACTTAAACTCTATTGAGCTAGAAAGGAGAGTAGTGGTTGTACAGGGTTGAGCAAGGGGAGGGATGGGGAGTGACTGCCATTGGGTTCAGAATTTTCCTGGGAGGTGATGATAATGTTCTAAAATTAGGTTGTGTGATGGCTGCACAACTCTGTGAATATATGGTTATGCATTGCTTAACATCCACGATACATTCTGTAAAATAGGATGTTATATGATTTGGATGTTGTATGAACACCATGTTATATATAGGCAGTCCCTGGATTATGCGGCGCGTGACCATACTAGAAGCCGTTGGATTGTATGCATGCTTTAAATAGGTGAATCGTAATGGCATGTGAATTATATCTCCATAAAGCTATTAAACGAACAAGCAAAACAACAGTTCGGCTGCTTACAGTACCATGGGTGCAACAGAAATGATGTCACTCAAAGCTGTCAGATTCAGGGGATGAGCTGCACAGTCACTGGTTACTGCACAGCAGGAAAGCAGGTGTCAGTTGCTGAAAGTCACAGAAGACAGCAAACCTTGAAATTCGACACATTGTGTTTGATGTGGAGTGCCTGGGCATTAATGGCCAAAGACTCGCCCGTGTTCCCTCGGCAAAGGAATGGCTTCCGTTTCTTGAACACTAACTGTATGTTACGAGAATGCTCAGAAGATGGCATGCAGTATCTCATTTATCCACCTAAGTGCTGAAATAGCATTTACCACCTTTTTATAGAAGAGGAAACTGAGACTTAGAGAGGAAAACTAACCTGCTTAAGACCTCAGAGCTAAAAGAGGCACAGCCAGGATTCACACCTGGTCTGGGTGATGAGAACCTGCACCATGACCCATTCCCTGCACTGTGACCCATTCCCTTGTGCTATAACCCCTTCACTAGGCTATAACCTATTTGCGCTGAGACCCGTTCCCTTGTGCTATAACCCATTCGCTAGGCTATAACCCATTTGTGCTGTGACCTATTCGCCACTGGACGCTGTCTCCCTTCCTGTTATGGCACAGGGGCTCCCAATATAGTTGCACTGGGACCTGACAGTCCTATGTCAGCTCCTTCCAAGCAGGCCAGCTCTACCCTGATTATGTCATTCATCTGAGACCTCGGCCCAGGGGAAATGGGGAATCCTCAGAGCCCAAGTTCCCTAGCTTGTCCTTTGGGGGCGCACAGAGGCAGACCTCTTTCGCGGTCTGACACTCCATCATGGCCCGTCACTAACTCTGTGCTTCGGACAAGCCAGATTTCCTGATGTTCACCAAACCTCATCCCATCCTTCTCATTGTCTGCCATGCCTTCCTCTTCCTTCCCATCCATTTAAATCCTCACTAAAGGTCCGGCTGAAAGGGCGCTTCCTTCTTGAAGCATTTTTCTGTTTCTCTCTCCTCGTCATTTTCCACTTTCCTTCTGGCACATGGTTTTGTCTCTCCCTTGCATTCATATTCATTTATTCATTCATTCATTTTCATTCATTCTTTCTCTGTCTCTGTCTCTCTCACTCTGGCTCTTGCTTTCTCTGTCTCTCTCCACAGACACGCGCGCACACACACACACACACACACACACACACACACACACACACCCCTACCTACCCTACTAAACTGTAAGCCCCTTGAGGGCAGGGTCTGGGGATTACCTGGATGCCTTGGGAGAAACATTCCAGCAGTCCTCTCAAGTTGCTCTTGCCAGCGAAGCCCCGTTTCAGTAGACTGCATGACTTGCTGGGCTGAGACATGCGTCTGCCTCCGCCCTTCAAGCCTTGGCCCGTGCTGTTCCTGCTTCTGAACGTCCTCGCATCCTCACCCATTCACCTTCTGCCCACCCTGCAGCGGCAGATTTCACTCCCTGCTCCGAGAAAGTGTCTCCATCTCTTAGTCCAGCCTGCTGTGTGCCTCTTTCATCCGACCAGTACCAGTTGCCGTCCAGTCAACTTGATTCATGGTGACCCCATGTGTGTCAGAGTAGAACTGTGCTCTGTAGGGTTTTCAGTGGCCAGGTTTTTGGAAGTAGATCACCAGACTTTTCTTCGGAGGCACCTCTGGGTGGATGCGAACCTCCAACCTTTGGGTCATCAGCCGCGCACTTAACCATTAGCACCATCCAGGGGCTACAACGATTATAAAGGAAAGAAACCCTGGTGGCGCACTGGTTAAGTACTACGAGTTAAAAGCCTTACTTCACTAGCAGTGTGACTTTGGGCACAGTGGTATGCTGGTAAATGTTTAACAACCTACTTTCTAGAGGGGGTGGAGGAAGGCCTTGATTGTAAATACCCCCACCATAACCAGTGTCAAGCTACCGGCTTGAAGTCACTGACCGCAGAATTGGGAAGAGCTGCACAGCTGGCTCCCCCAGCTGTTAGAGTGGCTCCAGCTCACCACTGCTCAAGCGAATCCCTTGATAGCTCTGAAGCTGTTTCCATGTCTGTAGAATGAGGATAATTTGGAGTTAATGAGATTAAGGGAGATGTTATATTTGAACTCCTTCTGTAAATTGTGAAGTGCTTTATATATATCAAGCATTTTCATTAGTTTGTGTATAAATGCTATTTTTTCAATCAGTTAATGATTTCCAGTATGTCCTGGGCAGTGAGTACAATCAGCCAAAAAGAAAAGGCAAAGGGAAGCTTACAGGCTTAGTTCAGTGCCACGCAGGGACACTTCAACCAACATTTTGGAAGTGCCGGGCTGCTAAATGAAAGGTCAGCATTTCGAACCAACCCAGCAACTCCGCAGGAGGGAAGACCTGGTGATCTGCTCCCGTAAAGATTACAGCATCGGAAACCCTATAGGGCGGTTCTACTGTGTCCTATAGGGTTGCTATGAGTCGGAATGGACTCAACAGCGTACAACAACAACAAGATGTTTGGATGTCTAACAAGGCAAGAGTGTTAGCATGCCTAAGCTAAACCCCGTATCAGGAACCTAGGCCTCAGTGTTATAGGCTGTGACCCTCTTTAACTTACATTCCCATAATAAATGGCTCCAGTGAGACCACAGTCCCTCCCAGTCTTGGAATGAGGACAGAGGTGGCTCTCTGGCAGTCCATACAGATGTAGTGTTCTGCCAGCAAGATTCAGACTTAAGCTGCTGCCCAGTTGCTTAACTTGATCCATTTCTAAATGGAATTGCTGATGCAATTACACTTAAGGTCCCTGAGTGACTTAAAAGGCTATATCGAGTTTCAGAAGGGATTTTTGTAATACTTTAGAAATTCCTGATCATACAGGTTAGTCTCTTTGCTTACATTCAGCTGACACAGGGCATCCGTGGACCAGGCTGGTGCTACAGGAGTGACCAGGAAGAGGTGACCTTACATCGTCCCCTCTACCACCCTGTGAGGTCAGGCATGTATTCCTAATTTCTCTGTACAGACTCAGGGAGGTTAAGGCTCCTGGCTGGAAAGGCAGGACTGGAGGTTAGGTCTCTTAACTTCTAGTCCAAAGTCCTTTCTAATTGCTGTGCTGGAGGCGAGGTGGGGCTTGTCTGCAAATGACTGTACTCCTCGGTTAAATTACTGGGCACTGTCAGAGAAGGTCTGGGGGAGGTCAGAGAAGGGTGTTGGCTCCATGAAGCATCTCAGTAAAAAGGTGTGTCCAAGGAGTCACTCATTTAGGAAGTGGAGGGTAAGACACCAAGCTGATTTTAAACACCTTCCTGAGGTTAACCTTCATGTGGAGAAGGCAGGTGTAACACGTGAGGGTGAGTGCATCAGGTCATTTACATGGAGCAGACGTCCTTGTTGATCATACTGGTATGCCGTGGGGAGAATCAGATTAACTGGATTTGAGCCTGGGCTATTTCTATAATCAGGAGCCCAACTGACCCATTATGTTTGGAGGAATAACAAGGACCTAATATGTGTTGTCATGGAAAAGGTAAACCAGGTATTGGGGCATCTTGTAAGTGGAAAGCCACAAGTGGCACGGGAGCTAGAACGGAGTCATCGTATCGCCCGCCTGCTGGGAGTGTTTGTGCCAAGGCACCTTTGTGCTTTGTGCCAAGTAATAGTTCTGATTACCAAACTAACGTGGTGTAAGAAAATTAGGTCGTGGAAGCCAATGAAAGAGAAGGTTCATTTTGGACAACTAATGACAGGGTAACAGTATGTAGCTTCAAGTAACTACCACTTGCCACAGCAGGAAATGGGCTTTAAGGTAAATTGCAAATTAAGCACTCTATGCATTTATTTAAACTCTTGGGTTTCTTGTTTCCTAGGTTCAATACTAGTGCCATTCTAGCATAAAGAAAGGGAGTAGGAGGTGGGAAGAAGCTGTAGGAGCGGGGAGAACACTGGGCCAGGCTGGTGCTATCTCTGTGATGTGTGTTTATAATGAAATGGGAACTAACAGGGTAGAAACAAAGAGAATATTCTGGGTAATGAACCAGTCTCTAAAGTATAGACTCCCAGGAGAATTGGATTCCTCTCTTTAAGCAGAAATCAGCTTCACCACGGAGAATATCACTTGGTGATTGCAAATCCACATCAGTCCCAACCAGAGATTGTTTTCCAATCCGGGGTTCTGCTCAGAGTGGAAGCCTGCAGAGGGTCCTGCTGATGGCAGATTGTGTGTCCTTGCTGTATCACCCTTACTCTGGAAGTGTTCTTTCCCCAGAAATTGCCGCAGCCTGGGGTACTTTCTTTTTATATTTGAAGTATTATTTCCCATCTGCTTATTTACTAGCAGGTGTTACCCTTGGAATTATGATGCAGCTGGGTGTTCACTGCTTCAGAGCTGTGTGATCAGAGTCCAGTCTGTACACTGCACTAGCTCAGTTGCCTTCTATGCTGGATATGGTCCTGGTGTTTTCTAAAAGCATGGACTTCAGAGTCAGACTGCTTCTTAGCTGTGTAATCTTGGACAAGGTGTTTAACTTCTCTCAGCCTTGATTTCTTCTTCTGCAAAAGAGGAATGAATAATAAAGGAACACCCCAAAAGGCGATTGTGAGGATTCTCTGTGATAGTGTATATAAATTAGTTATCACAGTGCCTGGAACATAGTAAGTGTTCAATAAGTTGCACCTCTTCAAATAATATAATGATGTGATTGAGTTATTTGTTGAGATGTTGTAAGTTCAGGACTGTGTAGCTTCATGTGGGTGGTGTCTCAATAGAGGTATTAGGGCAGGTAATAATATTTTCCCTGATTAAAAAATTGACCTCAGAAGTATGGAGATGACAACTTGGGATATTTGATATTTGAAATCAGAACTATGCTGGAAATTTGGAGGAACTGACCGTTGAGCTTGCAACTTTGTAGGCCCAGGATTAGTACATCGTGAAACAAAGATGAACTATATACACAAAAAAGAGAAAATTAAGTGCTGGTGACAGTATAGATATTCATTGATGGAGGACTTGGAGGAGAATGAAATCTTTGGTCAATGTAAGCCACAGTGAACACTTCGGAGGACAGCCGGGACCTGGACTGGGTGCTGAGGGTTATTTTGAGCAGGTGAGGAGATGAGAAACCATTCAACGCTGGATATACAATGCGAGTGAAGGCCTTGGGGAAAATGAGGATGATAGCCCAGGAAAAGGTGATAAGGCTTGACGAAAGGAGGATAGTTTTTATATATACATAAATAGTATTTTAGTGCTCAGTGTCTGGGGTCAGACTACCTGAGTTCAGAACCACTTGGTACTCAGCAAATGTTAGTTCCTTCTTAGGTATCTAAAAAGCTAGTGTGGGACTATGTTATTGAAGATCTGTGAAGCCAGGCAGAGAACTTTAGACTTGATGGACTGAGATTGAGAGAGCTATTAAAAGGTGTTCTTTGTTTGTATTTAATAAACTTTATTTTTAGAACAGTTTTAGACTTACAGAAAAATTGCGAAGATAGTACAGAGAGTTCCCATATACATGGCATAAAGTTTCCTTTTTAACACCTTACATTACTGTGTACAATTATTATAATTAATGAAATTATATTGATGCATTATCATTAACTAAAGTTGGTGCTTTCTTCAGATTTCCCTAGTTTTTACCTAATGCCCTTTTTCTGGTCCAGGATTCCATTCAGGATGTCACATTGCATTTGGTTGTCATGTCTCCTTAGGTTTCTCGTGGCTGTGACAGTTCCTCAGACTTCCTGTGTTTTTGATGACCTTGACAGCTTTGAGGAGTACTGGTCAGGTATTTTGTAGAATGCCCCTCAATTAGGGTTTGTCTGATGTTTTTCTCATGATTATATGGGGGCTGTAAGTTTTTGGGGAGGAAGACCACAGAGGTAAAGTGCCATTTTCATTGCATCGTATCAAGTTACATGCTATCAACATGACTTATCACTGTTGATGCTGACTTTGATCACCTGGCTGAGGCAGTGCTTGTCAGGTTTCTCCACTGGAAAGTTACTCTCTTTTTCTCCTTTCCATACCATACTCATTGGAAGGAAGTCACTATTGCAGCTCACCCTTAAGGAGTGAGGATTTATACTCCACCTCCTTGAGTGGACTACTTTTTGCAGTTGCATTGAAGAAGAAAGAGCCTTGAGCCGGGGAGGAGAAAACTCTTCGTAGTCTGAGACAAAGATGTTGAGGGCCTGGATTAGTGTGGTGAGAGAAGGGGTGAGTAAGACATGTGAGGGTGGACAGAATTTAGTGGGAGATGAACGAGGGCGGAAGCAAGGATGACTGCACAGTTTCAGGCGTGGGTAATTAGGGGATTGTTATTGTGTAAAGAACATTGGATTAGAAGTCACTGAGTTAGTTCACTGCCAACCCGGCATTGCTTGGCTGTTACCTTGGGCAAGTCAGTTCATTCCTCCGAGCCTCATTTTCCCTATTTGTAAAATGAGGTTGACACCAGCTGCTCTTCCTGCCTGATAGAGCCCTTTTGAGAGTGAAATGACATAGAGTAGATATAAAGGATTTGAAAGTTCTCAAACACTGTGCAGACTCAAAGGCTGGTTGAGGGAGTGATGGTGCTCTTGAGAAGGAAGGGGACTTGGAGGAAGAATTTGTTGCCTGGGGGATCCTGAGTGTTTCAGATAACCCAGAGCAAGTTATAACTCATACTGAGGACTCTGTGGCAGTTTTGTAATATTCATCTGCTTAGGAGATTTGCATTTCAAATGTGCTTTATCAGATGTTCTGTTTGTGGTGGTCTGGTTCTGTGGTCTGCCCCATGTGGAGGTAGCTTCTGCAACTCAAGATAAGACTGATTCTGGGTGAGAAAAAAGGGCTCTGTATCCTCCGCCTCATCTCTGTGCCCTTCCTCTTACTGCCTGTAATGGCCCCTGCCTGGGGACACTGAAGATTACTGGAGTTTTCTTAAAGATCTCAATTCCCCAGTCTCATCACCTTAGCTATTTAACAGGCATTTCAGAAGTAACATACCCAAAACAGAACTTTTG
This sequence comes from Trichechus manatus latirostris, assembly GCF_000243295.1. Taxonomy (NCBI): domain Eukaryota; kingdom Metazoa; phylum Chordata; class Mammalia; order Sirenia; family Trichechidae; genus Trichechus; species Trichechus manatus. Next base: position 5,273,049 of record NW_004443967.1, on the reverse strand, counting down.
GTTTCTGTCCTGCAACCTCCCCCAAACCTGTCACTTCCCAGTCTTTTGCATCTCAGCCTGTGGTACCACCATCTACCCACTTACTCAACCCAGGAGAACCTTAGATTTCCCTCTTTCCTTCAGCTGCCCACCTGGAGTCCAGTCCATTCATAAGGTCTTTCTTTTCTATGTCTAACAAGTATCTCAGGTCTGTCCAGTTGTCTCCATCTCCACTGCCATCACCCAGTGGGTCTCAACCAGTGATGATTTTCCACCACCACCACCCCCACCCCTGTGGGGGCAAATGACAATGTCCAAAGACATTTTTAGTTGCCACAACTGGGGGGCTGCCACTGGTATCTACTGGGTAGAGACCAAGGATGCTGCTAAACATCCTACAGTGCACAGGACAGTTCCCCACAACGAAGAATTATCAAGCCCCAAAATATAGTAGTGTCTATTACGTGATAGGGGAGCCCTGGTCACACAGTGGTTAAGCGCTTGTCTGCTAACCAAAAGGTTGGCAGTTCGAATCCACCAGCTACTGTGTGGGAGAAAAGACCTGTGGACGGCACACAACAGCATTACCTGATATGGAGTCCCCGGGTGGTGGAAACAGTTAATACACTCAGCTGCTAACCAAAAAGTTGAAGGTTTGAGTCCGCCCAGAGGCACCTTGGAAGAAAGTCCCGGTGATCCCCTTCCGAACAGGCAGCCATTGAAAATCCTGTGGAGCACAGTTTTACTCTGACACCCTTGGGGTCACCATGAATCAGAATCAACTCAGTGGCAAAAATTTTTAATAATGTAATAATGTCTAGTGTAAATAATATCTAGTAATAATGTAATAATATCTAGGTTGAGAATAATAATAATATCTAGGTTGAGAATCCCTCCCTAGGCAAATCACACCAGCTCTCTCCTGGTCTCTGTATAAAGTTCCTTTTTTTTTTTTTTTTTTGGTTCTTTCTTAAACACATATAAGATCCTATCCTTTCTTTATTTAACACTGTCTGGTTCCACCCGTTGCACTTGAACTAAAACCCAGTATTTCTCTAATGGCCTATCAGTTCCTATAGGACCTGGCCCCTTCCTGCGTCTCCAGCATTACCTCCATGCACGCACCTGTACACATGCCCCTTCACCCACTGCAGCCACACCGCTTCCTTTCTGAGCCCACTAAACTCTTTCCAGCCTTAAAGCCATTTTACTTTCCGCTTTCTCAGCCCTTTCTCCTAGCTCTTTGGAAGGCCTGGTTTCGTTTGGGTCTCAGAAAAAATGTCTCACCTCATGGAGTCCTTCCTTCCCACTCACCCGAGCAGTTAATCCATTAAATATCACACTGTCCATTTCTCTCCTTCATGCACATATCACATCATAAATTATTCTCTTCTGCCCCACTGAATGTAAGTTCCTCCCGGGCCACAACCTTGTCTGTCTTGTTCTGCAGTATTTCCCCAGCACCTAAAATGGTGCCTGGCACGTGGTATGCATCGATAAATGTTTGTTAAATGGATCCATGAAGGAATCAATGAAAATTTCCTATAGTTAAGGTGGAACAGTAGTAACCTGACCAGTCAAACCAAAACCAGTTGTCGCTGAGTTGACTCTGATGCATGGTGACCCTGTGTGCATCAGAGTAGAACATGCTCCATAGGGTTTTCAATGGCTGATTTTTGGAATTAGAGTGCCAGTCTTTCTCCGAGGAACCTCTGAGTGGATTCAAAACTCCAGCGTTTTGGTTAGCAGCTGAGTGCCCGTTTGCACCACCCAGGGACTTCAGTAACGTGACAGTGGGGTTAGTGCCTGGTCGGCGTCTCCTACAGGCTGGCAGCCCCTTGTGAGGCAGGTAGCCTGCTTATTAAAGTGGACGGTCGAGAGTCCTTCCCTATGCTGAAAGATAAGAAGGTGCACAGAGTATCAGAGATGAGGCTGATCTGCTTTGCTTAGCTCTGCAAGACAATGTGAAGCCCCTCAGGTAGCCTTGGGTGTTTTATCTGAATCACCAGCATCCCTTTAAACTTGGTATTTTGCTGTGGAGGATACCTGTATATTTCTAAACAAGTAAACTGTCATATGTATTTCCTCGTTGTTCAGAAAGTATGAAACCATGCTTTTGGTTTTTCACTGGACCGTTCTTATTTTAGCAGCAAAATCGGTGAGCCATGAAAGATTTTAACCGTGTCTGCCTTAGTACGGGGTCAGTCATTGACTGCTTGGTGCAGTGGGAAGAGCTGGGAAGCCCGGGTGCTGATAACTCGCTGGTAACTTTGCACAAGGAATCTAAGCTCTCTGCTCATCAGTTTCCCATCAGTATAATAAGCAGGGACCACCCAGGCTCTGAAAGACAGAGTGATCAAGTAAAGATTAGCAGCAGAGCCAACTGGCAAATAGAAGAATACAGAGTTCGTGTCATGGCTAGACTGGAGCTGACTCAGCATATTTCAAAAATGTAGAATTGAGCCAGTGACACACATGTGGTTAATACCCAAGCTGTCAAAGGCCGTAAAATGAGCCTCTTTATTTATCTTTTTTTTTTAATTGTACTTCAGGTGAAGGTTTACAGAACAAATAGTTTTTCATTAAACAGTAGTACACATATTGTTTTATGACATTGGTTAACAACCCCACCACATGTCAACCCTCTCCCTTCCCAACCTTTTTTTTTTTTCTTTATTTATCTTTTAAAAGGAGAGATCCTTTTGTCTACACTGATTTGAGTTGGGATGAAATAACCACTGTGAACCTCTGTTGGTGTTTGGATTCTGTCAGTTTCTAGTAGGAGAAGCTCTTCCTTTACGAATGGATTGTTCTGCTATGTGTCTACCTAGGCTCTTGTATGATAAAAAGGCAAATAAACACAATAAAGTCTCTGCTCATCTCTGGGTGAATAAAAAAAGGTCATCTCTGGGCGCAGAGGACTTCACGGTGTAATATGTATTTCCAAAGGGAAAGCTTGCAAAAGGCAGATGCTGATCCCAATTCTGACCTTTGTGGCTGGGGCCAGATTTGCATTGGCGCCTTGGTTCAAAGGGAAAAGCCGAGAAGTAAATGATAGTTCCCTTCCCCCATCGTCACTCAGCATGGCTCCCTCACTTGGCTATAAAAAATTCCAGCCTCAAGAAAAACTGCAGGCCTTGGAGTATAGTTTTTTATCCAAACGTGCATTCTCCCTTACGGGCAGGAGGTCCACTAAGTTCTAATATTGTTTCAGAAGAGGATGGCCTTGCTTGTTATTTTTTTCACTTTAACTCTTCTCTGTAGCTTGCTTATGCATCGTCGGAATTCCAAAGAAAAAAGTTTTAAACTTGAGTATGCATAAGACTCCCCTGAGGATCCCTGACTCCCACCCTGGTTCACTGGGGCTGGGGAATCTGCATTGTTAATAAGCGGCACAGGTGGTTCTGATTTGGGTGATGAGTAGCGCCCCTTGAGGATTACCACTAGGCACCATGGCCTGCTAGGGGTATCTTATCGCACCCACTGTGTGTGTTCCCTTTATAAGCCAAGTCCCAGTTGCTGCTTTTAGAACTGCACTTAAGCCTAACTACATAAATCATTGCCTGACTTACAATTCCCTGATTTATTCAAATAGCATGGGAAGAACATACGCTTTGGGGTCGGAAAACCCAGGGCAGATCCTTGAACTTGCACTTACTGTTACTTGGACAGGTGGCTCAACTTCTCTGAGGCTCTGCTTCCTCATTCGTCAAATGGGAATGATATTACCCATCCCTCACAGGTAGTGGGGATGGAATGAAATCACTTACATGTAAGCACCTAGCACAATGCCTGCCATTTAGTAGATGCTCGATAAGTACAGTGAAAACTGTGGGAGCCGGAACTCGTTGGGACTGCCTTGTTTTTCTGGGTCTTGCAGGTAATCCACCTTTTATTAGAGAGTGCAGTCTTACCACTTGTCTTAGTTGTCTGGTGCAGCTGTAACAGAAATACCACAAGTGGATGGCTTTAACAAACAGAAATTTATTCTCTCACAATTTACGAGGCTAGAAGTCCAAATTCAGGACACCAGCTCCAGGGGAAGGCTTTCTCTTTCAGTCGGCTCTGGGGGAAGGTGCTTGTCGTCAGTCTTCCCCTGGGTCTATGAGTTTCTCAGACGGGGACCCCAGGTCCATAGGATACACTCTGCTCCCGGCTCTTCATTCTTGGTTGTAGGAGGTCCCTCTTCTCTCTGCTCACTTCTCTCTTTTGTATCTCAAAAGAGATTGACTCAAGATACAACCTAATCCTGTAGATTGTGTCCTGCCTCACTAATATAACTGCCTCTAATCCTGCCTCATTAACATCATAGATGTTAGGATTTATAACATGTAGGATAATTATATCAGATAACAAAATGGAGGACAACCACACAATACTGGGAATCAGGACCTAGCAAAGTGGACACACATTTTTTGGGAACACCGTTCAATCCATAACACACTTGTCTCTTGCTCGTCTTAGTGGAAAGTATTTTAGTTTTCCTTCTCTGACAGGTTTCTGCCTTGTACCGGTTCCAGCTTTCGCAGGTTGTACTGGATTACTTTCCTCTGTAAGAGCCCTAAGGAGCCCTGGTGGTGTAGTGGTTAAAGTGATCGACTGCTAACCGAAAGATCAGCGGCTCAAAACCACCGATCACTCCATGGGAAAAAGATGTGGCAGTCGGCTTCCTTAGAGATTTGCAGCCTTGGAAACCCTGTGGGGTCACCATGAGTTGGAATCGACTTGACAGCAGTGGGATTGGATCCCTGGTGGCACAGTGGTTAATAGCTCAGGCTGCTAACCAAAAGATTGGCAGTTTGAATCTACCAGCCACTCCTTGGAAACCCTATGGGGCAGTTCTGCTGTGTCCTATAGGGTCGCTATGAGTTGGAATCAACTCGATGGCAACAGGTTTGGTTGGGGTTTTTTGTTGTTGTTCTCATCCAGGATCCAGTTGCTGTGGAGTTGATTCCTATTCACGGCAGCCCAATGTGTGTCGGAGTAGAACTGTGCTCCATAATGCTGTGCTCCTTAAGGGCTGATTTTTCAGAAGTAGATCACCATGCGTTTCTTTTGAGGTGCCTCTGGGTGGACTCAAACCTCTTACCTTTTAGTTAGAAGCCAAGTGCATTAACCGTTTACACCACCCAGGGACTCCTTCATTCTTATAGGAGGCAAGAATTAACTTTTAAAAAAAGAAAAGACAAAAGAAAAAAACCTCGTATTTTCTCCTCAGCACTGGAAGCAGATATTGTTAAGGGAAAAATTTTTAAATGCCCAGGTGAATAGTTTTTAGCCTTGATACACATCACTTTAAAAGTCAGTGGTTCTTTAGAGATCTTGACGTAACGCCCTCCTTAATGCCTTTAGATAATAGTGAGTTCTGTTGTAAATACAAGCTTCCAAGAGAGATGTCAGCAGGTAGATAAGGAACGGCAGGTGAACCACAGCATCAGTACCTTTGCAGGACACTCTCGGGGTCCAGTGCAGAGAATGCGATCGGGTGTTTAACCTGAAACTACACCTGCCCCAAGTCAAAATCTCACAAGAAGAGCCTTGTTTCTCAGAATGCAGTTAGTAATGGATTATTTGGACCGTCTTGTTCAAACTCTTTCCAGGCGAAATGAGAATATTACAGAGGTCTGAGAGAAACAAGGAACAATTATGCTCGCAGTGTACAGAGAGCTCCTTGCTGAAAGGTGTTTTCTAAATCGCGTTTCAGCAAGCCCTGCCCACATCTCCCCCATCCATCGCAGTTTTACCATTTGATAAAAAGCAAATCATCGTTGTTCTCTGTGTCAGTTGATGAATTTTAGGGTCATTGCTCTTATCCTATATCCTGCTCATGTAGGTACTTAGTAATACGTTTTTATATATCACATGATTCTTCCTTTGAAGGGCCCAAAGCAGAGGAGGAAACTGATAGCAAAGAATGCCTATCTGAGCTCTCTGGCTGGGAAACTGCATCCTAAAAGTCAACACGTGATTACTTTAAGGCCACAGATACTTTCTTGCTGCCTTCCCCCTTGGCTCCCTGTAAAGGGATGGCTCTAAATTTCTATCTTGTTTTTGGGGCAGGGCAGTCCCAAAGACTTCTGTTCTCTGAAGACCACATTCTGGAAACCAAGAGAATAAGCCCTGTAAGCCTAATCATGTGATTTGAGAGGCTAAAGAGACCTTAGAAATCCTCTGGGCTAACCCTTTTCATTTTACAGAAGAAGAAACTGAGGTTCAGAGAGATCCACACGGTTACTATTTTTTTTTTTAATTACTGTCTGCAGTGTGTGTATCAGGAACTATGTGCAGTAAAGGATCATAATTGGCCTCCAACAGGTTAAATGAGTTGCCACAGTAAGATCAGAAATGACTCTCTGTTAGAGTAGTCTAGAAAGTACCATCACCAATGCTAGTTGCCATCGAGTTGACTCAGCCTAGAAAGTAGCCACCACATACTCATAATAAATGAGCAGTGCATGATGAGCATTCTGCTATGTCCTGAGGAGCTGGGGAAGGAAGGAGAAGTACTGTGGAGAAAAGCATTCACCTTTCTTCTGAGGCATCTCTGGGTGGACTCCAACCTCTAGCCTTTTGTTTAGCAGCCGAGGACATTAACTATTTGCACCATCCAAGGACTTTGAGAACATAAAATAGTGAAGCAAACAAGACCGTATATTTAATTGCCCAACATGTAGTCCTGATGAAGTACTAGAGGAGTTTGGGAGGAGGGAGAGATGGAGGGCTCCACAGAGGAGCAAGCCCAGCGGTTTCCCCTGGGACTGTGAAAGCCACGTCTGTCTTATTTATGTGTGTACCCCACGGTCATGGCCTGGGCGATGCTGAAGTCATGCCTATTAAGTGAATATGTGGATCATTTGATACCAGATTATGGGGATACTTATAGTGACCCCCGTAATGACCCCTTTTGTAAGAATGCTTTCTACTCACATGAACCTTGTGTTTTTCTCTCAGTTGCCCCCCCTCAGGACGCTGCCCCTCCATCAGAGAAGCCAGTCATTCACTGCCATAAGTGTGGGGAGCCGTGCAAGGGTGAAGTGCTTCGAGTCCAGACCAGGCATTTCCACATCAAATGTTTCACCTGCAAAGGTATGGTGCCCCCGCTTCCTGGCTTAGCGGCATGTGACAGTCAGTGCTTGCCTTGGGGTCTGCTCCTTCACCTTAACTCCACCCCGGGTCATGGGATGATAAGTGAATGTGCTCAGAAGCCCTGGAATTATTTACCTCTACTTTGGGGTTCGATTAGACTCAAGGGGGTAAACTGGGAGACCGAGTCCCCCAGCCCAGCGGTGCACAGGTGCGGGTGTTCCCTGAGGTTCCTGGTCCGGGGAGGAGGGCCCAGCATTGTGGCAGAGCGGTACAAAGGCAGTTTTATGTTTTGCGCTCTATCATACTTGTTTTCCTCTGATGAACGAGGGACTCATCACAAAGTAACCTCCTCCCAACACCCACCAGTTACAGGAGGGTTGGAAAGCTTGTAAGATTGGGATGCTAAGTCACTGGCTCCTGTGTGTGAGTGTGTGAGAGAGAGAGTATGACGTGTGTGTGTGGGTATGTAGGTGTGTGGTTTGTGTGTGTGTGTATCGTATGTGTAGTATGTGTGTGTATGGTGTATGTGTGGGGTGTTGTATGCATGTGTGTGTGTGGTGTGTGTGTGTGTGTGGGTATGATGTGTATCTGGTGTGGGTGTGGGTGTGGTGTAGTGTGTGTGTGATGGTGTGGTGAATGTATGTGGTGGATGTGTTTGTGTGTGTGTGTGGTGGGATATGTGTGTGTCTGTATGTCGTGGGTGTGTGTGCGTGTTGAGAAGTAGGAATTAAGCAAGAACACTAGGGAAGCCTTCAAGCAGAAAAATCCTCCCCCATCCCAGAAACTACCAATTTAAGGTTGATTTCCATTAACAAGCCCTCCTTTTTGGGTTTATCATTATTGGCATCTTGGTGTGAAATATGCTGACCTCTTATTCCAGAGCCAGGGCATAGCTGAGTGGGGTAAAAGGGAAGAAGAGAATGGTTCTTGTGTGTTGATTTGAGAATTAGGATACTTGAGCCGAAGGCACATCTGGGTAGCTCTGCATGAGGAGATGTGTCGAGGGCTCAGGACAGGGTTGAAGTGGAGGAAGAGAGATGGAAGAGGGAAGAGGCTATGTGCTTGCTTTGTAGTTTTAGTCCACACCCCGCACATGGTAACCACCTTCATCCCTGAAAATCCTGTTTAATTTTGAGTGTTTTAGGTCACAAAGACTCAGCATTACCATCCTAAGCCTTCTGTCCATGCCAGGGAGGCTCTCAAGCAGATGCCAGGCTGCGTAAAACAACAGCGGCTATTGAGTCGATCCTGACTCATGATGACCCCATGTGTGTCAGAGAAAAACTATGCTCCGTAGGGTTTTCAATGACTGACTTTTAAATAGTAGATCACTAGGCCTTTCTTCTGAGGTGCCTCAGGGTAGACTTGAACCTCCAACCTTTCAGTTGGCAGCTGAGCGCCTTAACCTTTTGCACCGCCCAAAGACTCAGGCTGCCTCCTGACCCTCCAATATGTTAACAAAGAAGGGGCTGGGGCTTTTCCAGAGCCCACAGCTGCTGCTTCCACTGAGCATCAACCTTTCAGGAGACAAAACACTTGCTGGGTCAGAAGGTGGAAGCGAAAGTGAGGGCACCAGCTTAGCTCTCACTGAGTAGTTACAAAACGCTGTGATACGCATTGCATAGAGCGATCACTCAATCCTCCTGAAAACCTCTGTGAGTAAGTAGTATAAATCCCCAGCCTTCAGACAACCCAAAGAAACATCAGGGCCGAGGTCACACCCAGGGTGCTGACTGCTGCCACGCTGTGTGGCTGCATCCCGCCATGGCCGTCAAGCAGCCCTGTGATGTCAGGGAAGCGACCTGTCTCTTTGTGGCTCAGTGTCCTCAGCCATAAAACAGAGAGACTGGACTGCATCTTATTTTAAATCACCCCGTATCTGAAGTTGGCAAATTCTATATATACATGAGCATCTACATGTATAAAATAGAACCCAGAGGCACTCACTTAGATCTTAGGAAGCATGTTGAAGAAAACGTATTTTCTGGTTATGTATAGTTTGACTAACTTGGAGTCAGACATTATATGTTGTTTTATTTTTTGCTCATAAACTCCTGAGGCATGTCTAATGGGTTATTTGATATGAAATGAATACAGTCCAGAAGTGACTGCAGCTCTGTGTGTTTTCCATTTCTACTTGAAACTACAAAGTGTTAGTCTCAGATTTGGGCAACCAACTGTTCAACACATCAAGTTATTAGAAGACACGATAATTTATCCCCAGTGAGGCAGAAGCTCTCTTGCCTGTTTTTTGTTCCCTTGTTCTAGTTTAAATCTAAGGAACGACTATACCTGTTGAAACGTTGTACCATATACTTTGTTTCGTGCTTATAAACGTGTTCCTGAAAAGTTGAATTTTTGAATAAATTGAATCATATTTTAAGAGCACTTGCTATTTGTAGGAATCATTTTCCAATTTAACAAAACCTTACTAAAATAAATAAGTCATTAGTTCTTATAAATTTGTATTTTCTTACACTGAATCTGCCAATTTCTACTGTCTCGTACCCCCAACTTTCTAGGGTCACCCTTTCCTTTAATACCTAAAGAAAGTGCTTTAAGCTCCCTGTACCCCATACTATCAGAAGTTCAAGTCTCTTCCCTTGAGTACTGTCTATGGCATTGTCATCCAACAGAAATATAATACTAGCCGCATATGTAATTCTAAATTTTCTAATAGATAAAAGGGTAAAAAGGGACTGGTGTAATTAATTTTGATAATAATTTATTTATGTAACCCAGTATATCCAAAATAACATCATTTTAACACATAATGAATATAAAAATTATTGGATATTTGACATGCTTTTTTTCATAGTAACGCTGAACACATCTCAGTTGGGACTAGCCACATTCAAGCACTCAGTAGCCAGATGTGGTTGGTGGCGACTGAATCGGACAACACAGTTCTAGAGATTCCTAAAGGTTTGCACTCTTTTGTTCCTCTCTCACTCCAAATTCCTGCCAGATCCAAATGGTCTCCACTTGTGAGCACTATGCTTCTTGCATTGCTTCATCCCACACTGGGCGCCATTTCCTCTTCCTTCGTTTTCTAAAGTAACACTCATTCAAGGCTGCTGTGTTCCGCAGACTTTACAGCAGGCTTCAAGTGCTGGAGCACAAAAAATATCTCATTGGCAAGGGCCATTTCTCATGTTTACTCAGAACCTCATCTGCCGCCATCTTGGTGGGGCTCCTCTCTCTGCAAAGACCCTTCTCCCTTCCATCCTAGTCACACACTGGCAGACTGGGACTTTAAACTTTCTTAGTGTACCCTTTATAAGTCTATTATAGGGCTTTGAACAGCTCATTTTTAACAAGTTCCTGGGAAGTTATACATAAGAATCACCTGGGGGATCTTATTCAACTGTATATTCCGATTCAGTATATCTGGGGTGGAAATGCAAATTCTTAGCAGGGGTTTGAACCAGAACGACCTGGTTTGAAGCCATGGTCTGTTATGATGGTTTCAGAAGAAACAGCAATCTTCTGCCTGAGGAATACCATTTTATTCCCCGCCCAAGCGACACCTAGAACCGATTAAATCCATTGCCGGCGAGTCGATTCCAACTCATAGCGACCCTATAAGACAGAGTAAACTGCACCATACGGTTTCCAAGGCTGTGATCTTTAGGGAAGCAGACTGCCAGATCTTTCTTCCACTGAGCAACTGGTAAGTTCGAACCACTGACCTTTCGGTTAGCAGCTGAGCGCTTAACCATTGTCCCACCAGGGCTCGCTAAGTGACCCAGACTGCAGCTTATTCTTAAAAAAAAAAAGAACAGTTTTGTTTTCTTCCTATTACATACAAAGTAGAGTTGTCAAGTACAGATTCTGAGCTGATGGCCTGGGACAGAGGATTTGGGGTGGGAACACATACCAAAACAAGCTTGGCTTATGGTTGGTTGGTCGCTGGTTGAGTGCACATGAGGCACATTCAGGTTTTAAGGTGGTTTCAGGACCAGCCAGCATTTCTCCCTCAAGTTCTTCCCCTCCCTCCCACCTCCACTCTCCTTCACATCTATACATGTTACTAAAGCCTCCTGATTTTTCAATGGGCCAGAGGTTGCTTTCCACAATTGGAAAGAAAGGCCGAAAAGGCAAGTACTTAGGAGAACTAAAAGCAGAGATGAACTCTTTTGCTAAGAATGAGTTTTTCAAAGCAGAGGGGAAAAAGGACGAGGAACATCTTAGACAAGAACTAGAGGAGTACAAAGGTAGGAGAGGGTTACAGGGGAGGAAATAAAGAGTGCATGGCATAAACTTTAACCAGTTTTCAGATTCTGTAACTTCACAGTTTCAACTATAACAGGATTAGAGTTGGTGAGCAGGAATTTTGTTGGTGAACCCATCTTACTTCCTGAAATATCTGACGTCTTTGGATCTGATGGTAAATGTTCATTTAACACATACTATATACAGGATATTATGCTGAGTGCTGAGGATAGGAAGAGACAAAACACCTTGTGTGCTCTCAGAGAACTCATGAGGTCTTTGGAGAGACATATAAATAAGCAACATTTATGGTACCCAGTATAAAAAGTGCTGTGATGAAGAGGTGTATGTGATACAGATTGGAGGCAGGGAGACCCAGAGGGAAGCTATAAGGTAGTCCAGGTGGAAATAATGTGAGGTAGCAGCAGGTGTGATAGGGACTAGGAGATAGATTTAAGAGAAACTTAAAGTTAAGGCTGATGGGATCTGATGCCTGAGTGGATGTCAGGCGTGAAGAAGGAGCCACGTTCTGGTTAGACTATCTGGGTGGATGGATGGAGTTGTCACCAACTAAGGAAACACAGGAGAACTTGGTGGGATGGTGCTGGGGAGAGAGATAACAGTTCAGTTCGGAACACGCTGAGGTCAAGTGCACGTGGTACATCCAGAGTCCAGTATGCTTACCGCCAAGAGATAGTGTTCTGTATTAGGAAGAAGGGTTTGGGAGTCTTTGGCATCTGGATAATGGCTGAAGCTGTGATTATATGTGAAATTTCCCTGGGAAAGGGCAAAAGGCAGGAACTGAGTACTAAAGAATGCCAGCATCTGAAGGAAGGAGAACCTAATTCCCGTTCCTGACCTTGGTAAATGTACCCATATGGTGATGAAATGAGGAAAGGAGTTTAATTAATGGAGGGACTCTAAAATTAAATGAAAAGGAGATGCCCAAAGCTTCTTTTACTCCTTATAATTATCCAGTGGGAGTAAAATGTGGCTGCAGGGTTCGGGATGGAGCTGTTCTTTGTCTTCAGTACTCAAGAGTTTGGTTTTTCATTCTTGTTCATTAGTGGTAATCGTCCCATTAGCATAAAAGAGTTGTTTTAATGTTATTAGTGAATTCTGGGATATTGTTCCAGGGATGTGATCGTTTTTTAGGGTATCATTTTGTCTGCATTGTTCTCTATGGGAGAATAAGAAACATGAAAACAAACGAGAGACATTCATTGGATGCGTTTGTGTTGATATCTGCAGGTTTCTTCTCTGGGTTGAATGACTTATTGCTGTTAGCCCCTGACTCATGGCAACCCGATGCACAACAGACCTAAATGCTACCAAATCCCTGCCTCATCCCCGTCATCAGTTGCAGAATAGACTGTTGTGATCCATAGGGTTTTCAGTGGCTGATTTTCAGAAGTAGATTGCCAGACCTTTCTTCATAGTCTCTCTTAGTCTGGAAGCTCTGCTGAAACCTGTTCAGCATCAAAGCAACACACAAGCTCCACTGACAGACAGGTGGTGGCTGTGCCTGAAGTGTATTACCTGGGAATCGAACCTGGGTCTGCCACATGGAAGGCGAGAATTCTACCACTTAACCACCAGTGCCTCAGAATGACTTCTAATAAGGGACGCCTTATAAATGTCTAGCTTTCTAAGTATCTCTTTAAATGTGAATGGTTCATTATAATTGTTATCTCAAGCATTTTTTCACGATAATGCTGTAGATCCATTTCTTTTCTAGAAAGTTCTGAAAGTTTCTAGAGTGGTTAGAAAAGACCAGTGAGGCTGCCCAGAGGATCAAGAGGGCTATCCAGCCAAATTTTCTGTTTTCAGTGAGCCTTTCCCCAAGTATCTAAGGTTTCAATTACCCCTACATCACATCTCTTTCCCTGCTCTATCTTCTTTTCCTTAGTACTTATTGTTATTTAACATATTTTATTTATTTTTCTTCACCCCGTTGTTGCTATGCACCATTGAGTTGGTTTCCTACTCATAGCAACCCCATGTGACAGAGTAGAACTGCCTCCATAGGGTTATCTAGGCTGTAACCTTTATGGAAGCAGATTGCCAGGGATTTCTCCCGTAGAGCCACTGGCTGGATTAGAACTGCCAGCCTTTCAGTTAGCAGCTGAGTGCTTAACCGTTGCACCACTGGGGCTCCGTATCTTCACCTCTACTAGAGAGGAAGTTCCTTGAGGCCAGGGATTTTTGTCTATTTTGTTCACTATAGTATCCACAGTGTCTAGAATAGTGCCTGACAAGGTAGATACTTAATAAGTATTTGCTGAATGACTAAAGTAATTGATGAATGAATGAAAAATAACCATATGTTACTTCGGAACTTGAGTATTATCAGTGAATGTTTTTAATTTCATACCTAATCAACAAGATTTATCAAGTGCTTAGTATGACATATGTCCTTCAATGGTTATTGGCAACATTATCTTCTGAAAAGATAGTGTGTAAGTGAAGAGATCTGTCATGGATTACTGAGCTACATGTCTGCCTGGTGGATGTAACAGAAGAGTGAATTTATGCTGGAAGCTATTCTTATGTAGCTCTTGGTTAACCTGTTGCTGCTGCCTAGTTTTTCATGCTGATTTTGACCCGTAGCTTTCTTATCTGGATTTGTGTGGGCAGACTAGATATGGGTTATTTTGAAGCTCAAGTAAGAAACTGACAAAGCACCAGAAAAAATGGAAGCAGTTTCTTATATCCCCGAAGAGTTAAGCTAAATCTTTTGTACCTATTTAGAGAATCTTAGTCATTCAGAAAGGATTCCTGGCAACACAGTGGTTAAGCGCTCGCCTGCTAACCAAAAGGTCAGCGGTTCAAACCCACCAGCAGTTCTGCAGGAGAAAGACATGACAGTCTGCTTCCAGAAAGATTACAGCCTTGGAAACCCTGCAGGGCAGTTCTACTCTGTCCTATAGGGTCATTATGAGTCAGATTCAACGTGACCACACACAACAACAACAGTCGTTCGGAAACTAATTAAAAGGCATATTTAAGAAGGATGCAAGAAAAGTATGATACAAATGTGCTTCGTTCTCACAGCAAATGAGAAACCGTTCTCGTGCTGTCTTTTTTTTTTTTTTTATGAAAAGATAATCCTGAGTATTTTGTCTTTTGAATTTTATACCATGTCCATGTATTACCTAGACAAATAAATATAATATTTATAGTTTTGAATTCCAAACTGGAACAGGATAAAGGCACATAAATTCTCCAGAATACACTGATTAACAGTTTTGACTCTTGTTGGGAGACAATTATCCATGCGTCTCTTGTGCGCCGAGGTACTGATAGCCTTTGTTCAGAATTATCTTTTCGAGAATGTTTGTACAGCAAAACAGCCTTGGAAGATAGAGATAGTGTTTCCCTCCAGAGCAGAGGGCAGATCTGTTTGCTGTCCAGTATAATAAAGATAACGACTCCCTTTGGAGCAAAGGTTTGCGAGAAGCTCATTATGAAGGATTGAGGTTTCCTAAGCTCGGGGTTCCTCAGTTGTGACATAAACCCACTGCAGTACAGCATCTCCAGCTAGGCCCCATGGGACTTGGGGGACACATAGAACCAGTATGAATATGAAGCTCATGCTGCCTGCTGTGCTGTGAGCAAGAAAATCTTTTGCTTCTGATCTAAGAGTTTTGTGTCTTTTACCAGCATCCATGCAACAATGACAAAACCCCTGGCTAAACCTACAGGGCATACTATAGTCTGAGTGTAAATAGTAACATTTGTTTATTCAACAAATATTTTTTTAGTGCCCATCATGTGACAGGCTCTGTGCTAGGCGCTGGGAATATAAGTTAAAGACATGATCTCTGGCTTCATAGGGATATTAATCAGACACTCAAATAATCACACAAATATGAACTAACAACTGTGATCAATGCAATAAAGAGAAAGTAGAAGACGCTAAAGGAGCCCCGATGGCACAACAGTTAAGAGCTTGACTGCTAACTGAAAGGTGGGCAGTTTGAACCCACTCAGGGGCCCCATGAGAGAAAGACCTGGTCGAAAACCCTCTGGGGCAGTTATACCGTGTCACGTGGGATCGCTGTGTGTTGGAATTGACTCAACAGCATCTAACAACAACAACGGAAGAAGCTATATGAATAATGTGAGTGTGCAACAGAAGGATCTTAGTGTGAGGGGCCGGGGGTGGGGGGACAGGTGATCAGCAGAGGTACCCTCACTCTACCCCACCCTCCAGGAAGAGAAGCTTGCGCTGACATATAAAGGATAAGAATATAATCACCACTTAATTCCTCCTTATAATAAAGCCAACTACATGGACTGCATTATTCCAAAGAGCAGATTTGCATTCTTTTCTTACTACAACTTAATTTTTGTGTAAATCAACCAGTGAATGTTGATGCTTGACGATCTTCAAATCTTTACTATATGTAGTGTTTATAGAGCATCTATTCACTCTGCTAGGCTATAGAGGAGGGTTAAAAGATACAAATGACACAGTACCTACCCCTGAAGTGCTCATGTACAAGGTGTTCGTGAGTGGAAGCAGGATGGTAGCAGCACAGGTGCAGGTAAGTGGTCCAGACCTCAGGTGCAGTGAGAGTCAGAGGCTGCAGAGACCACCTAGAGCTCAGGGTCTGGGGATGCTGGCAAGGAGGGGATAAGATATGAACATAAAGCATGGATGCACCAGAAAACTGAATGACCTTCCCAAGCCTGGAAGGATGGATCGTGCTAGTTGTGGCCAGGTTAGGGGCTGCCTTGTTCAAGGCTGTGAATGTTGAGGACAGGAGGTGTGGCTAAAGATAACCTTGGCCTTAGGTTGGTAAACTTTCTATCAGAAATGACTGGAACCTTGATGTTCGTATTGCCATTTGAAAGACAGGGTTTTAAACCTTAATCTAGTAACTTCATTCCTTTCCAGACATAGAACTAGTTTTATGTATTATTTGTAGTCACATAGTTTTGAAGAGAATTCTGAACACTGGGTGTCTGTGTAAAGTAAAAAAAAGTCATCTCATGTAAGCTCTTTTCTTGAGGTAGCATTGGCAGAGGTCCTCAGATAGAATTATGTTTAGTAGAGACTGTTGTCATTTAGCAATGTGAGTCTTAGACATGTGTTGGGTAGGGGTGTGTGGAAAACGATACCTTTCGATAGCTTTTAAGAATCTTTTGCTCCTCTAATCTGTAATGTTCAATCCATCAAGAGAGCCCATGAACATCAAAACTGTTCTTTAAATATTTATCTAAAACTATTAGAAAATTCAAGTTACAACTTCTACTAATGTCAATAAGGTAAAAAATATATATACATTTTTAAGAATGCATCTTACTTTAAAAGATTAGGTTCTGTGAAAGAGCTTGGGAAGAACATCCCATCTCCAATAAAACCCCAAAACCCATTGCCATCGAGTCAATTCTGACTCATAGTGACCCTATAGGGCAGAGTGGAACTTCCCCATAGGGTTTCCAAGGAGCGGCTGGTGGATTCGAACTGCTGACCTTTTGGTTAGCGGCCAAGCTCTTAACCACTGTACCACCAGGGCTCCTCCATCTCCAATAGCACTTTCTATTTCTGCCATCTTAGGGTTTGTAAAATGTTTACCAGGTCAGGGTCATCCCATAAAGAAAATGTGCACTGAAAAAGCACAAGTATTTACATGTGTGTCTGGAAAGTGGAGTTGGATATACAGATTAAGGGGTTTTCTGTGTGTAGCTGAGTTTTTAAAACTAAAATTGTATTATATAATTTATATGCTATAAGAACTAACTCATTATACTTATATCTTATTTCCCAAATACAACTTTGGGAAATGTTTTTTTTTTTTTTTTTTATTGCAATGTAACCCCTGCGATTTGACCTAGATATATAGGTGTCAGGGATTGAATCGTGTCCCCAAAAAGTATGTGTCAACTTGGGTAGGCCATGGTTCCCAGTGTTGTGTGGCTGTCCTCCATTTTGTGATCTGGTGTAATTTTTCTATACATTGTAAATCCTAATCTCTGCCTGTGGTTAATGAGGCAAGATTAGATTATGTTAAAAAGGATTAGGATAAGACGCAACACCCTTGCTCAGGTCACAGCTCTGATCCTGTGTAAGGGGAGTTCCCCTGGGGTGTGGCCTGCATCACCTTTTATCCTACAAGGGATAAAAAGAGAAGCAAGCAGAGAGACAGGGACCTTATACTACCAAGAAAGAAGCACCAGGAGCGGACCATGTCCTTTGCACCCAGGGTCCCTGCACTGAGAAGCTCCTAGACCAGGGGGAGATTGATGACAAGGACCTTCCCCTAGAAGGGACAGAGAGAGAAAGCCGTGCGCTGTAGCTGGCACCCTGAATTTGGACTTCTAGTCTCATAGAATGTGAGAGAATAAATTTCTGTTTGTTAAAGTCATCCACTTGTGGTATTTCTGTTATAGCAGCACTAGATGACTAAGACTAAGATAACTAAGGTCAAGAGGTTGACATGATCACATTGCACAGGTCCATAGGATAAATATGCTTGCTATCCTGGGTAGAAAGGCCATTTATCCTAGCACACCTATTTTCTAACCAAAGATACAGGACAGTCTCCTTCAGGAGCCTGCTCTGATTGTGATCATCTTTATAGTTACAGCTATAAACTTATCTAACCTACACCTCTTGGTACCTGTAAAACAAACTGCTCCCCATTTTGTCCTCCTTAGATGGGAAAGAGTGGATCACTGATTTCCTTAAAATAACCTGTCATGCACTTAAAGACCATTATTAACCTGACCTCTTTTTCTTCGATCTAATTCCAATTCTATGTACTTTATTTTTGAAGTGATCTTTCCCAGACCTTTAAATATACCTCTTGCTCCCCTGTGATTCCATTCTAGTTTCTTCTCATCTACCTTAAATCACAGTTCTGTTCTCTGTCATCAGGCCTTCATGGTATTGCTAAACACAAAGCAAAGCATTGTCTGACCCTATTATACATAGCACATGTGAATTGAAATTGTTGAGTTGTTAAGTTGCAGTCAATTTCAGTTGCTAAGGAAGTTCAGAAGAGTCTTAAAGGACAAAAGACTTTAGAAGGAGAGTGGAGTTACTACTTTGAAACCACTATCTTGTTGCCAATTAGGCACTTTCAGGAGCAAAGAGAGGATTACTGGCTCAAAGTCAAAGTCATCCCCTTTATCTTATGCTGTGCAGAAGAACTTGGCTCCACCCACACTGTCTAGAACCAGCCTGGCTTAAAACAACATGAAACAGGAGGAAAGGAATAGTGTTTTTCCATCTCGCTTAGTATTTTGGAAGATATAAAATAGCATAAGGAATGGTCTCTCTCTTCAACAAGCTTGTGTCAGGATGAGGAGATAATCACAATGCAGTGTACAGAAGTAGTAAAAAACAAAACAAAACCCATTGCCATCGAGTCAATTCCAACTCATAGCGACCCTATCGGACAGAGTAGAACTGCTCCATAGTGTTTCCAAGGAGTGACTGGTGGATTCAAACGGCCAACCTATTGGTTAGTAGCCAAACACTTAACCACTGTGCCACCAGGGCCCCATGGGGTCGTATAAGGCAACATATATTAAGAGCCAAATGTCAATAGTTGTTCTGAGTCCCGAGGAAGCAGAGCCCGAGTGGACTAGTGGAGGCTGTTGGCTTCATCAGGAGGTAGAACCTGAGGTGGGTCGGGGAGGTTGGGTGGGGTTAGAATTGGCAGGAGGTGAGCAGAGTGTCCATCCGGCAGGGGGAGTGGGAGGAGCGTCCATGGTGTGCTCAGGAGGATCAGTTTCACCCAAGTGAAGCACTGGTGTTTGGAAGAGTCAGATGAACATTCAGAAGGCTTGGGGGCTTAACATGCAAGAGGGCACAGGAGAGCCACTTGATATTGGTAGTGCTTTTGCCATATTAACTAGGAGGAGTTAACATGGA
This sequence comes from Trichechus manatus latirostris, assembly GCF_000243295.1. Classification (NCBI taxonomy): domain Eukaryota; kingdom Metazoa; phylum Chordata; class Mammalia; order Sirenia; family Trichechidae; genus Trichechus; species Trichechus manatus. The sequence goes on along the minus strand of NW_004443967.1, from coordinate 5,253,881 downwards.
TTGGGCATGAGTTGGGCGAGGGAAAGACTGGAGAAAAAGAGTCCATTAGGAGTGTTATTAAACCCCATTCTAACTGCTTTTTGTGGTTGCTGGTAAAAATGTGATGCAGCCGTGCCTGTATCAGTTTCCTATAGAATCAATTTATAAACACATGTGTAACTCTCACTGAGGCTGTCTCCCTGGTGCCCAAGAGTTCGTAAAAGGCAAAGATACATGACCTTCACCTTTCGGGAACTGAAAAGAAGACAAGGAAAGGAGAGGAGGTAGGCCTAAGTGAAATTCACCTGTGGACCCAAAATTCAAATGTGTGACCTTGTTGGAGAAATAAATGCCTCTCTGGGATAAGCAAGGTCCTATTAAGCATAGCCAACCTTTCGTTTTTTCTTGTGCATATTTTCAGCCCTGATGCCATGGGTCGTGTGAGTCGGAATTGACTCAATGGCAACTAACAACAACATGCTATTTTAAATATTTTTTAAAACCTGATATTTCTGATTATAAAAGTAAGCAAGGCTATTATGGAAGACATTAACGCTTGTGTTTGTGTTATAGGCCCAATCTTAAAATGGAAAGAAACAGGTACATTGAGTGAGAGAGATTATTCTGGGTAGTATCATTGTTACTTGAACTGGCTATAGTTAATATTGTTTGCACATGAAGCCTCCAAATTAAATGTAAGTCCAGCTTTGGGAACCCATCTTACCATCTGGTTGAGCTTCTAACTACTTTCCTTACCAGAAATGATGATTGATTTTACTGTGCATTTAGAAGCTAATGTTAAAATTATTTCACCATATTTTCTGAGGCATGGTATTTGTTTCCAGGATGATGCATTAACAAGTAGTTATTTCTGGTGGGAAGCTGCCCCCTCACATTATTGTTTATGGGTCTCTGTTGAGCTATTCTGAGCTCTGGGCTGGAGCTGCAGTGTGGGAACTACAAACACATAGTACTTGGGTTTTCAGAGCAAAAACTGTGAAATCTGACGCCACACGCTAATGGAAATTTTGGTGATTGGGAAGACACTATGTCAAAGTCTAAACTTTGTACTGTCTATGAAGAGAGGGTTTGAGGAGGTGAATAGGATAACACCTTTGATGAAATAAAGTCCTTTTAAAATTTAATTAGAGTAGAGGATGGAGGAAGAGGACAGCAAGTATGTACGGGAGAATTCTGTACCCTGCTCCTACCCTACCCCCAGCTCTAGTACTTTGCAGCCGAGGAGGGGGCAGGGATAGCGCTGTCCCAGACAAGGAGAAGCAGGGACTTTTTGTTTGTTTTGTTTTTAATTTTATTGTGTTTTAGGTGAAAGTTTACAGCACAAATTAGTTTCTCAGTCTAAAATTTACACACAAATTGTTTGCTGACATTGGTAGCAATCCCCACAATGTGTCAGCATTCTCCCCCTTTCCCTTTATACCAGGAGTTCTCCGTGTCCATTTGTCCAATTTTCCTGTCCCTTCCTGCTTTCTCGTCTTTGCTTTTGAGCAGGTGTTGCCCATTTGGTCCCGTATACTTGACTGAACTAAGAAAAACATTCCTCATGTGTGTTACTGTTTGTTGTATATGCCTGTCTAATCTTTGGCTGAAAGATGGACTTCCGGAGTGACTTCAGTTCTGAGTTAGAAGGGTGTCCGGGGTCCATAGTCTTGGGGGTTCCTCCAGTCTCTATCAGACCAGTAAATCTGGTCTTTTTGTTATGAATTTGAATTTTGTTCTATAGTTTTCTCCTGCTGTGTCTGGGACTCTCTGTTGTGATCCCTGTCAGATCGGTTGGTGGTGGTAGCCGGGCACCATCTAATTCTTCTGGGCTCAGGCTGGTAGAGGCTGTGCTTTATTGGTCCATAAGTCCTTTGGAATTATATTTTCCTCATGTCTTTGGTTTTCTTCATTCTCCTTTGCTCTGAACATGGTGGGACCAGCAGATGTATTTTAGATGCCTGCTCACAAGCTTTTAAGACCCCAGATGCTACTCACCAAAGTAGGATATAGAACATTTTCTTTATGAACTATGTTATGCCAATTGACTAGATGTCCCATGAGACCATGGTCCCCAGCCCTCAGCCCCAGTAACTTTGTCCCTTAAGGTGTTTGGATGTGTCTAGGAAGCTTCTATGGCTTTGCCTTGGTCAAGTTGTGCTGACTTCCCCTGTATTGTATGTGTCTTTCCCTTCACCAAAGTTAAACACTTGTCTACTATCTGGTTAGTGATTGCCGCTTCCCACCCCTCCCCTTCCTGTAACAGAAGCAGGGTTTTGACCTGGCTGAGGGTTAAAAGTAGTACTTCGTCAATCACAAGAGGACAAATATTATATGATCTCACATTATGAAATACCTAGAATAGGCAAATGTGTCGAGACCAAAGTTTATTAGTGGTTACTAGCAGCTGGGGGGGGGGGGTAGGTGGAGTCATTGTGTAGGGAGCTTTGAGTTTCTGCTTATGGTGATGGAAATTTTAGCAATGGATATTGTTGATGGTTGCACAATGTGATTAATGTAATTGGTATCACTAAATTATACATGTGAAAAACATTGAATTGGCAAATGTTGTGTAAGATATATATGTGTGTGTGTGTATATATATATATATGTATTTGTATATAAACCTGTTGCCGTCGAGTCAATTATGACTCATAGAAACCCCATAGGACAGAGCAGAACTGCTCCATAGGGTTTCCAAGGAGCAGCTGGTGAATTCAAACTGCCGACATTTTGGTTAGCAGCCAAGCTCTTAACCACTGCTGCCACCAGGACTCCTATATATATATATGTATATATTTATTTATATGTGTATGTGTGTATATATATACACATATATATAATTTTTTTTCTTTTTTACAACAACCAAGAAAAAAAGAAAGGTAGTAATTCTGGATCACCTGGTCTTTTTACCTGGGAATGAGGGGAGTATAACCCAGGCCACAGCCATGAGAGGCCTCCACGGGCGCCTCCTGCCATGAGGCGTACACCATGAAACCACCGTATTGCCCTTGGGCAAATCTGCTGCAAAAGACCTCTTTAAAGTATTAAAAAGCAAAGATGTCACTTTGTGAACTAAGGTGCTCCTGAACCCAGCCATGATATTTTCAATCACCTCATATGTATGTGAAAGCTGGACAATGAATAAGGAAGACCAAAGAAGGATTGATGCCTTTGAATGATGGTGTTGGTGAATAATATTGAGTATACTGTGGAGTATACCATAGAAAAACAAACAAATCCGTCTTGGAAGAAGTATAGCTAGAATGCTCCTTACAAGCGAGGATGGCGAGACTTTGTCTCAGGTACTTTGGACATGTTGTCGGGAGGGACCAGTCCCTGGAGAAGGACATCATGCTTGGTAAAGTAGAGGATCAGCAAAAAAGAGGAAGACCCTCAATGAGATGAATTGACACAGTGGCTGCAACAGTGGGCTCAGACATAGCAATGATTGTGAGGGTGGCGCAGGAGCGGGCAGTGTTTCGTTCTGTGGTACATAGGGTTGCTATGAGTCGGAATGGACTCCAGGGCACCTAACAACAACAATACAAGGGGTTAATCATCGAAACTTTGCAAAAGGGCAGCTAGTGAAGACAGTATATGGAAGCTCTCCATACTTTCTGTGCAACTTTTCTGTAAACCTAAAACTGTTGTAAAAAATAAAGCCTATTAAGAAAAAAAAAGTAAATTGGTAACATCGGTCATGTTTGCCTAACAGCTCCTCCCTCTCTTACTAGTATGAATTGATTACAACCCACGTGAGATCCACAGCACAGCAAGAATATGTGCAGTCTACTCATGTGGATGAAGAGAATATGTTTTGCATTTTACCCCAAACCCAACTTTGGGCAGAATTTTAAGTATTACCCATTCTTCTAAAATCTTGGCAATATGAACTAGTTGACAGGCAGATAGAATGTCACTGAAATGAATTTGTTGGAACATAAAATGTTAACTGCTTTTTTTAGAACGTTGGAAAAAATAGTTGCTGCCACAGCCCTGTTCGTGCCACGAAAATACTGTTCTGTTTTTACTCTTGTTTGATGCCTCCACACTTTGTTCCCCTCTTGTTCCGTGATATTTTTACTACGTGGGCAAACCAAAAACAAATCCACTGCCATCGAGTCAATTCCGACTCATAGCGACCCCATAGGACAGAGTAGAACTGCCCCAAAGGATTTCCAACATCTTTTTCCCATGGTGTGGCTCGTGGGTTCGAACTGCCCACCTTTCAGTTAGTTGAGTACTTTAACCCCTGTGCCACCAGGGCTCCTCTACTCCATGGGCAGCTCCTATTTGTTTTTTGTTTTTTTTTTAAGATTTAGAATTTTGAAGTATGGCTATTGCTAATTCCACAGTTGTATATTAACCTGCTTAGGTGTACATATTCCTACTTATCTAATTGTGCTCCATGGTTTGCAGAGGATAAATTCAAGAGCATAACATCAAAGCACATGGGCATGCCTGAGTGATGGCAAAGCCGGTCCGATTCAGTGGGGCCTTAAGTGGGGCGTGTTTTGAATAATTGATCATCAAGAAATAATGCATTTCATCTCTTCCGCTGGCAGCTCTATGTTTTTAGGAAAGGAATTTATGCTTTTCCCTGGCCATATGTTAACTTTCAACTAAAGTAAAGGTAAGTGGAGCACTCAGAGTTAAAAATTTAAGGATAGCCTACTGGAATTTGACCTTGCTAATTGAGATTTAGTGATAATTTGGAGGTAAACGTTTTGCTTTGTGCCATCAGCTAAGAGTATTTGCTAAGCTGTTAATATAAAACAGACCAAAGCTTTTTATTTTTATTTTTAGACATTTGTCTTTAGGTATTTTTTGATTAAAAGAGTAACAGCTTTCTCAAAGTGTAATGTTCAAAAAGTTAAGTATATGCCTCTCATACAAATACAGAATGAACCTGTATCCAAGACTTCTCTGACTCATTAATGAGAGAACCAGCAGGATGGTAAAACTGTTCAAAGCAGAATGAAGACGAATGGGGTTAGAAAGGAATTGAAGAAAGAATGTTGGAATAAGATGGCTAGGTTGAATATAAAGCTGATTGTTGTTGTTGTGTGCCATGGAGTCGATTCCAACTCATAGCGACCCTCTAGGACAGAGTAGGACTGACCCATAGGGTTTCCAAGGAGTGTCTGGTGGATTCGAACTGCTGACCTTTTGGTTAGCAGCCTGAGCTCTTAACCACTTTGCCACCAGGGCTCCATAAAGCTGATTAGCCTTCCTATAAGAACCAGGACAATAAAACCAGACAGAAATTATCTGCATCTCTACTGGACAAAAATCTACAAGTTAACAAGTAATTTCTCAACCCCTGGGCCCTAGTCAATAGTAAAACCAAACCAGTTGCCATCCAGTTGATTCCAATTCATGGCAACCCCACATGTGTCAGAATAGAACTGTACTCTGTAGGGTTTTCAATGGCTGTGATCTTTTGACAGTAGATCACCAGGCCTTTCTTCCAAGCCATCTCTAAGAGCTTATCCAACACAGATGCAGTTCCCTGGAAAATGAAATAATCCTCGAGTGGGTCTGTTAAGCTATACTGCAATATGACATTGAGAGAACATGCTTCCCTCCTTTTACCTTTTTTTCCAAGTTTTGGATAATTTTTCTTAACATCTTATTAAAAGTGAATTGATAATTAGGTATATAAAGAAAAAGTTAATAATTCTTCATCCTCCTCTGATAACCAATTTAATAACCCTATGTTTGTGTTAAGGAGCCCTGGTGGTGCAGTGGTTAAGCACTCGGCTGCTAACTGAAAGGTCCATGTTTCAAACCTACCAGCCATTCCATGGGAGAAAGATGTGGCAGTCTGCTCCTGTAAAGATTTACAGCCTTGGAAACCCTATAGGGCAGTTCTACGCTGTGCTATGGGGTCACTATGAGTCAGAATCGATTCAATGGCAGTGGGCTAGGCTGGCCTGGGATGTTTTTTGTTAACTCACATTTCCTTTCTCATAAAAACATACATAGACTTTTTTTTTTTTTTAATTTTTTTTTTTCTTATTGTGCTTTAAGTGAAAGTTTACAATTCAGGTTAGTCTCTTATACAAAAATTTATACATTCATTGTTTTGTGGCCCTACTTGCTCTCCCTGTACTGTGACAGCACACGCTTCCTTTCTACCCCAGATTTCCTGTGTCCATTCAACCAGCTCCTGACCCTCTCTGCCTTCTCATCTTGCCTCTGGATGAGAGCTGCTCATTTAATCTCTTGTATCTACTTGAGCTAAGAAGTACACTCTTCACGAGTATCATTTTATACATCGACTTTTTTAGAAATGGGATTATTAAAATTCTTTACTCTGTGACATTTATTCTTTTCATTTAATATGTAATGAACAGCCCTCTGGGTTATAGACATTGATCTAATTCATTCTTATTATACCAGTTCCATAAGCTAGATGTACCATAGTTTACTGAACCATTGCTCTACTGAAGGAAATTGAGATTGTTTCCAGTTCTTCACTGGTACAATCAATGTTATAATAAAATGGTTTTAATACGTGAGTGTGAAAACTGCTGAAGGCCAGGATCTGAATAATGACAGTGAGAAGGGAGAGGAGGGAATGGATCAAGGAAATGTCTTGGGGAAAATGGACTGGATTCAGTGGCCAGTTGAAAATTTTGGTGTAAGGGTGGGAGAATGAGTGGTGTTACCTCTTTATTGACAGAGGGAATAGAAGAAAAATAGCCGAAGGTTTTGGAGAAGGGGGTGGCAGAGAAGCTGAGAGGATAGGACCTGTTTTGAAAATGCTGGGTTTGGGATGGGCATGCTATGTCTGCCTAGCAGGCAGCTAAAATGAAGGGTCTGAAGGGGGGAAGAGGCCACAGAGAGAGAGACTGATTTGAGAATCCTTTGTGCAAAATCATATTGAAGCTGTGAGAGTGGATGAGCTCTGTTCCTGGAAGGCCTTATAGAGGAAGGAGATGGGGTCTGTGGGAGGTACCTGCATTTAAAGGTCTGGCAGAGACTGAGAAGGAGTGGTCGGAGGAGGAGAAGAGGAAATGAGGAAAGCCTTGGGAGGCAAGAGCGAGAAGAATCTGTAACTGTAACTGTTCTTGTTGTGTGCTGTTGTGTCGATTTCGACTCATAGTGGCCCTGTGTGACAGAGTAGAACTGCCCCATAGGATTTTCTAGTCTGTAATCCTAATGGGAGCAGATCACCAGGTCTTTCTTCTGCAGAGCTGCTGGGTGGGTTCAAACCTCCAACTTTTCAGTTAGTGGCCGAGTGCTTAACTGTTTGTGCCACCAGGGCTCTTTAATCCGTCTTTAAGAAATGCACATAATAATGCTAAGTATCTTTCAGGGGTTAATGGCATAGGCTTTCCCTCTCACTTCTTGGGTGCTCTCAACTTGTGTAAGCCTTTAACTACCACTATCTCTGTGAGTCTCTTTTCAAACACTAGATTCCTTGTTACATAAACCACCAGAGATAAGGGTACAGTAAGTATTACAAGTCAATGTGGGCTACTGCTTTGAATTTAAGGACTAAGCCAAATCAAACTGCAAAGGGACAGAGTTAGAAAATAGCTTGGCAACTGTTAACAGTAGGTGCACAACCCTTCATGTAACGACTAGGTTCCTATAAGCTAATACTTTATTAATATAGAAGAGTGTATGCCAATTTCACAAAGCCATATAAACTAAGAAAGTAAATATGGAGAATTTCTAAAACAGTTAGTATAAGCTTTGAAACAGTCTCAACATTCTGTATTAGCATGAAGGTTACCCTATTGCCACCAGATCTTTTTATAAAGGGTCTGTGAATTTTTAAACCTAGCCCAGGCGATTGAAGGAGATGATAAAGGGAATTTCTAGTAGTCCAAATGCATTATTTTGTCACCTCTGATGGTTTGGAGATATACCTAGGTTTGAAAGAGTGACTGAGTCATCGGAACTGCTGATGTCACTGATGAGTGAAATTGATGGGAGCCTTCCAAGTTTGAGGCAGGATTCAATTTAGTTCAAAAGTTGTGTTTCCAATATTATATTAGATACCATGTTGGGTGTTTCTGAAGAAGAATCAAAAGACGCAAAGATGAGGACTCTTACCCATAAAGTACTTTGTAGTATGGTGGGACAATAAGATATACATAGAACAATATTGAAGCAAAATCTCTAAGATGTTCTGTGGTCCATAGGATGGTGTTTCTTGCTGCCCGTGGAATTTGCAGTCAGAGTGAGACTAGCCCGTGTTTGGGTTCCGTAGACTCACAGGACAAATTTGGTAAGAAGAAGCAGGTGTGAACAACAGTGGGGGCAGAAGGAGGCACTGCCAGGTTAGGGGAGGCAGCTGGTGGTGCCTGAGCTGTTTTCCTGGTAATATGATCAGAGTTGTATTTATAGGGTGGTTCATTTTCAGGCGTGATGGACACAAGCCATAATCTTGTGTTCTTGATGTAAATTGCAATGGAGATCATAGCTGTGGAGTGTTGATCTAAACAAAGGCTGATAAATCCGCAGTGGACAGCTTGTTTGCAGGTGTTCTGTCACCTTGAATGTCTTTGACAGCTTGCAGCTAGTAAAGACTGCTAACTCGGGGTGGAGGCATAGTTACCTTGGTGAGAATCTTCCTGCTCTCAGCATTAGGCCACCTAAATGAATTAGTAAGTGGGAGTTAATCAGTGGAACCCCAGAAGCCTTCTAGTAGGTCCTCACAAAAGCAATTTCATGATTGACTCACCCTCTTCCCACCGACTGAGTGCCTATTCCGGCTGCTTGCAGGAACAACAACAAAACCCTAGATTCTTTGCCTGAGGCCCTTAATTATACAGAAGTCACTTGATGCTTGGGAATAGAGAGGTTAAGGGTGGAGATTCCGTCCTTGGCTGTAGCTTCCCAGTCATTAAGCCCTGGAAAATCTTCACTTTCATGGGCTGCTTTAGGCTTTGTTTTTCGACATTATTGTGACCTGCTCTGGTCTTGCCTGAACACGTAGACTAGACCTCAACCCCTGGCACCCCAGGACCTGCTTGTTTGCACCGTCTCTGGAATCCACAGCTGCACAGCTTTGAAAGAGACGCCGAAATCTGGACACAACAAATCCCCTTTTGCATGTATCGAGGTTGTGAACAACAGTTTTATCCTAGACATGTCCCCTTTTCTTTTTTGGTATAACTGTTCATTTTTATCTGTCACTAATACATATATATGTACGTATATATAGACACATACACAGTATATATACACAGTCAGGGGTGTAGCAAGGATAGTGAGCGCCCAGGGCAATCTCAAAGTTGTGCCTCCTCCTCTATTTCAAGATGAATAGACGTTGATGGCGGCAACAGGTCCGCAGAAACATCTTCCCCGCTCTTATCCAGCTGCCTTAGTCAGGTGCCTTTCATATTTGTGGCACCTTGGAATGTCATTCCGTGCCTCATTTGGCACCCCCTTGGACTTGTGCCTGGGGGCAAATGTCCCCCTCGGCCCTCCCCACTATGCCTCTATACACAGATACATATATATGTCACACACACACACACACACACACACATACACACAAACATATATATAATTGGCTTCTCCTATTTACTCCACAAAGAGAAAATTAAACATCTAAATTTTTCATAACTATGGGAAAGTATTTCCCACATGTGAAGAAATGGAAACTGGAAATTTCAGATGTTGCTTTTGGAATAGTGGGAATTTATTACTCAGCTCAGTAACAATCTTGGCCAAAACCAAGTAGTTGTGTTGGCAAGTGGTGGGCACCTCTCCTAAATAGCACTGCAAGGGATACCTTTGTTCATATTAGAAACAGCCTTCACCAACGGTATCTTTCCATCAAAGGCTGTTTGATTACCTCTGAATCTTAGACATACTACAAAAGCAGTTGAGACCTAGCCAATGGATTTTACTTGTATGAGATATCGCATAACTCCCAAAGGGAGAGGAAAAAAGGGGGGAGGGATGCAAGAGAGAAATCAGAGCCCAACAATAAATAGCTCTTTGTACCACTCCCCTCCCTCCAGTAACCCCAAACCATTGAGATCATAGAGTAAGCAACCAGCCTTCAGTAGAAGGCATCTGCTGCCCAGAAACTTGGCTGATGATGACCAGATGTGAACTTGTCTCTCTATAGTGTGTGGCTGTGACCTGGCACAAGGGGGCTTCTTCATCAAGAACGGGGAGTACCTCTGCACCCTGGACTACCAGCGGATGTATGGGACATGCTGCCATGGCTGTGGGGAGTTCGTGGAAGGAGAGGTGGTGACTGCTCTGGGCAAGACCTACCACCCCAACTGCTTTGCCTGTACTATCTGCAAGTAAGTGATTGTCTTTGCAATGCCTACATCTTCCCCCAGCAGGGAGATACTGGGTTTGGCTCTTATAGCTTGGGATACAACATCTTTTATCTTGAGTTGTATTTAGTCTTCAAAATCCTTTTTCTTATGTGTCCTTAGATTTCTTTATCTTCCTACTGTATTATCAGTCTTAGTTGGGAAACTTTAGATACGATGTCCACTGTGAAGTAATATGGCTGATTTTAAGTGGTTTGAAACCAAATATGAAAGTAGCTCTGAGTCTTGAAACATGTTGGAGAATGACAACATCGGGGAAATGGTGTAATTGCTTAGAAAGATAAAGCTTATTTGGAAGTATAAGTTCTTGTGTGTGTGTGTGTGTGTGTGTGTGTGTGTGTGTGTGTGCACGCGTGCATGTATTTAAAATAGTCTCATTTACTCTATAGCAGGAGTTGGCAAACTATAGCCCATGGACCAAATTAGACCTACTGCGTGTTTTTATAAATAAAGTTTTATTGGAACATAGCCATACCTATATATTTACATATTATTTATGGCAGATTTGAGTAGTTCTGACAAAAACCCTATTGCCTGCAAAGCGTAAAAAAATATTTACCATCTGACCTTTTAGGGAAAAAGTTTGCCAGCCTCTGCTCTATAGGCATCTGTTACCTACCAAGGTTAAGTCTAACCTCACAAGCCAGCTTGATTAAAATGATCAGTCAGAGAGAAATGTGAAGTGTGAGTGGGACGATTTGTTGTTGTTGTGTTTTGAGGACTACCCATATGGAATTTAAGATGGTTTGATTCCTGTAAGAGACTGACCAACAAGTTTCAGCCAGTGTATTGATCAATTCTAATTCAGCAATCCCATGCCTTTTGGAGTAGTGTTGATTATTGTTTGTTGCATTTTGCTATGCCTTTCTAAAAAACAGAGGAGGTTTTTTTTTGTTTTTCAGCATCTCATATTTCTAAGCCAGAGGGATGTAATTTTATGTAATTAATTAACAAGATAATACGGATAGATAAATCATAATAAGACTTCGAGGAAATATCCATAATAAAATTATTTTAATAGCTGGATAGCTATTATCTCATTTCTCAATTAATTACATTCTTTAAAAATCGCAATTTTTTGGAAAAATTCTGGCTTAATGGGTGAAAATTTTGTCTGTATTTAATCAAAAGCAAAGCTTCATGCTGACATCTCTCTTTTCAGGCTGTAGCACACATGCTCAAGAGCCCTGGGCTGGCATTCAGGAGACCGAAGTTCTAGTCCCGCTTGACGGACTGAGAGCTGTGTGTATTAACCTTTCCAAGGCAGTTGCCTCATCTGTAAAATAAGAGGCCGTGGACTAGATGAGAGTGGCTCCCTAAACCTGGCTGATCACTGGCATCCCCTGGAGTGGGGGGGTCTCTTTAAAAATACCCATTTCTAGCCTTCCTACCCAAAACCAAACCCTGATTCTGATATAGTAGTTGGGGGGGCGGGGTGGGGGGTTCTCAAGTACAGTGTTACTCAGCCAGATTGGGAGACCCTGGTCCATATAAACTCTAAGCCCTTCTTACAGAGCAGGTTTGAGGCTTATTTAGGTTTAATTAATGAGCATGAACCAGTAGGCCCACTGGCGTCCCCAGAGTATGACTTTGATTGTTAAAGAGAGAGCAAGTTCTGAGCTGGTGTTAGCCACCTGTACCTGCCTCTAGCCTGGTCTCCCTAGCTGAGTGTTGTGGATTGAATTGTGTCCCCCAAAAATGTTTATCAACTTGGCTAGGCCATGATTTCCAGTATTCTATGGTTGTCCACCATTTTGTGATCTGATGTGATTTTCCTATGTATTGTAAATTCTACCTCTATGATGTTAATGAGGCAGGATTAGAGGCAATTATGTTAATGAGTCAGGACTTAATGTACAGGATTAGGTTGTATATTGAGTCAATCTCTTTTGAGATATAAAAAGAGAGAATCAAGCAGAGAAGAGAGGGACCTCATACTACCAAGAAAGAAGTGCCAGGAGCAGAGCGTGTCCTTTGGATCTGGGGTCCCTGTGCTGAGAAGCTCCTAGACCAGGGTAAGATTGATGACAAGGACCTTCTCCCAGAACTGACAGAGAGAAAAAGCCTTCCCCTGGGCTGGCACCCTGAATTCAGACTTCTAGCCTCCTAGCCTGTGAGAGAATAAACTTCTGTTTGTTAAAGCCTTCCCCTTGTGGTATTTCTGTTATAGCAGCTCTAGATAACTAAGACACTGGGTAATCCAGGCAACTCAGTGAACCTCTCTGGGCCATATCTGTACAAGGTGGAAAGTGACAGAGCACCAGGATAGGAGAGAAGACCTCTGCTCCTCGGGACTTGTGAAATCCATTGATATAAGAATTTAAAAGTCTCCTTGATCACTGGTACAAGCCCATTTATGGAGTTGTTTTAAGTCCACATTTACTTATGTGTGTGTTGTGTGTTATAGTTAGGCAGCAGAGGGGCAACTTACAGAGAGATAGCGGCTGTGAAACTAAAATACGATGTCCAGAAGCTTGAACTTGTCCTTAAGTATTGCTTCTGACTCCCATTTGTGACAGCATCTGGCTTGTGAGTTTTTTACATTTCCTAACTGATAGTATCACACATTTGAAAACTCATGTTGATGAAGATTACTGGCAAATTGGCTGATTGCGAATAAACGGGCATGGAAATTGTCGTATGTCAATATTAGTGGCTGTTTTAAACAGGCTGTCTGCCTGCTGAACTGGGAGGAAAAGAAACTGATAACATACATGCAGAAGACAACATTTTCGCAAAATGTGCTGTTACTGCTGAATAGCTAACGTGGAAGGAAATTGCCTTTCTGAAAAGTTAATACTAATTCTTATGCAGATATTTCCTATTGACAGTATGTCAGATTTCTCCAGGCTTATAAGGGACAGGGTCTCAGACACTGAAACATTCAGGCCATCCATTCAGCTGCCTGAGACACAGTCTAATTCAGTGTAATTATGACACAGATCTAGGCGTGGCTCCAGAGAGCCGAAAGAGCTAATGCTTGAGTTGTGACCAGTTCTCCTGGGGAGGGGCTTGAAGCTGGAGTAGGAATTCATGGCATTTAAAATAGTTCTTCATGAAGGATTTTCCATTTGGAAATTTACTGTTCTGTGTGCCTTGTTTGATAACTTGTTGGAACATCCTTCTACTAATGTGCGGAGTAAATCATTCCATTTTACTGTCTGGTTGTGGTTGAACCAGTGCTCTCTCCCTTCTTCCCTCAAATGATTTATTTGTTTGGATTGTATCCAGCTGGCTGGCTTGGTTAAGACTGCATTTCAGACATTTTGGCTGGTGCTCCTCCAAGAAATGAATTTGCACCAGAGGGCAGCAAACAGAAGAGTAAGGAAAGCAATGAAATCACTAGAATAACCTTGAGGGTGATGTCTTTCTGTCTCCAGGCGCCCGTTTCCACCCGGAGACCGAGTCACATTCAATGGGAGAGACTGCCTTTGTCAACTCTGTGCCCAGCCGATGTCCTCCAGCCCTAAGGAAGCCACCTGCTCCAGCAGTAAGTGCCCAGTGACCGTTTGAAATGAATTCCTTCGTAGCTCAAAGGTAGCGTAGGCAGGTACCTGTAGCTGGCTACTTTTTTGGAAAAGCCTGTTTCACTGGAACCAAAAGTAGTTCTGTCTAAGACATTTTCAATTGGAAATCATGATCCTTGGTGAAGCCATTCACTAAAACCCATGCAGTGAAAAACATCTCCTTTATTTCAAAAAGACAAAGAGCTGGACATCAAACTGTGCATTTTAACTTTAAACGAAGGACAAAGAATTCTAACACTTTACTTTAGAGAATGCCCATCTGTGGTCATGGAGGTTGAGATGTGACCGCATTTGGAGGTGATGTAATTGATTGTTCTCTCTGTTAAAAAATCTGTCTCCACTGTCCCCAAGTTGCAAATGTTGTGACTTAGACCAGTTAACAGTTGCTATGGAATCAGTTTTGATTCATGGTGACCCTGTGTGTGTCATCATAGAACTGTGCTCCATAGAGTTTTCAGTGGCTGATTTTTCAGAAGTAGATTGCCAGGCCTTTCTTCCAAGGTGCCCTGGGTGGACTCAAACCTCCATCCTTTCAGTTAGCAGCTGAGCACATTAACCATTTGCACTACCCCGGGACTCCGTGGTGACTTACACTTACCCTTAAATCGTCCTTTATCCATCTGGAAGATCTCTGTCATTTATTCATTTAGCAGATAATTTGCTGAGCACCTACAATGTGCATTGCACCAGTGAGATAGCCATAAACATAAACTCTGTATCCTCAGGAAGCTGGCTTTCCATTGGGAGCAGGTAGACAATAAATACAGACACACAAAAATATCTGCTATGCCAAGAGGTAATTAAGTCCTAGAAGGAAAAATGAGGTAGGGTCAAGGGGCTGCATTTATACAGGCAGTCAGGGATGACTTCTCTAAAAGATGGCACCTCAAGAGAGACCTGAAGAAAGCGTGGGAACAAGCCCCACATAGATGGTGGGATTTGTAATTCTTTATGAAAAGGCCTCATCTGACCTGTGTGAATCCCAATAGAACCAACTTGCCCCGAAATAAAAGTAGTGGCCGATTACACTATTTCTTCTAGTGAATGACCTTGGGTAGGTGCAGGTCAGTTAAGGACTTTTAAGTGAAACATTCTGAGCACATCAAGCAAGGAAGCTCCACTTCTGTCTCGCCTCCTCCCTTTCCTGGCCATTGGGAAATGGTTTTTGTGTCTTTCGCCAATCCTTGAGAGACCTGGAATGAATCCTTTAAGCCCTGCGAGTCTCAGTACATAAGTATGAGATAAGCTGCTTCTGCTCCGGAGGAATTTTGTATGGTTTATAACAGGGGTTCCAAATCTTCCCATTAAATAGAAGAGCCTTATGGTGGTTGAAAATAAAAATGTTCTGGCCAAAGTATTTGCATGGAAATTGGATTTTGACCACTGGGAGGAAAGGAGAAAATGAAAGTATGGATGCACCTTATTCAACACACAGGACCGGATCCTTAGGTTATGAATTTATACGACTCACTGATAAATAGCAAGGGCTGGAGTAGGACAACAACTACAAAGCAAGGCACAACGCTAGAACCCTGGTAGGGTTTCAGGGTGAAACAGTCACTGTTCTTAAGTACCTTGCCCAGAGAGAGAAAACTAGGCTAGGCCCAGGTCATTGGGAAGGTCATCGTGGGCACAGTCACAGGCATTGTTTGAGAGGGTGCATTAGTTTCCTGGGGCTGCCTTCACAAATTACCACAAAGCTGGTGGCTTAAAGCAACAGAAATTTATTCTGGAGGCTAGAAGTCCAAGTTCATGGTTTTGGCAGATCCATGCTCTCTCGGAAGGGGAAGATGTTGTCCTTGACTCTTACTTGTCTTTTTCTAGTAGCTCCAGGTGTTCCCTGGCTTGTAGCAGCATAACTCCAATCCTTGCCATGTCTTCACATGGCTGTGTTCCCTCTGTGTCTGTCTGTGTCTCTTCTCATTTTATAAGGACATAAATCATATTGGATTAGGGCCCACTCTTCTCCAGTATGATTGCATGTAACTTACTAGTTACATCTACAGTGACCCTATTTTCAAATAAGGGTCACATTAACAGGTGCCAGGTATTAGGACTTGAATATATCTTTTGGGGGGATGCAATTCAAACCATCACAGAGGGATTGCTTTGCAAGTACACTACCTAAAACCTTTGGAGGAATTCTTCAGTTTAGTTAAGGAAAGAGAGTTTTATGATGACAGCTGTAGCAGAAAATCATGTCCATAAGGCCTGTGACAGGAATGGTTGCATCCTCCGTTTTGTAATGCCCAACCATGTTTTTGGATAGGTGGGGAAATTGAGACCCATGAGCTTACTCAAGGTCATACAAGTTATTCAATGACAAGGTTGGATTATATGCAGATCTTTTGACTCCTGGTTATTGCTCTCTTTGTTGTTTCGCCTAATACTCCTCGTTGTTTGGTTTAAGAAACAGAAGTGGGATACTTTTTAAAGACCTTCAGCCCTCTCAGTCTGTACACGCTGGGAATGTGTTTTCCGGTCACAGCTCTACCAAAATGGTTATTCAAATTTTTATTTAAATGCTTTTTTCTTTGTCTGTATTTTCTATTTTTATATGACATACATGTTATACAACATAAAAAATAAATGATAAAAATATAAGTGTAAAAATGTAATCAAACTCAGATTTGTTGCCTTTTTAATACTAGATTTAATAATTATTGCTTGTGTGCAAATTCTTGGGCCAAATCATGCTTTCTCCTTTGCTCATGATGGAGAGAATTCCATTTCTGTGCAATTCCTTCAATCAGAACATTTTTATTTTTAACAAGTACTTGTCTATTTAGATAAGTACTCAAATGGCATTTGTGTGGCATGTGGGTGTGGATGTCTGTGGAAAAAAGAGCTCTTATATCTAGATACACACATGCAAAATACTCAGACTAGGCAGGAACACAAATACTAGAGCAATGGGGAATTTTCAGCCAGCTTCTGAAATTCATTGGAGCATAATTAGAAAACATTTGGTTGTAATTTTGTAATGTTTTAAGAATATTCTGTACTTTAAAATTATCCTGGTGTGACTTTAATTCCTTTTTTAAAAAATAATAAAGCAACTCTCTAAACTTGGCAAAGCTTCCTAAATAGAAGCCGAAAATGTATCTTTTTTTAGTGTGAAACATTTATGCTCTCCCTTGATAATGTTCACAGAGTCAGTGAAATATATCAGAGAGCCAGCATCTTCTTTTTCCTTTGAAATGCTCTGTTCAAAAACTGGTTTGCTCATCTGAACCACAGTTTTATTTCACATCTGGCGGCTGGTTTCCCGTAGTCACTGAATTGGAGTTTGAGAGGGAAGACAGAGGCAAGAATGGCCAGCAGAAGCTAAGTGATGGTGCAGTGAGAATGTGTACAAAATATTCTCTGAGTTTTCTGAATAGAGATGCAGCATTTCTATTCCAGCTGCTCAGAGGCTAGGGCATCTCTATTGCATTATGCTCGGTGCTTTCTTCTACCTTAAAGTAATTCCTCTAACCTTTATAGCTATTGTATTTTCTTCTTCAAACACTCACATATTATTTACTGTGTAACTGTCTTACAAATATTAGCTCGTTTAATCCTTGTCACCACCCTATAGATGTATACTAATTGTGTCAGGGATCCCCAAGATCACACTAAGGTTCAATGATTCACTAGGAAGACTCATGGAATTTAGAAAAGTTTTTATACGCAAGGCTATTGTTTATCACAGTGAAAGTATACAGGTTAAAATCAGCAAAGGTAAAAGGCACATAGGGCAGAGTCTAGGAGAGACTAGGCACAAGCTTCGAGTTGTCCTGTCCCAGTGGAGTGCACGAACAGTGCTTAATTCTTCCAGCAACCACGGGTGACAATACATATGGAGTATTGTCAACCAGGGAAGCTCATATGAGCCTTAGTGTCCAGGGATTTTATTGGGGGTCAGTCATATAGGCATGGAGCCCCTCCAGAAGTCAGGTTGATTACAGGGTGGCCCAATGTCCCCATCATAAATCACATTGTTAGCATAAACTATCTGGAATGGTCCAAGATCCCAGGTAAACAAAGATACTCTTATCAGACAGGATATTCCAAGGGCTTAGAGGATATCTCCCAGGAGCTGGTCAAGGACCAGACCTTTCTTTGGATACCCCAGACCTACTGAGTCAGTCCTTTACTACACACTAATATTACCCCCTTTTTACAGATGAAGAAATGAAAGGCGCTAGAGGTTAAGTAATTTGCCCAAGGTCCACAGAGAGTAAATGGCAGAGCTAGGATTCAAACCCAGGCTGTCTTGCTCTAGATTCCATATTGCCGTCCCTAATATTTCTTTTATAACATAGCTGTCACTCTTATTTTCAAAGGTGGGGGCACTGAGCCTTGGAGCAATGACCTGACTCGTGCAGATATATGCAAGTGTTTTAACTCCAACGACAGTGCTCTTTCCACATGCCAGAGCTGCCTCTCTGTTGTATCGTGATTTGGCAAATGGGAACTATCAGGAAATTTCTCATATAAACAGACTACTTCAATAAAATGTGAATGCCCCTGAATTAGATAAAACTGTTGCTGCATCCAGTCTAATGCAATTTCAATTCAATAAGCAATAAACATTATATAAAATGGAGATAATAATAAAACTTACATAACAAGGCTGTGTGACCATTAATTAAACTTTTACTACTAATAAAAAATAATCAATTGTCTATGTCCAGCTGATCCATAACTAAAAAAAAATTTTTATGGACAGAAGACATTATGTTCTGCCAAAACATTGAGCATAATCCTCTAAAACTTAATTTCATTCTATTTTCTCTATGTATTTACTGGTAATTTGAAGGACTGAGTTCCCAGGGGTTAAGGAAGGGTGTGGGGGTGAAGTCTGTGTATGGCGACCAAGAAGCTAGAAGCACAGGGAACGGGGTTGGGATTGTCTTTGCCGACAGAGCCCATGTCTATTTTAGGCACCTGAGCTGGAGTGGGCTGTTGTCTACAATCGCCTTTTCCATTTCAAAGGGCGGCTGACTGGCGTCTGACTGCATGTGGGCTGGGCTGATTGACGCGGTGAATGCCCACACGCAAACACATCCATACCCATCTTCTTCTCCTTTCCCCTTCTATGTATAGCGTTGTCATTATTTCAACTGCAATTGGAACTCCTACAGGTATGGGGAAAATGCTTTACTCCGACCAAATTTAAGTCATTTCAGATAAAGATCATTTTTAAAGGGAAAGAAGAGTTTTCCAATTATTTCACTTTTCTATTTGGTGCAGTAACTTTTAATAGTTGCAAGAAAGTTTTCCTTTACCTGTGTGATCACTCTCAAAAAATCATTTGCCGGCTGAGTGAGAATTGTCTGCTGAGGCACATAATAGGTGGGGTGATGCAGATCTGCCTGGGGTCAGGTTCTAGCTCTGCCATTTCCTATCTTGTGTACTGTGAGCAGTCTCTTTACCTCTCTGCTCTCCATTTCCTCATCTGTAAAATGGGATGGTACTAGGTATCCACCTTATAGGGTTAA
Source organism: Trichechus manatus latirostris (assembly GCF_000243295.1). Taxonomy (NCBI): domain Eukaryota; kingdom Metazoa; phylum Chordata; class Mammalia; order Sirenia; family Trichechidae; genus Trichechus; species Trichechus manatus. The sequence goes on along the minus strand of NW_004443967.1, from coordinate 5,234,567 downwards.
ACGAATAAATATATTAAAGCACCGTATACTTACAAGACAGTAACTTACTATTCAGGCATTGATTTCTGAACTTTTGTGTAAGACAGTCTCTGCTCTATAGGGATCGAAATCAACTTGATGCCAGCTGGTAGTATGGAGTTCCAAAGACTGTACAAAAGTAGATGAGAAAAGAATAGGCTATAACATCATCACCCTCTTCATAATCAGCAAGCATTTATGAACTATCAACTGTTTACGATAGCATGCCAGAGTTGTGCTCTTTGAAAGAACTATCTACATGGGATCAAATTGACAAGAGCAGCTCGAAAGGTTAGATGGGAAGCTTAGAGGGTAGTGAGTTTATGTTAATGGGGGAGGAACAGTTCTGAAAAGGAGAGTGAGAATGTTGCACAACTAGAAGAATGTAGTCAACATCACTGAAAAAACTGTACATGTAAGAATTGTTGACTTGGTGTATGTTTTGCTGTGTACATTTTCAGCAACAACAACAAAAAAAGATACCATGCCAGAGCAGGAAGGCTCACAGAGATTAGGAAAAACCTTGGAGGCAGAAACAGAGGCAGGTTGCTTGGATCTCTATAACGTCCTTTGCTTTCATTCTCCACGTCATTTCTCCTTAGTCTTCAGTGCTCCAAGGGTTTGTCGGGGTCCTCATGCCAAAATTTCCCAAAGGGTCCCCTTCCTCTGTAACGTGTGGGAATCGGGTTCGTTGGGAGCCTTCTAGTTAAAGTGCATTGAGTTCTTGTTCTGTGAGCTTTGGGAAACTGCAGGAGAAGTAGACAAGCAGCGATGCTGGTCGGGGCTCCTGCCCTGCATGTGACCTTCACCACAGGGCTGGGGATTCTACACCCATGTGAGGAGATCACTCATTGCCCCGGAATTTTTCTAGTCAAGGACTACATCCACATGAGTAAGCTGGGAATATAAATAAAGACATTTTTTATGTGAAACTTTAAATCTGTGGATTTTCACTAATCTGAAGAAATTCACTTACCTGCAAAAGCTTTTATATGAAGGAAATGACCATAATTGTTCCCACCTGTGATTTCAGCTCTAGCGTAATGTGAAGGGCTCACCCACCAGAGCTGTTAGAAGCAAGTTTCTCTTTGGGAAGTCCAAAGCAGGACCCCCTTCATTTGGAGCACTCACAGCAGTTATTTCTGATCCTACTTCATATCTGAGAATGTTGGAGAGGTTTGGAAGGTTGTGAAATTCCAGTTCTGTCTGTTTTCCTGCTTCTCTGGAGTAGGATGACTGCCAGGGAAAGAAACTTTGCCCATTTTGATCTTCTCAGAAGTCATCAAACATTAACCAAAGGTATTTGGGTTGAAAATGAAGGTTACCAGGGAGGGTAGTTACCTGGAGTGCTAGCCCTCCTGTTCAATGCTCATTTCAGCTTGCAAGAGCAAGGTCAAGTTTTAGTTACTTAACCAATTAAATCTTTTTTTCCATGTTAAACCATGTTGGAAATAGAAAAGTAATCTGCCCGGTGAAATGGTCCCCACATCGCACCTGGCATGGCTTTACTGTCAGGACAACTGCCTCTCAGTCTTTTCCGAGCCCGGGTCACCTTGAACACTTCTGTCAGAATTTCTTTCCAAAGTGCTCATCTATTAAAAATGGGGATCCTGGAAAGACCCTGCTCTGTTTATCTTAGAATTCTTTATTTCTAGTATACAGCCTGGCATGTAGTAGGAGCCCAATAAATGTTTGCTGATTTAATAATAAATTAATCCATGCGTGAATATGACTCTCCAGTACCTACAAAATAAAGATCACAATTCTTCACTTAATGTTCAAGGCCCTTCAGCAGCTGTCACTAACCCATACTTCTCGTGCGTCTACCCTCATTCCCCCACATGTCTATAATTCTTTGATGCACTGACCACCTTGGACTTGTCCATGTTCCCCCAAACCAATGTTCTTCCATGTGTCCACACCTTTACTCGTTTTCTAGCCTCTGCCTAGAATCTCTTCCACCCCCTATTCACCAGGCACGTAGCTGACTTATTCTTTTAGGTCCAAATTGCCTATCTAAGTTCCTTATCTTGAGAAAGGGAAGGTGGACACAGATATAAACAATTAAAATGCAATAGGTTATGCATTGATGTTGGTACACACTGTGACAAAATTGCCATAGCAATGTAAGATGTTAACAACGGGGAAAGAAGCTGGGGGCAGGTTATATGAGAACTCCCTGTACTATTTTCGTAACTTTTCTGTAAATCTAAAACTATTCTAAAGAAATGTTTTAAAGCCTTTAAACTTTTCTTGACCTCTCCAGGCAAAGCCAGTCAGGTCTTCCTCTTAACTCCCATAGTACTTTGCACATAACCTCTATTCTAGCACTTAACATATTATTTCATTACATTTAAAACATTTTTTAGATAGTTTTAAATCTACAGAAAAGCTAAGAAAAAAAAATAGTCCAAGAAATTCCCATATAACCTGCCCCCAGCTTCTTCCCCTGTTAACATCTTACATTACCATGGCACATTTGTCACAGCATGTACCAACATCAATACATAATCTATTGCATTTTAATCATTTACATCTGTGTCTATCCTCCCATCCTCAAGACAATGAACTCTTTGAACATAAAGACCCTCCCTGTTGACTTTCTCTCGTATATAAGGCCTAGCACATAAAGCCCAAGATAAACATTCTGGAAATTGAATCAAAGCCTTGTCTACCTCTGAACAGGGGTAATTACAATCTTCTCATTTTTGGTGGTTTTATTGTGTAATGATAAGCTGGTTATAAAACAATACAGACATTACAGAAAAGTACAAACAAGGAGATAAAAGGCACTGCAATCCCATCACCAAGAGCTCACCTCTATTAACATTTTGATAAGCATTCTTCAAGATATGGCTCTGTAGAGATATGTACAATCATGCATAACTTCTTCCTGTTGTGTTTTGTTCACGTGTCTTCTCTTCAAAAAGTGTTTATTTTTTGAGTGTCACACAAAAGGCCAGAAGCTTTGCGGTTTCTTGGGCCTGTTTGTAGCCGACCAGCTCTCGTGTGTCCTGGTGAAAGCTGTGCTTTGCCTCTCTATTATGGCAGCTATTACCGCATATAATACACACACAGCGCTGTTAGTTCTCTACGTTTATCTTTCCTGTCAGACTATGAGCCGTGCAAAGGCAAAGACTGCATTTTTTTTTTTTTTTTTGCTCTTTGCGGAGAGCGATGTGCACATAGCAAGTGCACGAATGTTAGTTTAGTGTGTGCATTGATGGTGTCCCGGGAGAGCTGTGCAGGGAGTAAATCTCAGCTGCCAGGTCTGCAGGGCTGAGTTCTGACTGCTGCTCGAAGGCCTTTCCTAGGTCTGTAGAAGTACACAGCTACAGCTTGAGCACGTGGGAGGCATGTGTAAACTCACTTTCACTTTCTAATCTCATTTCCCAACTTTCCCCCCATACCCCTTATTTAATAAAAGAGGAGGGGAGGTTATTTATTGTTTCAGATAAATTGGTTGATGACAGAATTACAAGCTTTTAAGAAAAGGTAGAAGTGTTAGGGAATATATGTCCCCAGCTCTGAGAGATGTTGGAGGGCAGCCACACCTCTCCGGGCATTTCGAAGCCAGCGCTGTCCTGGAGGAGATCCTGGAAAGACCCTGCTCTGTTGATCTTAGAATTCTAACCTGATGTGATGGTTTCAATATCACTCTTTTTTTTTTTTTTTTTATTGTGGTGAATATATATGTAACGAAACACTTGACCTTTCAACAATGTTTACATGTATATAGTTCAGTGGCATCAATTATGTTCATCATGCTATTTAACGATTGCCCTTATCCATTTGTAAATTATATCATCATCCTTAACAGAAGCTCAGTGTCCCCTAAGCATTGAGTCCTCCTTTCCCTCTTTCTCGTGCCCACCCCTGGTAACCACTAATGAACTTTCATCTCTATATACTTGCCTATCCTAGATATTTAACATGAGTGGGATCATATGCTATTTGTCCTTCTGTAATTGACTTATTTCACTCAGCACAACGTTCTCAAGGTTCATCCATGTTGTAGCATGTATGAGGACTCCATTTCTCTTTATGGCTGAATAATATTACTCTAAGGAACCCTGGTGACTCAGTGGTTAAGTGCTCAGCTGCTAACCAAAGCTCGGTGGTTCAAACCCACCAGCTGCCCTGCAGGAGACAGATGTGGCAGTCTGCTTCCGTAAAGATTACGGCCTTGGAAACTCTATGGGGCAGTTCTGTTGTTGTGATTGGGTGCCCTCAAGTTAATTCTGACTCATAGCGACCCTATAGGACAGAGTAGAACTACCCCATAGTCCTGTATGGTCTCTATGAGTCGGAATTGACTGGACAGCAATGGGTTTTTTGGGGAATATCATTCTATTGGGTATAGGGTGGGTGTTGAGACAGCTTGGAATCGACGTAGTCGCCAGAGATTCATTACAGAGAGATGAGGTATGTTGCAAAGAGGAATATTAATGTCCAGATTTTTCACACTGAATCTCTAACAATTGTGTGTCAGACATAAAGATTCCAGAGCGGCACATTTTTTCACTTAACCTGAGCCTGGTTATCACAGTTGCAGAAAAGGGAGAAAGGTTCTTGCTCTACAGGTAATGGGTACAACCAAGGGGCTAATTAAAAAGTACTTTCAGCGAGCGGTATGTTAATGGCATTTTGTTATTTCCTGTTTTAGTTTCAGCAGATCTGCCGCTTACATAATAAAACCCACACCTCCTAATAACTTACTGGAAAAACTAGAATTTTAATGTTTAAAACAGCAATCGTTTCCAAGTTCCATTTCAATCCCCAGTGAAACTCTAGCTCTTTCAAAAGGACTTCTGTGTATACCTATACTTGTGTATTTATACAGATTGTCTCTGAGACTTGATATTTGAGACTTGCTGTTGGGCTGGGAGATAGGGAAGAAAGGACGATTACTTTTTACTTTTCCAAAAAAAAAAAATTATTTTTCACTATGTGTATGTATTACCTTTTCAAAAACAAAGTACATTAAAAATACAATAATGCTAATTTTACAAAATAAAATTAAAGGCGCATTCCAGACTGATGTCTCACTGTATTCTGCTCTTGCTGTGACCTTCAGCCGTGTGGGTATTAAATGATAGGTCACATGATGAAGGTCCTGAAACTGACATTCGACCCCTTGTTTTCTCCTTCCCGCCTTTGGAAAAGAGTAAATGAACTGACGTTTGCTAATGACCACTGAATCTTGAGAAGCTGACATAGAACTCGAGTATGATTTCCTCTGTGGCAAGAGCCAGTATGTGCTGGGGGGCAGGGAGTGGGGTGGGAACAGCCAGTTACAAATTTTACGAACTCCTCGGCAGGTTAAAGTTTACAACTAAATTAGGGAAGTCAGCTCAAGGTGTTAAAGCAAACCTTCTTGGTACAATTTTGAAAGTGGATTTGCTAAGGGCTATACTCAAATCTTGAAAACAGTGGCTGCTAATTTTCTGAACCCTCTCCTGGAAACTGTTGGGCAGGTGTCCCTGAGTGTTCACGTGGCATGGGCACCACTAGCGCCTCAGGTAATTGCAGGTAGCAGCGTTCAGCTGGCGCCCCTGTCTTTCTTCCTCACTTGTTTGTTCCCTCTCCCACTCTGGCCATTCTCCTTTTGTGACCCCTTTTGTTCCCCCAAGGACCCCCGGTGGCACAGTGGTTAAATGCCTGGCTGCTAACTGAAAGGTTAGTGGTTCGAACCCACCAGCCACCCAGCAGGAGAAAGACGTGGCAGTCTGCTTTCAGAAAGATTTGCAGTCTTAGAAACCTTATGGCACAGTTCTACTCTGTCCTACAGGGTCGCTAGGAGTTGGAATGACATGACAGCAACGGGTTTGGTTTGGTTTTGGTTTCTTACTCCATTTCTGGTCCTAACTCAAGCAGAAACTATGGGACCACTGCTCAGCCTGCTGGTGGAAGTCTGCCTCACAGTTTTCTGATCACTGTCCAGAAAAGAGTATCAACAGTGCTGAGGACACAGGTTAGCCATGATGTCCCTGGTTAATAAATTCTTAATCAGTTAGTTGAGAGGAAAAGGAAGGCTATAGCTCTTATTAATTTTCTGCTCAGATCCCAATCATGAATATGGAACAACAATACACCCAGTACTAGTGAAGGAGAGGGCTTTCTGACCTTGAGAACTCATAATACTCCTAACAGGATTCTGTGGGCACCGGTGCAGGGATTAGAATTGGCAGTTTGAAATTTGTCAGTGGTTTATATTTATGAAAACTATGGCCAAAATAACTGAAACCCTGTAAGTATATGTGATCTACACTTTGACGGGGAGAAGGATAGGATTTATTGACAAATATCAGATTATAGAGGACTTAGAAAACAGCTGCCGCTGAGCCTGCCTTCAGCTTTCCTGATGAAGGCTGATAATACGTTGCTATCGTGGCCCATGAAAACGTGTTTGTTGTGCCGTGTTGTTTTCCAAAGACAACAAGAATCTTCACTTAAAATAGCACGTCGGAGGCCACTCTGGCTCACAATATTTCCGTCATGGCCATCAAAACAGCACAGCAGGCCACTGACCTAAGCAGGGACATGAGTGGTTATGGAAAGTCTGGTTCAAGGTCACATATTCCGGCAGCACATTAACCTTTCAAAATAATTCTGGGTCATTCTTAGTGAAGCTGGGCTACAAATCATTTATAGCACTGTGGCCTCCGTTGCTATAGAGTAGAAATTTATCGCTCCTATGTGAAAGTTCTGACTCCCCCCACCCAGTGTCTGTCCTGTGACCTCATATTCCTTTTCTGGCTAATGACAGCATAGAATTTCAGAAGTTAGAGAGCATTTTTTATATTAATTCTTGAAATGTGCTTAGCCTAACAAATATGCACATCCACATTGTGTTTCTCCCTCTCTGTACCCTTCTTATGTTGACCCTGTACCCATGGTATTTGCGATGACATGCTAAAAAAGAGAAGTGTGGACTCATTTCAGTGACTTGGTTTAACTGAAAAAACATGAACTTTCGCCCGTCAGTGTTTGTCAATGCATGGATGTCTGGTTTGGGGCCTGACAACAATCACCAGCCCAGAAGAAGACGAAGGTTCAACATTCAACAATATCTACTTGCTAGATTGATATTCTTATCACTACCAAACGATGGGGCCTTTTTGGTCCAGGAAAGATTTTCAGATGCCCAGATCCTTTATACCTTGGACATCTGAAAACTGTAGGTTTACTTGTTATCAGCAATAACATACGGAAAGTCTAGTTTTTTTGTTTGTTTTAATCCATGAGTTGCGAACTCCAGGACGATGCAGGATGTCAGTTCAAGTGTGACAATACGTGGCAGTGGACACTTAGACAATATGGAGGTGGGACCCCCAGCAAACTGGAGAATATGTGTCCTGTATCAAGTGGGCAGCCCCTCTGTGCCTCCAGACAGTTACTCCCATTCAGGAATCCCTGAGGCAGAGGCTAATCTGCCATGTGTTGAAGCCTCGTGTTGAAGGCATTTGGTTAACAGCCTAACACAACCTGACCCACACTGAGGTCACTCTTCTCCTGTGTTACTTCTTTCTCTCTATTTTGGGTAGAGCAACTATTCTCTAGCGTTGTACTTTCACTATTTTATCACATAAGATAATGGGGGAATCCGTGTCCTGTAGGAACAATTGAATGACAAGATAAGACGTCATGAGATTCAGGACCTCAAGTTCACCCAACCTTGGGACTTAAATTTATTTTCTTCCTCAAAGCTCCTTAGATTGAGTCCTGGCCAGGGATAAGTGCCTGTAGTTAACAGTCTCTTAAAAGGACACCACTTGAATATTTTAGAGAGTCTCCAAAGTCTTACTCAACTGTCTATTAATAACAGACTAAATCTGAAATGTTTTTCTGTTTCTATTTATTTTTCATCCACTTGGATAGCCATGCACTTCTGTGCTAATCTTTGCTTATGAAAAATTTGTTTCTTTCTTCTTTTATAATTTAAAAGAAGTATTTAGAGAAAGCGTGAATTTTGTAGAAGTTATCTGGGAAACAGTTTGAATACTGAAACTTGACTCATTTTTTTAATTCTAAATTTTAAAAGTTTTATAGTAAAGGAAGGGAATGCTCTGAACTGCCTCTGAATCTCTGTAGCTGTTTCATAACATCATAGTACCTCAAGGAGCGCTGGTGGTGCAGTGGTTAAGAGCTACAGTGAGCTATGGCTGCTAACCAAAAGGTTGGCAGTTCAAATCTACCAACTGCTCCTTGAAAACCCTATGGAGCAGTTCACAGTACCTCAGTAAGCATCAATTAGATGAGTAAAATTGCTCTCTGGTCCCTTTTACAATTTATATTATTTGGCAATAATTCTCTAGTTATCCCTTCTTTATCCTCCAGTGAGTATCTCGTGTTCTTCTTCCATCCTGGCTGTTTTTTTGTTTTTGTTTTCCCCCATTTACAGTGGAATAGCCAAGGAAACAAACCCATGTTTGGGGGTTTAAAACCCCAAGAAACCCTGTAGGCTTTAAAGGCCCAGGTTCATGTGCACTGGAGGAGAAGACACAGGCTCAGCAGTCTGTTCAGCTGCTGTTTAGCTGTGCAGCTTAGGGCAAAACGCAGACCTACTGTGGGCCTTAGTGTCCTCGGTGTAAAATGAAGCAAGTGTATCAGGTGGTCTTCAGGATCGCTCTGGCCCTAAGATGTTCTCAGGTCTGTAAAATGTGTGTAATCGCTGTCCTCCCAGTCTAGTGGGGAGGTCCAAGGGTGGAATGAGATAGCAGACATTAAGACCTCTCAAAAGTTAAAAGCTGAGTAACATAAGATGTTCATATTATGATAATTATGCCAGAGAAACCAAAACGCCTTCCCCAGTTGCTGAGCATGGACCTTTTTCTTCAAAGGGGAAGAGTGACGTGTAGATGGTATTGGATTGTTGCAATGTGAGGACACTCAGAGACATTGAGTGTTTACCGTGTGCTTGGCACTCTGCTTGGTGATGACGCATATTCCTTCTAATCCTCACAATGACCCCAGAACCTACCCATTTTACAGAGGAAGAAACTGAAGCCAGTGGTTACCTAGCTTGTCCAGGGTCCCTCAGTTCATTGGCCAAGCTGGAGTTTGACTCCGGGTCTCTTTGACTCCCAAGTCCTTAACCACTGTGAGTTGTCCGGTTGGTTAATTGAATGTGGTAAAACACATGGGGGCAAAAACAATGAAGAGCCTTTTTTTTTTTCCTGTTGCTACTTCTATTATCATATATCAGAGACCTGTTTCCCATCCCTTAAGACTATCTTATGCAGATCCCATAGTTTTCTGGTCACTTTCAGCTCTTAAAAATTAGTTCAGTTTCAAATTCTATACTCATATCCATTCCAGAGATGCCTGTCTCTTCCCAGCTCAGGCTCCACCCAAATTGGAGGCTTGCAATGAGGAAGGGGGCACACCTCCTTCCTAGCCTGCCTGTGGCTCCTTTGGGCTCTGGCCAGGGGAGGAGAATTAGAGGTAGAGGGGTATTATAACACTGGCACAGTCATGCTTCTCTTTCAACTAATCCTGGCTGATGACAGGTTTTTTGTGGGACCCATTATGAGTTCCTTGACAAAGGCATGCAAGTTCTGGCCAATCTCTTGCCACCCCCCTACTCCCCTTTCCCAGACTTTGCTACTGCCCTCTTATAGCCTCCTTATAGCCTCCTCATAGCCTCTAGCCAAGTGGGCCCCCCTCCTTCAGCAAGCAGCTTTCTCAGGTGGGTTCACTCAAGATGCCTGGGCCTGGGTACCATCCACAAACCACTTGTGCGTCCCCACGCCACCCCTACTTCTGCCTTCAAGGGCAGCTCCAGCCAGCTTCCTGCCTTCCAAATTGCCCAGCCTCCAGGCTTTTTGTTCATGAATGTTTCCAAGCTCCAGGATACACAAGTAATTTGTCCCAAGAGCTCTTCCATTGAGCTTCTCTTGTGTCTGATGGCAGGACCAGCACCTGAGCTTCCCCAAGGGGTAAACATCCAGGCTGGTCTGCCTTTCTTGCAGGGTCCTCTAAACGCTGTCATGGCAGAGTGGAGGGAAACACCACCCCAGCCGTGTGCATAGCTCCCTGCTGATTCTCTTCTTTTCTGTTCTGTATCTGGAGGTGGGGAAACAGTAGGGGTTGATAGATTCTACTGTCTTTAGGAAGTCCTGCAGGGATATTTCTAGCATGCTTTTTTGGAAAATAGGATACTTACCACCATTCTCCTCAACTCCGAAACCTTGGCCGAAAATTTCTAGTGAGGAAAAGTCCTATTCTGTATTCTGGAAGCTTGGATCTTACATGGGTAGCTGCTCTGAATGGTAGTTAGCCAGAAACCAGTTGCTGTGGTGTCAGCTCGGACTCATGGTGACCCCATGTGTGTCAGAGTAGAAATGTGCTCCATAGGGTTTTCAGTGGCTGATTTTTTGGAAGTAAATCACTAGGCCTTTCTTCCAAGGCATCTCTGGGTAGATTTGAACCTCCAGCCTTTCAGTTAGCAGCCTAGCATGTTAACCATTTGCACCACCCAGGGGCCTCTGAATAGTAGTTACCACCATCATTAGTGATTCCAGGCCTGGCTGGAGCATGCAGGCCTGGAAGGTTGAGATGAATGGGAATTTTGTTACCTCATAGTTCAGAAAGGCCTTCTCTTTTCTATAGCTCCACGTTTTCAGCCTTGCTTTCCAGAAAGGAATCTTCACAGAGTATGACATTTTTGGCCCTTCCTCTTGCCAAAAGGGGAATTCCAGGAAGGCAGAAATAGTTCTGAAGGAGCACATAGGTATCCGGGCTGACAGGACCATAAGTGTTGTCCAAGCAATGACATCCGTTTTAGCTAGAGAACACCAGTTTCCTTCCCGAGAGCCACATGTCCCATTCTTCAACTTAAATCCCTTTGAAACCCAGGTGTCCATGCCCCTGTGCCAAAAAAAAAAAAAAAAAAAATCACTGTTTTAAAGGAGACGAGATCTGTATTCTCAAGGATATTGATTGCCTTTGAACAAAATGATGTAAATATGGAACCAGGTGTGTACTTGGATGTTAGTTTCACTTGGACACGAGGAGCCAAATCCCACCTTTTCTGTTGGTTTGGGGCAAAGTGTTTAGGGGTTTTTGGTTTGTTTTTCCCACTTGGTCACTATTTTTCCTTGGTGGAAGGTTGGCAGGTTGCTAATGGGTTTTATTTCCTTGGTGCTGCTCCATATTCACCTGTTTCTGACTGTGACAATAATTCCAGTGGCAATCACCAGCTTTCTATATTTATCAGCAGCTGCTTCAGCGATGTGGAAACAATAGATATAGAGTAGGACACGTTGTTCTTTATACAAGAGCTCATTTAGACTGAGCATGGGGAGAGTGAACAATCCAGCATAACTATTTTCTCTCTACATCTTTTCCAGCATGATGTAAGGCTTAAGCAAAGAATATGGTTTCGTCTAGAGATTAATGTGTAGGCTCTGTGGAATAGACCAGAGTATTATGGGTCAGCTGGTGTGGGCCGGTATTCCGTTTTCTAGGAGATGTTCTTTGTTGATTTGCTTGATTTATGTCTTAAGGTTTGAGATGAAGGAGTCCCAACTCCAGCCTCTACTTCCAGCCCAACTTTACCAGCTGGCTGGCTTTAGGTATTCAGCATTTGGTGGGTTGTTTGCCTTCTTTGAAAGAGATTATCCAAATCAGTTATAGAGCATCCCCCCTCCATGGGGCATTGTGGAGGGCACTGAGGATCAGAGAGGTATAAGACACCACCTATGATATCAGAGGGCTTCTAGATTGCAGGGCACTTGACTGGGAGGATTGGGAAGACTAGCTGGTACCATGTTTATAAAGCCCTCATCACATAGTGCCTCGTTCATAGAAAGCCCTCAGTGCAGAATGATCCTATTGGTCCTTATTGTTCTTAAATTGTGTCTTTCATAGCTTTGAAATTTCTGGACACTAAGGTGCTTGTAAAGCAAGCAAGACTTAGAGTCAAGAAATCTGTTTTCTCATCCCAGCTCTGCCCCTAACCAAGGGAAAGGGAGGCTGTGCTGAGTGCCTAACATATACCAAGCATTCCAGGTGTTCTGCAAAGCACTTCACAATGCACCACCTCTTCTCTTCCTAGGAAGTGGGTATTATTAGCATTTCACAGATGAGGAAATAAGGGTCTAGAGAGAGTAACTTGTCCCAGTCTTCCTGACTCCAGAGCCCGAGTTCTACAATCCCCACACCATCTACCTCCTTAGACTGCCCTGCTCTTGTAGCAAGGAGACCTGGAATAACTCCTCCAGCCTCCCTGAGCCCAACAGTCTCCACTTAAATAGAGTTGAAAAGCCACCTCTGAAGTTTATCTTCTGCTTAAAAAATTCTATCACCCAGCATTTTCCTTATTGTTTTAAATCTTTGCTGCCACCTAGTGGGATTTATGTAAGCAGGAAGAAAAATGTCCGTTCGATTTCGATTAAAAACTGTCAGTTCATTTTAGTCCATCCCATGGATGTACCCTTTAAAAATCATATTTCTAAGCAGGTATCATGGTCTTCTGCTTTTAGCTTTATATCTACCAGATGTGAGATCCCCATGAGAGTTTTGGTGAGATGCTGGGCTACATACAGACCCCAGCTTTTACAAAAATGTTTCATTTTTGTGACCCTATAAATAATGGGCTATACTTTAAGAACTCTAATCTGTGATAGTACTTATAAAGCAGATATAATTTTTTAAACTTTATAAATACTTTTCCTATTTACTTGAATTATCTTAAAAATTTTTTTTTACATTCTCATGGTATAAAACAGAAAATTCAAACAGCACAGGAGGAGATGAAGTAAAAAGTAAAGTCTTCACCCACAAAGGGAACCAGTGCTTAAGAATGTCCTGTTTTTTCCAGAAATGTTCTACTCATATATAAGCATGTGTGCAAACACACACATACCCTTTTCTTTACAATTTTTCTATGAATGGACATATGCTGTGCATACTCCTCTACAGCATGCTTTTTAAACTTAATTTATTTTGTACATATTTCCTTGACCATCCACAAATCTACCTCATTCTTTTAACAGGACCTACTATTCCATTATTGTCTATGGTGTTGTTGTGCTGACTGCCTTCAAGCCAGTTCCAACTCCTAGCAACCCTATAACTCTATAAGACAGAGTAGAACTGCCCCATAGGGTTTCCTAGGCTGTAAACTTCACTGGAGCAGACCACCAGGTTTTTCTCCTCTGGAGCAGCTTGTGAGTTCAAACTGCCGACCTTTCAGTTAGCAGCTGAGTGCTTAATCACTGTGCTACCAGGGCTCCTTATTATTGTCTAAATTCTAATAAATTTAATTAGTCCCTCATCATGTCCATGTAGGCTATTTTCAGTTTTTTGGTACTACAGAAATGCTGCAGGGAATATACTCACATGTATTTCTCTATATTCTTCAGCAAATTTATTTGTAGAATAAAATCTTAGACATGAAATTGCTGGATCTAAAGATATGTTAATGCTCATTGACCTAAGACCATCAGAAGCACATCTGTAGTCAAAAAAAAGGTTAGGTTTACTTAGCCACAACAAGGGAGGAAATACTCCAGGGGACTGTGTATCATCTCTGTAGGAGGGAGTTTGGAGGGGCTTTTACAGGATATGGGCTTGTGCTGGCTAATTCTAGGGAGGATTCAAAGGAGCAGGAGCAGTTCTGGGTTGGATGTTGTCTAGAAGCAAGAGCAAGTCTGTGATGGGGGATCTTGTGTTTTTCTAGAAGGAAAGAGAATTAAAGTTGGGCTGTAAGTCGACTCGATGACAAGCAACAATAATAATGTCATTGGCAAAGGATCAGTGATTACAGACGTTGTCATAAGAGGGGGGTGTTTAATCACTTTTGTGTGCTGAGTGGCCCTGTCTCTGTCTTACTCCAAACATGGCCACAGAGTGGCCTTGTCTGGGCATTGCTTTAATCTGTGGATATTTTTTATGGTCACCTGGGAACGTCATGGGCTACGTGCCAGCAGCACTTTCTTTTACTTCTTCAGGTACATTGATTTTAAATGTCTGTAGATATTAAATAGCTTTCTGTCATGGACTGAATTGTGTCCCCCAAAAATATCTGTCAACTTGGCTGGGTCATGATTCCCAGTATTGTATGTTTGTGTAATCTGATGTGATTTCCTTTTGTGTTGTAAACTCTATTACTATGATGTAATAAAATGGATTAGCAGCAGTTATACTGATGAGGTGTACAAGATTGGATAGTGTCTTAAGCCAGTCTCTTTGGAGATATAAAAGACAGAAGCGAGCAGAGACACATGGGGACTTCATACCACCAAGAAAGCAGCACCGGGAGCAGAGTGCATCTTTGGACCTGAGGTTCCTGCGCTCAGATACTCCCAGACCAAGGGAAGACTGATGCATCACAAGGACCTTCCTCCAGAGCTGACAGAGAGAGAAAGCCTTCTCCTGGAGCTGACGCCCTGAATTTGGACTTGTAGCCTACTGGACTGTGAGAGAATAAATTTCTCTTTGTTAAAGCCATCCACTTGTGATATTTTTGTTATAGCAGCAGTAGATGACTAAGACACTTTCCAAAAAGGTATACTGATTTACATTCTTCAGAGTTCTTTTAAAGACTCAACTTCCCTAATGTAAGGAATTTCACAATGAGAATAACTATAATAATAATGACAATTATAATAACAGTCGATGTTTATAGAACCACTTCCTATGTGCCAACCACTGTGCAAAGCCCATCATTTCATAGAATGTTCATCAGGAGGTATGAGGTAGGTACTAGTAACATCCCCCTTTTCATATGAAGAAACCAGCAAGGGAGAGTAGCTTGCCTGGGTTACGTGGCTGACCGACGAAGAGCAGAGCTGGGATTCAGGACCAGGCATTCTAATTCCAGAGCCCACACTCTTTACCATTAAGAAATACTTTCTCTTTCATTTGGTTTACAGGAGTTCGCCAAGAAGAATTTAAAGCTAACGCATTAGGGGTCATTTAGTTGATGATTATAAATCTTTCAACGGCTGGTTTAGGTCGATAGCGAAGTAGAGTCAGTCCCATTTACAAAAATGAGATTTATGGGCAGTGTTTCAGGAACCACATATATACTGTTAAGTGAGGCCTCCAGCTTGAGGTACTTAGCTATTTGCATCAATTAATTTGCATCAATTAATCAATTAATAAAGGTCTATGCGAGCTTTTTTAAAATCACAGCCAGGACACTATAATTAAATATTCTCTGGGCCAGCTGGAGCTCAAAGAAACAAACCAAAAAACCCAAACCCCTCGCCACTGAGTTGTTTCTGACTCATGGCGACCCCGTGTGTTACAGATTAGAACTGCTCCATAGAGTTTTCTTGGCTATAATCTTTATGTTAACAGATTGTCAGGCCTTTCTTCCAGGGCACCGCTGGGTGGGTTCAAAGCATAGAGGGTGTTTAAATAACCTGCAGGGAAATAAGTAGGTGAAGGACATCGCATCCCCTTGGGTCCACTGAAGTCCATGCTGTGTGAGGATGGGGCCTGGGAGACTTTGCTGGAAGGATTTTGTGCAGGTAAAGAGTACAGTATGAAATGGTGCTTAGGTAAGTAGTTATGGAGCGTGTAATGGGTGCACACTGGGCTCAGAGTTGGTCTTTGTGCTTGGATTTAGTGAAGCAAACGTGTAGTAACTCTGCTGGTTACTTTTCCAGATTGCGCTGGCTGTGGAAGAGACATCAAGAATGGGCAGGCGCTGCTGGCGCTGGATAAGCAGTGGCACCTGGGGTGCTTTAAATGCAAGTCCTGCGGAAAAGTCCTCACCGGGGAGTACATCAGCAAGTAAGAAACTGTGGCTGGGTGTGCAGATCCTTGAAGGCTCCCTTCTCAGGGACCCTACCCCACGGCCATCACACATGCTAAGACTCACTCGCTTCCCACAATCAGTATGAATTTTTGGCTATAAAACTCTTGAAAAGAAATTTTATTCCTTGCTTTTGAAATAACGTGGCTACTGTAAATTTAATGAAATGTTCTCAGTTGCCTAATTTAACAGCGTCACTGGGTGGTGCAAACGGTTAATGGCTCGGCTGCTAACCCAAAGGTCAGCAGTTTGAGTCCACCCAAAGGCACCTCGGAAGAAAAGCCTGGCGATCTTCTTCCAAAAAATCAGCCATTGCAAACCCTATGGAGTACAATTCTACTTTGTCACACATGGGGTCACCATGAGTCAGAATTGACTCAACGGCAACTGGTACTGGTGATTTAACGATTCGTGATATTGATGTAATGTTATGCTGTGTTTTATAGGCAATTACACATTTAATAATTTTTATTTTGCTACCTTTTCCCCTATTTTGGAGCTAGTAAACCTTTTTCCCAGGTCTCAACCATATTTATAGACCCCCCTCCGCCTCCCCGCCACCAAAAAAAAAAAACCACACACACCCTGGGTCCATATAACCAATGAACAGAACAGCCTGCCAAGGATTAGGTCCAAGTTCACGTCAGATGTCCTTTGTGGATAATAGCTAGAGTGGTGGTTCAGTGAAGTTTAAAAAAAATGTATCCCAGAAACACTAGTTATAGTGTCTACTTTTGGGTTGAGGAGGAAGGAATGAACCTGGGGGATCGGGTGGAGAATGAGGCAGACTTTTCCACTGTATACCTTTTTATGCTTCAAAAAATATCACCTGTTCAAAAAAAAAAATTAAATGAATTTAATTTTAAAACATAGTGAAACAAACACAAAATGTAATATAGGTCCCACCCCCTAGAGAGTCTAATTCCATAGGTCCAGGGGAAAGCTGACATACCTGTATTAGAAACTCAACAGGTGACTCTGAAGCAGAGCCAAAGTAAGAAGAAAGAAATGACCAGCTTTTAAACTAACGTCGAAGGCTTTCTAGTAGTAGGTAACTTGGCTGTCTAGAGTGGTGCTTTTTAACATTTCCACGCGATGGGCACACATAACAAATGATCATATTTTTGCTATGCTCTGAGGTAAATGCACGAGGTTGCCCAAGGCTGGAGGAGAAGGCCCAAGGCCCCTCAGGCCTCCCGAGGCCTGAGGAGATGGCTGTCTCAACACTTTTGGGACGCTCTGGTCTGCTTTGTGAGCTCAAGGAGACAGTATGCGGAGAAAAGGAGATGTTTGGGTCTCCTCACAGGTGGACAAACACTTTGACCCTATCTGGAGCCCATCTGGGCTGGTGATAAAAGAGAACGATGCAGGGTGACGGCTAGTAAGGTCTAAGCGGCCTCGGGGGAATCATGAGGAGATTCAGCCATTATGTCTGTGTGGCCTGGTGAACCAAGCTCTCTCTCTAGATCATCTGGTTTCATGGGTTTTGATCATGTCTGTCCACGTCACCAGGCATGTTAACGCTGGACAGGAGGGACATACATTCTACTACCATTCCGTGGAACAGACTCAGAGAAGTGTACGTTCTATGTCTTCTCACTCCTGGCCTTTCCTTTCAGGAGCTGAATGCATTTTTATCTTGCAGGGATGGTGCTCCGTACTGCGAGAAGGACTACCAGGGGCTCTTTGGGGTAAAATGTGAAGCCTGTCACCAGTTCATCACAGGAAAAGTCCTGGAGGTAAGTGATAGATGGTCTCCCCTCAAAGCCACTACCATTTTCCCCAGAGGCCCTCAGAAACACACGAGAGCCTCTTTTCCTATCTCTCCCATCCTTTTCCCACCAAAGGAGGAAAGAAAGTGGTTGCAGATGATTAACATCTTAGAGAACGGGTGTGTTGTGCTGCCCTCACAGGCAGTGTCTACCAAATGCTCGTGTACAAATTGGAATGAAGGAGAACTTGAAGGAAAAGAAAAGAATGATAAAGGATCTATTGGTGATTATATAGAAGGAAAGATTATACTAGACCATTTTTATTTTTGGAGGTTAGAAAAGAGGAAATGAAAAGAAAGTGGTAGAGCTATGTGTGTATACCTGTGTGAGTGTGTGTGCAGGTATGTGTATATAAGTATGTGTGTAGGTGTGCAGGTGTGTACAGGTGTGTGGGTACGTGTACATGTGAGGGTGTGTGTACAGGTACATAAGTGTGTGTGTACAGGTGTATGTGGGTATGGGGTGGGTACATGTGTGGGTGGGTGTGCGGGTATGTGTATATATGTATGTAGGGGCGGTGTTTGGACAGGTGTGTGGGTGTGTGTACAGGGATGTAGGTATATGTGGGGGGGTGTGAAAGTGTGTGTACGCACATGTGAGTGTGTGCTTGTGCACATGTAGATTTAGAGAGCAGAAGCTCAGAACTGAGGCTGAGAAAAGAAAGGGTGGGTGACAGGTGAAGGCACAGACCTCCCCACCCTTAGAAAACCACATCCTGTGTGACCGAGAACACCCTGTGGTCTGGCGGAGCCTGTGAAGTTGAGGTGTGACTGCCTGGAGCTGGAGAGCTTTGTTCCTGCTTCCTCAGCAGCTGCCCCACCAGCTTCTGAGCCGAGTTCCTCTTGAGTTGGAGGCCCCTCACATGAAATTATGGGGCCATAGTTCAGAGGGAGTCATTGCCCACTTATCACAGGCCTGTAGGGCGTTAACCAATTCTGATCGGAAAAGTAAAGATTGCCACAGCCACACCCCACATTTCAGGGTGGAGAACCTGTATGAAGAGAAGTAGGTCTGGGAACCCAGCCACTGGGACTGGGACTGGTTTTGCCACTTGTCACCTCATTCTGTCATACACCAGGGCATGGAATCCATGGAACCACGTCCAAACTTCCCCAAAGGGCATATTTCAGAAGCACAGGACATAAATCCTAGATGCTCACCAAGGTGGTTCTGGGCCGCTCTCTCATGGGATTTCACAGCAAAGGTCCCTCTTAGACTCACTGGTCCCACTGCAGGCTCTGCAATGCGTTTCTTTCATGATACACAGAGGGACCACCTCTGCGCTAGGAAAATGCAGCAACCTGCACTTGGGAGTTACAGGAAGCCATGTTGTCAAAGGCAGCTGCCTCTCAGCCAGGGGAAGCGTGTTCTAGGACGAGAGAACAGCACCTGCCGAGGCTCAGAGGTGAGGACAAGCGCAGAACAGGCAAGAAACCAACCAGAAGCCCGTGGGCAGAGCAGAGTGGGAGAGATGATGCTGGAGAAGTGGGGAGGGCCAGAGCACAAGGGCCTCAAAAGTCACCTTCGGGAGTGTGGGCTTTGTCCCAGGAGTGGCAGGGAGCTATTGAAGTGATATAGCTGGAGTGTAATGTGATTGGATCAGATTGCTGTATAAAGAATGGATGGAGGGGGAGGCTGAGGACAGGCAGACCAGTTAGAAGACTACTGCAGAAGTCTGGGTACAAAACAGTGGCGGCACCAGCTGGCACAAAACCTGAAAAGTGGACCCCCACCCTCCCCACACACAGGTCAGGGTGGGAGAGTTTTCATGGTCTTTCCAATAAAGCTTTCACGGTCAGCCCTAGTATACTTCAAGGCTAGGGTTTTGGCCCAGGAGAAGCATGTGCCCAGGAAGGCTGTTGGAGAAGATGGGTGTGACCCATTCAAAGGGCACCTTGGAGTCCAAGTGGTCCTGTCCTAGCATTCAGAATGCATGGCTGGGGCTCCCCTGCCTCTCCCCTGAGTGAGCCTATCGTCCCTCCCCAGACTCCAAAGAGCTCCTCTCAAGAGGAACCCTGATTGTGACCCGGCAGCATTTCCCTTGGGGTTCCCAAGCTTGATCTGCTGTGCAGGGTGGAAATAAGCCCGTTGAGTTGGGAGCAATTAGGAAATTTCATTTTGCAAAAATAAAAACATCAGAATCATCTCCCAGATGTGCAGCTGTAGGATGAGAGGTAGGAAGACACAGAACGCAGCCCCCAGATATGAAACAACCACGTTTGCAGAAGGCATGATTGAAGTAACTGTCTCCTGCGTCCGTACAGGGAACTGTGCTCCCCAAAAGAGTTGGGGAGGCAAAAGGGCTGTGGTGGGTGTGTGTGTCTTGATTACTTTCAGATTTAGTTCAACAGCTGTGGGAAGTAATATCTAAAATAAAGCTAGGTCCAAGAACATGCCTTTTTGAAGAAACATCTGCCTACCCCCTTTTTCTCTCTCAAGGCCCAAGTATTTCAGTGTTCACTGCGTCTGTAAAGGCCTCTTACCAAACTGGCTTCAGGTTTCAGGAAAGGCCCTTTTGTAAGGGTTAAGGCTGGGGTGCTTTCCACAGACTGCTTTCAGAGTTGGGACGTTTGGGAGTAGTTTGCACCATGTTCAGCCTTAGAGTTGGGATCCACCCGGCTGGCGTGTTGTCCCTCCCAGATGGGTGTGTGATCTAGAAAAATGAGTCCTGCGAGGTTATCACCCTGGCATATGACAGCTTGTGAGTCAGTCTGCCTTGGCTACAATGTAAAACAGGGCTGGTGTCCACACAGTCCGCCCTCCTCCACCCTTCCTGCTCTGACCCCATTGCTGGCAACACACTGTGATGGTGGGTGTGCTGTAAATACTGTGATCCCTGATTTTTTTTCTGATTGAGTTTGTCCCTGGTAGTTATTGCAAAGGTGCCTGTTCAGCAGTTCAGAAGTGGGCAGTAATAGAAGCTCCAACGTGAAAGTCAGAAGATATTGTAAACCCAGCAAATGGCATGATTGTTATTGGCAGGGGCTGAAGTTCTGGAGTGGCTTTTATTTGACACACTAAGCAGTGCCCAGGGAGCCCTGGTGATGCAGTGGTTAAGGCACTTGGCTGCTAACCGAAAGGTTGGCAGTTCAAACCCAAGAGCTGCTCCAAGGGAGAAAGATGTGGCAGTCTGCTTCCGTAAAGATTTACAGCCTTGGAAACCCTATGGGGCAGTTCTGCTCTGTCCTGTAGAGTCGCTATGAATAAGAATCCACTGGATGGCAGTGGGTTTGGTTTGGTTTTGGTAAGCAGTGTCCTGAGGCCTCCTCTCTGGGTGTGGTTTTACCTGAGAAGCCACCAGACACCTGAGCGAGCTTTGAGGAGGAGAAAGGGCACTGGGCAGTGATGAGAAACTCCAGGCTCAGCTGTGACAGGAACCCCTGAGTCATTTTGGGCAGGTCATTCAGGCTCTTGGGTTCTGTCTTCATTTCACAGGAAAAGGGACTGGCAAGTGGCCTTTGAGGCTCCATCCTGCTGTAAATACACCCTCTCTGTGTTATTCTTTCATAGTTATCTATTCTATACATCACATCAGCTTGAATGAAGGGGAAGGACAGGGTCTGAGAACCAAGAGGTTTAATGAGAAGGGGCTCTGGGTGATAGGGAATCCTACATCTACTCTTGGCTCTAGAACTCACCAGCCGTGTGACCTTGGGCAAGTCTCTCAACTTCTTTGAGCCTCAAGTTTTCTTTCTTTATTGAAAGCATTAAAATATATACAGTTAGTTGTATGTGTTTTCACTAAAAATAAAATAATAATAATAAATAAATAAAAATGTAAAAAATATATATATATGTATGGTAGCCAGTCCTCATTATTCATGGAATTGGTGTTTGTGAATTCCCCTACTCGCTAACATTTATTTGTAATTCCACAATCAACACGGGCCATGCTTTTGCAGCCATATGCAGAGCAGTGAAAATTTGAGTTGCCCAATGTGCACGTTCCCAGCTGAGGTCAAATAGGGGACACTCTGCCTTCTTCTTTCAGCTCTCATGCTGTAAATAAATGTCCTATTTAGTGGTTCATTGTTTCATTCTTGGTGATTTTACTGTTTAAAATGGCCCCCAAGCGTAGTGCTGAAGTGCTGTCCAGCGTTCCTGAGCACAAGGCTGTGATGTGCCTTATGGAGAAAACGCATGTGTTAGATAAGCTTCCTTCACGCATGAGTTATAGCCCTACACCAATGATGGAACTGTTGCCATGAGTTCAATGTTAATGAATCAACAATATATATTAAATAAGGTGTCTTTAAATAGAAACGCACATAAGACAAGATTCTGTACTGATCGGTTGATGAAAATGTTGTGACCAGAGGCTCACAGGAACCTAACCCCGTGTTTCGCCAGGAGCAGTGGCTCAGTATTCGCTAATTCAGTGTCTTCGGCAGCTTTATAGACCATAAAACCCAAAAAACCAAACCCATTGCCGTCAAGTCTATTCTGACTCACAGCCACCCTACAGGACAGAGTAGAATTGCCCTGTAGGGTTTCCAAGGAGCGGCTGGTGGATTCGAACTGCTGGCCTTTTGGTTAGCAGCCGAATGCTTAACCACTGGCACCAGCAGGGCTCCACTTGTAGATCATAACTACCACAAATAACAAGAACTGACTGTTTATGTAAAACCTAAGCATTGGGCTACTTGACTCCCAAAGTCCCTTTGGCTCTGATGATCTGAGTTCTGTGACTCTCATGTTGTGGATTTAAGGTGTCAGAGCCAGCTGTTCTTTTTCCTAGAGATATTTTTCTGAAAACTGGAATGTGGCACTCAGCATATAGTATATGCACATGAACGTACTGTTGGTACACTCAAAGTGTAGCTTCATTTATCACGATTTGCTTTCAG
The DNA here is from genome assembly GCF_000243295.1 of Trichechus manatus latirostris. NCBI lineage: Eukaryota > Metazoa > Chordata > Mammalia > Sirenia > Trichechidae > Trichechus > Trichechus manatus. The sequence continues at coordinate 5,212,158 of NW_004443967.1, read as the reverse complement.
TTTTTTTTCTATAGCAAGGTTTGTTTTTTAGGGTGCTCTTGCCATAAATAGCACATCTTTAAAAGCTCATGCTAATTAACCTATAAATTCAGGAACATTCTGAAGATGTTTACAACCTGCCTCCTAATTAAGGAGTCCAGAGGCAAATCAGTGTGAGATACTTGAGGTTCCCAACAGCCTTCTATCTCCATCCCATCTCTAAACTCTTCTCTGGAACAAATGCCCCCTGCCCATCCCCACCGTCCCCCCAACCTGTGCTTTAGCAGCCTGGTGGTAACAGGAAGCTACAGGAGACTTCAGGTTTGGGTCCCAGATGCCGGAAGATGTGAGGGGCTTCTCTGTGGTATGAGCTTCCTTCCGTCTTTGGAGTGGGGCTCTTGGAGGCCCCTCTTACTCTGCCAAACATCCTTTCCTGGGTGCAGATTGTTACCTGCCAGTTTCATGAAGAAAGAAAATAGAAGGCAGGAGTTTATCATCAGCAACAAAATAGTTCCAAAGTGAAGGTAGCATAGATTAAAAAGCAGATGTCAAACTGAAAACAGAAGCTTTGAGAGTGAAGGAAAAGAGGCTGCCCCGCGTCCCCTCCTCCATCTTGGACTGTTCTATAGCACCCGGCCGACTCGGTGGGCTTCCCTTTCTCTTAGTCTGTTGTGCTCTCTGGCACAACTCCTTTTCCCTCAGGGGCTCTGTGTGTTTACCAGGAGCTCCACTGATTCATTCAAGACTAATGCTCTCATCCCAGCAGCACCCCAGGGGGTTCTGCTCCTCTACGGAGGTAACATCACCAAGTAGGCACCTGCCTTACTTCGTGTGGGAAGGATCCCTGTTTTGTGCCCTTCTCTCTAGTACAAAGGAACATCAGAATCCTCTGCTTTATTACCACAGAGGGGTGAGGCAGGGCTCTGCCTTTCCGTCTCCAGTCTCACAGGCTTTCCCTTTTCTGTCTTCCTCACATCGCTGTACCCAGGACATCAAGGGCTGGAGGTGCATGTCTTTACGTGGCGTGGTACTTACCTTGCAATTTGTGCGGTGGTGTCTGTAATAGCCTAAATAAGCCTGCCGGACACACACTGTAAGAAAGACACCTTCAAATGTAGCCCAAGGCAAGTCCTCTTGAGTGCCTTTAATGAAACCCTGTCCTGTCTTTATCTGTTAACTTGGAGAAGAACAACTGAAGGATAGGATTTAGACTTGCTTTACACCCCTCCCACTGACCTCCTGGGGTGTAGGAAATGGAATCACAACATGATTCAGCCAAATCCTTCTCTTTGATTCTCTGAGAGATTAAAATCTGGTGGCTTTGCTGTTGTTTTGCTTTTTGAGTGATTAAAAAACTGCTTTTCCACAAAACCTACTAGGGGTAAATATCTATGCTATTCCAGTGAAACTAATTCACTTTTTAAATGGAGGCCCTTGTCCCCTTCCTCCCTTTTGGTGTAGGTATTTTAAGCATGTTAGGTTGGAATAGCTGTAAGCGGTGAGTAGGTCTTGTTCTGGGCTAACCTATTATCTAGTGAGAAAAAACATAGGTTATCCCATGGCACTTGCATGACATATAATCCTTTTGTCACCATTAAAAGTGTAATTTGCAAAGGACAGGCTGAAATGCCAACTTCCCCCTTTCTTGTTGTATGTACATCATATACCCACAAAGCAAGAATAATAACCCATGTTTATCCAGAAAACTAATTGCATTCTTCTCATTCTCGTTGTGCTCAGAGGGATTTATACTGTCTTCCACTTAATTGTGACCCCAAATATTTTTTGAGGATCAGGAAAGGGAAAAGAATCAAGTGATCTTAGTTGGGTCACTTTCTTTCACATATCGAGATGTTCTATGTCCCAGGGGACAGTGAACCACCCTAAAATCCTGCCCTTGTATATTATTTCCAATATTTGCATGTGATCTCACAAATACCAATTCTCAATCGACTTGAAAAGTGGTCAAGGCAGTCACTAGTGGCTTCAATTTACAGACCAGGCTGTTGAGCTTCAGAGACTCTCGGGCTAATTAGTAACAAAACCAAGATTAGAACCCAGGTTCTCTTGATTCCCAGAAGATGAGGAAACACACACACACACACACACACACACAC
>NW_004443967.1:5181335-5209962 GCF_000243295.1 Trichechus manatus latirostris | reverse complement strand
CACACACACACTCACACACACACACACACTCACACTCACATATATACACACACACGTATATACACATACACAATGCTTCATGATCTACCTGGAGATAATCATTACAGAAAACAAATACTTAATTTGCCCCCCACATAACTTGCTAAAGGACCAAAATTTACCATTCCTGATGAAATGGAGAAAGTCTGTCCCAACAATGGCCCTGTTATACCTATATTTGGCCCAATGAACATTTGCTTCTTAGTTAGTTAGGTCCCTGGGTGGTGCAAACAGTTGGCTTTCGACTACTAATCAAAAGGTTGGCTGTTCAAACCAACCTAGCAGCACTTCACAAGGGCCTAGTGATCTTCTTCTGTAAAGATTACAGCCAAGAAAACCCTATGGAAGTCCATTCTACTGTGTAACACATGGGGTCGCCATGAGTCAGAATCGACTCAGTGGCAGTGAGTTTGGTTTGTTGGTTCTTAGCTGGTTTACTTTTTCTGTTGTAAAATGTCACTGAAAATCAGTGACCCTGCTCATAGAGTTGTTACACTTCCATGGAGTGATACCTCATAGTGTCTTGTCTCCTTTCATCTGCTGTAGGCACCACAGGGCATCTGGCATAGCCCTTAAAGAGTATTAGAGATGGATGATGCTGTCTCAAGTTAGGGGGCATCTTACTTTCAGAGCCTTAGTCTATGACTCCCCACAGTTCATGAAGTTAGGAATAGACTCTATATTGATAATAGTCAATATAGAGACACTGGTCACCTTTTCTAATTTCAAACTACCACTTGAACACACACTGGAGAAATGCCTACATTTGAAAATAGAAGTTAAAATGTGGTCTATCCATACAATGGAATATTATTCAGCCATAGAAAGAAAGTACTGATACATGGTACAATGTAGGTGAACCTTGGAAATATTATACTAAGTGAAAGGAGCCAGTCACAAAAGACCACATATGGTATAATTCCATTTATGTAAAATGTCTGCGATTGGCAGATCCATAGAGGCAGAAAGTAGATTAGTGGTCGCCAAGGACTAGGGGGAGGGGAGAATGGGGAGTGACTGCTAATGGGTATGGGGTTTTTTGAGGGAGTGATGAAAATGTTCTAGAATTAGATAGTGGTGATGTTTGCACAACCTTGTGAATACACTAAAAACCTCTGAACTGTACATTTTAAAAGTGAATTATATCTCATTAAAAAAATGTGTGTATGTATATGTATGTATGTGTCTACACACACACACACACACACACACACAAAGACACTGAAGGTGATACAGCATTGGGAAAAACTGGGTTTGAATCCTGTCCTATAGTTTTGCCAGCTTCATGACTCTGGGCAAGTTAATTAACCTCAGCTATTCTCAATTTTTCTTATCTGTGAAATGAGGATATGAATTACTACCTCATAGAGCTGCGTGATTTTTTAAAAAAAGAAAGAAAAGCGTGCAAAACCCCTGGAATAATATTAGATACCAGGATAGTTCCCTCTCCCTCTCTTTTCTCTTCTAGTCCTTAAGAGTCTAATTTATTAGGTTTGAGACCAGTTGGTAAAGGACAAGAATGGGGATTCATTTCCACAAATGTCTTAATGCAGTATGCCCTTGATCATAGAGTGTGACTTGATGAATGTAGAATCTTCCCACTGTTGGAAAGCAGACTCAAGTTTAAGTTGAACATGTGGGTTGTGATGTGTTGGTTTTAACGTCTTATTTGTGAAGAGTAACCAATATTTTGTCCCTTCCATTGTTAACAGGTTGGGAATTGGCCCAGTAGGGTTTAAGCACATTGACATGATAAATGCTTTGAGAAATATCTGTCTGATTGACCGAAAGTTATCTACTTTCTCCTACATTAGTGCAAGAGGAAATGCATTACCGGAGCAACAAAAGACAGTGTTCACATGCAGTAAAGATGCAATAGTTATATCACCCCATTTCCTGTCAGCACAAATGAAAAAACTTCCTTATCCGGAAATGACAGTTTGAAAAGAATTTGCATTTATCTTGAGTTAAAAAGATGTTTTGTTTTTCACTATTATCTGACATCAGAGAGTTTAGCTTATTGCTGGTGAAATGTGTGTATGTGGGGTGGGGTGGGGGGAGCGGGGACCAAAGAACCGACAGGTAGAGTGGGATTCTTCCAGAGAAATCAAGGAACATGATTGATCAAACGCTGGTGACCCAACAATGGGGACTACAAAGAAAATGGAAGACTTAGTTCTCAGAGAGAGACTTGCATTTCTAAAAGTAATAGGGTGTCCAACTCTAAAACTACACCCCCTGTTAGTGCCCAGGGTACCCCCAGCCCTCATGAGTGCCCAGGGCTGTTGCAGCATCTTCAGAGTCCCAGGGCGATGCTCAGTGGTGGTGTTGAACTATACAAATGGCTGCGATCCAACAGGAGAGCAGTGACCTGCTGAGGCAAATTATCCTCCAAGCATGGAGAAGGGTTGGCACTCCCGGTCTGGCCACTGTTCTGGGTGGCACAGAAGTGTAGACTCCTCAAAAAACAAAACAAAACAAAAACAGTGGCCGTCAAGTTGATTCTGACACGTGGCATCCCCGTGTGTGTCAGAGTAGAACTGCTCTTCATAGGGTTTTCAGTGGCTGATTTTTTGGAAGTGGATCACCAGGCCGTCTTCCGAGGCACCTCTGGGTAGACTCAAACCTCTAACCTTTGGGTTAGCAACCAAACACATTAACTGTTTGCACCACCCAGGGACTCCTCAGAGTTGTCCTTTCTACTCTCCAGAACCCAACACATCCTTGGCCTCGAAAGGGCTCGTATGTTTGTTTCCTTGTGGGCCCAGAGCGCCAAACATTTCCCTTACTGTTCCCCACACATGCCATCCTTGTCTCCACATCTTTAACCATTATAAACATGAAAGGGATGATTATACCCCTTCTTCTAAGTGATGGATTCCAAGGTGCCCCACCTGCCCTACAGAGATGCCCTTCAACGGTTCCAAGATAATTTTCAGGCCCTTTCTTTAGTGGAAGGAGCCGTGGTGGCACAGTGGTTAAAGTGCTCAGCTGCCAACCAGAAAGTCAGTGGTGCAAACCCACCAGCTGCTCCACAGGAGACAGATGTGGTAGTCTGCTTCTGTAAAGATTTACAGCCTTGGAAACCCTATGGGGTATTTCTACTGTGTCCTATAGGGACCCTATGAGTCGGAATCGACTTGACGGCAATGGGTTTCTCTTGGTGGAGCAGAAAAAGAGTTTAATCTTTGGCAGTATATGTAAGTAAAAAAAGATAACTTGGGACCCCCTGTAGTGTGATGGCCAAGTAAGAGGTACACATAGTAAAGGCCCTGAGTTTAAAAGAGCTTCTTGTCAATTATCAGAAAAGAGTTCAGCTGTGGGTCTTGAGGGATGGGTAGATACAAGTAGATGAAAATGAGACCTTTAGATCCATTTGCTGTTGTTCTTGAAGTCTATGGTCACTTTTGTCCTACCTTGTTTGTTTGGTTGGTTTTAAACACATTTACTCTGATTTTACTGTTTGGTGTAGTTGTGTGCTTATAATAACATGTGATTTTTCATTTCAAATCCTTTCTGTAAGTAGACAGGTGGTAAAGCTTTAAAGATTTTCCATTGCTGATTTATATTATTTCAGCTTAATTATAAGGTAAACTGGCTTTTGTGGGCTCACCTGGACCCAGTCTGCAACTGAAACACCATCCCTATCAGAAAAGGCCGGCCATCCGTTTGGACCTGGTGGTGTAGTAGTTAAGTGCTACAGCTGTTAACCTAAAAGGTTAGCAGTTCAGATCCACCAGGTGCTCCTTGGAAACTCTATGGGGCAGTTCTAGTCTGTCCTACAGCGGGTCACTATGAGTCGGAATCAACTCGACGGTAATGGGTTTGGGTTTTTTGTTGTTGTTTACCTGACTGAAGGTGGATGGAAAGACAAACAATTGGCTTCCCAACCCAGATCTGGCCTTTCTCCTGGAATCTGGGTTGTGCCTCTGGTACACCTCATGACTACCCTCTGGGCCTCAAACAATCTTCTTGAGCTCCTATGTTCATGACAACTCAGACAAAAGGTGGTGTCTCAGACCACTGCAGCTCTGTCTTGTCCTTGGGCTTTGGTCCACTTGGCCTCTTTCGGTGCGTGTTTAACTTAGTGGTATGTACTGAAAATGGGCACCATCCAAAGGTCTCTTTCACCAGGAGAGATTCGGTTCTGGGAGCAGCTTCCTTCATGAAGGGCGTGAGAGGTTCCACAAGGTCCAGGAGGTGGAGAAGGCACCATGGGAAATGGTGCGTTTGGTGCCCTTGGGCCCGGGCACTGAAGCTGCCCTGCCGCCTGTCACACTAGGCCTCTTCCTGCTTTGTTTTACCCCTGACTGTTCTAGCTTACTGCACCTCCAGGCTTCCCACCTCATGGAGGATGCCGTGCCAGTTCCAACAGATGGACCTGCTTATAGCTTGCCAGCTAGTCAGGGGGAGTGAGGCTTAGGACTGGTGGCCATCGAGCCCAGCAGAAGTGAACTGGTGCAATAATTCCTCCAAACAAAAGGACACTTTGGAGTGGACTTACAAATGAAAACTGTTTATAAGCTATCTATCTTAATGGCTCGGTAGCAAAACTGAAAGCTGCAGGCATCTTGGGAGCATAGAAAGAATCTGAAATTTTGGAGCTTGTGGCGGCCTTAATGGGTAAGGTGAAAGAACTACTGATGTAGGCAGATGCCCCAGCATTTGACTCCAGTAGCCACACTTAAAACCAGTTGCTGTTGAGGCCACTCTGAGTCATGTGACCCCATGTGTGTCAGAGTAGAAATGTACTTCATAGGGTTTTCAATGGCTGACCTTTTGGAAGTAGATCACCAGGCCTTGCTTCCAAGACACCTCTGGGTGGACTCAAACCGCCAGGCTTTCAGTTAGCAGTTGAGCGTGTTAACCATTTGCTCCACCCAGGGACTCCGTAGCCATACTTGAGAGCTGAGTAATGGTTACCAAGTTGCTTAGGCTCTGAGCCTCAGCTGTAAAGTGTGGATAATAATACCTCTCAGTGTGATTATTTTTATATCAGCTAATAAATGAATCATTTGTGAGAGTGCTTACATAAGGATTCTCAAGAAATGTTTTTTCCATTCATAAAAGAACAAATAGGTTTTATAAAAGCTCGACACTTTGAATGAGGGAGTCATTCTGTTTACTCTCTGATATAGACGTAGGTGATTATTTCAGAAGCACAAGTTAACGGTCACGTTGAGCCTTTGATAATTTATTAAATCACTTAACTTTAGATGTTCACATACATTATTCCCGTAAATTCAATCTTCCATTATTTCACCAAATATTTCCTATTACCTTTTACCAGGGATCTACCCAAACCCAAACCCAGTGCCGTCAAGTCAATTCCGACTCAAAGCAACTCTATAGGACAGAGTAGAACTGCCCCATAGAGTTTCCAAGGCTGTAAATCTTTTTGGAAGCAGACTGCCACATCTTTCTTCCGCAGAGCATCTGGTGAGTTTGAACCGCCCTACCAGGCATCTAGCAGCTGCTAAATAAAGATGTGTTGATGAATGATTGTTTTTCCCATTTTGAATTTTTGCCATGGCCTTTCTAAAAACATTAAAGATTTCACATTCTCTTTGAGCATAAACCCTTCACCACCCTACCAAATACCCATTCTTTTACTCACGTGTGAAATAAATGCCCACGTGCCTTTTTCTCTGTAAATGTGTTTTTCTTATTGTGTCCACCTGAGTATAATTGGCTTAAATAGAAGCTCCTGGAGGGCTTTTGCTACTCTGTTTAATTGTTCTGTGTAATACCCGGCATATCTGCCCAGACAGGGCCTTCAGCAATTTTGAGCATGGAAGTGTCTCTTAGCTTCTATGGGCTGTAAGAGGGGCTTCTGTATCAGCTCTTTGAACCTTCCTTAGCCTTGGCACTGAGTGCCTTTGGAACAAATTTTAATCAACTCTCCATTTTGAAAATTTTTTAGCAGGTTTATTGAGATATAGTTTACATACCATAAATTCTTCCATTTTAAGTATACGCTCAATGACCTTTAGTAAATTTACAGAGCTGTGCCCCCATCACCACAGTACAACTTTAGAACATTTCCACTACCTCCGACAGATCCTTTGTGCCTGCCCCTCTGGTTATTTAATTTTGGCTTTCTTTCCCAAACCCACGTCCACACATTTGTACAGAAGGTGTGTCAGTAGGAAAAGGCATCTTATTACTGCTCACCAAGGGTAGCCAACCAGGCAGGTTCCTTGAACCACCTGGCCCCGTGTGGTGATTTTTGACTCTTTTCATTTGGAAAGGGTCAAGTGAGTTTCATTGGAAATTCACAAATTTGGAGATTTGCTTGGTAAATTTGAAGATGACCCATCGTCTTTCTTCCCATCTCAGAAAACTCAGAAGTGCTTGCTAAATAAATCCCAATGAGGAGCTAGTATTCCAAATATAGGACAATAGAAAGGAGCGCCACCTGGGGAGCAAGGATCCTCCCTCCTTTGTGAAGAGGAGCTTCTTCAACTCTGACAAACACTTGACTGTCGGTTAATGTTCGAGCACTAGGTTAGGTGCCGCGGTTACAGAGGTAATCTGTAATTACCTGACCCCAAAGTCTTGCACTCCAAGGCTGGAGTTCTAAAACCACTATGCCTAAGAATCACCGGGGTGTCTTGTTTAAAGTGTTGATTCCCAGGCTGATTTCCAGAGATTCTGATTCAGGGGTCCAGGTCAGGGCCTGGGAATCCATGTGGCAACATGCCACCCTGCTCTGGGTGATTCTGGTGCAGGGACTCCACAGATTGCCTTTGGAGAAACCTGGCTCTCTAAGTGTATGGTGAAGGCTCATTCATGGAGACTTGGACTCCTCAGAAGGAAAACGCACTAGAAATTTACCTGAAACTGAACCGAAACCAAACCCATTGCCATCAAGTCAATTCCGATTTACAGCGATCCTATAGGACAGAGCAGAACTGCCCCCTATGGTTTCCAAGGCTGTAATCTTTAGGGAAGCAGGCTGCCACATCTTTCTCCGGCAGAGCGGCTGGTGGGTTTGAACCACTGACCTTTTGGTTAGCAGCTGAGCGCTTTAACCACCGTGCCCCCAGGGCTCCTTAAATTTACTTGACTCCCTGTAATTATACTGTACAATCCAGTAGCTTCCTCTTCATTTTAGAAGCACAGATTTGTTGCTAAATGCCTTACATTTCTTCAGCAATGTTTGGGATTGTGTCCAAAGCAGTTTAGAAGAGATTCCACACATTTAAAAAGTATCTTTTTATGAGGTGGTATTTATGGGCAAATAACCTCCATGGAATTTTCCCCTAAGAAGTCTTAGTCTTGTTAAAAAACGGTAAGAGTGTTTACACAATCTAGCTCTAGTCCTAAGAAAGGGCCATAAAAAGGTGCTGTGTTGTCACAGCAGAAGCCTTCTGGCTCCTTCTCTTGTTCACATACACAAAGAACCTGTGATTACACCTTCCGAAACTGGTTCATCTGGAATTTCTGTAGGTATGGCTTAGTTGAAAACGAGGTAATAATGCGTAAAGTGCCTGGAACATAGTAGGTATTCAGTAACTTTTGGTTGTAATAGAAGAGCACAATACAAGAAGAGTTGTACAACTTGAAGAATATTATCAATGTCACTGAATTGTACATGTGGAAATTGGTGTATGTTCTGCTGTATATATTCTCAGCAACAAAAAATAAATTTAAAAAAGCACAATACAAAATGCACATCAAAAATATCAATCAAGGAGACTTAATAGGTAGTCTTTTTTTTAAAACCACATTACCCTCAAAAATTGCTACAGTGTAATACGTAAATTATGAAGTAATGAACACTAATTAAGATAAAGTTGAACCCCGTTTTATTGCACTTTTCCATCAGGAATTTCATAATATGTGTCTTGGAAGTAGTGACTTGAGAGAGCTGTTTGCTAGCTCAGTTATACACCTTTCCGTCATTTCAGATCCAAGAAAGAAATTTCAAACGCATGACAATCCGGTTTCAATGCAAACCTCTGCCTCAGGAACAATCACTGTCAGATTTCTTATGTGGACAATTCTGAATGAATGTGAAGAAATGGTACTTTCCCCACCTGCGTTTAAAAAAAAAAAAAATCTACCCCCCTCCTTTTTGAGAAACATGGACTGGCCCATAGTGGTTACTGGTGTGTTTAACTAGTAAGTGAAGCGAGGGAGGCTTGAGAGTGCCTGCCCTGCACTGTTCTTCCCCCGCTTCCCCCGGAGTGTGTCTGGAAAGATGCACGTTTCCTTAGCTTCAGAGAGAAGCCCGGTTATGTAACCAAAGCCGGACGGAGCCTCCTCTGTTGGGCTGAGGTCTGGCACTTACAAAGCCTCTCCTCGGTGTACGAGTTTGAAGCTTGGAGGAGCTCTCAGCCCAGGACTAGAATTGGAAGAAAAACAGCTCTGTCGTAAGGTAACGTGCGCTTTGTACAAGGTGTCCTTTGCTTTGCAGGGGGCGGTGGAGGGAAGGAATGTGAAATCCCTCGCTTCCTCGGTGAAGTTTGCAACCACAAAGACCCTACAGATGTGGTCATCTTGCCAACTGGTGACAGAAACCGCTCGCATTGGCCAGAAATACCTTTTCCTTAAACTTTGTGTTTTTCTTAGGCTACAAAGTGGACTACTGAGCTTTTTCTCCTTGATACAGTAGCAGAGGAAAGAGAAGGAAAGGCAGGTTATTTTACTGAAAGGTAGAGTTTATTAACCTCTTAAATCATGTTTGTGTGTTTTCCGGCTATTGCCCCCATGGTTGAAAGTAGAGCCTGGTGTCCGGGTTTTTGATTTGTGTAGTTATGTCTGTGGTTTGTAGAGCTCTGTGAGATTTACATTGGAGACAAAAGGACTTTAAGGGTCATGTTTGGGGGGTTTGGTGATGAAAGTGGCCACGGGGAATTGAGTAGATTTATCTGTTAGCTATGAGTCAGAATCGACTCAATGGTAATAGGTTTGGTTTTTACAGATGTGTAAAGGAGTCTTGGCACAACGGTTGAGCGCTTGGCTACTAACCTAAAGAATGGCGGTTCGAACCCACCCAGTGGCTCCTGGGAGAAAGACCTGGTGATCTATTTCTGTAAAGATTACAGCCTAGACAACCCTATGGGGCAGTTCCACTCTGTTACATGGGGTCACTGTGAACCAAAATTAACTAGACAGCACCTAACAAAAACACAGATGTGTGAGTTTTGTTTTTCATTTCCTTTGAGAAGTTCCCTATGAATGAAAATGGAAGCAAATGTTAAAGTATTATTCATATTTTGTTGTAGCTACAGACTGAAAGAATTTGATTGTTGCCTCTGTTACCACCTTTGGGCATGAAATGAAAGAAATCTAGAGAGTCTTGCCTTTACAATGAAAATAATTTTCCTGAAAACCTAGTTATTAATCAAACCATGTTCTAAGTTTTTTTGCTTATTTTTTGTTTTTGTTTTTTAAGAAAAGTTTTAAAGTATACTGTGCTAGTTCTAAAGAAAGAATGAGACAAGAAAAATCATCTGAACTATGATAGGAATAGATTTAAGATTTGAGAAAGAGGGAAAAAAAAAGTGAGTTTGGCCAAAACCCAGCAGGAATGTGGTTGCCATAGCAGCTTCATCTGTCACTTAACTGGGATTGGAGATTTAAAAGAAAATCGAGTTTGTTTTCTCTGAGGCAATCTCATGAGGAATGTTAAGAGGATGTGACTTTATTTAGATTACCCAAACAGGTTCTGACAAGTTGGTGAAAAAATAACTAATTAAAATATAATTGTTGCCATTCTATAGCAGATTAAAAGGCATGCTGAGTTGCAGTGTACTTACAGAATAGGTGAATTTGCCACGGTTCATTGGGTGAATTACTTTTGAGAAGGCTTTTAAGAGACTTTAAGTGTGGGGCCTTGCCAAGCCACTCCTTACAGCCCTATGCGTGAATGTTTTGAGGAAGTGTTTTCAAGTGGGTTGCTTAGGCATTTCTGTCTGTCAGTTGAGTTTAACCTTGCATCAGTGGCTCATCCAACCTTATCCTGGCCCCTGAAGTCTGCAGACTTTTCCCTCCAACTAAATAACAGCTAATCTAAAAGGACCAAAAAAAAAAAACAGAACCACTCAGAACTTGGGCACAGAGCCCACAGAGTGGACCATGACTTTGCCTCCTGAACACGAGGGTTTCTCCACCTTGGCACTCTTGATGTTTTTGGCTGGATAACTCTTTGTTGTGGGGGACTTTCCTATAAGATGTTCAGCAGCATCCCTGGCCTCTACCCACTGCATGGCAGTAGCACCCCCTCCCAAGTCACACAACCAGAAAAGTCTCCAGACATTGCCAAGTGTCCGCTGCAGAGCAAATCATTCCCACTTGAGAACCACTCTGTAGAGAAGCTACTCTGAGGTCAATGCTGCAGATGGGGAAAGAGGGTGAGGGAGGCTGGAGCCCCGAGAGGTGTGGTTGAGTTGCAGGACCAGTGACAAGACTAATATTTTGGTCTGATCATTTTGGTGGTTTATTTTGTACTGTTTTTGTTTGAAATCACATCCTGAAGGCTGAAAGAAGCGGAGCCAGATTCAAGAACTGTTCTGGATATACGGTCATTCTTCTGCACCTAGCCTTTCACCTCGTGGTCCCTTACAGACCTTATTTTATACAATGCTGTGGTTGTATAAAGGAGCCCTGGTGGCCAAGTGGTTAAGTGCTTGGCTGCTAACCTAAAGGCTGGCAGTTTGAATCCACCCAGTGGCTCCGTGGGAGAAAGACCTGGCAATCTGCTTCCACACAGATGACAGCCAAGAAAACCCTGTGGGGCTATTCTGCTCTGTCACATGGGGTTGCTCTGAGTCAGAATTGACTCAACAGCACGTAACAACATGGTTGTATAGAAATCAAGCTTCTCTAAATCTTAAAAACATCCTTCTTCCTTGCAGTTGCCATGGAGTCGATTCCGACTCATGGCAACCCATATGTGGCAGAGTATAATGCTCCATAGGATTTTCATGGCTGTGACCTTTCAGAAGCAGTTTACCAGGCTTTTTTCCCGGGGCACCTCTGGGTGGATTTGAACCACCAACCTTTCAGTTAGTAGCCAAGTGTTTAACCATTTGCACCACACAAGGACTCGAACGTATCCCAGGAATGTACTATTAAAAAAATATATATATATAGTGACCCATTTTATTCAGCAAATAATTAACCAGAACCCATTGCCATCGAGTCGATTCCAACTCGTATCGACCCTGTAGAGCAAAGTAGAACTGCCCCCATAGATCTTCTAAGGCTATAAATCTTTACGGAAGGAGATTGCCACATCTTTCTCCTGCAGAGTGGCTGGTGGATTCAAACTGCTGACCTTTCCGTTAGTAGCCGAGCACCTAACCACTGCGCCTCCAGGGCTCCTTCCTGCTGAACCAGTGGGATTCAAACTGTTCTAGGAATTGGGCCTCAGTGTTTTCCAATGAAATAGAATAATCACAGCCTTTTCCAATTTGCAGAGCTCATTAAAGTCAATGACTGAAACTTGTTAACGTTCTACGTTTTTCTACCCTTTAGCATATGCTACTGCTTATTTGCACTCAAATGTTGACAAATTACAAAATGAACGAAGCTGTAGCAAAGTAAATAATGGTGCAGAACGTCTGAAACAGCCGACCTTGTTTAGTTTCACTTGTTTTGGTAGACCCATGTTCCAACAATGGCTTTGAATTTAAATTTAAGTATATATTCATACTCTTATAAAATACTTGTCTCTTAATAAAGAAGTTAAACATGTTTCTTTTTCTTGCTGTTTCTCAAGGAACATGGTACATTTGCACTAAGTGTCATGACTTCCAGGAACTTTGCCACCCAAAAGGCTTGAGACAGGCCACCCTGTAGAGGGACTGGGGCAGGAGGTGGCGATTGTCATTGGCTGAACATATTGGGAAATGCCTTTACTCGTTGGGAGTCCATTCTTGCTGATAGGGTTGCACTGGCCCATGGTGTTATCAAAGAGTTGTAGTTTCTGCTTTTGACTGAGAAGGAACCCTTCAGTTTACCTCTTCCTGGAGTTACCACTGCATCCTACACCATTGTACTCATTTAGAAACACTTCCTGTTAAAATCACCTCCTCATTCACTAGTGCTAATCTCCACGAAGGCAGAAAATATTACTATTTTTGCTTACCAATTTACCATTTTTCTGTACATAGAGTGCGTATGCATATTGGTTGTTCAATAGTTGATGAAAAATGAATCAGTGTCATTTATTCATATGGAAAGGCCACCCAGGAACTTGCTTCGGCAGGAATTTTACTTGTCCACAACCTGTATCCCATTCGTGTAGTCTGTCTGTGTACTTTTTTCTAAAGGACAAATCCAGTCTTCATTTAAGGAGGCCTTTAAATGTTTGGGGAGCAACCAGAGAAGGTCTTTTAAGGATGCAGGAAAAGTGGCTCTGTGGGTTGCAGAATTTGGGTGGGGGGAAAGCTTTATAAGTTTTTCTTTATGAGACTCAGAAATCACACTTCTGTTAGTTTAAAACCATACCCCCCCAAAAAAAAAAACTGCCTCATGGATTAAATAAGATGAAGAGCAAACGAGTCATAGTATTTGATCCAAAGACAAGGCATTCCCAACCTCTTTGTTTTCAAGAAATTAACCCAATCCAAAGGAAGAACTTGCAGATCACAAATGTAAAAACTCACCTGGTTTACTCTTGGATGTCCTGGTATGAGGTCTTAGAGGGTTAACGGTGCCTGCCTTTGACAGTCAGAACGGTGTGGCTCTGGAAAGTCCACTTTTTATGAACCAGCTATAAGGACACAGGATGTGCAGATGGACAAACGACTTGAAATCACAACTCTTCTGTAATATGCAGAACGTAAGGTGCTGTGGAGTCCCTGGGTGGTGTAGACAGCTGATGTGCTTGGTGCTAACTGAAAGGTTGGAGGTTCAAGTCCACCCAGAGGTGCCTCAGAAGAAAGGTCTGCCAGTCTACTTCCAAAAAACCAGCCATTGAAAACCCTATAAAGCATAGTTCTCCTCTGACACACACGAGGTCACCGTGAGTCAGAGCTGACTCAACAGCCACTGGTTTTAAAGGTGCTAGAGTGAGACATAAAGAAGCAGAAGGTAATCTTGATCTCGTGCTTTCGTTCATAAACTAGCCCCAGCGTTGGGTTTTAGGCAGTGCCCCCGGTAACAGGCCTGAGTCTAAGCTATTCCTTAAGCTGCAGAGGTTTATGGTGTGGCCTCGGGGGCTCTCAGGGATGGATTACCCAATAAACAAGGTACGCACAGGCTTACTTACTAAACTGTAGTGAACAGTTTCACCTAGCAAGGTACGAACGGGCTTACCTGAAACCCAGGTGAAATTGTTCACTACAGATTAGTAAGCCCCTGTGTACTTTGCGTACTGTAAACTGACGCTGTAGCATGCTTACTGGTTAATCCGCCTCGTCTGACTCTAAGAAAGAGGAAACACACCCTGTGCTGTTATTGTTCACCGAGGAGGTAATGTTTTTGGCAAATATGTGTTTGTGTCCTCCTCGGCATTACCGGTCCATGTTGAGCTTGCCTTTCCTCATAAACATCAGAAGACACAGAAATGCTTGCTTGTGCTTGAGACGGCTTTTATCTTTCTGTAGTGCTAAATAATAATTTTGCTGGATTGTCTTGGTTCTCTGCAGCTGGCTCCTTGCATCCGTGCTTAATATCCGTATACCTTGTCCAAATAAACATACTTGAAAAGATGGAGAAATGTGTTTTGCAAAGTTTAGAACATCCTCTAACAGAGAGTTAAAGCCGAGCCTTCTGCTTTGTTTTGGCAGCTTGTTTAGGATGCAAAATGTATCTGGTTCTGGCAACAGATTAGAGAAAGTGTTGTTTCTTAGCAAAGTTTAGGGCACAAGGACGGGGTGGGGGGGGAATAGATTTTCAGTTCTTTGTGTTTTGTAAAAAGTTTTAAAGCATAAGAAAAAAAATGTGCTTGACGGGCTTTTATTTTGCCTTTAAACCTCAGAATTGTAAAAACGGTTGAAATACCTTATCTTGGCTTACACAGCCCTCTGTGGTTTAGCTCCTGGTCACCTCCATCTCTCCCCATCATCATTCCCCCCAGCCCTGCTGGCCTTCCTTCTGTCCCTCAAGCACATGCTCTTTCTATCTCCAGCCTTTGCACTCTCTGTTCCCTCTGCCTGGAACATTTCTGCCCCAGCTCTCCACGTACTTCTCATTATTCAGCTTGCCTGTTATTGCTTGGAGAGGCCTCCTCCATCACCCTAGCTGAAGTTGCCTCCACCCACCCAACTCCCAGGTCATCTTCTATCCCTTGGCCCAGTTTTATTTTCTTCGTGGCATTTTTTCCTTTTCTACCTAAAATTCTTATCTGTTTGTATACATGTTTATTGTCTCACCCTTTGATAGAATGTAAGCTTCATGACAGCACCTACAACATTATCTGATGGACGATAGGTGCTCAATAAATGGATGGATAGATGGATAGATAAGTGGGAGAGACAGGGAGGGAGAGAAGAAGAGAAAGGAGGGAGGGTGGAAAGAGAGGGGGCTGTCTACCTAGAAAACTTCTACTTTCCTTTGAAGCCCAACTCAAGTCCTCCTCCTCCATGATGCCTCCCTGACTTTCCAAGGCAATAGTCTTGTGCAATCTTTCCCCCCCGTGTCCGCCTCACTTTGTACTTTATACCACCTATCTTATGCTCTTGTAATGACTTATCTGTCAGCCACCCCTCTACACTGTAAGCTCCTTGGAGACAGGAATAACTGGGTGGTGCAAATGGTTGAGCGCTAAGCTACTAACCCAAAGTTTGGCAGTTTGAATCCACCCAGAGGCACCTCAGAAGAAAGGCCTGGTGATCTACTTCTGAAAAGATCACAGCCATTGATAACCCTATGGAATGCAGTTCTACTCTGAAACTCATGGGGTCGCCACAAGTCAGAACTGACTCAATAGCAACTGGTTTTGGTTAGCGTTGTACTTACTGGTTAGTTCTTAGTGCCTCAGCACTTTATAAACCTATCTCATTAAAGTCCTTGTAACAGTTCTGTGTTAAATGAGGAAACTGAGGCTCAGAGCAGCTTGCCGGAAGGCATACAAATGATTAGGGGCAGGACCAGGATTGGAATCCAGGTTGTCGGGTTCCAAAGCCTCTATTCTGAGGCCTCTTCTCATCATCATCAGGAGGCCAGTGCCTGACTCACGTTTGCCATGAATGAAACCCCCCCTTCTCTCCTGGATCCTGGGCTCATGAGCTTGTAGTCCAGCGACCTCTCTGAGGACAACTAGCTGGTATACCTTAAATCACTTTTTTTAACTGACGGGGCTTAATTGCTTAAATTCTCATTTTTCTTATGTAAACAAATCTATTAGTAGAAACTTCCACTGTTGCAAGGTTGTTCCAGTTGGCAACCCTAGGAATAAGCTCTCCTTTCCTCAGCTCCCAGCGTTAAACACTGATTTCCCTTAGAATATAAAGCTTAGACTGAGGAGAACCAAATCATAGCCGCCATAGGTGCAAATTTCAAGTGGAAGGAACTAGGAAAAAAGTAAAAATTTTAAGCATGTTGGTGTTTCTCCTATAGTTTTAACATAGCCAAGTGCTTCTGATCACGTGCCTATGCGTGACCCTAGTCTTTGAGTTTGGTTGGCTCCAGGCTGTTCCATTGGTGGGGTTGAAAGCCAGGATGGCAATCCCTTGCCAACAGATGAATGTGATTCTCTAAGCTGGGTTGAGGAGCCCTGGTGGCATAACCGTTAAGCACTTGGCTGCCAACCCAAAGGTCAGCAGTTCAAACCCGCCAGCCACTCTGCGGGAGAAAGACCTGGCGATCTGCTCCCATAAAGATTGCAGCCTAGAAAACCCTACAGGGCAGTTCTGCTGTGTCCTGTAGGCTAGCTATGAGTCGGAATGGACTTGACAGCACACAACACCACCACAAGCTGGGTTGCCTTCTGCCTTCGTGGAGCCAGTTCACAGATGATGAAACCGCTCTTTACATAGAGTTGAGTAGAAATTGTTTACTGTGGCAGTGCGCAGAGATCTCAGCCTCTTTGGGTGCAGATAGGGGAGATAATTGCCTTCAGTCCCTCTCTGGCTGGTCTTCAGGTGTGAGTGAAGCAGCCTGCACTGGTCTGTAGGGTGCAGGTCCCTCGTTGTCTCACAGCTCAAATTTTCCAGTCCCCACGCGTCCTGACGACGGCTCTGAGAGGGCAGAAGTCTGCAGCCTCATCAGGCTGGTCTGTCAAAGCTTTCCTTAGCCTCTAACCAAGTTTCACCCAGCTTTGGGACTGACCCCGCTGGTTCCCTTTTTCCTAGGTAGGGGGTGTGATAAACAAGAATATGGTACCCACATGCCATTTGTGGATGTCAAAAAATGCCAAAGGCCTCATGTGCTGGGGTAGGACCCCTGAGAAGTGCTTGGTTGGCATGTGTAAGGGAACCTGTGGGTGAACCCCAAATGTGTCATCACCTTCTCTGTCCCTCACAAAGAACAGGAGCCACTTTTTTGGCCCTTTAACCATCACTGAGCAAGGTCTGAGGGACACTGGACTTTTAACACAACTTCTCAATGAGCATAATAGCCTGGGCCATGCTCATGGTAAATCAAATGTGTCTTGTGATTCGCAGATTAACTGGCTCTGTGCTGAGTGTTGAAAGGAGGTTCTGATTGATTAATGGTTCATGGAATGCCACTCCCAGCCCAGAGCTGTTTGGTAATTGAGGCCTTGCCTAATTTGAACTCACTTATTCTGACATAGGCTAGGAAAAAAAAATGGTGCATGATTCAGTTGGTTTCTGGATCTTACGGTGCCACCAGCTGGCAATGAGACTTCCATTTCCTGTCTGTCTGCTTTTCTGAGTTCCTAGAAATATCATAGCAAAGTTCCGTAGGTTTCATCTTGTCCAACCCTCTTGTTTCATAGGTGAGGGCACTGAGACCCAGTGTTTGCGAGAGAGCCACAAGCAGACCTCAGAGCTGCTCAGCGCTCTTCCACCCCCCGGGCTGCCTTCTTTAACCACTTCTCTGCATATTGTACAGATAAAAGCAGATGTCTCCAAAAGGCCTTCGGAATATTAAAGCCATCACGTGGACGGCAAGGTGTTAGGAAATTGAGTCATATTTTTCTGCTGTACATTCAGTGGATATTTAAGAAGTGTTTGCTCAAACCTTTATTTCATGTTGTCTTGGTTTTGGAACACCTTCCCTTTTCCAGCTCATTAGATCTTTTCTTCTCGCATCCTAAAATCTCCTAATTCCCACCTGCTTCCAGGAAGATGGCTGATGTTTGCCTAGCGATACCCTGGCACTGTCCAAGTAGATAAATTATAAAAATTTTCTTTAAAAAGTAATATATATTAAAAAAAAAAAACAACTTGTTGCCGTTGAGTTGATTCTGATTCATAGAGACCCTATAGAACAGAGTAGAGCCGCCCCATAGGGTTTCCAAGGCTGTAAATCTTTACGGAAGGAGACTACCACATCTGTCTCCTGCGGAGGGGCTGGTGGGTTCAACGCCAGGTGGGCTAGCAGCCAAGCACTTTACTGTACCACCAGGGCTCCCTAAGTAACATATACTCATCATCAATGAATAAATAAGTACACAGTATAGAATCTTATAAGGCAGGGGAGCAGCAAACTCTTTCTCTAAAGGGCCAGATAGTGATTTTCAGATTTGTAGACCATATGGTCTCAGTCTCAACTCCTCAGCTCTGCTGCTGTAGGGCAAAAGCAGCCATAGACACTACGTAAACAAATGGACATGGCTGTTGTCTTAGTCATCTAGTGCTGCTCTAACAGAAATATCACAAGTGGATGCCTTTAACAAAGAGAAGTTTATTCTCTCAGTCCGGTAGGCTACAAGTCCAAATTCAGGGCATCAGCTCCAAGGGAATGCTTTCTCTCTCTGTCAACTCTGGAGGAAGGTCTGTGTCATCAATCTTCCCTTGGTCTGGAAGGTCCTTGTGATGCATCAGTCTTCCCTTGGTCTGGGAGCATCTCAGCGCAGGAACCTCAGGTTCAAAGGACGCGCTCTGCTCCCGGCACTGCTTTCTTGGTGGTATGAGGTTCCCATGTTCTCTGCTCGCTTCTCTCTTTTATATCTCAAAAGAGATTGGATTAAGACACTAGTCTTGTAGACATCATCAGTATAACCTCATCATAGTGATAGAGTTTACAACACATAAGGAGATCACATCAGATTACACAATCATACAATACTGGGAATCATGACCCAGTCAAGCCGACAGACACTTTTGCGAGACACAATTCAATCCATGACAGCTGTGTTCCAATAAAACTTTATTTACAAAAACAGGCAGTGGGCCAGATTTGACTCATAGGCTGTAGTTTGCAAATCCTGGCATAAAGCACAAAGTAAACACTCTTCAGTCCCTCTCCAACCCCACTGCCCAGAGGTGGCTATTGATGAGAGTCTGGCCCATATTCTCCCTGTAACGTATAGATGCGTTTACGAATATGGAGTTTGGTTACATGCCTTTTATCATATAAAATATATAGTTCTGTATCATACTTTTCTCCCATTTTCTACACACAGATACATGTGAGAGGGTATATACTTTCGTTGTACAAGTAGGGCTGTTTTGTACATGTTGTGCTATGGTTTCCTTTTTCCCACCTGGCGGTGACTCGATGTCAGTGCTTACAGATTTGCGGCATTCTTTTTAACGGGCACATTGTGTCTCACTCTTTACTTTCCACCAAGAACTCATACCAAATACAGAAGAGTTTGTGTAATGTAAATGATCACTGGTAGACAGTCAGAGGTGGTAGTTGTTTGACTTCATATTGTCCCATGGGCCCAGGTGGCCCTTCAGGTTAGCCTTACCTGTGTTACCATGTCTCTCTAGGGAGGGTCGTTTCTCCCCGACCCCCTCAAGCACAGCACGGCCTACAGATGGGAAGTTAACCAACGATTTTGCATGATGATGACATTTTCAGAGCAAATTTGGATTTAACGTCATGTTTGACTGTGAGTCGATTTCTGTGAGGTCTTGAGAGTGCCACGTCAGGCCACGGCTAACAAGTGTAGACCCCCACTCATATTTGGACCTCTCTTTAAAGCCTGGGCATTCACCCCTCTGTAAGAATCAATGTGCCCATTCCCTTCTGGGTTCTCTTCCTCTTGGTGAGGACAGGGGCAAAAGTCGCATCCTTGTTATAACGAGGAGTCCCTGGGTGGTGCCAATGGTTAATGCACTTGGCTGCTAACCAAAAGGTTGGAGGTTTGAGTACACCCGGGGGTACCTCAGAAGAAGGACCTCACGGCAACTCACAGCAACACTATAGGACAGAGTAGAAAAATCAGTCACTGAAAACCCTATGGAGCACAGTTCTACTCTGACAGACATGGGGTCTCCATGAGTGGGAGTCCATAAGATGGCAACTGGTTTTCTGTCACAATGAGCAGCCCCTCCCTTTGCGGAAGCCCTTAGAAACCCTGGGAATGGTACCTGCCGGTAGTCATTTGCAAGTCTATGATCAGACACAGGAAAGCACCAGCCAGAGCATCAAGGCTTCTAGGAATTTTCTGACTGAGTTCAGCCAACGTGATCCAACTTGGCATATTTCAGTGCTAACTAGAATCTGCCAGGGCACTAATCCTTGCTGTCTTTGTGGTAAAGGATATATTTATCGGTAATGTTGGTGTTCATCACCTTTCATGGAAAAATTGATTGCCTGTATCTACTGGACCTGGGAGCCCTGATGGCGCAGTGGTTAAGCATTTGGCTGCTAACCAAGAGGTCAACAGTTCAAATCCACCAGCCACCTCCTGGAAACCCTATGGGGCAGTTCTGCTCTGTCCTATAGGGTCGCTATGAGTCAGAATCAACTCGACAGCACCAGGTTTTTACTAGCCCTGGACTATAGGCAGGAAATGCTAAGAACCCATTTAGCAGTTCTTTTGTTCCTATTTAATGAGGGGATGCCCTCGGCTTTCACCAGCCTCCAGAATTGGTGGGGGACTTTGAATTCACATTGACACTGAGCATACCAGCCTGGCAGACTAAGTTGAGCTTTTATTGTGGGTCATTTACTTTAGGTCAGGAAGGGGGGAACTGAGCCACGTCAACCTGATGAAATTGCCGAGACGTGGTATAAACCAGCTCAGGGTAAATTGAGTGTGAAATCATTATGGCCGGATGGTTCCTGCCAGGGGGTTCCTTTGTGATAATTATTTTTGCTTAATTTAAGAGGTGGTAGCGTACTGGCTGTTCCTGGAATAAAGTTAATTTTTTCCTGTTCTGAGTCATTATGTTGTAGGTTGGGGGACATTCGATACACATTTTTCTCCTAAGATTGCTGTATTTCTGCAATGAAGAACCAATATTTTTCACCCTTCTCTTTCTATCCCCCTCTAAACTTTTCCCTCTAAGTTTGTCACAGTTGTTAAACGTATAAAGGGTAAGAAATGAACTTCTAGCTGATCACTGCTCACAGAAAATTATACAGAAAAGTAACTTTAGGTGAAGAGAACTCTGGTAAGCTCCTTAAAGATTGAGGTTTTCTGGGTTTTGTTTTGTTTGCTGGGGAAAGGGAGGGTGGATGGAGTAGTATAGGTGGGTACCTTCTTGACTATAGTGTGAATGATGTGAAAAAAAATTGTTTTGAGTTTTGGTCTAAACAGTAATAATAGCAAGATTCTGCTTACCGAATGTACTGGTGCCATCTTTGTGCAGTCTCCTCTGACCTCTTGAATCATATTAACCACTGTCTCCTCTCCTTGATCCAGGAACAGGGTCTTTCATTGAATAAATGTTTATCGGGCACCTAGATTTGCCATGTAGTGGGGATGCAGAGACGAGTGAAGTTCTTGCCTAAAGGCTTTTGACCTCTCTGTGAGCAGGCCTCCGGTCCCTAGAGGATGGAGCATGACATTAATTAAAAACAGTTGTAGTTGAGTTGATTCCAACTCAGGGCAACTCCATGTGTGTCAGAGTAAAACTGTGTTCCATAGGGTTTTCAATGGCTGACTTTTTGGAGGTAGATTGCCACGCCTTTCTTTCAAGGTGCCTTTGGGTGGACAGGAACCACCAACCTTCTGGGTAGCAGCTGAGCGCATGAACCATTTGCACTACCCCGGGACTCCATGACACTCGTATGTACTATGAATTCAGCGTGCACACGCTGCATTGGATTGTAACACATTTTCTTTCTCCAGATCACTAATTCCGGCCCCCTTTATGCACAGGAAAAAAACATCGCTTTGTTCAGTCTCCTGCCTTTAATAGACTCATTACTTTTGAAATAAGTATCTTCCCCCTGGGAAGGTTCACCTGAGTTATCCTGGTGCTCCCCACGGCTGGCCTGCAGCAAGGAAGTAGCAGCTTTACTTGACTAATTGGATGGAGGGAAATTGACTTGTTTCAGTTGGGATCACCTTGACTGGCTTTTCTGCTCCAGGAAGACACTGAGAGAGCAGCTGTCCGCCTGAAGTTGTCTGTTGATGAGAAAGGGATGCCTCTGTGTGCAAGTTTGAGAGAGTGGTAGAGAACTGCTTGGTCCAACAGGAAAGGGCAGCTTTTAAACTTCATGATGCTCCAAACAGCAGGAAGGGAAAATTGGAGAATCCAGACAGTTGTTTTTTTCTGTTGAGAGTTGGAAATATTCCCTGCAGGTGACCCATTTTTTGCATGCTGAAAGAATTAAAATTACTCTTTGCCAAGAAATGCACTGGGAGAAAGATTACAAGAGATAGGACAATTCTAGAGAGAGGTGAGGGGGGTATAAAAAGAAAATGGAGAAGAGGAATATAGAGCTTAGAATAGAATAAAATCCCAGTGTGGATCACCAATATAGCTTGATCTCACAATTTTTTTTCTGCCATTGCTCTGTAGTATTAGGATTTTTCTTAGCAATATACTTAACATATTTTTTGATATACTAATTTGCTGTATAATTCATTCAAGACTTTAAAAACACTTCACGCGTGTACTATGTTAGCTGATTACATAATTATAATGCACAATTGTAAAAAACACAACCCTTGCCTTAATGGAACTTAACATTTCGTGGGAGTCCTAAAACACATAAATATCTACAAGTTCAAGGCAACATATGAATGGAATAAATAAATGCTCTAGGAGTGCAGAGGAGGGAAGGATCATATCCAGCTGAGATTGATTAAACAAAAGGTCCCTAGGGAAGGTAAAATTTGAACATGCTTGGAGCATTGGTATTTTATTATATAAAATAGGCTATTTTTATACAAAAAAAAAAAAAAAAAGACTAATGTGTGGCTAATACCTTTACTGGACTCTGGAATTGCAAAAAGGAGTATAACAATGTCCTTGCCCCAGGGAGTTAAAGTCTAGTAGGGAAAACCTGTAAGTAACCAGCATTTATAATATAGTTTATTGTATTATGTAGATAGTCTATACTTTATATAAATGTGTAAATGTATATTCAGAGCATGAACTAAGTGCCAGTCAAAGGGAATGCCTAAGTCTGGAGGCTGGAAAAGGGACATTCCAGTCTGGAAGTTCTCAACCTGGGCTGTACCTTAGATTCAGTTGGGGAGCTTTTAAAAAATGTCGATGTCCAAAGCCCTCCCAGACTTCTGCCAACTCTCTAGAGGGGGCCAAGGCATCCACCTTTTTTAAAACGGCCCTGCTGATTCTGATGCGGGGAGAGGGTTGGGAGTGGCTCCTTGGCAAATTCCAGAAGTGGGAAAGCACAGGCACATCAACATATTTGAGGCTCAGGGCAAAGCCTAGTTGTCCAGAGCATGGGTGGGCTGTATTGAAGCAGGGTAGAAGATAAAGCTGGACAGGTACGTTGAGACCAGATGGTGGAAGTTGTTGAATGCCCAGGGTAGAAGGTTTAACTTTTTCAGTAGGCAATGAGAAGATCACAAAGAAGAGCACTGTAGTCTGTGTGGTATTTAATAAAAATTGACCTGGTATTCAGAATGTGTGCTTTGAGGAGGTAGGAAGGAGGCAGGGGTTATTGCTTGTGGTCCAGGTGTGATGTCCTGAGGTCAGAACCTGAATGGCAGCCATAGGACTAGAGAGGTCTCGAGACAGTGGAGAAGAAAGAACTGTTAGAGTTTGGGATGAGGGGTTGGAAGAGTTCCTCAATCACTCCAACAAATACAAGCTGAACCCTCTCTGCTTGTGGACTTGAATGGCCACAAAGAACAATGGCTACTATCTTGGTGGCTGCTAGTATTTCATCCTTGCTTATGTTCTCAGAATCCTTCTCCTGTTGCCCTCTATCTTGTGCTTTCTCACCAGTACTACTTTATGGATGTATGTAAAAATGGCTTGAGGGCAGTGTCCAATCTCCTCCAACCCCACAAGGGGGAAGGAGAACCAAGATCAACAGTGCAAGGCTGACTCCCATGAGGCGGAGACCAGACAAGCCTCCTCTGTCCGCCATCTTTACTAATTCTGACACCAGCCGTCCCTCGCAGAGCACTTTCTGCTTCTCTCCTGGGTTCGAGAATTCATTGCAAATGGCCACACAGAACTCACAGACCATACTCACAATTATGGGGTTTATTAGGGAAGTACCAGTTACAATTTAGGCTCAAGAACACTCAGGATACAGTTCTTCCACCGGGATAGCCTCTCCCCAGCTGTGCTCGCAGGCACACCTCTCCCTGGTCCTCAGTCTCTACCTGAAGGCACTCAGCTTTCTCTCTCCTTGGGCCAGGAGGTCCACTGCACCGTTTCCTGCTGCCAGGTCTCTGCTACTGGGTCTCTCTTCCCTGGTGGTGGTGAGCTCCTCCCCTCTGCTCTGGAATTGGCTCTTTTAAGGCAAAACTGAACAATCCCCTCGGTAGGCCACAGTTACCCTATCACACAGTCATCTGGGTGGGAGTTAAAAGACCATGACTAGAAAGGCCACACACAAAAGAAAGTACTCGCACCACAATGTACCTAAGGTGTCTTTTTTTTAAAGTAAGTTATTTTATGTTGTTGTTGTTGTTGTTGAAAATGTACACAGCAAAACATATACCATTTCAACAATTTCTACATGTACAGTTCAGAGACACTGATTACACTCTTCAAGCTGTGCAGCCATTCTCACCTGCCTTTTTCAAATCGTTCCTCCATTAATGTAAACTCGCTGCCCCCTAAGCTTCCTAGCTAACCTTTCAAGGTGCTGTTTTCAATTTGTACATAAGGTATCTTAAAGGCCACCTAGTTCAACATCTCATCCTACAAAAAAGGAGCCTGAGACCTGGAGAGAGTAAATGTCCAGTCCAAGGTCTCCCAGTTCCAAGTGTCCTGACTTTAATCCAGGACGCTTTAAAGGACCCCCTGAAGGCTCTTCCTCTACCGTTGGGCCATCTTCTAAAACAGACTGAATTTGTGATATGTTTGACTCACTCAAGTAGAAAAAAATGTGAAACACCAGGAAGCATGACAAAGCCTGGTATTTAAATGCCCTTACATACCTGGTGAAGGATTCCTGAGACCAGCGTGCTGACCAGTGGGGAGGGAGGACCGACCAGGTCAAGAGGTGGCACCGCCTTTCTTTCCAGAGAGGCTACTTTGGCCAGGCGTCTGGGCTTTCACATCTGTCATCAGAGGGTCTGGCTGGCTTTGACGGAGTTCAGTAGACGTCACTAAAGAGTATCTGACCACCTTGACCTCAGAGCTCAGAGCAGTCTACTGCCCTGAAGCAAATGCCAGCTGTGCAAGAGCCATCAGCCGGGGTTGCACAGTCCAGCATTTTGAAAGATACAGAGCTATGTGGCTGCACAAAATGGAACCCAGACTTCACAAAATCTCCAGGCAAAGTATGTGGCTTAGGACATCATCTGGGTCCTGGTATCCAGTCCAGGACAGTGTCCTGTCCCCTCTGACAGATCTTCACTGTCACCTGACTGGGGCTGGTTAGCAGTGATGGAGGCATAGTTGGCAGGGTGCCCACCTTCACAGCACTCCCTGCAGATCCTGGCTCCGGCCCTGAACCTGCCCTTCCAGAGGAATACAGAGGACTCGGGGCAGGGCAAGTACCCATCCAATGTGTGGAGGTCTGGAATGTGAATCCGTGTATCTGTCTCTTTGCAGGACACAGAAATGCACTAGTATCCAAAGCCCAAACCTTTCTTTAAATGTGCTCTGATTTGGGGCTTTGCCAAGGCTACCAAACCAAAACCCGTTGCCATTGAGTGGCTTCTGACTCATAGTGACCCTATAGGATAGCGTAGAAATGTCCCCATAGGATTTCCAAGGCTGTATAATTTTTAACAGAAGCAGACTGGCATGTCTTTCTCCCGCAGAGCGGCTGGTGGGTTCATAACACCAGCCTTTCGGTTAGCAGCTGAGCGCTTTAACCACTGCGTCGCCAGGGCTCCTTTGCCAAGGCTGAGCGGTCCTGAATTCTTTCAGACATCTCCCCTTCCCCTTAGAATTTGCTTTTCCCTCTGATGTTTCTTCCTACTGACAATTAGAACTGAGACTCAGTGATTGCTAGAAGCACTCCACCCCACTATTCCCAAACTGTAGACTCTGCTTCCTAAATTCCAGGCTGGAAGGTGGAGTTGTTTATGAAAGGGGGTGAAGTCCAGCCACAATGGGATGGGAAATCAGACAAGGATGTTTTTAAAAGCAAGCTGTGTTTTTCTGACTGTTCCCGTTTTGGTTCCCACCCTAAAGGCTCCACTAACCCCGGGGAAGAAAAAATATTTTTAGTCTGATAGTGTACTGTAGGCAGCCCAGAGCTGAGCCATCTGTACAACAGCCCTGATAACTCAGAGGAATGGTTGTATTAGTAAGAGCTTGTAATAGAGCCCCCAAGACACCACAGCCGAGGCACCCACTATGTACAACACGCCATGGCTTACCCAACTCCCGTGAAGCCCTTTAAGATTTTAGAATAGAAATATTTAGGAAGGAAAAAGAGCGGGGTATGATGGGGAAATGTTTGTAATTCCTGGGGAAGGACAGAAATCACAGCACTGGAATGTACTTTAGAGATAACAACTTGGTGAAGAAAAGCAGATGACAAACTGGAATGTCACCAAATTGGGATAACCCATTTGCCGCATAGTTATAACAAGCTGAGGTGTTTTTAATTTTTAAAAACATACTGATTCTCCATGTTTCTGACAAACAATTTATAAATTTATTACTAAGATATTAAATAAAGTGGTGAAAGATGTGGCAGTCTGCTTCTGTAGAGATTACAGCCTTGGAAACCCTAGGGGGCTGTTCTACACTGTCCTTTAGGGTTGCTATGAGTCAGAATCGACTCTACAGCAACGGGTTAAGGGCTTGTCCCATTATCTGTTACCACTGGGTTCCTTCCCACTCCCTTTCCCCACCAAACGAATTTAGTTGTGCTGTTTGGCCACCGGGAGGTGTTTCTTGATAACTGACTTGTCTTCCCTTAGAGTAGTCAGCACGGACAAGACCCTTTAGATTGCTGTAATTGTACGTTCCTAACTCCAGCATGCTATTGTGTTGGCGAGGAGACCAGGAATGAGATCATGAGTAATAAGAAACCTTAAGTTTTTACTCTTGCACAAGAGACAGAAATTATCCAATTGGAGTTAGGTTTCAAGAGTGTTGAACTTGAAGGCAAATATTTATCTTCTGGTGTTAAGAAAGGGAAGAATGTAAAACCTTTGCCCTTGAATGTAAGAGTAGTGTCTGCATTTGGAAAGCGGGTTATATTAAGGCAGAAGCCAGGGGCGGATTACCCAATAAGCAAGGGAAGCATAGGCTTGCGTGTGCTTACTTACTAATCTGTAGTGAACAATTTCACCAAAGATGTCGTGAAAAACGTGAAATTGTTCACTACATATTAATCAGTAAGCACAAGTAAACCTATGCTTACCTTGCTTACTGGGTCATCTGTCCCTGTCAGGGATTGTAAATTTCAAAAGAGGCTTTGATTCTGTAGCAAGGTGCTGTGGGGTTGGGGGAGAGACAGATGCCAGCCATACCTAGAAGTAGGATCTTTGATATGATGAAAAAAAGTGAAATTGTTCACTACAGATGATCTGGTAAGCAGGGTAAGCACCGTGCTTACCTTGCCTATTGGATAATTTGCCCCTTGCAGAAGCATAGTAAATTTCTCATTGTCAGCCTTCCCTGGAAGTATGCTAATTTTTTTTAACCACACACAGAGCAGATTTGATATCTTAATGTTCACAGTAACATTCCACTGGCTTCCAGAGAGTCGATCTCTCTCCAACTTCCTGAAAAGTCTCCTTCAAACTTGCTTTCAGGGTATAAGTTTTTGGAAAGAAAATGGCCCAGAGTCCTGTCATCTGGTGCTTTGCAACCCAGTCTATCCTTTCCCTGTGCTATATTACTGAAAGTGAATTTATAATTACTAGTTTTCTTTTATCTACACAGCAACCTTGCAAGCTAGGCAAAACCAATACTCTTATAACCTCTTAATACTATGGAACATACATCTTTTAGTAACTGATCTTTTCTGAGTCTCAGCATATTCAACCATTCTGAACATTCATTGCAGGCTGCAACCTCACAGCTTTCTCAAACTTCTGCCTTCTTACCATTCCTGACACTGTGCATATAGAAGCTGGGACTAGCCTTGTACCATGTCTAAAATAGACCGACCGACCCCTCCTCCGGGGATCCTAGGCACTGGGATCCTTTTCTAGTGAATGGTTTCAACTTATCATCACCTTAAAGGAGTTTCTAAGGAGACTTGGTGGCACAGTGGTTAAGCACTTGGCTCTAACCAAAAAGTCGGTGGTTCGAACCCATCAGCCACTCCACTGGAGGAAGATATGACAGTCTGCTTCCAGAAAGATTATAGCCTTGGAAACCCTGTGGTGGGACAGTTCTACTCTGTCCTGTAGGGTCGCTATGAGTCAGAAGCCACTGGAAGACAATGGGTAAATGAGTTTCTATTTTGCAAGGGATAGCCTTAAAAAGATCTAGATAGTTAGCTTCTGCACTTCCTCACAATAATTTATGGAAAAAGAGAAAAAAACTCACATTATTTTTAACTGTCCAAGCTACCAAAGTAATTTCTAATCCTTCTAGTGCCTTGACGTAGCAGGATGTGGGGAGGGGGAGAATGGACGGAATCTAAAGCCCTAGATTTGAACACTGGCTCTGAACTTTGGTACTCTCTCTTAGCCCTTAAATGCCATGAGAATACTAGGATACGCTATGAAAGTTGGGTGGATTAACTGTGAAAGTACTTTCTAAACATTCAACCACAAAACAAATGCAGAGTATTATTAACAATAAAAATCACTGATAAGGGAAGAAATGTTTAAGCTCAATCATGAGAGGAAAAACTAGATTTTTAGTAGCTACTGAAGTCCTCAAACCACCAAACAATCCTTTGTACTGAGCCTTTGTCCTGACTATAGGAAGCCATTCTGGGGGCGAAGAAATTAGTTAATTATCACTTCTTAGTCCACCCAGCCCTTGGCTTCGTGGCAGAGACCCAAAGTGATCCAGGCCATGTCAGCCTTTGTCTGCTGATATCAGGTCAATTTTAGGAATTAAATATGGGGTTATTTGCATTCCGTCAACGACTCTTCATCAGTTCAAAGAGTACTGTCAACAGGATAAGGATGAAAGGAGGATTGAAAATCGCTCAGCAGTACTCTGGAGGTCCTGGAGTAATGAATACCTGATGGGATTAAACTCGCTCAGCAGTACTCTGGAGGTCCTGGAGTAATGAATAC
>NW_004443967.1:5119260-5181235 GCF_000243295.1 Trichechus manatus latirostris | reverse complement strand
GGAGGTCCTGGAGTAATGAATACCTGATGGGATTAAACTCGCTCAGCAGTACTCTGGAGGTCCTGGAGTAATGAATACCTGATGGGATTAAACTCTCTCAGCAGTACTCTGGAGGTCCTGGAATAATGAACACCTGATGGGATTAAACTCCCAAGCTTTTACTTAGAGACCCTTTTATAAAAGATCATTCACTTCACAGAGGTTAGAAAAACACTTTGGGAATCCATTTGGCAAAGAGCTCTTAATTTGATTCTTCGTATTTAATGCCTTCAAATTCTTGTCGGATTAAAACCGGAACAAAAGACAAAAGCCACTTTGGAAGCTGTTCGGCAGCAGCCCCTGCAGCTGAACGTACACATACCCTATGACCTTGCCCTGTCCCTTCTAGTCTATGTGTATATACAACGGAAACAGGTACATCATTTCCCCAGAAGGCATGGGCAGAGATTTTCACAGCAACATTATTCAAAACAGCCAAAATTTAAAAACTACCCAATTGTCATCAGGAGTAGAATGGACCATTAAAATGTGGTGTATTTATGCAAAGGAATACCATACAATCGTGGCTTTAATGGAGTATAACTACACACAGCATCATGGATAATTCTCACAAAATGTTGAGTGAAAGAAGTCAGACATTATTTGTTTCTACTTATGTAAACTTCGAAAACAGGCAAAAGTAGCATAGTGGGTTAGAAATCAGCATACTGATTAGAGGGCATAGTGACTGGGAGAGGCCATTGTAGGAGTAAAGGGGGAGCTTCGAGGTGTACATAATGTTCTCTTTCTTGATTTGGGTGCTAGTTACACGATATGTTCCATTTGTCAAGAGCTGTACACTAATATTTGTGCATTTTTCTTGGTGTATGTTATGCTTCAATAAAGTTCACATAAAAGACAAAAATGAAAACATGCCTAAATTTTCCCCCTCCAAAGAAGGGAACAAAAAGTCTATTCTAGACTTCCTACTTACCTTGTAAGAGAGAACAATCAGTTGAAAGATGATACTATGAAGTCATAGGCAACCTGCTTTGCCAGGGCTGATTTCAGCTGGGGCCATCCCTGGTTAACTGAGCTGCTAAGCATTGGGAAGGTTATAGGACCCAGGGGTTTCGAGCACAGTTTTTGGATTTGGACAGACCTGGGTTCGGATCACTTGTATCCCTTGCTGGTTGAGTAATCTTGGGTGGTTTCTTGAGCTCCCTAAATTTTGATTTCCTCATCTGTTAAATGGACATATTACCTACCTCAAAGCGTTCCTGAGAGGGTAAGATGGTTTGTGAAGTGCTTATCACAGTGCCTGGAAACAAGGAATGCTGACGTCCTAGCTGGGGAGCAGAAGTTCATCATCTCCCCCTCCCCGCCAACCACAGTCATTCAAAGAATGGTTGCTAATTGATTTGGAGGTGTTCTGATAAGGGTTTCTGTTTGCATATTCATTTACCAGACATTTCTGTGGAATTTGCTTTGTGGAAAGGAGAGATCCTGGAGTTGTAGAGATACAGTTGTGGCCCATGTTTTTAAGAGAATTGGTAATCTAGGGAGAAAGCTCATCTGCACTGACTGCTATCAGGTACTTTGTTAGCAACTTACCTTTAGTTATTTAATTTTCATAGCAATCCTACATGGTAGTTTTTCATATGCCAATTTTTACAGATGAAGAAATAAGTCAAGAAAAGCTCCCGAAGCCACACCATTTGCAAGGTCAGAGTTCTGAACCTGGGCCCTCTTGGTGCCACAGCCCACCTCTTCCACTCTATGGTGCACAGTGAGGTGGGCAGACGGTCCAGTGATGATCATAGAGAGCAAAATTAAACACCTGTGGTAACACAGGCAAAGAGCTATGGAAGCACAGAGGAGAAGAGGTTCATTCCAAATGCGGAAATCCATCTTGAATGGTTTCAGATTTACGTTTTGCCTTTATTTGCTTTGTCTTGAAATTGGGCAAAGTACCCAAGGTATATGTTAATTAAATGTTCTCTTCTCAATCATTTCAGCCATGTTCATGAATTATTTATGTAGGTGATTATTATTCTCTCTCTGAAACAAGAGAAGCAACGTGGTGCAGTGGTGTTAGTACGAGAGAGTCCAATTTGCATGCAAAGATACAGTCCTGACACAGCTGTAGGACCTTGACCTTGGTGCAGGGAGTCCTCGGAGCCTGGGTGAGCACCATAAAACAAGAAGAATGATGTCCCCTATTTCAGAGGGTCAGAGAAGAATTAAATATTGTGTGTTTAAAACGAGCAGCAAAAATACTACCGCGAGACATTCCCAGTAGCTACGCAAAGATTAAGGCAGTAGTCCAGGTTTTCAACTTCTCATATGGTCCTGGGCAAGTTACACTTAACCTCTCTCCGGTTCAGTTTCTCCTTATGTGAAATGGAAAATAATAACAATTGTTATCCTCAGGGACAGGGAAAATAATGACTAGCAAACTATTTTTTAAATCCCTTTGAAAACGTGGAAATCTTCATAGAACTAACAATACAGTATTGCATGCGTGTATCTGTCTGTCCACATATGTGAAGATATGTTGCTCTGGGAAAAGAATCCACGTTTTCAATAGCTTCCCAAAGGAATCCTGACTCCAAAAAAGGAATGAATGTATGCATGCCCCACTAGACAGTGGATAGAAACATTCATCCTGTCTTCCTGGTCACGTCTTTTTTTGTTTGTTTGTTTTCCATCTTTTTTTTTGTTTTTCCAATGTCTCTTTATCAAGGTACAGTTTACATAGCATTAAATTCACCCAGTGTAAGTGTACAGTTTGATGAATTTTTAGTAAATTTATACAGTTGTGCAACTGTCACCACATTCCAGTTTTAGAATATTTCTATCACCCCAAAAAGTTTCCTCGTTTACCCATTCACAGTCATCCCCCAGCCCCAGGCAACTGCTGTTCTGCTTTCTATCTCTTTAGGGTTTTTTTCCTAGAAATTTCATATAAATGGAATTATACAGTAGTAGTCTTTGTGACTGCCTTCTTTCAATTAATATAATTTTACAAGGTTCATCCGTGCTGTTGCATGTATCCTTTTTATTGCTTAGTAGTGTTCCCTTATATAAATGTATCACATTGTGTTTATCCATTCATCAGTTGATAGACATTTGGGTTGTTTCCACCTTTATGCTATTGTGAATAGTGCTACTGTGACCATTTTCATGTAAATCTTTGTGTGTACATATGTTATCGTTTCTCTTGGCTGGATACCTAGGAGTAGAATGGTAAATTTGTGTTCAGTTTTTTAAAGAAACTACCAAAGAGTTTTCCAAAGTTAATGTACCATTTTATATTCCCACCAGCAATGTATGAGAATTCCACTTTCTCCAGATGCTCCTCAACAGTTGGTATTATCTTTTTAATTATAACCATTGTAGTGGGTGTGAAATAGCATTTCATTGTGGTTTTAGTTTGTATCTTGCTAATAAGTAATAATGTTTGAGATCTTTTCATGTACTTATTAGGCATTCGTGTGTCTTCTTTTAGTGAAGTGTCTGTTGAGATATCTTGCCCATTGAGTTGTTCAACCTCTTATTATTGAACTGTAAGAGTTCTTTATATGTTCTGGGTATAAGTCCTTTTTCAGATATATGGTTTGCAATTTTTCTCCTAGTCTGTAGCATGTCTTTCCATTTTCTCAATAATGTCTTTTGAAGAGAAAAGGTTTTAATTGGATAACATCCAGTTTCACAGTTTTTTTCTTTCATGGATCATGATTTTGGTGTAATATCTAAGAGATCTTTGCCTAAACCAGGGTCAGAAAGATTTTCTCTATGTTTTTATCTGGAAGTTTTATACCTTTACCTTTTATATTTAGATTTATGATTCATTTTGAGTTAATTTTTGGATGTGGTGTGAGGTAAGGGCTTAAGCTGTTTAATTAGATGTGGATATTTAATTGTCCCATCAACATCTGTTGAAAAGACTATTCCTTCCCATTAAATTGCTTTGGCTGTTTATTGAAGATCAATTGGCCATAAACGTGTGGGTTTATTTCTGGATTCTCTCTTCTGTTCCATTGATCTAAGTGTCCATCCTGTGCTAATACCACACTGTCTTGATTACATTTTAGTAAGTTTTGAAATCAGGTAGTTTAAGTCCTCCAACTTTATCCTATTCTTTTTCATAATTGTTTTGACTATTCTAGCTCTTCCGATTTCCATATGAATTTTAGCATCAGTTTGTCAACTTCTACCAAAAAAAAACCTGCTGGGATTTTGATAGGGATTGCATTTAATCTTTAGATCAATAGTGACACTGGTTGTGTCCTTTAGGAATGTACACATTTACAGCTAACATTCATATAACACGGTGAAATTGCAAAGACTCCAAGACTCCTTTGAAGTTTTTACACTTAATTCTTTGGAAGGAGATGAGAAAGCAGTAACCATCTGTGAAAAGCCAATATATGCTTATGTTGATATGTTGCAGCTTTTTTCATTCCTTGTTGTTGTTAGTTGCCTTCAAGTTGATTCCAACTCATGGTGACCCCATATGTACAGAGTAGAACTGCTGCATAGGATTTTCAAGCCTGTGACCTTTCAAAAGAAGATCACTAGGCCTGGCTTCCAAAGTGCCTCTGGGTGGCTTCAAACCTCCAACCCTTCTGCTAAGAGTTGAGGGCTTAACTGTTTGCACCACCCAACAACTCCTTTTCATTCCTTACCCCCCACCAAAAGGACAGAGTTGGTGCCCTGGGTTTTATGTTTTCAGCAGCTGGTCAAAGAGAACCAGAGCATTAGAATATAATGACTTGTTTTTCTCTGAACAATTATGTGCATCCTTGCCTGGAAAGACAAGCTGCCGGCTCTCCATCTGACACGGCACATGTGGTTGGAGCAGAGTCTGCTGAGCTCAGAGGGGTTGCAGTTGGTAAGGCGGTGGGGTTATAGTATGTTCTCATCTGTGCAGTTGGGGTTTGCACAGACTTGCATAGAGCCCTCTGGGCTTTGGAAAGCTGACTGTGCGGACTCATTTATCCATCTTGGCCCAGGATACAGATTTTGTGCCAAGGCGTGCCCTTATTATCCTGCCCGTTCATGATGCCGCACCCGGAAAAAAAAGCCTCCCAGAACAGGTGAGTGCTCAGCCTGGAGATCAAGCCAATCCAGTTGCGCTGGAAACCTCTCTCACTTCAAGAGAATAAACAGTGAACACAAGAAGGCTGAGTCAGCCCCTTCACTGCCTTTCTGCAGTAACAAAGCAGGGAACTTGAATGATTGTGCCTTTCCCTTCCCACTCATGCACTTGCCATGTAAGCGATACATCCTGGTTACTCCCTTAGGCTTCCTTATCTACCAGCAGGCTTGAGGTTTGGTACCACCCAGACCATTGTCTGTGCAGTTCCTGGTGAGTTGCCTAGACTCATTTGTATGCTTTAAAAAGAAATGCTCACTCCTGGCCCCACCCTAGGGCTACTGAATCCATTCTAAAAAGGCTCATCAGGTATTGCTTCTGCTCAGTAAAGTTGGAGCACTCCTGATCTGAGCTAGCTAATCTCCAACTGTTTGCATATCCTTTGTCTGAAATGACCATCAATCAGAGCTGTGTCTGTGAGAGTCTCAGGGACCGGAAGGCAATTTGTTTATTCCTCTGGGTGTTCTGAGCACCAGCTCTGAATCAAATTAGATCTTGAAAAAAACTACAAACCTAGGCCTTGAGAGTTTAACTTCCTCCGTGGAGGTGACATCACTCAGCTGTCAGTGCCATGACCTTGGTTTTTCTCAAGGGCCTGTGTAAAATACAACTAGTTGAATGTTTCCTACCATCAGTGAAATTAATGCAGAAGATGGTTTTCTGTTCCGTAGCTAAGGGTCCCTTGTCTAAGGATTCCTTTAGTGCTTGGGGG
Source organism: Trichechus manatus latirostris (assembly GCF_000243295.1). NCBI lineage: Eukaryota > Metazoa > Chordata > Mammalia > Sirenia > Trichechidae > Trichechus > Trichechus manatus. The sequence continues at coordinate 5,175,383 of NW_004443967.1, read as the reverse complement.
TCAGGTTAGCATGATGGTTAAAATGTGGGCCTGGAGTCAGGCTACCTGGGTTCAAAGCCTAGCCTTGCCTTTTGGAAGCATTGGGAGCTTTAGGTAAATTGTTCTCTTTGAGTTCCTTGTTTATAGAACCATACTATAAAATAGCACCTGCCTCATAGGGCTTTGAGAGACAAGTCACTTAAAGTATTTGGTATAATGCCTGGCATTGCCTGTGGAACTTCAGCCTTACAATGACTGGTAGTAATTTAGAATCAGGAAACCTTTATTCTCTAGTAATAATTGTATGTGCTCAGGTTTTTTTTTTTTTTTTCCCCAAATACTAAGACTTTTTGTTTTAATTAGTTTATTTTTATGGTGGTCAAATATACATAACAGAATGTTTGCCGTTTTAACCATTTTTATGTGTACAATTCAGTAGCATTAATTACATTCACCATGCTATCTATACAACCATCACCACTATCCATTTCCAAATTTTTTCATCACCTTTAACAGAAATTCGGTGCCCCTAAAGCACTAGCTCCCCCTCCTCCCCATAGACATTTTGGTCTCTATGCATTTTCCTATTCTAGATATTTTATATAAATGGGATCTTCCAATACTTGTCCTTTTGTGTCTGATTTATTTTACTCAGCGTAATGTTTTGAAAGTTTATCCATGTTGTGGCATGTATCAGGACTTCAGTTTTCTTCATGGGTGAATAATAGTCGGTTGTATGGATTCACCACATTTTGTTTCCCCATTCATCTGTTGATGGATCAGTGACATTTTCGTGGCCCATGATTTTCCCTGTTGACCTCATCTACCAAGAAGCTCAGGTCACACACACACAAAAACATTTTGGCATTAGTTTGGGTCTTTTTTAATTTTTTTTTCTTTACCACTGAGGTTTTTGTTTGATTGTTTTTAAGTTATCTCTGATAAATACCTGCAAATCCGTTTTGGAAGTAGGCAGGGCACTCACAAGCAGATGAAGGCTGACCTCAAGGAGCATCTCCTATGCCTCCCAGGCTCATCTTAGAAGTAGAGCACCCCAAGAGAAAGGAAGGGAATAGAACTAAAAAGGACAGCTATGGTCCAGGAGCAAAGCAGATTATCAGATAAGCAGATTATCTGCCAAAGTATTGGTTCTGTAATTACAGTTCTCTTTCTCTATCCCAGGGTCCTATTCCACTAGACATGGGGCTTAGGGCATCAGAATTTCTCCTGGGTACCAGACCTGTGGGGTTACTGGTTACGGTTAAGGCCTGTTTCCTGCCATCAAGCATTTCATTTCTCTACCCAAATTGCTTTTCTGTTAACGCTGCTCAATGAGTTCACATAGGTATGGGATTTATCATGTAGAAGCATAGAATTTTGCAGCTGAACAGGACTTGAGATTGTCTAGTCCAGCTGCTCATATTTACGGCTGAGGGGCCTGGGGCTTGAAGAGGGTAAGCCGTGGCATAATTGAAGTCCTATAGGTAACAAATTAAGGAATGATCCCCAAGCCTCCTGATTCCAAATCTTGTAGCCATTCCCCTGTACCCTGTGTCCAAAAGGAGTTCAGAATTCCTTTCTTTTCTTCCTGACAATGAGTTTCATTCAAAATCTGTCTTAGTCATCTAGTGCTGCTGTAACAGAAATACCGTAAATGGATGGCTTTAACAAACAGAAGTTTATTCTCTCACAGTCTAGGAGGCTAGAAGTCCAAATTCAGGGCGCCAGCCCCAGGGAAAGCTTTCTGTCTCTGTCAGTTCTGGGAGAAGGTGCTTGTCATCAATCTTCCCCTGGTCTAGGAGCTTCTTACACAGGGACCCCTGGTTCAAAGGATACGCTCTGCTGCTGGCTCTTCTTGCTTGGTGGTAATGAGGTCCCTCTCGTCTCTGCTAGATTCTCTCTTATATCTCAAAAGAGATTGACTCCAGATACAGCATAATCCTGTAGATTGTGTCCTGCCTCATTAACATCACAGAGGTTAGGATTTACAACACGTAGGTAATTACATCAGATCACAAAATGGAAGACAGTCACACAGTGCTAGGAATCATGGCCTAGCCAAGTTGACACACATTTTGGGGGGACACAGTTCAATTCATAACACTGCCTTACATCAAATTTTGCCTTAAAGTGGATAGTATTTCCGCAGGATTCCAGCTTGTGTGCTAAAGTTCACACTTTAATTTAGAACTTAACCAAATAGTAGTAATAACCACAGAAGACTGGCTTAATCAGCAATATTAAAGGCAAGCAGTTTTTAGCACTTTGAATGCATAGGCAGGTACTTTGTAAACTCAACTATATAAGCAAATTGTTTATTGTTCACAGAGTTTAATGCAAGCCAAAATACAGACTTTTAACATGTGCAGTTTGAATATGTGAAAATGAGGTTGTAAAGGTTCTTAAAGTAGAGAGGTGCAGAGATGGATGGGGGATAGTGACGACAGAACCCTGACAAGCCCCCGTGGAGCATCTGACCTCTGGGCTCAGGCACAGCTAGTGTTAGCCGTTGTGTGCCTGGGCCAGGCGCCCAGTAGCCATCACTTATGACATCACCTGCCACAACGAAGCCCAGACTGTGCTGCAAGGCTTTATAATCAACAGCCTCCTCTACCCAATACATTGCATGTTTATTGCCGATTTCTCATTTGGACGCTATTTAGTCTTTCATTTTGCTCACAGTTTGAAATACTTTCCCTTTCTTCTCAGAATGACTCCAGTTTGAATGATTTTGGTACAGTGACATCCATTTTTTGTTAGTTTGCATGTGACCCCGTGTCTGGGTCCAGCTCTGGTACTTTTCTTGGCCCTGTGAGCAGGGCTTGTCTGGGAACTGTCATGGGCGCCTGAACAAGGAGAAATGAAACCAACGGAGGGTAGCTCACACACGCAAAGGGGTAAATACCCTTTACTGAGACCAGTCGTTTCTTTTGGGGTAGAAACTTGAGAAAAGGCCTTGAAAGGCAATAGTGCTATTCCCTTGAGGGTTGCACTGGGCCTTTTATCTTCAGTAATATCCAGATCCAGCAGGAGGCAGGTCAGTAACAAGGACAGACCTCCGGTTCCCTTGTCCTGGAGCACCAACCCTGCAGCCCCCAGGCCGGTATTGCTACAAAAGCAGAGGACTCGGGAAGGGCTGTACAGCTGCCCTTTGGCTCTCGCTCACTGACTTTGTAGACACGTTCAGCATCTTGGGGTGAAGCAAGTACATGGGTCAAGATTTCTGTCCCCTGACCTGGTGAGGGCGTTGTTTCTTAGCAGTGTTTTCGCTCATGATTTCTAGAGCAAAGCCCTGCCGCGTGGGGCATTGATGTAGCTTACGTCCTTTGTGCACAACAGCTCCTCCAGCGTACTTGCTCGCCTCTGCCTGCCCTTGGGAAAGGGTGGGCATCCAGGGAGCCTTTCACCAGCTTCCCGACCCATGCTAGCAAGCCTTCTCTTTGTGAATGGTGCTGGAACCATCTCTGTGTAGAGGGGTATTAGGCTGTTATTCCTGTTATCATTATTTCAAAATTTCATTTGGCCTTTTACCCCAGTGTCACCGTGGAGTGGTTACAGCAGTGTAGTACCCTGTGGTTATTAGCTGTGGTATGGTGCAAGCGGTTTGCAATCAGCTGCTAACATAAAGGTTGGCAGTTAGAACCCACCCAGCAGCTCCACGGAAGAAAGGTCTGGTGTACTGCTTCTGTAAAGATTACAGCCAAGAAAACCCGATGGAGCAATCCCACTCTGTAACACATGGGGCCACCATGAGTCAGGGTTCAACTCAGTGGCAGTTAACAGCAACAGCAGCTAGTTTTCAACCTGCACTCCAGAGCCAGACTGTCTGGGTTTAAATCCTGGTGCCACCACTTCTAGCTGTGTGGCCATGGACAAGTTACTAAACCTCTCCAGGCTTCAGCTTCCTCATCTGTAACCAGTTGCTGTTGAGTCGATTCCTACTCATGGCGACCCCATGAGTGTCAGAGTAGAACTGTCCTCCATGGGGTTTTCAGCGGCTGATTTTTCAGAAGTAGATCGCCAGGCCTTTTTCTGAGGAGTCTCTGGATATACTCAAATCGCCGACCTTTTGTTTAGTAGTGAGCACATTAACCATTTGCACTACCCAGGGACTGAGTCCCGCACCTTAAACACATGCCTAACAGGGATAATGCCTCACATTTCTTCACCATTGCTAAGGCCAGGTTATTCACCCCGCGCACACCGGGTCGCCGTGAGTCGGAGACCTCTTGACGGCAACTGTTTAAATCTTTTCTCTTCCTCCTCTGTTCACACTTGACCCAGATGGGCTAAGGGCAGGAGCAACTCTGTGTTGACGTTTCTTACTCCTGCCTCACCCCCAAAACGTTAGCGTGTGGATAAGAACAAAAGCAGCCCTTCTGGAACTTTCCGGCAGGCACTACTGAAAAAGATTTCATTCTTGGCTTCCAATTTTAAATCACTTCACTGTTTGTTTGTTTTTTGTTTTTTTTTTCCATGTGATTATCTTGAGTAACTGACCACCATCTCATGCTCTGATTGCTAAGGGGCTTTTGTACTTTCCACAGGAGAGTGTGAGAAAGAAATCCCTACCTGACCCCTGACTTCCTGTTGAGATTTCACACAGGCTCTGACGCAGGGTGCAGCCTCTACGAACTCTGACCTCTCAGCCTGGCTCGTGCATGGTTAGCGCACAAGAAGTGTTCTCATGGTTGGCTGATGAAACGATTTAACCCCACACTACATTTGATAATTTTTAGGTGGTGACGATTTATTGCTAAGCTGTGAATGAGAGGATTTCAATTTCGTCGAGCATGTATATGGAGCGTGACTCTAATGTGACTTGGCACCTGTCTAGAGAATTGTCCCCAAGTCCAGTGACGCTGCGCTTTGGGGAAGTCAGCACCTGCTGTGGTGGCATCTGTCATATTTAGGAATGTGAAATGCCTGTGAATAAGGTGGAGCGCCCTCAGTAAAACACCTTCTTCAGAAAACTCCTAATGTAAGACATAAGCAAAAGATCATTGTAAACAGCATTGAAGAGAATCTGGGCTCCTTCTAAGATAAAAGCAATGAATGCCGTCTTTTACTATGGTTTTTCTCACCTTGATGCAAGCCGGATAGATTTTTTTCTGTTCAGATTGTTTAGTCAAGAAAGCAAGAGCCTTTGGTTATTGTAATGACAGGGGTCATTTATTGATTTATTTATTTTTAATTTATTTATTTTTTACTGTACTTTAGGTGAAGGTTTACAGAACAAATGGTTTCTCATTAAACAGTCAGTACACATATTGTTTTATGACATTGGTTAATAACCCCATGACGTGTCAACACTCTCCCTTCTCGACCTTGAAGGACCTTTTTTTTTTTGCTGAAAATATACATAGCCAAAGATACACCATTTCAAAAATTACTACATGTACAATTCAGTGACCTCGATTACATTCTTCCATTTGTGCTGCTATTCTCACTATCCTTTTCCAAATTATTCCATCGCCATTGTCTTCAACTCACTGTCCCCTTGGCTTCCCATCAAACCTTTTGAGTTGCTGTTGTCAATCTGATCTCACATAGATAATTCTTTTTGTTTTTGTACTTTAGATAAAGGTTTACAGAACAAAATAGTTTCTCATTAAACAGCACACATATTGCCCTATGACAATGATTAACAACCCCACAACATGTCAACACTGTCCCTTCTCAACCTTGGGCTCCCTATCACCAGCTTTCCTGTCCCCTCCTGCCTTCCAGTCCCCGTCCCTGGACTGCTGTGCCTCATTAGTCCTGTTTGGTTTTATGGGGTTGTCTAATCCCTGGCTGAATGGTGAACTTCGGGAGTGACTTGACCACTGAGCTAAAAGGGTGTCCAGAGGCCATACTCAGGGTTTCTCCAGTCTCTGTCAGGCCAGTAAGTCTGGTCTTTTTGTGTGTGTTAGAATTTTGTTCTACATCCTTCTCCAGCTCTGTCCAGGACCTTCTGTTGTGATCCCAGTCAGAACAGTCAGTGGTAGCTGAGCACCATCTAGCTGTACTGGACTCAGTCTGGTGGAGGCCTTGGTAGCTGTGGTCCATTAGTCCTTTGAACTAATCTTTTCCTTGTATCCTGTTCTCTTCATTCTCCCTTGCTCCCGAAGGGGTGAGACAGGTCATTTATTTTTATTGGTTTAGCACAAATGACCGTTAGCCTCCAACATGAGTTCAGATCATAACGCTTTTGAGGTGGGGTTTTTGGGAAACGGAATGTGTCTTAGTCATCTAGTGCTGCTATAACAGAAATACTATAAGTGGATGACTTTTAACAAAGAGAAGTTTATTCTCTCACAGTCCAGTAGGCTACCAGTCCAAATTCAAGGCATCAGCTCCAAGGGAAGACTTCCTCTCTCTGTCAGCTCTGGAGAAAGGTCCTTGTGATGCATCAGTCTTCCCTTGGTCTGGGAGCATCTCAGTGCAGGAACCTGAGGCCCAAAGGACACGCTCTCCTCCTGGCACTGCTTTCTTGGTGGTATGAGGTTCCCATGTGTCTCTGCTCACTTCTCTCTTTTATATCTCAAAAGAGATTGGCTTAAGACACTATCTAATCTTGTAGACCTCATCAGTATAATGATCCATCTATTACATCTTATTACATCATAGTGATAGAGTTTACAACACATAAGGAAATCACGTCAGATTACAAAATGGTACACAATCATACAATACTCAGAATCATGACCCTGCCAAATGGATACACACATTTTTGGGGGGACATAATTCAATCTATGACAGAGTAGGTCTATCTCAGGCACATGGTTTGTAACTGACAGCCACCCAGGAGAGCTGGGTCAAGGGAGAAATGGAAGGCAGAGACTTCAAGAGGTAGGGCACCCTCATGGCGGGTGTGAGGAGCAGTCATTGAGAGCCTCCTCATGTCAGTGGGGTTGACCTTAGCTTCTGGGGCTGTTTGGGTAGGAAGTTTGGTCAGTTGGACAATTATTTTTCCTTCCCCAGTATCTTCCCCTTCCCTCCCAAATGTCCAAGCCCTGAAAAGAAGCCAGGAACCATGACAAGGAGTAGACTGACTATTGACCACCTTTTCTCTTGCAGGCAGGTGACAAGCATTACCACCCCAGCTGTGCACGATGCAGCAGATGCAACCAGATGTTCACAGAAGGAGAGGAAATGTATCTTCAAGGTGAGACGGACTCAGGAACGCGTTAAGCTCTCCCTGCCTGGAGAAAGAAAACCTTGCTGTATTTGGTTGTCTGATTGTTTTTAGAGAAGGAGGCATTTCATTTGCTTCGAGCCTTACCCAAACCCAAAATGAATGTGGCCAAAAGCTACCTCATCAGTTAGTATTAATCAGCCAAGCAGTTGACATGCTGGCAGTGAGCCTCTGGGGCTGTTAAGGAATGACGTCTTGTTGCTGCTTGGCATGGATGAATAGGACTCGACATTCGATGCTATGGATGTGAAAAAAAAAAAGATTGTCATCCAGTTGATTCCAACTCACAGTGACCCCATGTGTGTCAGAGTAGAACTGTGCTCCATAGGGTTTTCAATGGTTGAATTTTCAGAAGTAAATCACCAGGCCTTTCTTCTAAGGCACCTCTGGGTGGACTTGAACCGCCAACCTTTCAGTTAGCAGCTGAGCATGTTAACTCTTTGCACCTCCCAGGGACATGAAAAAGAGCAAAAATCGGCAGTACCACCTTCCGAGGCACTCCCCGGCAGTATGCTTGGGAAACAAAAGATAAAAGAGGGAAAACGTTTCTAGAAATTTTATTTATTTGATGGCTCCTTTGTCATTTCTCCTTTCACCATCTTGTGTGTTATAGAGGATTTTTTGAGGCCTTCCAGTCTGCTCTTATGAGGGCTTTCTGGAAGAAGAAAATCTCATATTTGGTGAATTACATCACAGTCTTATTTCATCCTATTAAGGCAACATAGCTTTTGTATCAAGAGAAATCGAGAGAGAATGCAGTGCACCCAAAGTCCCTGCAAGAGAAACGGAGAAATTTCTGGTGGCAAGGACACAAATAGTACTTGTTTCCGAGCGACCACTGCATTTTTTTAAAACTGAAAATAATGTTGAAATGTTTTCCCAATGTAAAACTACGATGCATTTTTATCTCCTCTTAATTGCTGAATCTTCTTGGAGAGACTTTAGGGGAGGGTTCTCTTCTAGTTGAACAGCACCATCTGTGCATGCATTTTGCTATTTTTAGCTGGAAAAAGAGTCATTAATTAGACGAGGGCTTATCAGCAAAATTATCGAGAACTCTAAGAGCCAGTGCTCCTTCGGTTTTGGTAATTACGGGGTCTGAGCTGTGTTTGCCTGTCTTTTCTTCATTTCTCCTTGCACGGAACACTGTGTATATTTTTAATGAATGCTTTGTTTTGCTCTCAATTGGTGTTGTAATACAACTAAGAAAAGTCAACAGAAACGATTCTGGAGTGTTAAACCGTGACTGTTCTCTTCCCCCTGCTAAAATGCTAGCTGTATAAAAAATTGACAACCCAGATACCTCTCAGCTTTACTTTTAAAATGATCACTCTGGAAAATTATTCTGAAAAACATCACTGAATTTTAAAGGGCCTGATAAAGGCAAGTGACAGGCACCAGCACCTGACTCTGATGGCCTCATGTAGGCTTTATGTGACACATTTCCCCAAAGACAGGCTCTGTATCTGGAGTGGCAATAGACAGGTGTCACCTTGTAGTTACAGCACAGAGCAGATTTATTTTCCACTGCCCTCCAAGCTTTGTTTTAGATTTTCGTGTGCCAGTCATGGTACTCAAAAAACAAAGGCACTCAGCAATTCCACTCCTACGTTTAGACCCAAAAGAATTGAAAGCAGAGACTCAAACAGTTAGTTGCACACCAGTGTTAATTGCAGCATTATTCACAATAGCCAAAAAGTAGAAACACCCCAAGCGTCCATCAACAGATGAATGGATAAGCAAAATGTGGTCTGTGCGTACAGTGGAATATTATTCAGCCAAGAGAAAGTCCTGATGCATGCCGCGATGTGGATGAACCTTGAAAAACGTTATGCTGAGTGAAATAAACCAGACACAGAGGGTCAAATATTGTATGATCTTATTTATATGAAATATCTAGAATAGGTAAATGCATAGGACAGAAAGTAAATTAGTGGTTACCAGGGGCTCAAGGGAGAAGTCAATGGGGAGATATTGTCCAGTGGGGACAGAATATCTGCTTGGGGTGACGAAAAAGTTTGGAAATAAATAGTGGTGCTGGTTGCACAGCATTGTGAATATAACTGATGCCACTGAATTGCACGCTTAAAAATAGTTAAAATGGCAAATTTTATGTTGTCTATATTTGACCCCAACAGAAAGAAAAAAAAGGCACAAGAGTGCATGTCAATCCCGTGTCTGCTAGGAACTGAGCCTCAGTGACTCTGGGGGACACTGCACATTCACGATTGTTCTTGAAGTTGAGTAGAGAGGGTGATTGCAAGCAGTGCACAAATACAGCACATTCACACTACGAATAACAAGCCTCTGTTAAGCTGGGACCAATTCAGAAACTCAGGGGTTATTCAAAAATCTCCCCTGGAGTTGTTCGTTCGTACCCTCTGCTGCCCTTTCAGCACATCCCTAAGAACGAGCAGTTTCTTCCTCAGCATTCGATGCTCTCCCCAAGTCACATTCCTTGTGTGTGTGGCCTCTGGAGGACAGTGTTGACACTGTGTGCAGAACTGGTGTTCTGGTCCATGAGTCAATGGTTCCTTCCCAGCGATTGCCTCTCCTGAACCTGGCCCTGACCCCTTGCCCTGCGCTTTCCACATTAATTGGATTTCCTGAGCTTTGTACTCAGTCTTTGAGTCACTGTTAGTGCTGAAGGAACCTATATGTCTGTCTGGGTTTTGTGTGTTTGTTTGATTTTTATTTTTTTATTTTTGGGGGCCTGGGTTAAGAGAGACGGAAATCATTGCTAAATAGGGATTAAATGATGATTCTGATTACAAAGTATATTTTTCCTCATCATTCATTTAATATTATTTTAGCTCCGTGGTATAAAATAATTCACAAGTTAAGTTTTAATTTGGTGACTCTTTTCAGGTACACACAGGTTGCTCCTTCAAGAGGTAAAGATTTAAACAATGAAATGTAGAAAGTATAATAATTCATACTGAGACTCTTATTAAATTGATGTAGTTAATTTACTCACTGCTTTCAATTGAATAACTTAATTTGCTTAAGTCTTTTTATGAGCTCATTCAGGTCTTCTGTCCATTCGCACATTTGAACAGCTCCATTTGGGTACAGGACTTAGGTATCAGCCTGACCCCAAATCATATAAGTGACATGTCTAATGTATATGTGCATGTAAAATCATATAGGCAGGCATTGGATTCTGACAAGATAAGCGCTTTCTATTAGAGGTAAAGGTCTTGTGAGCTCTGTGATGCTGATACTGTCAGTGAGAGTGCTTTTTATCTGAGAAAGGCTGTTGATCCAGGCATTAAAAATAACTTGTATGCAGTCACCTCACTAGTTTAAAAGTGAAGAAGTTGTTTTAGTTAGTTAGAAGTTTAAGGAAACTTTTGGGATCTGCACTAAGCCAGGAACACAATGGGCAAATCCCACCTTTGTGCTAACTGCGTGGTAGGATCAGCATGAATCCAATCCCCAAAGTATGGGCATGGATCCAGTCCTCACCTGCCACTTCCCCATCCTCGTCGCCAGCTGCTTATGCAGCACGCTCTGTCCCCAGTCCTAGCCACCCGGAACTGAGTCAGAGCTCACAAATTAGATGGACACCATCTTTTAGACTATCAAATAGGTAGACACGAGCCCCTGCTGTCTCTCACTGCTCTTCTGGGTTCCCTGGTTGCCTGGAATGGCTCACGGAATTCATGGAGAGTATACCATACTTATAGCTACAACTTTATTACAACCAAAAAGAATACAAACGAAGACGTACATAGGGTGAGGTCTGGGAGGGATCACAGTGTGGAGCTTCCATGTCCCAAGGAAGGACACACAGTCTTCTCCCATGTGTGGTCACCAACCAGGAAGATCCCTCTGAGCCTCAGGGTTCAGGGCTCTTATCAGCTTGACCACAGTGGCCGTGAGAGATTAAATCATGCCTTCTGAGGCTTAGTCAGCATTGGCCCCTAGGTGGTCCCTTTTGGTCTGTCAGCCCCTACCCAATAGCCTCAGGTGTTGATACTGCTTGAAAGACCCAAGAACAAAGGCCAAATCGATTTCTCCAAAGTGATTCCCCACCTTGTGACTTTCAACATTTCTGCTGGTTTGTTCTACTTTCCATGTATCTGTACATGACTTTGAATAGTCAGATTAGTGAAAAATGCAGTGAGTTTTGCTTCTGGAAATATCTGGTTCAACTTTACTTCCCTCAACTAAATTGTGTGGTTATTGTAATGTTAAATAAGCATGGCCTGTATTTCTAAAATTAAATGCAGTTTGTAGTAAGTACACAGACATTACTTTTAAAGACTAATGATGTGTTTGTTTTTTAATGATCTCAGTCAAGAATGAAATATCTCTTGAATCAAAACATTCTGTGCCCAGCCAGTGGTTTCTGTGGTCTAGAATTATGACCTTTACAGAACAAGCTCAGACTTGATGATGAGAACTCACCCAGAATCTGCCTTTTGGAGTTATTTGGTTTCTTTTTTGAGTTTCCGATTCACTTTGACATGAGGCTGTGACACTTCTCTATGGTGGGAAAGACGGCTATGACCATCTGCAGATGTTCTGTCTGATAGGACCATGGCTTCTTTCCATTTCCTTTACACTTAGTGATGCTTTGTGTCGTTCCAGGTTCTACCGTTTGGCATCCCGACTGTAAGCAGTCTACCAAGACAGAGGAAAAGCTGCGGGTAAGGAAACTATCATGCCCAGGCACACTGGCAGGCAATGTGTTTTCATAGTCACTGATTCTTGGGGGTAGAGTGTGGGTGAAATTAAGTTTTCATGATTTTTTTGTTTTTCCCATAGCAAACCAAGTCGTAATGCCATTTGGGCAGGGAAGGGAGTTCCCTTCTACCTTACATTTCTTATTGTAGTTTCTGTTCCAAATGATCGCCTTGGACAAAATAGACCTTGCCTCACTAGTCAGGCTTTTAGCAATGCATTCGGGGGAAAAGTCAAAACATACATATGTGAAAAATGAATCATCACATTCTAAGGGGAACATGTGGTGACCTCCTAGCCAGGCTTTTTGCATAAGTACTTAGTCCATAATGCACCACTTCACCAAACTCCACATACATCACTCAGTACTCAGTCCATAAGGCATGACTTCAACCCTATCTCTACATCTGCCCCACAATATTCAATCTGTAATGAACCATTCTAACTCAAAATCCACATTCCTCCCTCAGTACTCAGTCCATAATGCACCACTCCAACACTAACTTCACATCCATCCCTCAGTAATCAGTCCATAATGCACCACTCCATCCCAGCCTCCACATCCATCCCTCAGTAGTCAGTCCATAATGCACCACTCCAACCCTCACTCCACATCCATCCCTCAGTACTCAATCCATAATGCACCACTCCAACCCTCACTCCCCATCTGTCTCTCAGTACTCAGTTCATAATGCACTGCTCCAACCCAAACTCCACATCCATCCTCAGTACTCAGTCCATAATGCACCACTACAGCCCAAACTCCACATCCTTTACCCAGCTTTTGGTACATTTTAACAAACTCTCAAATCCAAATTTGCCGGAGTAACCTTCGTCCAAAAGCTGATGGTTTGTCAGATGACACTTTTGGAAGAAATAATGCTGTGCCCAGACATATCAGTGTGAACAAGTGCCCTGAATTGTTTTGTAACTTAACTCTGAGGTAACATCAGAATGCTTTAGTAACTATCTTAGAACATTGCACACATGGGCAAAAGGATAGACCCTCTTCATCTCTCACTTTAAAGCCTTTTCCTGGTCTTAGTCAATTCTCAAAACACCTGCAGGCTAACAATATTTTATCCATTTCAGAAGTAAAACGCTGTACACAGTTGTAAGGTCAAGATCCTAATCTACACCCTGCTCAGACACTCCCAGTTTTTCACTTGGGCTGTGACGTATTTTTCAGAGCAGTGATCAGACTGATCCCCAGTCCACAGTGCTTCAGTTTAGCTAACCTAGTGGTACCTGTGGAAAAACTGGAGTTTGACTTCATTTGGGGTCTCAGAGAAAGAGTAGCCTGGATTTATTTTGGAGGCCAGGTCTTAGTGTATGGCATAATTTCTTCTTGACCTACCATTAGCAGGTATAAAGAGCTATTTATGTCACCCCACCACCACTACCAAGAGCACCATCTTTTATTCATGTGGCCTTCTCACCAATATGTGACTTAAAGATGTGTGACTTGGCTTCAGAAAAAATGATTACCAGTGAGATCCATTTGCTTTGACCCTTTTCAAATCCTTTTGTCAGCCATGCTGAGATTTCAACTGCTATTTTCCAGTGTCCTCTCTTTATTCCCTTTCATGAAACACATGTATGCACAGGAGCTCCTTTGCTTTTTTTTTGTCTTTCTTAACTGGCATCCTTAAGATCAGGTGAAGACATTTTGCTATGTGAATATTTTGGAAACTTGTGCCTTCCCTGTGACCCAGAACAAAAGCAGTTCTCTTGGAGTTCCCAGTTATTATACAAAAGCATATTTTAAGTGGGGAAAAAAAGCTGCTTTTCTCAGAATAATTAATTAAAGACAAGACAAACTAGAGAAGTTGTCCACCAATATTAGAATGGTTTTGATCTGTTTCTAACATTCAGCTTCAGCTCAAGCACATGTACATCTGCCTGGAGTCCATCAACCAGGCAGATGCAAGCTGGAACCCTCACCCGTTTCGGCCCTAGACTCTGGAATTTTTGAGGAAGCATGGGTCCTTTGGAGATGGGTTATCTTTATAAAATACTCGAACATTAAAATTAGTACTTATTGCCACTTTGATCGTAAGAGTGTAAAGTTCATGGCATAGCTTGGGGACGCCGCCAGAAACCACCCAAGTAGATAGTGACTTGCACTATCCCTACAGTGTTGCTTTTGGTTTTTTGAATAATCATTTTTACTTCACCCTTGATGAAATCTTTTGGGGGACGAAGAGAGGTATGCTCATGGGGCCAGACTGAATGGAATATGCCCCCCCCGCCAAGGATTGCTTGAATTTGTGCATCGTGTTACTAATGTGATTTTCAAAATAAGCATCAATGCTCTCGATAGAATCTTGATGGAACTTTCTGGATAAGCTTACAAAAACGGCCAATGAATTACTTTCACTCATTCTGGCCAAGAGGAGCTATTGTTTTCTTCCTTTCTTGAAGCTTTCCTGAGAATTCCAAAGCTATTTTCCTAAACCCAACACTGAGGACTTGGGAGGCCAGGTCAGCCCTCTGGCTCACATGGAGGAGCCAGCAGTAAAGAAGAAGATGAGGCTCTGAGGGGAAGAGGTTCAGATGTGCCGAGTGGGGGCATGTGCTGACGTTGGTGAGATTTAAAGGGGGGATAGGTTTTGAATAAAGGAAATAAATCTCGTGCTCTCTTAAGGGTGTGTCTACAGATTGCAGATCTTGAGCCAAGATTTCCAGGCCTTTTACTGGGTGTCACATTAGTACAGTTTCCATAGCAAAATGAAAATGTTTTAAGAATCTTTCAGCAACCCCACTGAGTAATCCACATTCTTGATATTGAAGAACTCATGGGAAGTCTATTACAACAGATCCTTTAAGGAAGTCTCTCAGTTGGCTTCACTGGCTTCTTGCTCATCATATATTGTAAGAAGGTCTAAGCCAAAATAAATGGAAAGGAATCATGGGGGTTGGAACTGAGGTAGATATACTGTAACTTGAAGACCCATTAATATGCCTTTAAACATGGGCCAAAAATGGACCAGCACACGCACACGCACACGCACACGCACACGCACACACACACACACACACACACACACACACACTCTCCAACACCAACTGAAGTGAGGCCACTTGGCATTGACTATCAAATTAGTTCTGATTGTTTTTATTTTTTTAACAGCGTTTCTGAACTGAGGCTATTTCTTTATTCGTTCTTCCCTTTTTTCATGTTTTCACGGCAGCCACCAAACCTTCACCGTTCTTCATTCGATTTCTTTTATCCCAAAAGTCTGATTCGACGTGCAGGCCGGTCTTCGTCTCTGCAGGTTCGCACTGTGTGGCTCGGCATTGCTGTCCTGGGCCCCAGGCTTCTGTTGCTTTTCCTCCCCCTGTTGCTTTCCCCACATAACTTGTCTGGCTCCTGTGGAGGGCAGATGCTTTCTCTCACCCCACGGCGTGCACCTCATCTTCTGATTCCGGCTGTTTCCTCCTCTAACTGATGTTTTCCCTTAGAGAGTGGCTAAAGTGCTGTCTTTATTAAAGCAAGCACATTAGAAGCTGCTTTTGGGTTCTGTGTTCACACGTCTGTTCATTCAACAAATATTTGTCAAGCCCTGAGGTCTGTGTGCTGGGCTGGATGCTATAGATCTAGACCAGCAGGGAAAAAAGACAAACAAATAGGTAAATTGCTGTAAAATGGTATAGAAACATGTCACAGGGGTTAGATGGAGCAAGTTCTTTGGAATGTCAGAGGAGAGGGTTTCTCGAGGGCAACTTCATGAGAGAAGAGGTCTTTGACCGAAATTTGGAGGCCGGGTGAGATTAGAACATGTGGAGATGAGGAGAAAGGGTGGGCCCGGTGAAGAGAAGAGCAAACACGTAGAGCTGGGGAAGAACAGCCTTGGATCTGACTCAAGAATGGAGTAGAGAAGTGAGGAAGGAAACACGTGAGGCCAGCACCCACTATTCTGTGGGTGCTGGGTGATTTACACACACCCCTGTTTGCTCTCCCTAAGAATCCTTGTGAGGTAGCTATCCTTATTCCCATTTTACAGATGTTGAAAGGGAGACCCATCATAAGTAACTTTCCCAGAGTTACCCTGCCAGTGAGTGGAAGAGCTAAGATTGGAACCCAGGTCTTCGTGAGCCCATGATGCATGTTCTTTCCACTGTACCGCAAGGGAGTCATGATAGGGAAATCTGGGAAGACAAGTGGAGGACAGCATTGAAAACTGACAAAGTCTGTTGTCCCGGGTAGCCACTGATGGTGATCAAGAAGAGAACAACACGACCCTGCCCAGGGCGTCCTACAGAAGCAGGGAGGGCACTTGGCCAGCTCATCAGATGAGCAGGGAGACAGGAGGTGACATGAACTTCTTTAGGGGTTTCCCAGAATCCATTGGAACCTTGAACTGTTTGATCACAGCTGATTTCCCACAATCCACCTTTGCCCAGACGAAACCTATTCTGCCCCTGTGATGACGATTCTGGATTTAACACAGCACCACGGCTGGGCTGTGAGCCCACACCTCTTTTCTGTGCCTTACAACTGCATTAAACTGAGAAGACTTCTTGTTTTTATGTAGTTTTATTAAAACTTCACCTTCTTTCTTAGAAATTATTAAAAAGACACTTAGAATATAGAATTTTAGAAGGGAAAGAAACCTTTTAGCGGCCAACCCCCTTAGTTTCCTCATCTATAGCATGAAGTCAGAGAAATCAAGTAAACACTCGAGGCTCCCCAGGTCAGAAGCAGCCAGACTTAACCAGACTCAGCTCTCTGACTCCAGGCCCAGGGTGCCTTGCGCTCACCTGACTTGCTGGGTTACGTTCTATTTTAAAGGTTTAGCTCCAATGGCAGGGTTTTCACAGACGGCAAAATTGTGTTCTCATGAATCCAGGGAGCCACCAAACACAGGTTGCCCCTACTACAAATGAGTGTTGCTCAGAATTAGTACCTCTCATTGACAAGTAGTTGTTTTTTTCAATACTTTTTAGGTATTTCTAAAAGTATACTCTACAACTCAAATAGTGCTACATTTTGTTAGTCTAAGGATATACCTAAGCAATGTATTTTCATGGTTTGAAAAAAAAAAAAAAAACCCATCAGGCATGAAGTTTCGATTTGCTCTGGACCCTTAAGTTCAAGAGATTTGGAACATCTTGGAAAGTGGAGGAGAGAGAGAGAGGTCTGTTTTTAATAACTCCTCCCTTCTTCTCCTGTTGTTCAAAAGGGACATCTGATTCCCATTATCCTGCTGTTAATATCAATGAAGTCAACTTTAGCTCCATCACAAAAAGTTGTAAACAGCTTGGGGCCTGGAGGGAAAAGGCTGTTTGGCGAGGTCTTCTCTCACCCATTGGTGACTGAGGAACAGTTTGCCTGAACTTTTAAGAAGCCTGAAAACTCCACAGCAATGCAGCTCTCAAGTTACGCAGATGTTCAGATCCTTTCAATACTTTGGCCTGCGCAGCAGCTCATTTTCGCCACCTAAAATCAAGCACCTTTAATTATTAGATAAACTGACCATACTCCTTACGGGGGCATTCAGTGCTCTGAGCCCAGAAATAAGTCTTGGTTTCGTTCTGCAGAAAAGTCACTTTTGTAGGAGGAAAGTCATTGTATTTGTTTATATTCTGAAAGTGTTTCTTCTTTTCCTTTTGCTTTGAATTATAGTTAAAAAAAAAAAAAGATTAAAAGTCTTACCTAAGAATAATATATTCCAGTTTCACTTACTCAGAATTTTAAATAGATAACAAAATTTGCCTATACACAGAGCGTAATACTGAGCATTTGTAATTCATGTTGCAATTTGTTACAGACGAAGCACATAGTATTCCCAGGCCCAAGTTTGTAAAAATCCCAGTGGGTCACTTGCTTTCTCTCTAAAAAGGACTCTTGCTGTGCCTCTGGAGGCTAAAGCATGAATTGACTGCCATATAAAATGGGCATGCAATTTTTTTTTCTTTTGAAACTAACGTTCAGCTATTATAAAATATACACTTGCAAATCTGTAATAACCTAACAAGTATTGTGTGTACATCGAAAGAGAGGAGCTAATTAGAGGCTTTTTGTATGTCTAGAACAAGGAATCGCTTTAACTACTCACCACCAGGGCTCCTTAGAACAAGCAAACAACATTGTTGCCTATTGTTTCATTCATGTCATTATGATACATACTGTTTTATTAGCAGCTTTAACTTTGAGTATTTTATCGTCTCTGACATGTCTTTACAATTCATTAGATTCTCAAATGTATAGGTGTTAAGATTTATACTAGAAAGAAGCTGAGGCTCCTTGGCCATAGTAAAGGCTGATGGCATTTGTGAAACTGTCCCCAGAGAAGGGATGTGTGAGAATGAGGACCTTCTTCCTGCTTCCTTTCAAAACACAAATTCTTTGTTCCAAAGGGGTTGATTTCACCTTTTTTTTTTTTTTACTTAGCAGTATACTATTCAATGTATGTGGATTTTAAAAATATTCCTTCCTCTGCAGTTATTATCACCACCCTGTCTAGTGAACTTCAACAAAAACCCAAGGCAGGTACTGTCAACATCAGCAGCACTTTGTATAAGGTGTCCATCACCTTATATCAGTAGTTGTCCCATACGTGTTCATAAGATCTTTCCGAACTGGTTGCCGGTTGCCTGTAGTTCTCCTACTTAGAGCGTGGCTTTGGATGAATGCAAAGTAGATCAAGTAGTTGTTGCATCCCTGCTTCTGGGGAATGGGGGTAGGGCAGGGGCAGCGTAGCACTTCCCAGTGCTCTCCTTGTGAGGGACCCAGTGTGCGTGGGTGTCCCCCCACCCGTCCCCCCCCCCAATTGAAAATAATGGATGATGTCAAGTCTCCACTTACTCGCCAGGCAGAGCTCTGGTAAGTGTTTTCAATGGTCCATGTTGGAAGAATGAGAGTTGGAATGGAAACATAAAAAGATCTCTTTAATGTAATTTTCATTCTGGGACTGTGTCTTCTGAATGGTAGGATAGATGGACAAAGTCAACACACAGGGAGGAAAAAAGAATTAGCTGAAAGGCAATTAGATGGACTTTTAAAAAGAATTGCGTGAAGGAAAAAATGGGCTTTTTCAAGCATCTAGCTATTACTAGTAATTAAATGTCATTTTTTCTATGTTCTGTTGAAATGAATGACCGAAATAGTCTTTCTGCCAGGCCTCTCTTGGTTGATCTTTTTTTTTTGGAGGAAAATAAAAAGCCTTGTTGAAATCAAGAATGAATATGTGAACGTGTGCTGGGGAAATAAATGTAGGTATGATGGACCCTTGTTTATGAGAGGTCATGTGAGGTCAGCCACAGACAACTAGAAAGTTCTTACTGCAGGTTCCTTTCTTCCCTTTGCCAAAATTCAAGTTTAAAGGCTTAAGCTGTTTACCTAATCTTACTGGCAAAATACTTTGAGAGATCACAGCCCATCTATAGTCCTTTCTATATTTGCTTTGCTTTCTCCTCTTCACCAACCCCCCCCCCATATATTTTTTTATTTTCGCCAAAGATGGCATTAAAAGAAAAAATTAAACATTTCAACTGTGCTCTCAGGTGGGTGTTTTTCTGCAAGGCATGAAATAAAAGGTGTTTAAAGGAAAGTAAGCAAATTGCATCTATTCTTATCTGCTTAATCATAGGTTCTTGCTGTTTCCCCTTCTTTGGGAAGCAGGAGTAGGTATACCTTTGGGGATAAACATTTGAAATCGTCTTCACTTATAATATAGGCAAGGAAGTCATTTTGTTTATCCTAACTCCCATAGAGAATTGCAGGCACAGGCTGCTGACCTACTGGGTTATTGAATTTAATTCATGATTACTGAGTCACTGTTGTTAACCTGGATATCTGAATGGCTTGAAAAGGTAACTTAGGGTAAATAATTGCATGTAAGGATCATCTGTGGAAATTTGGGGGCTCTGAAACGAGGTGACGTTAGAGTTAATGGTAAAGAAGTAACCAGAAGCGGTATTTGTACGAAGGAAAGCATGTCAATAAATTAGTGCTTTTGAAGATCAGATGAGTTTCAGTTTGAGTGGCCTACACATAAACTGTTAGGTTGGAGGAATAGCTCTGTGCCTTTTGAAAATGTCTTGGCCATCAAAGACCCTCAGCAAGTCATATAGGAATTAGGGTGGAAAAAATACGGCCCAAAGAAGAAAAGGGATTTTTTAAAATATATGCAGATGTTAACAACGTAAAACTCATCAGGATAGAATTCTAGATGTTTAGTGTTAAAATGTAAAATTCTAAATATCTGGGATTAAAACTCCAAAAGTTATTGTTTAGTTTTAAAACATAATTTTATCTTCATAAGGGAGAGACTGCTAACCTCCGCTGGTTGAGTAAATTCACTTGGAGTGCCACTAGGGACCATGACAAAAGCAGGCAACCATGTGTGTCATTTCAGCCTTGAAAACAGTTCAAGAGGCAGCACACCAGGCACCATCCTGGCAGATAAGGCAGGCAGAGGTCAGTGCCATCTGGCCTGGGAAGGCATTAATGACTACAGCTGAGATATCAGCAGGAAGTCACTGTCCCTGGGAGGACTCAGGATCATTTCATAGAGTTTTCAAGGAGGGGAAGGACATTTGTCAACTCCTGGTGGGACTTCTGCCCCAAATATTGTGATAAATTGCTTAACATGTCTGAGTTCTGGTGGGATGGAATCCAAGTGTGAGAGCTATAGAAGTCTTGGGAAGCCTAGTCTATGTAACATTTGAAAGGAATATCCTATCATAAAGAGCAAAACGAGGCAGTGCTGGTTAAGGAAGGCCAGCAAGAAATGCAGTCTAATGCCCAATGGACATAGAGAATGTTGAGCAATTGCTATGGGCTATGTACTTGGAGCTTTACACATTGTTATTTAATCCCACAAAGTAGGTGTTGTTAATATCTTTCCTGTTCCATAAATGGAGAAACTGAGGCTCAAGGGTGTTTTTAAAAATGCAAAAAACTCATACAATGTCACACAACTAGTGGAGTCAGGATTTAAGCCAAGTCGTCTGACTTCAAAGCCGGCCTTTAACCCCGCTATATTATACTATACATAAACCAAAAACCCACTGCCATCTCGAGTCGATTCCAACTCATAGCAACCCAATAGGGTTTCCAAGTCTGTAAATCTCTACAGAAGCAAACTGCCACATCTTTCTCCCGTGGAGCTGCTGGTGGTTTCGAACCACCAACCTTTTGGTTAGTTGATTGCTTTAACCACTACGCCACCAGGGCTCCTATACTATATACAGCAGTGTGTTTTCCCATAATTTCAATATAGACAGGAAAACAAGAGTAAAAAAAAAAAAAAAAAAACCTCCTGCTGTCAAGTCGATTCCTATAGTGACCTCATAGAACAGAGTAGAATTGCCGTGGAGCATTTCCAAGGAGCAGCTGATGGATTTGAACTGCTGACCATTTGGGTAGTAGTCTGAACTCTTATTCACTGCGCCACCAGGCCTCCATAATGAAGGATCATTGTAAGAAAATAGACAAGCAAGAATGTAGCTCAGCCCATAAGCAAGATGCCCGTGGAAGTAAATTTCATAGTAAGGGTAGGAGGTTAGAGTGAAGCAAAAGCGAGCAATGGTAAATGCCATGAAATAAAGAACAGGTTCTACATCTCCAGGGAACATCTTGAGCACTTCTTAAATAATGCTGATAGTCTGAAGATGCAAATGGTGAACACAGGTGATCACCCTAGGAGGAGTCGGAGCAGCAGCAGATTTGGTGAACAGTTGACTTGACTTTGAAAAATGTCTGACTATAAAAATCTAAAATATTTCATTTGAAATTAGAGAACCCAGGGCAGGTGTATGTAAATTGGAGAAGGTGATTCAAATCTGAAAACCTTTAAAGAATCAAACAATACTTGACAAGTATTCAAATTGCTGAGCAACTCTGTTAAACCTTTTAGCCCAACAATTTTAATCGTGCAAATGGAACAAGATAAATGCTTCAGAGAATGCCTGCATAGCTCTAGGGATACTTTAATCCAATGAAGAAGGGAGGTAGACTGAAACTGAACTAAAATAGAGGACTAGAGCCAACCTTTTCTTTCTGTGGAGTTTTTCATCACTGACTGAGAACACAAAAGCCCCTTCCCTACAGGTGTGCGTGCTGTTATTCAGCTATATTCTTACAGCTTATGCCGGAGAAGGAGAACAAAATACTTCAGACCCCCTCCCAGCTGCATCATTACAGGAAAAGCAAAAAGTCTTCCTGACCCACATTTGGCAAAAATAGGGATGAGTGTGAGACCCCAATGCTCCAGCACTTTGGCTGCTTACACGGTGTCCTACATGCTTGTTAATGAAAACAGGCTTTTATTGTAGCAACCCCCATAACTGAAGTCAGCTGACTCTCCTGCAGCATACCCTCTGCTGCCCACCCCAACACAGTGAGTGATCGTGAGATTCTTACAGAGCTGTTGTTGTTAGGTGCTGTCAAGTCAATTTCAACTCATAGTGACTCCATGTGACAGAACAGAACTGTCCCATAGGGTTTCCTAAGCTGTAATCTTTACAGGAGCAGACCACCAGGTCCTTCTCCTTCAGAGCTGCTGAGTGGATTCGAACCACCAACCTTTCTGTTAGCAGCCAAGTGCTTAAGCTAGTGGCAATAAAATATTTTCAGTTAGCAGGTACTACTTCTGCTGTTTGATCTCAATATTTTTCTGTTGCTTTCAACCTGTTTGTCCCATAGCTATGTTGATGGGAAATGAATGGTCACACTGACCTTACAATATGGTCAAAAATTGATCTCACCCCTTTGGGAGCAAGGGAGAATGAAGAAAACAAGATACAAGGGAAAAATAAGTCCAAAGGACTAATGGACCACAACTACCACGGCCTCTACCAGACTGAGTCTAGTACAACTAAGTGGTGCCCAGCCACCACCACTGACTGCTCTGACAGGGATCACAACAGAGGGTACCAGACAGAGCTGGAAAAAAATATAGAACACAGTTCCAGCTCACAAAAAAAAGACCAGACTTACTGGCCTGACAGAGACTGGAGAAACCCCTAGAGTATGGCTCCGGATACCCTTTTAGCTCAGTAATGAAGTCACTCCCGAGGTTCACCATTCAGCCAAAAATTAGACAGCCCCATAAAACAAAGCAAGACTAATACGGCACAACAGTCCAGGGTCAAGGACTAGAAGGCAGGAGGGGATAGGAAAGCTGGTAATAGGGAACCCAAGGTTGAGAAGGGACAGTGTTGACATGTCGTGGGGTTGTTAACCATTGTCATAAAATAATATGTGTACTAACTGTTTAATGAGAAACTATTTGCTCTGTAAACCTGCATCTAAAGTACAATAAAATAAATAACAAAAACAGTAAATACTAAGCCAAAAAAAAAAAAAAAAAATGAGTGCAGTGGTTAAGAGTCTGGGCTCTGGAGCTATGGTACCTGGGCTCAAATGCTGACTCTGTTGCTTTCTTAACTGTGTGACTTGGAATACTCAAACTTTTCTTTTATCTGTAAATAGCTCAGATTTTTCTTTTTTATCTGAAAATAACAAACCCTACCCTCATAGGGTTATTGAGAAGATTAAATGAGATTATACCCGAGAAGTGCTTACTATAGCCACATAGTAAGTGGCTGTAATAATAATTTTATTATTATTATCAAAGTTAGCTGCTTTTAATATTCTTGTGCTGTTACTTAAGAGGTTTCATTCTGATATTTTGGCAAATATTAGATACTGGCTACTTGCAGCTGACAGACTACCCACAAAGACAGGTATTGATTCAACTTTGTTAAGCGGTGACATCTCTTTTTAAAGGAGTGTCGTATTTTGGTTGTGCCACTTCTACGTTTTGATTGGAAAATGGATCTCAGAATTGGCCATTTTTTGAATAGTGTTCTTGCGTGAATTCTTTATTTTTCAGCATTATTCAGGATCGGAAATTTTCTCATATTGAGATATGTCTATGATTGGAGAATTGTAACTCTAGAAGGAAAGTGTTTGTACATGACAGGTCTCGGGGAGGAGGCCTAGAGGCAGTGAGCTTGGCTAACCTCCACTTGGACACAGTGTGATTTCTCCAACCTCCACCTGCCCCGGTATCTCAAAGATACCAGAGACATTGGCTGAGAATGATTGATTCTGGCTCTCACTGCATTCTTCATTTTGGAGGGAGTCTGAGCATAGCTGTATGGAGTTGACCAGGTGTGTTTGCTTTTAGAGGTGAATTACGTAGTCAAGCAACATCCTTGTTGATAGGTGTTCTTTTGGCCTAGTTACACTCATATTCAAGGTGCCAAATATCAGTAGAAGCAATACTGAAAAAGAAAAGATCCTATTCCTAATGGAGAACTATAAACTATTCTCTCCTGGAAATAATTGCACAGAGATGAGGATGTTTTCTAAGAGTGGGCCTTTGGTTTTCTTTGCAGAACTCTCCAGAATATGCTAAGCAGCACTATGAGGCAGTTGATCCTAGTTTATACATTTCCCTCCAACTCGTTTAACCACCATACACTCTCAGGGTCCTACAAACATATCCATAAAAGTCTAGCTTCTTCCATCTCCTCCAGCAGCAGACCACCAACCTTACTCCAGTTACTCTTTGTGTGGTTAGGCTCAGATCCAAGTGATTAACATGAGTCAAATGTCCACGAACTGAGCATTTGTTTATAAATAATAAATTCCATCTCATTCACTCAACAGGTATTTATTGCTTGCCTTCTATATACCTGTGCGAAGCATTCGGTATATATAGTGGTGAAAAAATTCTGTGATGGCAGAGATCATGAGTAAAGTTAATGAGGGGGGTAGACATGATACAAGGAGACCAATAAATTTGTAATTATAAATTTTATTCATGAAGGGAAAAATAAGCAGGACACCATGAGAGAAAATAACAAGGGTTGAACTGAGTCTGGATCCAAGGAAGGCCTCTCTGAGGAGATAATATTTAAGCCAAGGATGAAGGAGGAAAAAAAAATTAACCAAGTAGAATGGGATAAATAAGAGCATTCCAGGCAGAGGAGCGGAAGGCTGAGACCCCTGAGGCGGGGAAGTGTGCCATGTTCCATGAGTGAGGATGAGTGGTGAGGGGTGGAGTAGGAGAGGAAGAAGGCGGGAGCAAAGTCATGAGGCCCTAGAGGTTGTGATTTTATTCTAAGTGGACAATGAAGCCAAAAGCAGGATCGTGGCAATCCAAATTATGTTCTTCAAAGATCTCCCAGGCCACCGAGTATTGTTTTTAGTTGCTGTCAAGTTGATTCTGACTCCTGGTGACCCCGTGTGTGCAGAGTAGAACTGCTCCCTAGGGTTTTCAGAAGCAGATCACCAGGCCTGTCTTTCAAGGCACCTCTGGGTGAGTTCAAACTGCCAACCTCTTAGATGGTAGGCAAGCGCTTAACTGCTTGTGTAACCAGGCAGCCTGGCCACTGGGTACCAAATGGATCTGAAGAAGGCAAGAGTGAAAGCAAGAAAACCACGTCGGAGGCCATTGCATTAGTCCAATGAGTGAAGGGATGGATGGCTGGGCTAGTACTGGTAATGGAGATGGACAAAAATAGGCAGCTTTGATGTGTTTTGAGGGTAAAACCAGAGGCTTTGTAAGGAATGAAGGGGGGAAGTCCCGAGAAAAGCCCCAAATACATTTTCAAAGCTGGATTGCACTCATGTTCATTTACCTTTCCTTCTAGGCTGTATTTCCGCTTATTCACAAAGATCACAAATCATTCCTTTCTAACTGGCTTAGCTTTTAGTGATGCTTAGGGACCCAGCTCAGTCTTGATTCTGAAGCCATGGTCTGAAACCTTATGAGACACTGTTTGTTTTGCAGCCTACCAGGACCTCCTCTGAGAGTATTTATTCTCGACCCGGCTCCAGTATTCCTGGCTCACCAGGTCATACTATCTATGTAAGTATCTACTTCTGGAACAGGTAAGTTAGTGGATCATACAAGCAGAGCAGATAATCCAAAATAGAAGCTAATTCTAAGTGATATCTCTGTTACTAGACCTGATTTTCACTTTTGTAGATCAGCCTTCTCAATCACGTTTTACTTCAGCTAGTTAAGTTTATATTTGACCATCATTGGAATGATCAAGTGGAAGACCTGTAGAATGCAGTAATATGATACAGGGCTTAAAAAATTGTTGTAGGTAACTTGCATATATTTGGAGATTAATTGTACATTTTATGAAGCTAGTTCTGAGGGGTCTTAAATTCTGCCACAAGGGTATTTAAATATTTAGTTTATTAAATATGCAATTCTTGTTTGTTGCCATCTGTGAGGATTTTTTTTACCATCTGTTTTCCTTCTCTGTAATAAATTTAGGAAATTATCCTTAAGGTTTACAGACTTCTCTGTTAGAGGAATTGTACGTAGTCTTTTCCATAAGGTTTTGGTGACTTTTTAAAAAACATGATTCATAGATGGCTCAGTGGGGAACTTCCTAAAGAGTATGGCTGTGCTAAGCAAAGCGTTTTGGCTTTTATTTTTAAGGTCTTTACTCTCTAAGCAAGACATACAATTCACTAATAAAAGTTCCCCCAAAGAAATGAGACTGCTCGGTAATTTTTCTTTGTGTTTCACTTTGCCAGGCAAAAGTAGACAATGAAATCCTGGATTACAAGGATTTAGCAGCCATTCCCAAGGTCAAGGCAATTTATGATATTGAACGTCCAGATCTTATTACCTATGAGCCTTTCTACACTTCGGGCTATGATGATAAACAGGAGAGACAGAGTCTCGGAGAGGTAATAAATTCCTAGAGGTTGCAAATTGTATAATAATTACCTTCTCTTTTGTCGCATGTATAAAAACTACTGTTTGGAGTCAAATCACAGTGTCCTTTTGATTGCCTGCTGTTTGCAGGCTTCCACGCCAGGTGCTTTGAGGTAGTCAAAAGCCTCTCACGAGATCCCTGCCCTCGGGGAGGCTACAGAGAGGAAAGTAGACCAACCACTTGCCTTGACTGGATTCAGACTCATGGCAACCCCACATGTATCAGAGTAGAACTGTGCTCCATAGGGTTTTCACTGGCTGATTTTTCAGAAGTTGATTGCCAGGCCTTTCTTCCAGGGCACCTCTGGGTAGACTCAAACCTCCAACCTTTTGGTTAGCAGCCGAGCATGTCAGTTGTTTGCACCTGCCAGAGACTACCACCTATCCAACAGTGAAGGATAAATATGCATCAGTACCAGGTTGTAGAGTAGCGGAGCCAACATGCTGAGACGGAAGCTGACGTCAGGGAAAGCTCTCTGAGTGAATAAAGGAGGGAGGGTCTTCCAGGTGGCCTTGGTCATGGGCAAGCTGGAAGTATGTTTATGGTGGTCCATGAGGAGAGAGAGCACATCCTCAATTTTGACAGCATCAGTTTTCAGCATTTTAAGACAGAATGTGCAAGAAAACACACAGAGAAGGGGGCAACAGTATAGCATGGTGGTAAGAGCCAGGGTTCTGGAATCTAATTATCTGGGCTCAGCCCAGAGGTCACCACATGCTGGTTGTGTGACTCTGGCCATGTGACAACTATTCTCATCCTAGTTTCCTCGTCTGCAAAGTGGATAGGATAATGACAGAACCTACTTCGTAGGGCGTTTGAGAGGATTCAGTAAACTAACCTATGTAAAGCAATTGGAAGAGGGCCAGACTTGTGTAAACAATCAGCAAGTGTCAGATACTGTTGTTTTTACCTGTCCTGTCGGGGCCTATTAATGCTCAGCCATCAGATCCAGCCTGCTGCCAGACCAGAGCCTCTTTAGTCCCTTGCTGCCCCCCTCCCCACCCCCATCCCAGGGCTGGAGTTTCCTGCTACCATCCTCCTACTCAGATCTAGTGGACTCTGGTCTGTTTCCCCGGGTCTTGTCAACGCATGTTACATTTTTTCCCTTTTATTTCAAAAATTGGAATCATCTATAACTGATTTGAATCTACTCAGGAGAGCTGTTACCCAGGTAGTGGATTGAAATCAGCTGTTCAGCCGAGGTTGAAACAGACTCTAATCCACTGGCTGCAAGAGACCTTCCCATAGTGCTTTGAGGTCTTAAATGAGATTAAAGAAAAGGCATGAACATGTGTGACTCTGTTTCATTTACTCTAAATTTATATATACAGTTCTTCTATTTTTTAATCTGGGTTCTGTTTCATAGCGTAGGTCTGCACTGAAACATTCCGTTGGGCAGAAAGCGATATTTGTTTTCATGCAGTGCCACCTGATGGTCACTTAGTTGTAGCTGCATCTGCGGCTACTCTCAACGCAGGTTGATTCCCCTGGGTTGTTCAGTTGCCACAGAGCACCAGAGAGCTTCCTAGGGATCAGAGGGCAAGGGGAGTTTCCTGAACTAAGGTGCAAAGGGCTGGTCTTAGAGAAGGTGGCCAAGAATTTTCTAGTGCTCAAGCCATACAAGCCAGGGGAGGTGAGTTGTTTGATGGTGTAATGAGGTGCATGCATGTGTGTGTGTGTGTGTGTGTGTGTTGTGTTTCCTAGAAGTTCTATTCTGAGCAGCAAAACATCGCAGTACTCAAGAGCTTGGGCTTTGAAGTGAAATTTTCTGGGCTTGAAACTAGACTTTGACACTAACCATATGACTTTGGAAAAATTGCATACTTCAGTCTCCTTATCTGTCAACTCAAGATAATAATACTTACCTCATAGGTTTTCTATAAGGATTAAATGAGATATGTAGATTAAAACAGTACCTGGCACACATAATAAGTGCTCAACAAAAATGCTGGCTGCTGTCAGAATCACCATCACCACTGTCATAGCCTGAAACAATGAACTCTTGTTTTGCGTGTGCATAGAATCTCGTTGGACGGTGTCCCTTGGATCAGAAATCAGATCTGTTAGTGAACTATTGCCCAACACATGCATGTTACTACTTAGATAACTTTACAAGCTATTCAGTTATTTTTCTGTTAGTTATTAAGATTTGTTCGTTAGATAGATAGTTAGCCGTAAAGTCGACTTCAGCTCATGGCAACTTCATGTACAAAAGAGCAAAACATTGCCCGGTCCTGCATCATCCTCACGGTCACTGGCTTGTTCGAGTCCATCCTTGTGGCTGTTGTGGCAGTCCATCTCATTAAGGGTCTCTGTCATTCTCACTGGGCCTCTACTTCACCAAACATGATGTCCTTCTCTAGCAATTGGTCGCTCCAAATGACGTGTCCAAAGCAAGCTGTTGTGATCCATCAAGTTTTCATTGGCTAATTTTTGGGAGTAGATCTCCAGGCCTTTCTTCCTACTCTGTCTTAGTCTAGAGGCTCTGCTGAAACCTGCCCACCATGGGTGACACTACTGGTGTTTGAAATACTGGTCACACGGCGTCCAGCATCACAGGAACATGCAAGCCACCACAGTGCAGCAAACTGACAGACAGGTGATGGATTACTTTCATAGAATCCATATGCTGTCATTTTAGAAACACTGCAGGAGAAGCTTGAAGTTCTGTGTAGCAATGTGTGTCTTCAGGAAGTGTGAGTGGTGGGTCCAGAACTGTGGTGTTGGAGCAGGGCAGACCTGGCCCCTGCCCTCAGGGAGCCCGTCTTTACATGGCTCAGATGCCCTGGAGACATGTAGTAGCTGCAGATAAAAAAAAGGCTCTTGAGTAATTCTGGGGCATAGGAGAGTCTGGCAGCTCATTGTGAATGTGGGGAAAGGAGAAAATTCTGGAACTGAGACATCCACCGCAGGTGGGGTTCTCCAGAAGTCTTTGTTTACATTTCATTTCTCTTTGAAGGCTTTTTGCATTTTAATTATAATATTTCATCCATCCTTTCAGAAAGTATTAGTTGAGCCCCTAATATATGCCAGGACCCTCTCTAGTCCCTGGGAGTTCATAGTTGTAAGTGAGTGAGGTCCCTGCCCAACTATGTAAGGTGGTTCTAGGTGGTGATAAGTGCTTTGAGGAAGAACAAAGCAGAGTCAGGAGAAAGCGTGAAGGGGGCTGGGGGAGCGGTCAGAGAAGGTGCTGCATGGTGGTACTTTGGAGCAGAGACCTCACCAAAGATGGAGGGTGAGCCCTGCCGGTGTCACAGTAAAAGGCACTGCAGACAGAGGGAACAGCATGTGCGGAGGTCCTGAGGTAAGGGAGATCTTGGCCTGATGATGGGCCCTGGGAAGCCTGTGTGCCTGGAAGGACAGAAGCTGGTGGGTGAGTGGTTGTAAGGTTGGTGAGGCGGCCAAGGCAAGATGCCACATGCCTGTCATCAAACCATTTTCAGTGATTGCTGTGGTTATAATGAAGTCAGCAATACTGTTCACAAAATCCTGTGTTTCAGTAGACACTAACTCTTAGTAGTAAATGGACCCCTCCCCTCCCCCACAGACTGAATTAGAAGCTGTGTGAGGATGCTGGCTTGTGCATTTTGCATAATGTTTCCAGGTGATTCTGGCAGTCAATTCTAATTAAAACTGGTAAAGAGCTAATAAAAGTGGTAACTTCAAATTCTCTTTTATTCTTCTAGTCTCCAAGGACTTTGTCCCCTACTCCATCAGCAGAAGTAAGTACCATTTTTGGAAATTACAGTGGGTGGAATTTGGGGGTTGCTTGCAACTTTCCTACACAGGAATTTTTGAGAAAGAACATAACACAGAAGAACGACAACAACCAAAAAATAAATAAAATAAACTCTGCAAAACTATGATGAATGTGAGGAGTACTTACCTGTAAAATACAGCATTGAAAAATAAAAATTAAAAAAAAAACACTGCTATGGAGTCAATTCCAACTCATAGCGTAGGGGATGAAAATAGCCTTCCACTGACTGTGTCTGTACCTCTGAGTGGTGGGAAAGGGTTTGCAATGAGTGAAGCCACTTGTCCCAATGTGGCTCCTCTCACCCACAATTAATTCATCTGAATGCTAATGTACTGGATTATCTGAAATAACCAGTCGTGGGCATTGTGTATTCTGTAATCAGAGCTGTTTTCTCTGGAGGCCACTCCTTTATTTCAAGAATCAGTAGTTTGGTCTTAAAGCCAACTAGCTTTCTAGAGAGTCTTTTCTAAAGTGAGACTGATCCTCAGCCTATCCCTGTAATTTTAGAGAGTAAAATCTCTGCAGTATTCTAACGATTTATGACAGAAGGCAGTGATTTTATTAATTTCTATTAGTATTCTTATAATTTATGTGTGAGGCTATGAAGAGTGAACTTCTGTTATTGACCAATTGTAAGGTTGAAGCATATCATTTGAGGACCTCTTTGTTGTTTTATTGTTGTTTTTATTTAGTTTATTGTGATAGCCAACTAGGACAAAGCAAAGTTTCTTTGCCATTTGCTCTCACATTTCACACAGCTGTGGTTACTGGGTTTTTAATTTATAGTCGTTATTTACACATTTCTTTAGAATTTTTATTTTTATTGCATTAGTAGAAGCTTCATAGGAAAACAAATTCCTAAAATGTAAAACATTATTCTTTGTACTCTTTCAATTCTTTTAACACTTTTATTGTGTGTGTGTGTGTGTGTGTGTGTTTTATTCCCCAATATATTTTTTTCTAGGTTTGGGCATAGGTGATATTAATGTTGTGATTGTATTCCATTGAATTGATACGCCATAATTTGCTTAATCATTCTGCAGTTTGTTGAGCATGTAATCGAAATGTTTGCCTTCACGAAGGGTGATACTATAAATCTCCTTAAGTAAATTATTCCTTTTAAAGATCATTTTAAATTATTTCCTCGGAATGTGTTTCCCAAAGTGGGAGGTAGAATCACTGGGTTTAAGGCCAGGACCAGCTTGTTCTCTAGGAGAATTTAAAATGTCACCAGATGACTGTTACAGATATGGTGGGTTGGAACAAGAAGTGAGGCAGGTTCCAAAGCGTGCTCTGCCTGTACTAACCACGCACCCACACACAGGTCACTCACCTCCTTGACACCTTGTCTCTACGCAGGTGGCGAAGGGGTAAAATCTCATAGGCTACCTTCCTTCTTGCCATGCAGATCTGATAAAAGGATGTATGTAAACACACTTTGTAAAACTGAAAAGCACAATATAAAAGTGGTCATTGGAATTATTGCCTCTTTTCTCACAGCTCTGTCGATATTGGAGGTTATCATTTTTATGACTTAAAATTTTAGTTAACACAAGTACTGCAGATTTTGAGCAAAATGCATTAGCCACTAGATGCTCATTTACTCACATATTTAAGGAATATGGTCCTAAATATGTGCAGGAACAAGTAGGCAACGTAGTTCCTCGGCAGCTTCTCTGGAACTTAATTTCGCTTGACAGTGATGATAACCTGCAGGTATGTTTTGTCTTCACTCTTTCTCGGGCTTTGTTTCCAGGGCTACCAGGATGTTCGGGATCGGATGATCCACCGATCCACTAGTCAGGGCTCCATCAACTCCCCTGTGTACAGCCGGCATAGTTACACTCCAACCACATCTCGTTCTCCGCAGCATTTTCACAGGCCTGGTAAGGGCACCTGTTTCCGTTTCCACGATTCACTCCATATCATAATCTCTGTTCCTTTGTGATTTTTGTCCCCCACCACTGATACTGTACTGAAAAATCTGTCTGCCAAATATTTCTGCCTCTCCCCCAGAAAAAAAAAAAAATGTAAACTGATATTCAACTATATTTTATATCTTTTCTTGAAACATCAGTCATTTTATAGTTATATTCATTATGATTTGTAAGAGAATTATGTTTTGACAATGGACTACTTGTGGAAGCAGGGGAATTTTGTTTTGTTTGGCTTGAAGAGAATCTCATCACTTTGAGACTTAAATGGAAGCTCTCCAAGAGAAAATATTTTGATGTACTTTTTTAGGCATATCAGCACCATCTAAAATCTAGTATTAGCCATCTGGTGACAGATATATTATGTTTCCCTTATCCAGGGATAAATGGTGTTACAAAACATGCTGGTTAAGCACCTCCTAGACGGAGTCTTTGGTGGTGTGCTAGATAACTTTCAAGATCCCTTCCAACCCTAAAATTTTGAATCAGACTTATAAAACATATATTTACATATATCTCAGAAATATACTGCAATAGAAAATATCTAATAGTAATGGACTTCGTTTGACCTGTATTTGCACAGAAATTGGCCCCTATTGCTTTTAGTGAGGGCCTCGTATGTAGAGGAGGAGAACAGAGATCCCAGCACAGATTCAAGGTTCCCTGAGCAATAGATTTGTAAAGGAAGACTGTGGCTTTCTAAACAAACTTGGTGATTATGTGCATCTATGAAGACTTCATTTTAAGCTTCTTAACTCCTAGACAGTCTCATGAGGACAAAACCATTCACATGCTAAGTGGTTTTATAAAATGTATAAGAGATAAAACCAAAGGAAATTAACAGAATATAAGAAGGCTGCAATGTTCTCTTTAAAGCCATAGATCTAATACTTGGAGAGGATTGAATTCTTCCTACTTGATCTTCCAGTAAACAACTTTTCTCTAGGCTCCTAACTATTTCCTCAGTATTTAATGAATTACATTAAGTGAAATTTTGAGGGGCCAAATTCTTTGTTTTTTAATGTGTAACTATAATCATTTTATCGATGTCCTGGGCGTGGGTCTGGATTTGAGCCCTTGTCTATTTGGGTGATGAAAAATTCCATGCGGCCACCCCAGGATTTATGCTGAGGTCACTGAGACCTCAGCCGTGGCATTGTCAGGGTGGCGTGGGGGAACAGGGATGTTGTTGTTTCAGAGATTCCTGAATAGTGGGCAAGTGGTCGGTCAGGGACGCCTCTCCCCCCAAAAGGCCATGTCCACAGTGAGCACTGCAAAGTTTGCATCTGTTCTGGTCATGGTTCTGTTTTCAATAGCCTTTAGAATGTTTCCCGTTCTAAGCACTTCTCCACTTCTCCTTTCATGATATATTTCTGTATATGCGTGATGCTGATTGATAAGAGTTTAGATAGATAGATACTGATACGTATAATTTTTTTTTTAGGTTCACCCTTCCAAAGAGAAGCTGGTGGGGTTCTGATGACATAATCATAGTCTTTGTAGAACACCCCAAAGTATCTATTCCCCAAGTTCTAGATCCCAGATGATGATTCAGATCCCCTAGGTCTGTATTAGTTTTAACGGTCCATTCTTCTTCCAAGATTCACTAAGTTTCTAAGTCCCCAGTGCTACTGCTACATATGTCTTAGGATCATGAGTGGCTCTCTGCTGCCCAGGGAGCATGGACAGGTTTTCCTTCTACATAGCTAAAGTAAAATTAAGCTTCCAGTGGGAGAGGTTGGCCGCTTAGCAAAGAATCTGCCCCTTCCATAGAAGAACTACTTTTTCAAGTTTCTTGAAGTGACGGTCATTTTTTCGCATGGGTTTCAGAGGGCTCTGTTTTTTCAGGTTTCTTTAACAAACAGCTGTTGTGTCTAAATGATGACACCCAGTACTGGCTCCCCAGTGGCTGGCATCATTCTGACACCATGTTCTGGAAATCATTGCTTCTTAAGGAAGCCATTTATTCTCAGAGAGTGAATCCGTACTGACCTGAACCTATTTGTAAATACTCCCCGCCTCTGCCTAACCCTTAGCCAGTGTATTGTTAACCCTTTTCCTTCCTTCTTTTCAGACTCCTGATTAACGTTCTTTATTTTTCTTCCTTGGAACAAAGACGGTGTCCCTGCTCCTGTGTTAATTTCTGTTCTTCTTTTCTGTTTTCCCCTTGCCCTGCCCCTGACTCCCTGCTGCGCAGAGCTGCTGTCTCCTGGTGTGCAGAGGTTGTCCTACCTGCGCACCAGCAGCCTCAGCTCCACCCACAGTGACTCCCGCCCCAACTCCCCCTTCCGACACCACTTCATTCCCTATATCAAAGGTAAGGAGTCAGGCCTCTCCAGGCAGCGTCCTGCATAGTGGAGATTTATTAGCACCCTGGGAAGGCTAATAAGGTGTATCTCCAAGAGTTAGCTCCAAGCTTTTGACCTCTCAGCATGCCTGCCGTGTGTCATGACTATACCCAGTGGTGCCCTAGAACTGGCATAGCATCTCTCCTTAGGAGAAATATGTCATTTCTAAAGGCTCTAGATGAAGAAACAGGAAGTACATTTAAGCCTATAAGATGTACGATCTACCACTTAGAAAAATACATATTATTATTTTGTTTTTGTATACATCAAAAGCAAAATATGATACATAACTGGGTTTTCTTCCTGGTTTTATTGTGCGATATGTCTCAGCAAACACGACAGTGTTTAACAACAAATATCCAAACATCTTGATGGTGAGAAGCTACTTAATATTAACAAGTCTGGACGACATAAAAAGACCCATGGCAACCAAGAAGTCGGTTGTTTCAACTGTAACTTAAATTTCTCTCTTTGAGCCAACTCTTCAATGGTCTTCTTTGGATTTGTCCTGATTGCCACACGATAGAGAAGGGAGACTTTGCCTTCTGTTTTCTGTTCCCTTGGCGGGCTGGAAAATTAGCCTGCCCCACATTGTATCCCATTCCCTTTATGGCATCCCCATTGTTTTTCTCATTGTCCGTTATGCTTCTGTGGCAGTTCTCAACCAGGGCTTTTGTGCCCCTCCATGTGCTGGGGGAGCCATGAGCTCTAAAGAAGTTCTAAAGGGACCATGACTTAAGTATAAACTCCCAGAGAGATGCAAACTTTCCCCGTAGTCTTCATTTGAACCAAATTAACCAATAAAAACAGCTGAGAGAGGGAGTAGGCGGCAAGTACAGATGTTGCCCTGGGTCTTAGAACAGTCCTAAAGGATTCCAACCGTGTGTTCCAAGCGCTAACATCATTAACGCACCCAGTGAGTAGTCTCAGTGTTGTTCTATCTTCCTGAACTTTCATTTGCAATCTATCCAAGTGATTTTCTTTTTGCTCACTTGGATTGTGGAGCAACTGTGTCCTAAAAAATAGATGTACTGCACTTACCAGTCTGCAGTTACTTTACAAATGTGCTATTTCAGCATTTTTCTATGCTTTGGAAATAATATTGCTGACATGCTTATTGAAGATACACATCATTTGCCATTCGCAAAGAGATCAGTCTTTTTCATTCAGTAGGCGCAGCACTTTCTAAAAGTCTTGACAGATGACTGAAAACTATTGTTGATAGATTATTACTAATTAGTATTTTGGGGAAAAGCCTCTATTGTCTAAATTTCAAGCTGGTCCTTTAGAGAATGTTTATAAAACCATAGGAAATGACTGAAGAAACTTCACAAGTATATTTTAAAGAGACTTTAATATAGAAGCCCTCGGCCAAATTAAGATTTTGTTTGTTTGAGTATTTCTAATAGAAGAGACAATAAATTTGTTAATTCATTAAAATGTAAACTTCCACGTTTTGTCATTGTATGTTTCATGGTTCAGAAGAGGTACTTTTTGTAGAATGAAAAATGTCATGTGCCCAGTAAAGTTATACAAAGTTTGTCCAGATAACATGTTACAAAACATCCATGACTAACAATACCGGTGTCTGTGAGCAGCCGTGTCCAGAGGTGGAAGTCCATGAATATGGCGCCCCAGGTTTGAATGTTATCTCTGTCACTTGCTGGCTGTGTGGTCTTAGGTTGTTTACTTAACCTTTTGAGTATCACTTTCTCATCTGTTAAATGGGAAGGATGATACCTGTCTCCTAGGTCACTAGGGGCGTGTGAGGTAAAGTGCCCTGTGTGTAGTAAGCACTCACTTTACGTCCGCCCCTGATTTCCTCGTCAGCATGTGCTTTTCTGCTCCCATTCCATTCACTCTTCACAGCAGCCCTGTGGAGAAGGCCAAGGGAGGAGAGGAGGAAGCTGAGGCCCCAGTGAAGAGGCCTGGCCAAGGGCTTACAACTAGGAAGTGGCAGCGTCTGAACTGGAACCCAGACCTTCTCTTCCCAGAAGTGCTCCTTCCAATTCCGACTCATAGTGACCCTATAGGACAGAGTAGAACTGTCCCATAGGGTTCCCAAGGAACAGGTGGTGGATTCGAACTCCAAAAAGATGCTCTTAACCACTGCACCACCGGGGCTTCCTCTTCATATTAGGCGCTAACTTTTATTTCCCATCTGCTTTTAACGAGAAAATTGCATTCTCGTTGAGAATTAAGATAAACAGCTAATTTTAAATTTAAATCACTTAAATTACAAAATAACACATTTTTACTTTTCAAGAGAAATTATCAAATGGTTATGAAAATTACAGTACCTCTGTGTGCCCCAACAATGCTTTATGAAAAATGTAGCTAGATATCCTTTTCTGTTTTCAGCCCAAATTTGAAGTTTTTGACATAGTTAAATATTGTGGGTTTACATTATAGAAGCATTCAGCCAAGACAAATTCATATGGCCAGGGCCTAACTCTGAAGAAATATCTAATAGACTGTCTTCCATTTTCTTTTTACTGGGCATATGCCAGTTGTTTGTTTGTATTGAATAGGTGATGTACTTCAGATACAAAATATCAGTATGTAACGGTATATGCTTAGTTTTTAAATCAGATGAAGTTTTTGCTAGACTGTAAAATAAATTCACGGAGAACTTGTGCAATAAAGACATTGCATAACAAGCACAATAGAGTCAAATGGCTAAATACTGATTCTCCAAGGAATTACTTCTCAGTTATATTAAAAAACATGTAACCATTTACACAGAAGCCCTTTCCAGTGCTTGGAAATTTCAGCACAGAGGGAACTTATGGCCATTTAAGAAACCCAGCTAAGATACCTTTAAAACGGGGCAAATCTCCAGGGTTTTCCTGGCCCTTCATTTGAACATTTACTTTGTATCCTGGAGCTTGTCTTGTGATCTTGGGGGAGTTATTTTTAACATGAGTAGAAGCTGGGGAGCTTGGGGAGCTTGGGGACCCCTGTGTAGGATGTCCATCTTGGGTATATAACTGAGCTATGGGGCCCTAGCTGCTCTGACAGCTGGGAGCCTGGCCTTACACTGCCCACGTCCACTTCCTGGTCCTTATTTCTGATGCATGTCTGCCCAGGCCCCACGGTTCATTGAACTCTGAGGATGCTTGCATGGGTATAAGGCTGAGACACATATCCCAAGGCTGTGTCTTGGTTTTCTTTGCTTCTACATCCATTTTCTATAAAGTCCATCCTGTTTCTGGCTGTGTTTTTATTTCTGTTCTCTGACTGTTCTTTTCAGCCTCGTTCTCTGTCAGTATGTCATTGTGGGACCATTGGATCCAGTGCATGCCTAGAGATTTAGACACACAATTTCCATTTTGGTTTTGGTTTTGTTTGTGCAGTGTTTGCTGAGTTTCTCTTCCTTCCCCTTTGAAATACTGTTAGACATTACATTCTGTGTCCATGAAGTATAAATTAGATTTATGAGCAGGAGGGCTACATATATTAAGTCTCTTTGAATGGAATTGTCCCTGTTCTGCCAGAGATATGTATTGCTATGATGCAAATATGTATTTGACATTTGCTAAAGGATACCATAACTCTTATTGAAGTTTTAGACAAGAACTGGCAACCTTAAAACTGTCACAAACTTCTAGATGCTTCCCTCAAAGTACTCATTTATGTTTTGGAACATAAACTCTCGGAGTCCAGAAGGCTCAACCATGCTCCAGCAGGTTCTACAGCAGCTGCATACTCAGCCACTGCCATTCACGTGTCTTAGGATTAGTCACTTAAGTTCATGGTACCAAACAGAAGGAAAGTGAGGACAAAGCATTTGAAGTCATTAATGCAGTGAGAACCCTATAAATGCAAGTGTATGAGCTCCCAGGGACTAAAATATTGGCTTATTAGACTGATAAGGAAG
Source organism: Trichechus manatus latirostris (assembly GCF_000243295.1). Taxonomy (NCBI): domain Eukaryota; kingdom Metazoa; phylum Chordata; class Mammalia; order Sirenia; family Trichechidae; genus Trichechus; species Trichechus manatus. The sequence goes on along the minus strand of NW_004443967.1, from coordinate 5,136,910 downwards.
GAGATAAAAAAGAAGACCAAGAAATATAAAAGTAAATATAAAGGATAGGTTCTTGCCACATGATAGCTAAGATCTCTAACAGCTTAGGGTGGCCCAACACGAGGACCTACTTAAAAGAACAAAATGACTAAGTGTGATACGTACACTGTTACGTGCTATATACACTATTATGTTCTTTTTAAACAATGTCTTACTCTGGGCTGCTAGATGGTGGTGATGATGATGTTGTTGACACCTTCGATATGTGCTATTTCATCTGATGCCCCATATATTCCTTTGTCTGAGTAATGAACTAAGCACAAAAACCTTTTACGACCCTCATCAGTTATTTTCTGGCAGGATAGAGTAGAAAGTTTCATCACTTATTAAAATGGACGTTTCAGTTAGAAAAGGGAGAGAAGCTTTTGAGAATGTTCAAGAATTTTTCTTTTAAAAATACCAAAAAAAAAAAAAAATTATTGACTTTGGCATTCAAAAGGCTAAGATCTGGGTACCTGGCAATAGTATCTATCAGAGACCTTGTTCTCCAGGGAGCTGGTGTGATGTGTGGAGTCAGACTGTGTAGTCACAGAGATGGGTGTGTTTCTGAGTCTGTCTTTACCTGATATTTTAAAATGTTTGGCGGCAAGGTTTTAAATAACTATAGTGTTAAATCTATCTACACAGACTCCAGTATACTGGTGGTTTTTTCTAGCAGCTGGAAATGTCAACGGTTGCTGAAGATACACAACCAAATAAAGAATCATGTGATTGTGCACCCAGCTAGTAACAGCCTTCAGCCAGCGTTCACCCAGTGGGGACTCAACTCCTCGTCTGCAGCCTTTGAGTGTCCTTACCACATCAGAGAAGTGTTGGCCTCCCACCTCCCACTGCCACTCCCCAGCAAAGACTCTCACTGATAGACTTCAATACCTGGACAAATGTCTAGTTCCAATAGCCTTAAACCTTTGTGTCCCACATGTGCAGGTATTTTTGGGTGTCCATGACACTGGCTAATAATTATCAAAATAAATTTAATAGTGTTTCATCTGATTGGGGATTAATAACCAAAACCTGGAAGAACATGTCCCTGAAATATCTGAGGTTGTCAAAGTAGAGCAGAGTTGGAGGTGAAGGATGAAGGCCAGGGAACAGTGTGATTCAGAAGCAGGAGCAGCCAGTGCTCGGGATACCCAGAAAGACTCTTCAAAAGACATCCTAAAATGAAGCAGACAGGTTGAGACTCAGTAGATCTTCTTTGAGAGTAGCCCACAAGAATTATTCCTTTTTTCAAATATGAGTTTCTCTTGGAATCATTTCTAGTGCTTCTAGGCGTAAGCAATTCTTCTTAAGGGACACGATTAAACTGGAGTTATTGAGGATTACATAACTCTAATGGGAAAGTTATACAAGGGGTTGCTATTATGATCCTGTCCTGTGTACTAGCACCTGGCTTCCTTTGATTACAAGATCCGAGAGAGACAATGGCTAATCCTGTAGTGGTGCTTGCTAAATTAGGCCAGTACGTAGCTGCAAAATTAGTTGACTTATTTCAGTCATTCATTCACAGACATTTATGAAGCACTTACTCTTGTCTAGGCACTATGTTGAATACTGGCTGCACAAAGACGAATGAGATCTAGTTCTAATTAAGCCCTACATTTAAAACAAGATTTCCTTCTAAACGTAAACCATCTTCTTCTGCCCTGCTTGCCTTTACCTGTGTTTTTTATACTAATTTTTTCAAACATGAGCTAGTTATTTCTATTTAGGAGAGTGATAAGAAATGAGATAACTTCTTTAAAATTAGCTTTTTAATAAATCAGCAGTTTGAAGTAGACTTCGTAATTTTTAGAAGCTAATAAATATCCAGCTTAAAGAGTAAAGTCAACATTTTAACATATTGGAAATTGGATGCTAAACTGACTCTTGGGGGAGAAAAGATAAACGTTTCAGAAGACCATAACCAAAAGCCTGGAATCGAAATTCAAGCCAACAACAGATTCTGATCCTATACTGGGAATATCTTAACTGCCCATTGGTACAAATCTGTGCTCCTTTTACATATATATACACACAGAGAGAGAAAAAGATATTAAAACTCTATTAAGATGCTATTTTCAAACTCTAGCAATCAGCATCTTTCATAGTTTGCTGACCAGATTTACAACAGTTTGACTTGAAGAAATTGGCTGATGTGAAGATTTATGATTTATTTGAAATAAATAGCATTAAAAGATAAATTGGACTTTATCAAAATTAAAAACTTTGGTATTTCAAAGGACACCATCAAGAGGGTGAAAAGACAACCCACAGAATGGGACAAAATATTTGCAAACCATATATCTGATAAGGGATTTGTATCCAGAATTAATATATAAAGAACTCTTACAACTCAATAATGAAATTAATAGCATTACTAATTCATTAACTTTCAACAGCTCTACATCTCTTGGTGTATTCCCGGGACAAGATGTTTGCTCAGACATGAAGCAGGAGGAATTGTGGGCAGTAGCTGATCTCTTTCCAGTTTTGCACACGCCTCAGGTCATCCCTGCAGTTCTCCTGACCAGGAGGGAGTGCTGTGGCTATGATGGCACTCCAGGCTTTTGCAGCCAAGCTCCAGTTCTCCTTTCCAGCCTCTTCCCCGTCTTCCCCTCCCAGAGCACCATGAAGTCCAGCCACAGTGGTCCCTCCAGCTGCTCCCACACACTAAGGCCCTGCCACACCTCCTTTCTCATGAGTCTCCAGCCCTCTGAAGTACCTACCTTCCCACCCCTCTGTCCACCCACCCACCTGGTGAACTTACTCTTCTATGCCCAGCTCAGGTCTAATGTCTTCTCCGTAGCTTTCCTGAAGAATGAATTGCTCCTTCAGCTGAGTTTCGTAGCATTTTTCATGTACCACTGAGTGACCAATTGTATGGTATGAGTTATTTTTCTTAAATCTGTCTTCTTAGGTAGACTCTGAATCCCTTGAGAATGAATGAGGCATACTTCATCTACTTATCCTCAGTTATAGCTCAATGCCCAGCCACAGTAGGTGTTCAGTAAATGTTTAATTGGTTGAATTATTTGACTAGGGGTGGTGCTTATCTTTAAAAAGAAAGATGGAGAGAAGTATAAGTGGTTCCAAAGTATCTAACAGAAAGGGTTCCGACTATCTTGCGTATTTCAAAGTACAAAAATCAGACACATGCTGGAAAGAAGCCATTTTGTATTACGAAGGGTAAGGACTGGGTGACCCCACAGGTCCCCAGACTTAGCCTTCAGTTCAGAGAAATATAATTGCTAGCCTCTGCCCCCATGCCTGGAAATGATTGTATTTGGGTTTGCCTAGCCCACCCCTTTACATGCTTGTGATTTAACCATTTGACAGCTGATCCTGAATCATTAGCAAGTGACTTTCCATTCCTTTTATTACCCTGTCCATCTGATTGGTTTGCCGCTAGCTCATAGCCTCCAACCGCATGCCATTGGAATGACGCACCTAACTGCTAGCTGCTTCTAACCTGGTTCCACTTGATCTCCACTCTCTTTTGGAAAACCAAACCCGGTAATCACCTTTGCGAACTACGTTGATGAATTGATTTTGTTTCTTTTGGTTCCTTTTTCAAAGTACCTCCTTCCAGTTTGTTGTCTTAGGTTTTGATTACGCTTTTGCTTTGTTTTCTTTTTTGCTCTCCCGTTTCTCATTTTGTTTTCTCCATTCTTCTCATTGGAGGCAATGAGCCGTCCAGCGGCCGGAACTCCCCTCTCCCTTACCGGCCAGACAGCCGCCCTCTAACTCCAACTTACGCTCAGGCCCCTAAACATTTCCATGTTCCAGGTAGGAGCTGACACAGTCTGTCTTGGTGTCCTGTCACAGTGTAGAATGTAGCCTTGTAACCTCTGTCTCGTCTCCATCTCTCATGCTCTTTTAATTGGGATGCACGTGGTCAACAAACCCTAAATTGCAGGATCTGACCCAGAGGGCCTTTCCAAGAGTTTTATATGCGAAAAGCAAGGAGCATATTGAAGGTTTAAGCTTTCTCATATTTTTTGGCGAGGGTGGAGGGCAGGAGGCAAAAGAAAGGGGATTGAGTTGTTTATACTAAATTTTTCGTTTTCTCTTTACGTTCGTGCTTTCTGTCACTGTGGTTTGGCCTCATGATTATCACGGTGGCAATCTAGTTATCTTCTCATCGTGAAGATTGAGCCACAGTGTTGCCTGAGGGTATTTTTCTATTTCCTGTTTCTCTCCAATGTGGAGATTGTTTCCATGGATTTTTCTCTTTAGAGGTAATGTAAAATTGGACATGTTGGGTAGTTTTTCTGCGGTGTCTACCTAACGAACTACCTCCATAGCCCACAAAGATATCTTGCAATTTAGGCTTGGTGCTACAAGCTTTGCTCTAGTACTCAGAAGCATTTGCTGTGACAGTACAAATAGCACTTTGCCATCAGGAACTGGAAAAATCCAAACCCATCAATATCTTCATGTTTCGAGTCTGTGCAATTTGTGAGGGCAGAATTGGCCATCTCGGGACACAGTATGGTTTTTCCATCGGAAGTACATTGTTTTGCTTCTTTTAGCTACTGAAAGTGATTTAATAAATTACTCATTATGTTAATGTTAGTGAGCTTATTTGGAATCTGTAAGAGTTTTTTCTTTTGCATTCTAAACTTACCTAATAAAACCAAGGAAAGTTCCATGTGATTTGGCCCTGGTTTTGGACTGCCTTTTTTAAAAAGTTTCATTGAACCTTGAAAATCAATCTTCTATATTTGTGATTTTTTTGCATCTTTAATGCTCCACCAACCTACATATTTCTGGAGGAAATAGAACCTTTTGAAATTTCCTGAGTCTTTGCACTTGAAGTAAAATGGTGGCATAATCAAATGGGGCCCTGAATTAACGTATGAATAGTATTTAGCATCTCTTTTCTTTTTTTTTCTTTTTTTAATTTGGCCTACACAAGTTAGGATTTTTTTAGCATCCCATCAGCACATCAGGTAGCCTGCACATAAAAAGTGTTTCTGTGTTTTAAAAATACACTCTTCATTTTACTGCATTGCTTTCCACTGTTCCACTCATGAGTTGAGAAGTAAATTGAGTCACTGGTATCTGCTGGAAGCTCAATTTCTAAACAGTAGCAATCTGGGGATTTATCCCCAAACCGGTTACATCTTCCTCACCATTGGAGTACCCGTGCTGCTGGCATTTCTGCCTGTTTTTGACCCCATTTTAATGAAGTGTATATTTGAAATAAATGGCTCATGAATTAATTACATCTCTCTATATGTACTAAGATGTATTACAAAGGCTTCCATTTCACTTGTCTGTAGTAATTCGCTCATTTCTGTAATTTTTTTTCCAATAAGCTCAATCTTTGTAATACAAAAGTTTACCTTCTGAGTTATTTTTGTTCAAGAGCCTTCAATTTGGTTAGCACCTTGGTTGATCTGTTTTTCCCATCGCTGAACTGGTTCCCATAATCACACACCTTTGCTTTTCATTTCCACAGATCAAGGGATCAACATTTACCGAAAACCACCCATCTACAAACAGCATGGTAAAACCCGCTCCCCTCCGCGTAGCTTTTAGTAGCAGAGTCCGCTGAACTCCATGTCTTTGCTGTTCCCTGAAAGGCTTAACTGCTGCTACTTTTGAGAAACAAACTGATTCTGGGGCAGGTTATGCTTTTACGGTCTCTAGTGGTGCAGTGGTCAAGCACTTGGCTGCTAACTGAAAGGTCAGAGGTTCGAACCCACCAGCTGCTTCTTGGAAGAAAGATGTGGCAGTCGGTTTCCGTAAATATTTACAGCCTTGGAAACCCCATGAGGCAGTTCTCCTCTGTCTTACAGGGTCACTATGAGTCAGAATCGACTCAACGGCAATGGGCTTGGTTTTTGATTAAGATGCAAGTATCATGAAATTAATTTTCTAGATGGAGAACACTTAGTGTAGTTAGGTATCTCCTGGCCTGTTTCTGAGCCCATGAAACCATGTATCATTCTTATCATAGAGAAGGGGAAGTATTGCTCATATAACAAATCACAAACATCCTAACAAGTCTTTTTTTTTTTTTTTGGCCATCAAATAATTTATCCAACCTCAATAGTCATTTTGAAGAGATTGCAGTTAGTTTGACTAGTTAAAACCAGTGAAAGACAGCCCCCTAGAAAATTAGTTTGACTAAGTCTCCATCGCCTTGGCCATCCAGCTCCGCAGTTCTCCTTGCAGGGCGTGTAGCTGTCTGCATCCTGCACTGGAGTGGATGGGACACAAGCTGAGACCAGAGACTAGCCCTGGTCACAGCTCTTTTCCTAAATGGCTCTATGATATCACAGGCATGCTACCTCTCTGCGCCTCTGCTTTCTCATCGGTAAAAACCAGTGAGTTAGACCAGCTCGTCTCTGAAATTCCTGCCAAGCAAATATCACTGAAATGGATTTATTATTGTGTTTTCCTTTTCGGGGAATATAGAATTTTGAAGCCCAGAAAATCACATTACTTTGTGTAAATCACATTTTCCTCCACCTGTATTGGATCTCTAAGGGGCTCAATCTGCCACAAATCTTTGTGAATAGATAGAAAGCAAAGACTAGTGCTTGGGTAACTTCAGAAAATTATACACAAATTGTGCCTGGAAATTTGAAGGCTGCCTTTCAAACCTCGTTGAAAATTAATTAGTCCTTAAGACTTACTAGTATGACATAAAAAGCAAACAAAATTGAAAATATACAAGGAAAAAATTTTAGGCCAAAATTCTAGGGAGAAAAAGAAGAAAGTGTATATTGTAGTGGTTCTAGAACTATCTTTTGATTTTTTTTTTTTTTTGGTCTTTTCTTTTTTAAGGTTTTACACCCTGTGCTTGCTTTTTAAGTTTGTTAACATTGTTTTTTTTTTTTTTTTTTTATGGTTTAATGTCTTCCCACACACTCATTAACATGTGAATGTTTAACTAACTACTGACTTCACCAATTCTAATGCGTAAGTACTGTTTGAAGTCATGCTTTTTTGTTTTTTTAAAACAAAATTAAGAATAAGCTTCCCAGAGTTGGGTTTATCAATTCAGAGACTCCTTTTTTATACTAAAATCTATAGGCCCTGCCTCTCTGAACAACAATGATCAAATAAGATTTATGGAGATTGGGTAATGTTAGATTATTTATTTGGAAGGAGCTAATTGGCTTCTTTTTCCTTTGACTGAAGTCTTTACATTCAGTCTGTTATAAGTTAACTAAGAATAGCCAGAGCAGTGCTTCCAAAAGGACGTTCTGCAGAAGAGCAGTTCCATGCAATAGAAATAGTTACACCAAAAAAAAAAAAGTATCTATGCTCTCATGTATTTAGGAAATGCTAGATTTAAGTAAAGTCACATGTTTTTTTAAAATGCAGTACTTCCTGGTCTTTAATATGCTAAAATGTAGTATGCAGTGTTTTCCAAGCTGCAATTTTTTCTCATGAGATTAATGTTCAGAGAAATACTGTTTCATGCCTGACCAAGACCTAACCTTGATCAAGTCACTGAAGTAAACTGAGACCCAGAGAGCTGCTCCAGGGATGTGTGAGTTAGAGCTGAAGAGTCAAAGTTATTTCCAGATTAAAAAAAAAATGTGAAAATATCTGAGTCCATGGGGAAGTTTTATTTACAGCATTATATTTTGAAATGTTTAGTAGCATTCCAGGCCAGTTTGCAAAGTTAGTGGGAAAGACTGACCATTTTACCGGATTTGGGTTGCTCCATCTCTGTGATTATGAGCCCTGGTGGTGCAGTGGTTAAGCACTCAGCTGCTAAACAAAAGGTTGGCAGTTTAAACCCACCAGCCACTCTGGGGGAGAAAGATGTGGCAGTCTGCTTCCATAAACATTTACAGCCTTGGAAACCCTATGGGGCAGTTCTAGTCTGTCCTATAGGGTCATTATGAGTCGGAATTGACTCAAGGGCCACAGGTATGGGTTTTTTTGGTGAATTTCTGTGATTAGATTTGGGCTCTAAGCCAGTGAGTGCCCCTGTAAGGATAGCTATTAGGAACTCTGTTAACTAATGGTTGCTGGTAGTCTGGCTTGTGTCATACAGTTGGATGACTTACTTTTACTTACAGACCCTTGAACAAAACAGTTAGTAGGCATGACAAACACGTCACAGTGCTAAGCTGAATTCTCTGCAAACTGAAAGTGGATTTTCCCGTCCCTATTTCTCCTAGGACTCAAGGGCATATATACAGTATGTCAGAATGAAAATAAACTGGACCAGTATATTTGTGGCTTGTTGCCCAAGGATACAAAGCCAGCCAGCCCTCTGATAATTAACAAATACAACCAAGTAACAGTGTTATGCTTTTAATTTCAAATTACTAATTTAAATTTCTAATTCCTCTAGAGGAGTATTAGCCAGCAGAGCTTTCTGTGATGATGGAATTGTTCTGTAACTGCACTGTCCAATACAATGAGCCGCTAAATCAGCTGTGGCTACTGAGCATTTGAAATGTAGCTAGTGTAGCTGAGGAACTAAATTTATAATTTTATTTAATTTGAATGGATTTAAATTTAAATAGCCACATGTAGCCAGCATTGGACAGCACAGCTGGAGAACAAGGTTTTTTTGATGTAGAACAGATGTGGAATGGAGCTTTGCTTCTGGCTGAAAGTAAGGAAAAGGAGCTGAGTTGTCACTGGCCACCACTGAACAACTGGGCAGTTAACAACGGTGATAAGCGAGCCTTCTAGACTTGAAATGTTGCCAGAGAACAACAACAGAAATCCATATAAGCGGGGCTGGACCCCCCGCCCCCCTTGCCCGCCTTGCAGACCCTAGCTAAGCTCCCCTGATTCCCACCTAGATGCAGCTGCCCTGGCAGCCCAGAGCAAGTCTTCAGAAGACATCATCAAGTTTTCCAAGTTCCCAGCAGCCCAGGCTCCAGATCACAACGAAATACCAAAGATTGAGACGGACCTCTGGCCTGGTCCCCCCTCAGTTGCCACCATAGGTATGCAACCATTACAGCTAAGTCAAACGGACAAATTTCTAGGGGGTCTCAAAATGAAATTCTTAAAATGTGCAAGAAAATGTGTCCTATTTTAAAAAAACAAAAAAAAAAGGATTTTTTTAAAAAAGTATAGTCAAGAGGTAGAATAGTGGGGGAAAAACAAATGTGGTATTAATTTGTGTGGAAAATGCTTAAAAGTTACAAAAATGCACTGGCAGAGACCTTGATCTAACCAAACCCGCTGAGGCGCAGAAATAGTCTCAAACGGCTGGTTGGCAGCAACTCTCAAATGTATGACTGCAAAACCAGTAACTCTTTTTAACACGTGTGGATGAAGACCTCAGAGCAAGAACATTGTTCTGTATAATCAGAGTCTGGTGGGTGACTTTACTGAGTGTCCTTAAAAGCGTGACTGCTTTCAGTGAAATTTGTTTTAGACTGTTACTGGGTTTTAGTTATATTTCTCTTAACAACCAGTCTTAACATTTAAGCACTTGCACTTTTCTTGCAAGATCACGTTCTTGGCTACTCAGAAGGGCTATCACAGAGTAGTAAGTGTTCAGAAATATTACTTGTGTGAAGTTGCGTGATTTTATGTCTATCATTTCCATAAATTCTGTGCTGTAATGTCACACTTGAACTATTTCATTCTTCGCTTTGATCCACAGATTTATGCTTTACAGTTATGTCTGTGTTCACTGTTTTGTCAGTAACAACATCACGTGGCCTAAAAAAGAGATATTAGCAAACACGGGCTAATACTGAAAATTTGTGAGTCAGCCTTACAAAAATAGGACTGTCTTATTCCATTTCTGTTGACAACCTAAAAGGCCTTCAATTTTCCAAAATTTCCCATTTTTCTTCATCATGCTATTTTTTACCAAGTTATTTTTTGAATACCTTTGTAAGCAATTTAAGTAGATTTGGAAGCAATTTAAATTGGTAGAAAGACTTAAAGGAAAACCCACCAGCTCAGTTCATTATTCACGAGTAGTCTATAGATTTATGTTGACTTGAGATTTATCTAATCCTTGCCAACTTGTATCTATGAATTTTTATTGGTGTGGGCTAAAGAGGGAAAATTCACGTTGACATTTATGATTTTTAGAACAGAGCAAGCGGTTGGCTTTTTCTCCACCAGTCCATGCCCTTCAGGAAGCTCCTGAGGCCCCTGAGAGTCTTGTGTCAGCCATGTTGCTTAGCAGAGAGAATAAAGCAACTGAACTTTTGGGGAGCTTGGGCAGGGAGAGGGAGAATACAGATTTTGTTGTTAAAACCATTACATCTAAATAGTTTAAGCTCTTCTGGGTTGTGATATGTGGAAAATTGTGGACCCATTCATCAAAATGATTAAAACTAAGACTATCAGTTGAAGTTTATTTTGATTAGATTAGCAAGCTTTCCTCTTCTCTCACACAGCCAGCTTAATCCAGCCAGTTTCGGGGGAAAAAATTTATCCTAATTCTTCCAGCTATTCAGACAGATTCCTTCTTTCCCCTGCCTGGTGCCCCTTTTCCAGGAAGCTCAAAAACTACATGATTTGCTATATTTTGCCCAACTAAATAACTTTTAAGCTGTATTAATACTTTTAACTGTTAATATAAAATTCCTTCAGGGCCATTTGTAAGAACTGAGAAAATGGAAACGTTAGAGACTCATCCCTTAAAAAAAAAACAAAAGACGTGTTTGTTAATGAATGTAGTAAGGGTAAAAGACAGGGTGATGGTATTATGGCGAGCCTCAATATTCAAAAAAAGTAAAAACAACACGACTTTAAAACTTGTCACAGGAGAGTGACCCTCATACCTGTTTGATGGCAGGTAGATGAATTTGGATTCCTCACTTTTTGAAAATTGACCCCAGGGACATAAAATAATAACTGTAGATACCCCTACAGTGAGCTCTGACCAGTGGTTCGTGTGATGACTTCGACCCAGTCAGTCACAAAAGCAATCCGAGTTCTAACTGAGCAGGCCAATGGCTGTGAGGCCACAATCTGTGCCTCACTTGGCTTCACACATTGAACGGGCTTGTCACACTGGGCTCCTTCTCTCTAGAAACCAGCCAGCCATGCTGAATAGGTGGTGAGCACTTTTTTCCCTTGTTTTGTGCACTGTAAAATGTTTAAGACCATTGCTGACTTGGCCAGCCTAACAAATTGACCACAGATGGACTAGTCCGTTAAGATTCCCTTGTCATGGGGCTGATGTGAGAAGTTGTCTTTGCTGTGGAATTAGGAACTGATATGAGACGCAGATCTAGTGGCAGAGAGGAAGATGAGGAGGAACTTCTGAGACGCCGGCAGCTTCAAGAAGAGCAGTTAATGAAGGTTTGTCCTTAAACTACCTTGCTGCTGTCTTCCATTCAGTTCCATTCAATTTGTATTTTTTGAATGACTACCATGTGCAAGTCACCAAGATGAGCAAGAGGTGGCCCTAGTCCTCAAGGGGCTTGCAGTTTGGTAGGGGAGACAAGATAAACATCTAGTAACTATAATAGGACAGTACACAGGGAGTTCTGGAGATGACATTGAGGCCGGAAACCAAAGGGACATGGAATATTTGGACTTCTGCAAGAAGAGTGAGACTGGGTGGTGTGTGTGTGCCTGCGTGCGTGTGCGTGCGTGTTCTTGCGCGTAGGTGTATGTGTTGAAAGGATGCTTAATGGCCCGGTAGAGCGAAGGTCATCTACAGCTTGGATGAGAGAGGCAACATTTCTTTCCTTCCTCTAGAGTCCCGCTCTGCTGCGGGGATCTCCTTGGGACTGAGCATTTCTCCAAGTCTTTCCCAGGAATAGGGGGCCTTGTATGTACTTCTGAGCCAGGAGGAAAGGGAGAAGGGGGACTGTCCCTAAGACACCCTCATCATACCTTTCCATCTCTAGCATGGGACCTACAGAATCCCGGAAGACCAAAAGAGGGATAGCCAATTATACCATGGAGTGGAGGGAGCCAGGTAAATTATAAACTCTCCCACCACTAAAGGGCTGATGAAGTCCTTGAAATGATATTTTCCAAAGATACTTAATTACATAGGGAAATGCACATGATGTTAGTTACATGGAGAAAGGATACATAGTTACATTTATAATATCCCAGTTTTATATAGTATGTGCGTAGAAAAATACTGCATGGTGCTTATCTCTGAGTGGTAGATGATGGGTTACTCTTCTGTAGTTTCCAAAATCTGTCCAGTGAGCATGTATTACTTTTTCTTTTGTTTTTAAACAAATCAATGCAACTTCTTTTTAAAACCTACCGTCCCCACCCCTCCCCCGCCACCCATCAGAAATTCACACACATTCACACATAGTCCTGAGGTCACCTGCTAGCAGTTTGGGGGAGGGAAAAGGAGGAAGAATATTCTTCTGACAGCTTGGCTTAGGGAAATAGAGCCTTGAAATTGAAAAGGCTAAGAGGAGTTCAGGGTCTAAAACCTGCCCTACCTCTTGAGGAACCCCCAGGCCGTGGGGACCACAGGCCTCCAGGCCCCTCCACAGCCACTTACTTCTTGCAAGATCTTCTAAAAAGAAACTGTACTTCCATGAAAGTAATTGCAGGATTCACTTTCTTCCCCCCGCCCCCGTGACTAGCTCAACTCAGGCCTGGGGCAGTTGATACTGAAAGAAGAGATGGAGAAGGAGAGCCGGGAAAGAGCATCTCTCTCAGCCAGTCGCTATGATTCTCCCATCAACTCAGGTAAGCAGCAGACCCACCACCTTCCCCCAGCCGAGAGCTGGCCTCCCACGTGCAAGGAGCCTATGCTGACTGTCCCAGGAGAGGCAAGATCATTTCTGCTGGCACCCACCGAGTGGTCTACAGGAAGGGGAGCCTGGGAAGCCCACTTCATATCAGCTTATGAGCATGTCGTGGTTCTTCCTTATGTGTGTTTCCTTCCTGCTGGAAATAGGGAGTCCATGAGGATCTCAAGAACATGGAGAAGTCTGTCCCCATGTGCTAGGGCTACCTTCTAAAATAATCATCTCAGAGGGAAGCAGCAAAAAGGAGATCTTTATAGAGAACTGGGTGCTTTTTTGACTGGAGGGAGAATAAGCAAGATATCTTCTAAGCATTGTGACTTTGATATATTCCATGCAAGATCTGAGGACTAACGGTGTTGTTCTTGACACTTTTGAAGCAGATTACTGATCCACTAGATCTGAAATAGTCTATCAGTATATTTTGACCTGTTTATATTTGTCATAAGTGAATTCTGTCTTAACCCACAAGATCTTTTCTCACGTTCCGAATCAGCAGCATGATTTTCTGTCCAGTGGATACCTTTTTAAAATTTTATTAGTATTTACTATATGCAAGTACTAAATATTATTTTATTTAATCTTCACAACATGCCAGTGAAGTAGATACTATTATTACTGTCCCCATTTTATAAATAAGGAAACTGAAGCATAACAAGTTTAAGTAACTTACCCAATGTCACGTAACTGATAGTTAGCAAAACTAGGATTTAGGAGTCCAGGTATTCAAACTCCAGAGCCCACGCTCTTAATAGAATACCCTCCTACCTCTCATAAGTACCTCATTGGTGTTGATCGTAGATTAGGTTATTTAATCTTCAGATTAATCTTAGAGTTCCTTCTAATTCCCAGATTCTGTTCTATAAAAGGATACAGCACTTTGCCTATATAGATAAAGACATGAAGACTTATCCTAAAGATACAGAGGCGTTAAATTGCAGAGCTAGAATGCAAAGCCAGGTCTGCGCCTCCAAAGCCCAGCTGCCTGAGAGGCATCCAGGCTATTGGTAGATATGATACTCTATCCTAGGCCTCCCAGGGGTCCGACTGCCCACTAGATCTTGATCATTTACATGGCTAGCTTCCAGGTCAGTTATTGCTGCCGTACTGACTGGGGCATGGGCTTTTGCGTTCAAACATCCCTGGGTTCAAATCCTTGCTCCGCTGTTTGCTAGCTGAGTGATCTCGGGCAAAATACTTAACATCTCTTACCCCTATTTCCTCTTCTATAAAACGAAGGTAATAATTATGTGACTATGGATGCAATGAGGAGTCAAAGAGATAAAGCATGCTGAGCACTTAGATACGTTCTAGAATCTTAGGAAGTACAGGTAGCTTCAGCCCCAGCTGGACTGTCTGTACTTCTCTCCCCACCCCTCCTCAGTAATATCACTGGTCACCCGTTCCCGACGTCACACAAATATGGCGATGTTTTTGAAACACTTGCCTGATATTGTTTAAATTATCTGTTTTAAAACTTCTTTTTGCATGGTAAATTTACATTGCCAAATTTACATTGGAAAATTGGACCTCCAGTTTCCTAACAGTTGGTCTTTTTCCCTTTTTTTGTCATTCAGCTTCACATGCGCCATCATCTAAAACCTCATCTCTCCCGGGCTATGGCAAAAATGGGCTTCACCGGGTAAGAGTCTTCTAATCCTCAAATGACCATTATATGTGGCTCCAGTTAATTATTTCTGTGTTAATTCCCTCCCCAGTCCCGTTTAAAATACTGATGTATTGTCTGAGTACATCTAACTCTTGATTTAAATGTTGGAATATAATGAAAATTATCATCTCCCTGACCTCCTAGTGAAATCACGTTAGGTTACAGGCAAGATAAAATATTTCAGTTGAGAGAAAGAGAAATTGACTGTAGGCAAAAGAATAGCCTGTGTAAGCTTATAGGAAGACTAGATCAAATAATTATGCAGCAAATACATTTACAATCAAGCAAAAGGGAATTACTTGAATCATTATCTGTGCTGTAAAATGAAATAGGAATGTTTGTTACCATCCTCCTTGCAAAAAGTAGAACAAATGCAATTGTGTAACTAAGTAGGGAAGTGAATTTTTTTTACTTATCAGCAGGAGGTACTTGCTTACCAAAAATCTCCTGTGCAGTCGCACTAGATGTTCTACAAAAGACAGAGATTTGATAGTAGAATTGTTGTTGTTGTATGCCATCAAGTCAATTCCAACTCATAGCGACCCCATGTGACAGAGTAGAACTGCCCCATAGGGTTTTCTAGGCTGTAATCTTTACGGAAGCAGATCGCCAGGTCTTTCTCCCAAGGAGCCACTGGGTGGGTATGAACTGCCAACCTTTCAGTTAACATCTGCATGCTTAACCTTTGCACCACCAGGGCTCCTTAGGAAAGAAAAATAACTAGGGTCCAGGAATTTCACTTGGAAAGAATTCTTAGGATCTATTAAATCCCATTCCCGTTCACCTGACTCCAAAATGGTTGCTGTGGAGTAAACTTTCTAATAATGTGTCTTCCTTGTTTCAGCCTGTTTCCACAGAGTTTGCTCAGTATAACAGCTACGGGGACGTCAGTGGTGGAGTCCGAGGTGAGGCTTCCCTAGCCAGGCCGTTGACTGCTGCTGGCTGCATCTTCCCCTCGTGGCTGAGGTCCATGAGAGGCTATGTAATCACAAGTATATTGGCTGTGTTCATGCTGTCATGCATCCCATGTAGCCTCTCTGAGCTAATATAGCACTTAGTAAAATCTCAAGGGATCTCTGATGAAATAAAACCATGAAAAGAGAATTTGTAAGAAGTATATTTTGCTCCTACTACGTGTTGAGCACTATACTAGGTACCTGGAGATACAGCCAGCCATCAACAAGACATGGCCCTTACCCTCATAATGTGTATGCCCTAGTGCAAGAGACAGTGAGAGCAGGCGTGGGAGCATGTGCACCTGAAGAGGCCGTGGCAGCTTAGTGTGATAAATGCAACGACTGGAGATGCAGAGAGAAGGAAGGAGTCACCTTTAGGTTATCAGGAAAAGCTTCCAGGAGAGAGGGATGATTTCACTGAGGACTAAAAATGGAGCAGGCTTTAGGGAGGTAGATGGGACAGTGTGTTTAGATACCTGGAGCAGGAAGAGAACATGATTCATTGGGGGAATATTTTGGAAACTGCAATAGAAGCTAGTTTTTCTGTTAAGGTTTCCATGATCTTCTATGGTCTTGGCCTTATGATATTTTCTTTTCCTTTCTTTTTCAGACTACCAGGTATGGAACAATTGGCCTTTCTTGAGTTGCCCACACCAGCAGAACAACCATCTTTCCATCCAGATGTGTATTGTTGCTCTGGGGAAGGGTTTCTTTTGAGAAGATGCTTATTTTGGTTGATTCATCTAATCCTATGTCCATAGCCATGAGGAGCAGGCAGGCCTGGTACTTGGCTCAAGTTGTCCCTGCAGACCTTGGGGACAGGGTGTAAACCAGGCCAGGTGTTGGAGGACTTCCTTGCTCTGGCCTTTGGTAATCGTTTGCGAGTAGAAGTAGACCAGCATCAAGAGTCTGCCCGTGTATAGTTTTGTTGTTGTTTTCTTTTAGTTATAACTGCTCAGTACTTTAGGTCCTCCCCTCCCTTGCCTGGTCCCAAATGAAGAAAAACTCATGTTGTGGACAGTAGAAATGAGCAGTTTGCTCTGGTACCATTGCTTTCTTCCTAGAGCCTAAACCTTGTAAAACTGTGATGGAGACTTGAGAAAAGGGAAACGTGCAAAGAAAAGCAAGATAAAAATAAGAAAGTAATAATAGACCTGGCAAAATTTTTGATGTACCATATACTTTGATACATAGAGCCTACATTCAGAAACAAGTCAATATAGCTATTAAGCCAGGCTCTCTCCCCAACTTAAATATGAAAGAGCAGTATTCCTGCTCTTATTCAGCAATAAATCTCATTTTGAAAAATATGTGGTAATCAAGATGGCATGTCTATGAAATAAATGGTGGTGAGGATTAGAGACCCAAACAGAGATGTTTGGGAGCCCACAGGGTTCTCTTCTCAGTTCCCCATGCTGTTCTGTGTGCCTCCTGACCGGTATTTCTGTCGCAGACCCTCCCGGATGGCCACATGCCTGGAATGCGGATGGACCGAGGAGTGTCCATGCCCAACATGTTGGAACCAAAGGCAAGTGCAGATCTTCTCTTTTCTCTTATACAGGGATGACAGACTGGGACAGAGCCTTAAAACTTTCTTGGTTTTCTATCTTCTCACCATCTCAGAGGGTTGTGCCCACTTTGTTCTGGGCTGGTGCATTCAGGCAAAACCATATCACAAAGCATCCTGCCATTCCACCAGTTTTGCCACACCGACTCAGCAGGTTAAGCTCTCACTGTAAAGCTCTGTGCGTGCAGTGAAGTGCCAGCACATCTCTCCCTGTGACCGAGGGTTTAATTGGTCCCTGCCATGAGCATTACAAGGTGTGCCCAGTGCAGGGTGGAGTGGCGGCAGAGTGCTCCAGATAGGTGACGGAGTTGTCCTGGTTGCCCAGGACCTTCCCAGTTTTAGCACTGAAGGTCTTGCATCCCAGGAACCTTCTCAGTTAGGCTCCCAGGTAGACATTAGCTCTAGAATACCCTGTCCACCCAGAGATGCCCAAGAGCTTGTGGCTCCCTGGTGACCAGGGCTTATTTCAATATGTCAGCCCAAGAACACTGCTCTGGCACACCTGGCTCAGGACTCATGAACCAGTCATGGAACAAGATTGTTGAACTTTGCACAGTTATCCTGCCAGATATCAGCATCATGTAAAAGATAAGATGGTACCTGTAATTTCAATTCTCTGTCTCTCTCTCTCTCTCTTTTTTTTTTTTTTTTTCTGGGAATATCTATAACAAACCGTTTGCCATTTCAACCATTTTTTATTGTGTGAAGTATATATCTAAAAACATTTACCATTTCAATATTTTTTACA
>NW_004443967.1:5096316-5119160 GCF_000243295.1 Trichechus manatus latirostris | reverse complement strand
TCTGTCTCTCTCTCTCTCTCTTTTTTTTTTTTTTTGATTGGGAATATCTATAACAAACCGTTTGCCATTTCAACCATTTTTTATTGTGTGAAGTATATATCTAAAAACATTTACCATTTCAATATTTTTTACATGTATAATTCAGTGACACTAATTACATTCACCATGTTGTGTAATCATCACCACTATCTGTTTCCAGGAGCCCTGGTGGCACAGTGGTTAAGAGCTTGGCTGCTAACCAAAAGGTCAGCAGTTCGAATCCACCAGCTGCTCCTTGGAAACACTATGGGGCAGTTCTGCTCTGTCCTATAGGATCGCTGTGAGTTGGAATCAACTTGACGGCAATGGCAATGGGTGCCTGTTTCCAATCTTTTTCATCAACCTTAACAGAAACTCTGTACCCCTTAAGTAAAACCTCCCATTTCCTCCTCTTACCCACCCCGGCAACCACTAATAAACTTTGGTCTCTATGCAGTTGCCTGTTCTACATATTTCATAGAGATGGAATCATACAATACTTGTCCTTTTGTGGCGGAGTTCTTTCACTCAGCATAATGTTTTCAAGGTTCATGCTGTCGCATGTATCAGAACTTCATTTCTCTTTGTGGTTAAATAATCACTTCTCTTTAAATTTGTATCGTCATCCCCAATACATAGTAAGTTTGTTTTCTTTCACTCGACAAGACTCTCTAAAGGCACATTGCTACGTGAGACACTTGTATGGACAGCCAGGAATGTATAAGAATGTGTCCCTGTCCACCAGGGAACTTGAGCTTCATCTGGTCTTGAAGGAGGAACACCCGTTGCTCTGATGCTGTAATTATAACCTCTTAGAAACTCTGTCCTGGGAGTACCAGATTTAAGTGGATTCTGCTTGTTAATAAAGTGGACAGCACTGTTCTAAAAGAGATGTTTTTCTTTCCTTATCAGATCTTTCCATACGAAATGCTCATGGTGACCAACAGAGGGCGCAACAAAATCCTAAGAGACGTGGACAGAACCAGGCTGGAGGTAAAAAAAATAAAATAAAATCCATTTCCAATTGCAATTCCCTGTGCTTTCCCCCCAACTTTCCCCTACAAAATGGTTTCTTTCTTCAGTGAAAGCAAAAATGAAGTGAAATGAAATAAAAAGGATCAACCCAATATTGTAGGTAGAACTAAGAGGTAACTTTGACTCAAATTTACATTTAAGAGACAAGCATAAAAATGCCTGGTAAAACACAGAAGAACCACCCAAGAGCCACAGTATAAATGTAGTCATTTTCTCTGGAAATCCGATGGTGCCATAATTATGGCTAGTGATGAAGGAACGGGCATCTCTATCCCTCTGCAGATATTCGTAGATCTCTGTTGAGAGGGAGCCCTCAATAAAGAGGTTGACACTGGACAAGTCTCTCTCTCGGCTGTTTCTGCATTCCTTGTTGAAGGGTTATCTGGGTCCACATACCCAAGATCTCAGACATGGAAGACTGATCTTTGTTCTTTTCCATCCGAATGATTTTAATTAAGAAAAACTCCGGCTTCGAGCCTCTTAAAGAACCATTACTTTTCCCTGACAAAAGGCAGCACCTTTGTGTAAGAGGTGAGCCTGGCCCAGAGAATGGAGGCCCCAGTATCTCAAGGGAACTTTCCTAGGAGGAAGGACAGATGGATGGTCTCCCCAGTAAGAACCGGCATCCACCTAAACTCCTGTTGCTGAGCCAGGAGGAAGCCCTGGGGCTTCCAGAGGATCACTCTGAAGCCCTGCCTCTTTAGCTTTCTTCTTGCTGTGGTACATTTTTTCTGTATCTTCTCAACAGTCCGAGGACCTGAAGCAGAGTCACCTCCAGCATAATATATCACTTCCTATACCTCTCACCAGGTCCCCGGTGGTGCAAACAGTTTGCACTAAGCTGTTAACCGAAAGGTTTGTGGTTCAAACCCACCCAGTAAAGCTGCAGGAGAAAGGCCTGACAATTTACTTCTGTAAAGATTACAACCAAGAAAACCCTATGGAGCTCAGTTCTACCGTAACACGCGGGGTCACCATGAGTCAGAATCAACTCAGTGGCAATGGGTTTAATTTCTGGGTTCTTGTTGTCGTTGTATTGTTGTTTTTAATAACACCTCACTGTTCAGTGTTATTATGGTAATCATTACTACTCTGCCAGCTCTGCGATCTGGTGGGAGGACGCCTCACCTGGCCTGACCAGGTAAGGAGCCCCTATACCCAGGGCCTTGTCACAAGCCTCAGGGCTTGAGATAAGCGCCTCTCTCGCCATCCGACCTTGCTCTTGGAAATGACTGTTTGTAAACTGGAGAGCAACTTTCGGAGCCATCCACGTGACTGTCAGCACTGACCCCTGCTCTTTCCTCCTTTTGCAGCGCCACCTGTCCCCGGAAGTGTTTCGGGAAATCTTTGGAATGTCCATACAGGAGTTTGACAGGTTACCTCTTTGGAGACGCAACGACATGAAGAAAAAAGCAAAACTCTTCTAAGTCCCGCACATAGACAGCAATTAGCAAAAGGAGTGACAATGGCGGGGACACATAGGATGTTGTATTAAGGCCCAAAACTTGATTGGAGAGTTTGCAAACTACTGTCTCTCAGCAACAATAAAAGGGAAAAATCTGATTAGAACACCCATGAGCCGACTCTTGGGCCAACCATCAGCAGCACTTGCCAAGAAGCAATGGGGTAGAAATTTCTATGTTCTCAAACTCACCAGTAATGTTCACACGTGACCTTTGACATGGCCCTGCATACACAGCAGGAGCTACTTTCTTCTTTTGTTTTCCTTTAACTTGCTCAACCATAGCCCTGACTGTAAGGATAAGAGCCAGCAAGTGCCCTTAGGATGCCGCATAAGAAAAACAAAACAAAACAGTTGTAAGAATTCCGAAGTATGAATATTTATTCTGTAGCAGGGTGGCTAAGAAGAGAGACCCCCAGGACCTATCCATGTGGCCACAGCCATTCTGCACCAGCCTTTCCTTAGGGCCTCATGCAGCTCCGCCCACGCTCAGCGGGAATGGACATCGCAGCCTAGCAGCTGGGCAACTCTGTTTTTGAGTTTCAGCAAAAGTTGTTTTTAACAAGCTCCTTGTTCTCTACTACCTGCTAGGACATGGTTAGCAAAGGACTTGGCTTTTTTTTTTGAAGAGAAAGAAAAGGAAAACCTCCTTTAACATTTTTCTGCTGAAGATAGCGTGCTTAATTCTTCCTCCCCGCCAAGAACAAGGAGATATCTTGGGTCACCTTTGCAAAGAAAGGAAAGGGAAAGATTTGCTCCAGACTGGCCAGGTGGCGTGCTGTTCAGTGACACTTGCAGCCATGTCTGCCCAGGGGCCGCATCACTCTTGGCAAAAAAAAAAAAAAAGTTTGGTGTCCTAGCAACGCACGCACGTTCTCCAGCCCAGCCCCTCTCCTCTGTATCTGGCGTCCTGCGAATCAGATCAAGCCCAACGCTGATCTTGTTTTTGAAGGTCAGTTCAGTAATAGGCTAGGGAAAGGCACGTTTTTCTCTTTTTCAATCCCTGCAACTCCAAAGTAGATTGCTTCAAACTGATTTAATTTGGCCTTTCCATCTTGCCTAGCCGTGTGTGTGTGCGTGTGCGCACATATGCTTTTTAGTCTCATTTCTGCTTGAATGTTTGTCCCACTGTGCTGAACCTTCTTAGCGACATCTGCATAGACGCAGTGCACCCAACTCAAAGATTTGGATGAAGCTACATTGCCCATGCCCGACACCACCTCCTTCACAGAAGGGCGTTGGTGCTTAGCAGCCATGCACAAAGGTAGCTAATGTTGGTATCAGACTGAAGACGATAGACCAGGCTGTGTGTGGGGATCAGAGCCTCTCACCTGAGTCTTCAAACTCAGCAACACAAGATTCAAGTCTGAGCCTAAGATTTCACCAGCACACGTATATAAGACCGCAGTGTGATTCCTGAAGGCATCTCACTGTGACTCAAATAGGAAGCGAGCCAGATGAGGGAGGGTCTCTCCAACTCCACATACAGAAGGAGAAAAGACACATTTATTCTCATGCTTGGAGCTCTGCTTAGGAATTGAAAGCTCTATTTTAAAGCCAAAGGAGAAAGCATTTGAATTCATCTGCATCAGTCACATAATAAAAGCTCAGAAATTCTTCCTGCTGGCACCAAGTATTAGGATTGCTAGCTGTCTATCTGATGCTGATGGTAAAAAGCAAGTAGAATATTTCCGGAACCTGAGCTGCAACCTACAACTGGCAGCACACGTCCGCGCGCTGGGTGCTGGAGCGGATGCTCATTGCTTTGCCGCATTCTCCTGTCTGCTTGCAGGAGGAATCAACGTTTGCTTGCCTTTGCAGTGCTATGCACTGAATGTTTGAGGACCGTTCTCACACATACACGTATATGTGTGTGTTCAGGCATATGCACATATTGGATGGGGTGGTGCTGAGGAGGTGAGACCAGCCCCTGCTGGACCCGAGGTCCAGCTGCAGTTCGCAGCATTGCCTCTATGTATCGTTTGCCTCTTGCTTCGTCGGATATTTTCACTCTCCCATCTTCTCTCTGACCTCTCCTACATTGGCAGCCTTGGCCCGAAGCCTGTGTGTCCCGTCCTTGGGTTCCTGCCCTTCAGGCTCCTTGTGATGTGTGAGGGTATAGGAGTAGGGACCACTCTACCCTAGCCTGTCCCCGCTGCGGTCATTTACAGTGGCGGCTGAGGGGGTCCCAGCACTCAGCCGGCAGAGGAGTTCTTTTCATTATGCAGACACCAGCGGGCCCCGAAGGTTTCCACTGATGAAGGAGGTCTGACTCAAGCATAACTTTGCAGATCAAATGTCAGTGTAGGAAAACTCAAGGTATTTGGGAAACATGGGCGCAATCAGGTGGTTTTGCTAAAATTCCTGCCCATTGGTCTGTTAGTAGCTGTGTCCTAGGATCAGGACATTAGTCTAAAAAAAGGGCCAACTCTGCTTATGTGGCAGAGACCCTGAGTTAAGGGGCCTGCCTAAGACGGCAGTGATAGTGAGAAGAGCTAAACTCTAAGGCTGTTCCCATTAATGAAACTACTTTTCTTGTTTCTTTTGAACTGAGTTCTGTATCCAAGGGTGGGGGGGCGGGGAGGAGGGAAGACTTGGCTCCATATCAAGCATACTAACTAAACTACCCCGTGCAAAAACGCATTGTTAGAAAATACCAGTAGCCTCCTGTCTCCAAGCCAAGCAGTGCTCTGCTTTGGGGAGAGGACATCGGACACCAGAATGCAGAGTGGGCTCCAGCTGGGAGAACAGGTCACGGGCAGCCTGGTTCTCCTAACCACCGGATCAAATGTATGGGCTGCAGTTCCCTCTCTGTGATGTTACCCCAGGCTCAGCATGCGTGTCCTCAAAATGTCCAGGACACAGTACAGAAGATTCATGTTCTCAGCTTGAACCCTGCCCGACACTGCCCTTGACATTCAGATAATGAACACAGGTTGGCGGGGGTTGTTCACTCTGAGGAGGAATTCTGTGCACATCGAGCTTCCTCGGTGCGTATATAAAGGGCTACATTCTTGAGCATTTGATGTACCTGTGCCTCTTTAAGATCACACCGATTGTAAAAAGTAAAAGTGAAAGAGGCATACACAAGATGTGAAAGTCAGTGCTTCCAAGTTTCTTCCAGAAAAGCCAGAATATCATTTAATCTTCCCATGTTATTTATTATATGAATAGCATTTGGAAACTTGTGCAGCTATGCATCTGCGTTTGGCTTTGGGGTGAGTTGTGAGGTGTTCTTAATATGATTTCTTTGAAAATTAAAGATAGTCTATTCTCTGAAACCTCAAACAGAAAAGCTAGAGTTAGTGGGTAAAAGGTGTAAAAAAGCAAAAACAAGCTGGCCTCCCTTGCCTCCCCCACCTCCCCGCTTCTCCTGAAGTCTGCTGTTTCCCAGTCAAGTTTCCTCTTGAAGTGAAGGCTGCAACAATTCTTTTTTCACTCTCTTCCTCCCCTTCTCAGTCTGGTCGTATCAATCGACTTGGAGTGGTGGAGCTGGTAACGTTTCTAAAACTTTCACCTAATTTCATTACACTTTGAAGCAAACACCTTTTTCTAAACAGTTGCTTCCTAGATGATTATGTAAAATATGTACACTTATGCAAATTTAAAAAAAATCAACCACTTTTGAGTACTTAGGTCTTTTTAAAAACTATGAAAAACAAACTTGATGCCAGCCTTCACTGACGTTTTGACGTGGCAGGCGGCTGCACCAGGCTCTGTGCTTACAGCGCCTTATCCGATGGTCATGAAGGACAGTGGAAGCAAAATGAACTCTGCATCATCAACCCCTCTCTGCCCTCCAAAGCAAACTCGGTTTTTATAAATCACCTCTTTGTATTTCTAGAAACTATTTCATCTGTACTTCCAATGCCAACACTGATTGTATTTGATTTTTAAAATTGTTTTCTTTTGAGGAGCCAAGTGTTTGTCAGTATGCCCTAAAAGGCACTCTTCATTGTTCCCTTTCGAAGCACTTTCTGTCCAGAAAAAGATATTTAGGGCTTGAGATTTGCAATGATACCATCTTACGGTGATAATATACGTTATGGGAGCTACATTGTGATGAGAGAGAAACCTTTCTGTTTGGCATTTTTTAAAACAATTGCTATCTTTCCATCTGCTGGCCAGGAAGCAGTGGAGAGATGGTGACCGATATGCTTGGCATATGGATTTTTATATTTTCATTTGGTCCAGTTTAATTTACAGTAAACTCAAATGAACAAAGAAGTGGGGGGCGGGGGGGTAGTCTGTTTAAGCTGCAAGAAACTTTCTTAACAATGTGTGTCTACACTGCAAAATTAAATGACCCCAGCCTTTTCTGAAGCTTAGTGTAATTGAGTGTGACTGTTATCATTAAATAAGATTCTTCCCAAAAGTGTCTCTTGCGAGAGTGAAATACCCATGAGTCACTTCTGGAACCTGTTGACCCAAGGTGGAAGGAGATGATACTGTGTGTGTTGACTCAGAAAGGTGGTAAGCCACTAAATGACTGTATTTGCATCTGTTGCTTTACCTTACGGAAAAGAAGACAATTGTTCACAAAAATGTTCTTTCTGGGTTGTTATGTACAGACGTGTCCTCTCATCATGTGTGATACCTGTGAGTCACTGACAGCACTCCATCAAAGCTCTTACAGGTCTTTCATTTTAAGTGGAATTTGTGGATTTTTGTTTTTGTTTTGTTTTGAAGTTTGGAAGGCATACAGTTCTTCTCTCCCTCCCTCCCCTTTCGAAATATGAAAGCAAATATTTGCAAGAACCCCATTTTAAAAGCTGTGTCGTGTCCCCTGTGGAAGTGAGTGGTTGTCCATCTGCACCCTGAGTACCACGTGCTTGTCTGCAGGGGAGGAGGTAGCCTGCCGGGCTCCAGGTTGCTGTGCTTTACAACCCCTCACCTGCCCACGCTCCTGCAAGCAGCACTTCACTGCACTCCTATGCCACTGTACTAGGCATCACTGTTGTACTCAGAGCAACGCAATGAATAAAGTTGTGCGCTTTATTCGTAAACGCCTCCACTCCGTGTTTTATTTCTTGTTCCGCTTCTCCCTTTAAAGGTCTGCCCTATTTTAAAAAGTGTCAACCCAACTTCTAATTAAAAAAAAAAAAAATGGAATCAAACCAAAGCCTTGGGAATGCATTTTTATCACGTAGGAAGGCCAGTGGGAGGAGAAAATACAACAAATAACAACGGTATATTCCAGATACTGTTAGTTCAATAATCCAGACCCAACAGTATGACAACAAAGCCAACAAAACAAAAAGTTGCATACAGTTGTTGCGCTGTGCTGGTCTAGCTGGTGGTTGATTTTATTTATGACACAGAACAGCGACAGCATCAGCATTTAGACAAGCCTGGGGATTCGAGGAGGTTCGAGGACAAGAGCTTCTGAGCCACCCTGAATGTGGGCCATTTTAATAAAAATTCAAAAGCAATAGGAAAAAAGCATAGTTCATCCTTGACCTCCTGGGCATCATTGTTGTGTGCCGTCAAGTTGATTCCGACTCGTAGCGACCCTGCATGACAGAGTAGAACTGCCCCGTATGGTTTCCAAGGCTGCAGTCTTTACGGGAGTAGATTACCAGGTCTTCTCTCCAACAAAACAGCTGATGGACTCGAACCACCGACCTTTCAGTTAGCAGCCAAGAGCTTATGTGTTGGATTTCAGCTTGCTTGTTATCTTCACTGCCAAGATTCTGGGGCTTGCCAGAAAATACAAGGGTCTATTCATATTCAGAAGCCCTAGTGGCGCAGTGTTTAAGAGCTCGACTGCTAACCAAAAGGTCAGCAGTTTGAATCCACCAGCCGCTCCTTAGAAACCATATGGGGCAGTTCTACTCTGTCCTATAGGGTCGCTATGAGTTGGAATTGACTAGACGGCAATGGGTTTGGTTTGGGGTTTTATTTATATTCAAGATGTCCTCCTCTGACCACAACCTTTGTTCCACTGTGTGTATGTCGAGCCTGTACATGCTCATCATGCTGGCATTCACATGGGCCCTCACCTGACGCTGACACTGAGGTGGTTCTCCAGACAATCAGCATGTTCACTTCTGTGCTGTAGAAAACAGGTCAGGAGGCCCGAGCTCCAGGTCTGTGTTCTGCACACCTCTTCCCCACACTACCACCACTGCTTTGGGCACTAATGACCACAGTCAGTGGTCACTCTGCAGACCTCATCATCAGCTCCCTGTGGCATTTGACACTGTTGACTGTCCCTTCATTGAAAATCAACTTCTTGCCTCACTTCAGTAGTTAGTCCTCTCACACACACCGTGAAGCAGAGGGAGTCCGAGACCCTTCACAATCGGCCTCCAGGTCAGCTTCACCACCCACAATGCCCCTCCCTGCCATCCTGCACTTTGGCGCTTCCAAACACCATGTCCTCTTGGGCCTCAGCAGCTTTGCCAATGGTATTTCTTCTGTACAAGGTCCAACTCTTCAAAGAAGTGGAGAGCAGAGAGGACCCAGCCCCAGGGAAAGAAGGCAGTGGCCAAGGTTGCTATGTGAAACCTGCTGTCCATCAGCTCTTTAGCATTGTCTGCTCTAATTTCCTATGGGCTCCATGTGCCCTAAATCAAAGAAGGGCCTGAGTTCGTGCCCTCTCTCAGAGTCTGCCCTGCTCCATCCAGCCCAGTCTGCCCCAGTAAATTCTTCACATGCCTCTGGTTGAGTCTCATGTTTGGCACTTCAAGTACTGCCTAGTAATGTTAGCTGTGTGTGTGTACCTGCTGCTAAGTGAAGCTGTAGTAAGATTTCTCTGGGCCGAGTGCCAGGCACCTTAGCTTGGCCTTAACCACGGCCCTCACAACAGCCGTGCAAGGCAGAGAGTCGGAGCTCCACTGTGGTGGTAGCTGCCCTCAAGTTGGCCGCTGACTCCTGATGACCCCACGTACAACAGAACAAAATGCTGCCTGGTCCTGTGCCATCCCCACGATCAGCTGGGGATTAAGACGGTTCTGCTCCATAAGGTTTTCATTGTCTGATTTTTGGAAGTAGATATCCAGACCTTTCTTCCTAGTCTGTCTAGTGAGGTGAGAAACAAGCTAACGAAATATGCTGGTTGCATAGTGGTTAAGTGCTATGGCTGCTAACCAAAAGATCGGCAGTTCAAATCCACCAGGCGCTCCTTAGGAACTCTGTGGGGCAGCTCTACTCTGTCCTACAGGGTTGCTATGAGTCGGAATCGACTCGACGACAATGAGGTTTTTTTTTTTTTTCAGCCCGTGAGTACCAGAGCTGGGATTCCCCAGGTTTGTCCCACTTCAAATCCCATGCTATTTTCCTCCACATCCCACTGCCTGTGAACTCCAGAAGGCAAGGCTTGTGTCTCCTACCTTCTAAATCTCCCAGGGTGCACTGCACAGAGTAGGTTCTTGGTAAGACCAGCCAGTTCTCTTCACTCTGGCTAGGAACCCCATCACCAGGGACAGATTACCCAGTAAGCAAGGTATGCATGGGCTTACTTGTGCTTATTTACTCATCTGTAGTGAATACTTTCACATGGGTTTTATCATGTCTTGATGTGGTGAAAAACAGGAGAAATTGCGCACTACAGGTTAGTAAGCACAAATAAGCCCGTGCATACCTTGCTTACTGGTTACTCCGCCTCTGCCCATCACTCCCACCAAGAGGCAGTTATGAACAACGGTTCTAGAGGTACTCACTAGCTATGTGTCTCAGCACCAGTTATTTAGCCTCTCTATGCCTCAACTTGTTCATCTGCAGAATGGGCAGAATAATAATATCCAAAAGAAGATCGTTGCTAAATAATGATAACACATGGTGAGCCCTTAGCCCAGTGCCCAGCGCATAGTCATTGCTTAAGGAACGTCCGTGATCTTTATTAAGAAAAATTAGCCATGTCACTGAATTGTACCTGTAAAAACAGTTGAAATGGCATTTAGTTACATATATATGTACCCTAATTTTTTTTTAATGACCCACTAATTAACCACTTAGACTGGAAGAATCGCTGAGTCTTAGTTTCCTTGTGTGTGAAATAGGAACGAAACCTGCTCTGGCTGTGTCACAGGGCAGTGAAGTCAGACGAAGTCAGGCAAAGTGCTTGGACACAGGAAAGCGTTATGTTAACAGATGGGAGCGGATAATGAGTGCTTCTGGTGCTTGGATAAGGAGCAGTATTATTTATAATAGTTTAATCATTGAGGCATTTTAGTTTTTGTTCGGGACTTTTTTTTTTTTTCCCTCTAGCCTTCCTATCAATGTTGTTGTTAGGTGCTGCTGAATTGATTTTGACTAATACAACCTCATACGGCAGCGTAGAACTGCCCATGGGGTTTTCCAGGATTGTGTCTCCTACCTTCTGATTCTTCTGCTATAATCTTTACAGGAGCAGATCACCAGATCTTTCACCTATGAAGCTGCTGGGTGGGTTTGAACAGCCAGCCGTTCAGTTAGTAGCCCAGCACTTAACCATTGCACCGCCAGGGCTGCTCCGTCATATCATACCCAGCACTAAAGCAAGCCCACAACTTCCTTCATACGCATCGGTAACAGCGCTTTGTTTCTCTAGCCAATAATAGTCTAAGCCTGAGATCCCCTGAAGCTGTTCTATTTTAATCATAGTAACAATGATAATAATAATGGGAAGGACTACCAAGCAGTTTAGTGGAGGCTATAGCGTCACACTGCCTGCGTTTAAGTCCAGTAGCTGTGTAACTAGTGACAATTTGCCGCACTTCTCTAAGCCTCAGTTTCTATTACAACAGGGATAGTAAACCTCGAGGGGTTACTGTGAAAGTTCATGTAGAGCAGGACCCCGCATGATACAGAATGAGCATTCAAACATTAGCTTTTATTAACAAAGTTGCTACCAGGTATAAGGGCTTACTATTCCCAAGTCCTGGGCTAAGCCCACTGTGGCGGATTTCATGTAGTTCCTTGCGTGGCTTCTATTTTAGAGCTTAGGAAACAGACCCAGAGAAACTAAGTGTCCTGTACAAGATCTGCCTACCACGTGGTGGGGCTGGGATCCCAACCATGGTCACCCCGGTCCCAAGCCCAACTCTCCACACGTTATACTCAGCTGTCCTCCCAGCTTGTGGACAGTTGTCATTAAGAGAAGGGCCCAGGTGTCCCAGGGCACTGTGGCCAGCCAGGGTGGTGGGCTGCTCAGAACAGAAGCATCTGGAGGTGCTGGTTGGGGCTTAGCTCTTCCCAAGGGGTTTAGAGCTGTTTGACCAGTGTTTCCTGGGTGGGGAGGATTTCCCTAGCTTCTTCAAGGGATGCTTAGAAACACCACCTGCAGAAGAGTTGAAACTCATTCCCAATAAAGAAGGCTTTAATTCTAGAAAGATCTTACTAACTGTTCAAGCAAACAAAGGCTGCAAAGGTGGGGCTGCTCATGGTATTGGGGACATTTCCTCAGCTGGAGAAAGCCACCAGCCCCACTCAGCCCTGCCTGCCCCCGTGCTGGAAGGGGGTGCCTCTTCCGTCCCAGACCAAGCAGCCTTGCCTGGGCGTGTTGCAGCCCTACCCTGCTGGACATGGCCCATTGTGGGCCGGAAAGCCCTGGGAAGGGAGGGGACTTGGTGCTGGAAGTTCTTGAGGAAGCCCAGGGTGGTCGGGGAACGGTGCCCAAAGCTTCAGGGAATCTGGACCAGAGGCTGCAGGACCTGTTTCCACCCCCTGAATTCCCATCTCCCCCAGGACCCTGAGCAGTGCCCCCCTTGTACTCCTACAGCGCTCTGGGGCAGTCTGTGGAAGTCTGGGGCTATGGAGCAGTGTGTAATATGACCACGTTTATTTTACTTTCCAGTTTCAACTGGATGAAAATGCTCTCCAGGGCCTGCCATTGTACCAAGCACAATAGCAGCCCCTGGAGAGGGTTTTCTGTATTTATTTGTGCTGTCTCCCAGCAGCTGCCTCTTAACTCAACCCTTCCGTCAGATACAAAGAAACGTTGGCTTGGGAAAAGCTCCCCGACAAAGCAGAGGCCTTTTCTGCTTTGCCCTCAGCATGCCGGGGTGGGGCGGAGCCTCAGGCAGCTTCCAGCCTCAGCAGCTTCCAGCCCCAGAGCTGGGGATTCAGACTAGAGGGTCCCTGAGTCCAGATGATGTGAGGATGATGTTACGACAGCCCTCATTTTTGGAGGGCCTCCCAAGTTCTGACACTGGGCTAAGTACTAAGTGGATTATCTCATTTAATCTGAAAAGGTGAGAGTCCAGGACTTGGAGAGGCCCACTAGCAGGTGGGGTAGGCCAGAAAAGGCAGTGGAGTGTACCTAGAACAACACTGTCCAAGTAGGATATAATGCAGGCCACTTAGAAAGCAGGGCTTAGAACCAGTTTGTTCCGGTTCGAACCTCTGCTGAGAATTTGCATTTCTCACAAGTTCCCAGGCAATGCTAATGCTACTGGTTAGGGACGAATTCTGAGAACCACAAGTACAGCAGTGGTTCTTGAAATTTATTATATACAACAATCACCTGGGATCTTGTTAAAATGTAGTTTCTGATTCAGTATACGTGGGATGGAAATGCAAATTCTCAGCAGGGGTTCAAACCGGTTCCAAAGCCTGCCGTAAAGTCTGCGGAACACAGCAGTCTTGAATGAGGGTTACTTTAGGAAATGAAGGAAGAGGAAATGGCGCCCAGTGTGGGATGAAGCAACGCAAGAAGCATAGTGCTCACAAGTGGAGACCATTTGGATCTGGCAGGAATTTGCAGTGAGAGAGGAACACAAGAGTACAAATCTCTAGGAATCTCTAAAACTGTGTTGTCTGATTCGGGCGCCACCAACCACCTCTGGCTCCTGAGTGCTTGAATGTGGCTAGTCCCAACTGAGATGTGTTCAGCATTACTATGAAAAAAAGAATGTCAAATATCCAATAGTTTTTATATTCATTATGTGTTGAAATGATGTTATTTTGGATATATTAAGTTAAATACATGTTATTAAAATTAATTACATCTGTCCCTTTTTACCCTTTTAATGTAGCTATTGTGGTTAAGAGCTATGGCGAGCTACAGCTGCTAACCAAAAGGTCAGCAGTTCGAATCCACCAACCACTCTTCAAAAACTCTGGGGCAGTTCTCCTCTGTCCTATAGTTGCTCTATGAGTCGGAATCAATTCGACAGCAACAGGTTTGGGTTTTTTTTTTTGTTAGAAAATTTAGAATTACATATGTGGCTTGTATTATATTTCTATTGGATGACAATGCTCTCGAATCTTGGGAAGAGAGTTCATCTTCTTATAGGATAGGTACAGGGAGCTTAAACCACTTTCTTTACATATTAAAGAAAAGGGTGACCCCAGAAAGTAGGGGGCATCAGGCAGAAGACATTGGCAGATTCACTGTGAGAAGATACAAATTTACAAGAACAGATGACTGATTTATTTAGTAAGGTTTTGTTAAATTGGAAAATGATTCCTAAAAGTAGCAAGTGCTCTTAAAATGATTCAATTTATTCAAAAATCCAAATTTCAGGAACACATAAGCATGAAGCAAGATATATGGTACAACTTTTCAACACAAATAACATATAGTTGTTTTAGATTTCAACTAGAAGAAGAAAAAAAAAGGCAAGAGAGCTTCTGCCTCACTAGGGATAAATTATTGTATCTTCTAATAACTTGTCATGTTTAACAGTTGGCTGCCCAAATCTGAGACTAACACTTTGTACTTTCAGCTAGAAATGGAAAACACAGAGCTGCAGTCACTTCTGGACTGTATTCATTCCGTACCAAATAACCCGTGAGACATGCCTCAGAAGTTTATGAGCAAAAAATAAAACTACGTATAATGTCCGACTCCAAGTTAGTCAAACTGTATCTAATCAGAAAATATTTTTTTCTCCAACACTTCCTTACAATATCTAAGTCAGTGCCTCTGGGTTCTATTTTATACATGTAGATGCTCATGTATATATAGAATTTGCCAGCTTCAGACGTGGGGTGATTTAAAATAAAGTGCAGCCCGGTCTCTCTGTTTTATGGCTGAGGACACTGAGCCACAAAGAGACGGGTCACTTCCCTGACATCACAGGGCTGCTTGACGGCCATGGCGGGATGCAGCCACACAGCGTGACAGCAGTCAGCACCCTGGGTGTGACCTCGGCCCTGATGTTTCTTTGGGTTGTCTGAAGGCTGGGGATTTATACTACTTACTCACAGGGGTTTTCAGGAGGATTGAGTGATCGCTCTATGCAATGCGTATCACAGCGTTTTGTAACTACTCAGTGAGAGCTAAGCTGGCGCCCTCACTTCCGCTTCCACCTTCTGACCCAGCTAAGTGTTTTGTCTCCTGAAAGGTCGATGCTCAGTGGAAGCAGGAGCTGAGGGCTCCGGAAAAGCACCTGCCCCTCCTTTGTTAATGTATTTGAGGGTCAGGAGGCAGCCTGAGTCTCTGGGTGGTGCAAAAGGTTAAGGCACTCAGCTACCAACTGAAAGGTTGGAGGTTCAAGTCCACCCCGAGGCACCTCAGAAGAAAGGCCTAGTGATCTACTATTTAAAAGTCAGCCATTGAAAACCCTACGGAGCATAGTTCTTCTCTGACACACATGGGGTCATCACGAGTCAGGATGGACTCAATGGCCGCTGTTGTTTTACGCAGCCTGGCATCTGCTTGAGAGCCTCCCTGGCGTGGACAGAAGGCTTAGGATGGTAATGCTGAGTCTTTGTGACCTAAAACACTCAAAATTAAACAGGATTTTCAGGGATGAAGGTGGTTACCATGTGCGGGGTGTGGACTAAAACTACAAAGCAAGCACATAGCCTCTTCCCTCTTCCATCTCTCTTCCTCCACTTCAACCCTGTCCTGAGCCCTCGACACATCTCCTCATGCAGAGCTACCCAGATGTGCCTTCGGCTCAAGTATCCTATTTCTCAAATCAACACAAAAGAACCACTCTCTTCTTCCCTTTTACCCCACTCAGCTATGCCCTGGCTCCGGAATAACAGGTCAGCATATTTCACACCAAGATGCCAACAATGATAAACCCAAAAAGGAGGGCTTGTTAATGGAAATCAACCTTAAATTGGTAGTTTCTTGGATGGGGGAGGATTTTTCTGCTTGGAGACTTCCCAAGTGTTCTTGCTTAATTCCTACTTCTCAACACACACACACACCCACGACATACAGACACACACATACCCCATCACACACACACACGCCTACATACCTGCACATACACGTCATACTCTCTCTCTCACACACACACACACACACACACTACACAGGAGCCAGTGACTTAGCATCCCAATCTTAAAAGCTTTCCAACCCTCCTGTAACTGGTGGGTGTTGGGAAGAGGTTACTTTGTGATGAGTCCCTCGTTCATCAGAGGAAAACAAATATGATAGAGCGCAAAACATAAAACTGCCTTTGTGCCGCTCTGCCACAATGTCGGGCCCTCCTCCCCGGACCAGGAACCTCAGGGAACACCCGCACCTGTGCACCGCTGGGCTGGGGGACTCGGTCTCCCAGTTTACCCCCTTGAGTCTAATCGAACCCCAAAGTAGAGGTAAATAATTCCAGGGCTTCTGAGCACATTCACTTATCATCCCATGACCCGGGGTGGAGTTAAGGTGAAGGAGCAGACCCCAAGGCAAGCACTGACTGTCACATGCCGCTAAGCCAGGAGGTGGGGGCGCCATACCTTTGCAGGTGAAACATTTGATGTGGAAATGCCTGGTCTGGACTCGAAGCACTTCACCCTTGCACGGCTCCCCACACTTATGGCAGTGAATGACTGGCTTCTCTGATGGAGGGGCAGCGTCCTGAGGGGGGGCAACTGAGAGAAAAACACAAGGTTCATGTGAGTAGAAAGCATTCTTACAAAAGGGGTCATTACGGGGGTCACTATAAGTATCCCCATAATCTGGTATCAAATGATCCACATATTCACTTAATAGGCATGACTTCAGCATCGCCCAGGCCATGACCATGGGGTACACACATAAATAAGACAGATATGGCTTTCACAGTCCCAGGGGGAAACCACTGGGCTTGCTCCTCTGTGGAGCCCTCCATCTCTCCCTCCTCCCAAACTCCTCTAGTACTTCATCAGGACTACATGTTGGGCAATTAAATATACAGCCTCGTTCACTATTTTGTTGTTAGGTGCCGTCGAGTTGATTCCAACTCATAGCGACCCTACGTACAACAGAATGAAACACTGGCTGGTCCTGCGCCATCCTCACAATCATTGCTGTGCTTGAGCCCATTGTTGCAGCCACTGTGTCAATCCGTCTTGTTGAGAGTCTTCCTCTTTTTCACTGACCCTCTACCTTACTAAGCATGATGTCCTTCTCTAGGGACTGGTCCCTCCTGATAACATGTAAAGTATGTGAGACAAAGTCTCGCCAGCCTCGCTTCCAGGGAGCATTCTGACTGTACTTCTTCCAAAGTCCCTGGATGGTGCAAATGGTTAACTTGCTCAGCTGCTAAACAAAAGGCTAGGGGTTGGAGTCCACCCAGAGGCGCTTCAGAAGAAAGGTGAATGCTTTTTCTCCCCAGTTGTACTTCTCCTTCCTTCCCAAGCTCGTCAGGACATAGCACCAAAGGAGCTCAGAAAATGTTTAACTACTTATTTATTATGAGTATGTGGTGGCTAGTTTCTAACCTGGATCAACTTGATGGCAACTGGTGGTGGCATTTTCTAGCCTGCTCTACCAGAGAGTCATTTCTGATCTTACTTTAGCAACTTGTTTAACCCCTTGAAGGCCAGTTATGATCCTTTCCTGCATATAGTTCCTGATACACACACTGCAGACAGTAATTAAAAAAAAAAAAAAAGTAACCTTGTGGATCTCTCTGAACCTCAGTTTCTTCTCCTATAAAATGAAAAGGATTGGACCAGAGGATTTCTAAGATGTCCTTAGCCTCTGAAATCAAATGATTAGGCTTATAGGGCTTTTCTCTTGGTTTCCAGAATGTGGTCTTCAGAGAACAGAAGTCTTTGGGACTGCCCTGCCCTGCCCTGAAAATGAGATTAGGATTTAGAGCCACCCCGTTACAGAGAACCAAGGGAGGAGTCAGAGAGAAAGCATCTGTGGCCTTAAGGTAATCAAGTGTTGACCTTTAGGATGCAGTTTCCCAGCCAGAGAGCTCAGATAGGCATTCTTTGCTTCAAAGGATGCATCAAGTGATATATAAAAACGCATTACTAAGTACCTGCATGAGTGGGATATGACATAAGAACAGTGAATCTACAATTAATCAACCAACACAGAGAACAAAGATAATTTGTTTTTTCTCAAATGGTAAAACTGCGATGGATGGGGGAGATGTGGGCAGGTCTTGCTGAAACGCGATTTAGAAAACACCTTTCAGCAAGGAGCTCTCCGTACACCGCGAGTATAATTATTCCTTGTTTCTCTCAGACCACTGTAATATTCTCATTTCGCCTGGAAAGAGTTTGAACAAGACGGTCCAAATAATCCATTACTAACTGCATTCTGAGAAACAAGGCTCTTCTTGTGAGATTTTGACTTGGGGCAGGTGTAGTTTCAGGTTAAACACCCGATCGCATTCTCTGCGCTGGACCCCGAGAGTGTCCTGCAAAGGTACTGAAGCTGTGGTTCACCTGCCGTTCCTTATCTACCTGCTGACATCTCTCTTGGAAACTTGTATTTACAACAGAACTCAGTAAAGCAGTCCCCTTGTTACAGACATCCAACTTGTGGACAGCTGGTACCTGAGCTTTAATGTTATGTAATTTGCCCTTACTTTGAAACAATTGAACCAACCCCTGCTGGCTACAAATTCTTCATCACAATTACCTTCACTTGCTACCCATGCAGCTTGTAAATCATTGGAAACGCTTCCAGCCTTTTCTTGCACTAAAGTAAGGCTAAGTAAGAACCGTCTGCGCCTGTTCGGACTTACTTACCAATTTGACTTAAAGACACAGGAACGGATCTCGTTCGTAACCCGGGAACTGCCTGTATTATCTAACTGCGATAAGAAAGGGCGTTGCGTCAAGATCTCTAAAACAACCATTGACTTTTAAAGTGATATGTATCAAGGCCAAACACTATTCATATAAAAATTTTTCCCTTAACAATATTTGCTTCAAGTGCTTGAGGAGAAAAAGTGAGTTGTTTTTCTTGTCTTCTTTTTTAAGTTAATTTCTCCTTCTTATAAGAGTGGAGGAGCCCCTGTGGTATAAACGGTTCATGCACTTAGCTAGTCACTAAAAGGTTTGAGGTTCGAGTCCACCTAGACGCACCTCAAAAGAAAGGCCTGGCAATCTACTTCCGAAAAGCCAGCCATTGAGAACCCGATGGAGCACAGTTCTACTCTGACGCACATTGGGTTGCCATGAATCAAAATCGACTCCACGGCAACTGGATCCT
Source organism: Trichechus manatus latirostris (assembly GCF_000243295.1). Classification (NCBI taxonomy): domain Eukaryota; kingdom Metazoa; phylum Chordata; class Mammalia; order Sirenia; family Trichechidae; genus Trichechus; species Trichechus manatus. The sequence continues at coordinate 5,100,327 of NW_004443967.1, read as the reverse complement.
GGATAAGAATGGAGGAAAGTAATGTAGGAAAACCTGTGAAAGCCAGAACAAGTATTAAGCAGAAACCTGTCAGAGAAGGAAAACTCAAATATTTTCCACTAAAACAGAGCAATAGAAAAGTGGTAAGGCTGCACTCTGTAAAAGGCAGAAAACTTGCAAGACCCAAAACAACAATGGGGTCCCGACGAGTTCCGGCTCCCGCAGTTTTCACTGTACTTATCGAGCATCTACTAAACGGCAGGCGTTGTGCTAGGTGCTTACATGTAAGTGATTTCATTCCATCCCCACTCTCCTTCTCTTTCTGTGAGGTGGGTAATATCATTCCCATTGGATGAATGAGGAAGCAGAGCCTCAGAGAAGTTGAGCCACCTGCCCAAGTAACAGTAAGTGCAAGTTCAAGGATCTGCCCCGGATTCTCGGACTCCCAAAGCGTATGTTCTTCCCATGCTGTTTGAATAAATCAGGAAAGTATTGTAAGTCAGGCAATGGTTTATGTAGTTAGGCTTAAGTGCAATTCTAAAAGCAGCAACTGTGACTTGGCTTATAAAGGGAATGCACACAGCGGGTGCAATAAGGTATTGTGCAGCTCTGGTGGCGCAGTGGTTAAGCGTTTAGCTGTTAACCAAAAGGTCGGCAGATCGAATCCACCAGCTGCTCCTTGGAAACCCTATGGTGTGGTCCTGTTCTGTCCTGTAGGGTCCCTGTGAGTTGGAATCGATTTCGACAGCAACGGGCGGTGAGCAGGCCATGGCACCTGGTGGTAATCCTCAAGGGGCCGCTGCCCGTCACCCAAATTAGAACCGCCTGTGCTGCTTATTAACAATGCAGATTCCCCAGCCCTACTGAACTGGGGTGGGAGTCAGGGATCCTCAGGGGAGTCTTATGCGTACTCAAGTTTAAGAACTATTTTTCTTTGGAATTCTGACAATACATAAGCAAGCTGCAGAGGAGACTTAGAGTGAAAAAAAAAAATAATAACAAGCAAGCCATCCTCTTCAGAAACAATGCTAGAACTTAGTGGACCTCCTGACCATAAGGGAGAATGCACCTTTGGATAAGAAACTATACTCCAAGGCCTGCAGTTTCTCTTGATGCTGGAATTTTTTATAGCTAAGCGAGTGAGCCATGCTGAGTGATGATGGGGGAAGAGAATTATCATTTCACTTCTTGGCTTTTCCCTTTGAACCAAGGTGCCAGTGCAAATCTGGCCCCAGCCACAAAGGTCAGAATTGGGATCAGCATCTGCCTTTTGCAAGCTTTCCCTTTGGAAATACATATTACACTGCAAAGTCCTCTACGCCTGGAGATGACTTTTTTTTTTTTCACCCAGAGATGACCAGAGAATTTATCGTGTTTATTTGCCTTTTTATTATACAAGAGCCTAGGTGGACACATAGCAGAACAATCCATTTGTAAAGGACGGGCTTTTCCTACTAGAAACTGACAGAATCCAAACACCAACAGAGGTTCACAGTGGTTATTTCATTCCCAACTCAAATCAGTGCAGACAAAAGGATCTCTCCTTTTAAAAGATAAATAAAAAGGCTCATTTTACGGCCTTTGACAGCTTGGGTATTACCACATGTGTGTCACTGGCTCAATTCTACATTTTTGAAATATGTTGAGTCAGTTGCATTCTAAACACGACACGAACTCTGTATTCTTCTATTTGCCAATTGGCTCTGCTGCTAATCTTTACTTGATCACTCTGTCTTTCAGAGCCTGGGTGGTCCCTGCTTATTATACTGATGGGAAACTGATGCGCAGAGAGCTTAGATTTCCTTGCCCAAAATTACCAGCGAGTTGTTGGCACTCGGGCTTCCCAGCTCTTCCCACTGCACCAAGTAGTCAGTGATTGACCTGGTACTAGGGCAGACATGGTTAAAATCTTTCATGGCTCACCAATTTTGCTGCTAAAATAAGAATGGTCCAGTGAAAAACCAAAAGCATGGTTTCATACTTTCTGAGTAATGAGGAAATACATACGACAGTTTACTTGCTTAGAAATATACAGGTATTCCTCCACAGCAACATACCAAGCTTAAAGGGATGCTGGTGATTCAGATAAAACACCCAAGGCTACCTGAGGGGCTTCACATTGTCTTGCAGAGCAAAGCAAAGCAGATCAGCCTCATCTCTGAAACTCCGTGCACCTTCTTATCTTTCAGCATAGGGAAGGATTCTCGACCGTCCACTTTAATAAGCAGGCTACTTGCCTCACAAGGGGCTGCCAGCCTGTAGGAGACGCCGACCAGGCACTAACCCCACTGTCACATTACTAAAGTCCCTGCATGGTGCAAATGGGCACTTAGCTGCTAACCAAAATGTTAGAGCTCCGAATCCACCCAGAGAAAGGCTGGCCAGCTACTTTCACAGTTTATAAAGATAATGTTCTACATTCTACCTTGGTGAGTAGCTTCTGAGGTCTTAAAACCCTGTGAGCAGGAGGCGGGGCCAAGATGGCAAAATAGTCAGACACTTCCAATGGACCCTGTTACAACAGAGACCCCCAAAAAAAACAAGTGATTTGATCATATACGGCAATCTGGGAGCCCTGAACATCAAAGCAGAGTTGAGGAACCGGACAGAGTGGTAGGGGGAGGGAGAGATGGTTCAGAAGCAGCGAGGAGTTGCCAGAACTGACCTGGCGAGAGCCTGAGCCCTTCAGGCCTGAGCAGCTCGTGGGTGAGCAGTGAGGCAGGCAAGACTGTGCTTGGGAGGCACGTTTTCCGCACCGGGAGAGACCCAGTGCCAGAAAGTCTACACAGCCACTCAGAACCAGTGAGAAGCAGCCCTTGATCTGGCAAAAGATAAGTAATTGCGTATGGCCTACCACGTGGATCAAAAACTCCCCCATTAGGGTAAAATCTCTCACCCATTTACCTCACTGCTCCCTGCTCTGCACTGGGTCTCAGACCAGCTTCAGCAATTGCTGAGTCCCCTGGGCCAGAAGTAGGATCCGTCAAACACCCAGAGACATTCTCCCTGCCTTGGAGAGTGAACAAATTAACAAACAAGGGAAAAAATAAACTGCCGGCTCCCCTAAGCCAGGAAACCAGGGTAGGCACAGCTCCTTTGCCTAGGCACAGGCATAAGGGATCCACGGACTTTGAGTGCCTTTCCCGCTGCGTAGACTTCTGTGAGCCCAGCTCAACAGCGTAGGCCCTCATTACTGTAGTACAACAGGGTATATACCGGAACTCTAGCTTCAACTGTTTCAGCTGTGAAGTGGCAGGTTCTTGATATTTGACACTGCTCTGCCCATTAAGCAGGGTCTTCACCTACCCACATCAGGGGCCCAAGGACGGGTGGCTCCACCCACACCACCTAGCCACCTGCGATAGGGGCCCATGAATAAGAGGTGCCCCCCCAGTCCTTACAGCCAACAGCATTAGGTGCTCATAGTCCAGCTATAAAACCCACCCACCTACATGCTCTAGGGAACAGGGACATGCCTTCCTCGTGGACACTCAGAAGCGACTGTCAGCCTCCTGCCTTGCTCAGAGTGTGTCCCCCTGCTGCAGCCAGATCCCTGTGCCTACACCAATCACCCATGCCTGTCTAGGACTGTAAGTGAGAGCCTACACCACACACTTGGTGGCTATCTACCTGGGCACCTGAGCCGAATCCATACAGGAGGAGTGGGCGGACTCTTGAGCTCACATACCTAGTAACAGATCTAACCACCTGTTGATGGGACATTAGAGCTTCAAACATGCCAATAATCAAACTAGCTCATGTGAGCAGCCCATTTGGACATATCAAAACAAGAAACTAGGACACAGTAAGCAAACATAAAATAAATAAATGTAATAACTTCTTGATGGCTCGGAGACAGCAGTCAATATCAAATCACGTAAAGAGGCAGTCCATGATGGCTTCAGCAAGCTCCCAAAATAAAGAATCTAGAAATTTTCCAGAGGAGGAAAATTTCTTGGAATTACCAGAGGCAGAATGCAAAAGATTAATATACAGAACTCTTCAAGAAATTAGGAAGGAAATTAAGCAAAA
>NW_004443967.1:5093922-5095418 GCF_000243295.1 Trichechus manatus latirostris | reverse complement strand
CTGAAAATAGGGAAACAGATGTCAATATGTAAAAGATGACAATATTAAAACAAAAAAGAGGGACTTAAAAAATGTAGACATAGATTTTGCATATAGAGAGAAAGTCAAGGCAATATAAGAAATAAAAGACTGGTATAAACTTAGAAAGATAGGGGTACATATTAAGAAAGATAGGGGTACATATTAAGGTAACCACAAAGGAAACTAACAATCCTACAAGTCAAAATAAAAAACTAGAAAAATATAAAGACTCAGCAAACACAAAATCAACAATAATGAAAACGGTGAAAAGAAAATCATAAAGAAAAACAACTCAACCCAGAAAACTAAGTGGAACAAAGAAACTGTGACACACAAAAAAAGACATCAAAATTACAGCACTAAACTCATACCTATCAATAAAAATATGGAATGTAAATGGACTACATGCACCAACAAGGAGACAGAGAGTGGCAGATTGGATAAAAAAACATGGTCCATCTATATGCTGCCTACAAGAGACACACCTTAGACTTAAAGACACAAACAAACTAAAACTCAAAGGATGGGAAAAATATATCAAGCAAACAACACTCAAAAAACAGCAGGAGTGGCAATATTGATCTCTGACAAAATAGACTTTAAAGTAAAATCTGCTACAAAGGATTGGAAGGACACTATATAATGATTAAAGGGTCAATACACCAGGAGGACATAACTATAATAAATATTTACATAACCAACAACAGGGCCTCCAAAATACATAAAACAAACTCTAACAGCACTGAAAAGAGAGATAGCTCCACAATAGTAGTAGGAGTCTTCAATACACCACTTTCGGTGAAGGACAGATCATCCAGAAAGAAGCTCAACAAACACACAGAAGAGTTAAATGCTACAATCAACTAACTTGATCTCATAGACATACACTGAACACTCCACCCAACAGCAGCCAAGTACACTTTCTTTTCCATTGCACATGGAACATTCTGCAGAATAGATCACGTATGAGGCCATAAAGAAAGCCTTAACAAAATCCAAAGCATTGAAATATTACAAAGCATCTTTTTTGACCGTAAAGCCATAAAAGCAGAAATCAACAACAGAGAAAGCAAGGAAAAAAAAAAAATCAAACACATGGAAACTGAACAACACCTTGCTCAAAAACTACTGGGTTATAGAAGAAATTAAGGATGGAGTACAGAAATTCATAGAATCAAATGAGAATGAAAACACATCCTACCAGAACTTTTGGGACACAGCAAAAGCAGTGCTCAGAGGTCAGTTTATAGCCATAAATCCACACATCCAAAAAGAAGAAAGGACCATAATCAAAACATTAACCCTACAACTGGAACAAGTAGAAACAGCAGCAAAAGAAGCCCTCAGGCCCCAGAAAAAAGGAAATAATAAGAATTAGAGCAGCATTAAATAAAATAGAGAATAGAAAAATAAATGAAAGAGATAACAAGACCAAAAGCTGGTTCTTCATTAAGATCAACAAAATTGATAAACCA
>NW_004443967.1:5061824-5090138 GCF_000243295.1 Trichechus manatus latirostris | reverse complement strand
ACGAATGGATAAACAAATTATGGTATATCCACACAATGGAATACTACACAATGATAAAGAACAACGATGAAGCCGTGAAACATCTTATAACATGGAGGAAGCTGGAGGTCATTATGCTGAGTGAATTTAGTCAGTCACAGAAGGACAAATATTGTATAAGACCACTATTATAAGAACTCAGGAAAAGGGATGGGAGGGTTATTTACTAACTAGATAGTAGATAAGAATTATCTTAGGTGAAGAGAAGGACAGCACACACTAAAGGGGAAGTCAGCACAACTGGACTAAACCAAAGCTAAGAAGTTTCCTGAATACAATAAAATACTTCAAGGGACAGAGTAGCAGGGGTAGGGGTCTGGGGACCATGCTTTCATGCTTTTTTCAATTGACATCTAGGTCAACTGGCATAACAAAGCTTATTAAGAAAATGTTCTGCATCCTACCTTGGTGAGTGGCGTCTGGGGTCTTAAAAGCTTTCAAGCAGCCATCTAAGATGCATCAATTGGTCCCAACCACCTGGAGTAAAGGAGAATGAAGAACACCAAAGACATAAGTCAAGTAGTAGCCCAAGAGACAGAAAGGGCCACATAAAACAGAGACTTCATCAGCCTGAGACTAGAAGAACTAGATGGTGCCCGGCTACCACCAATGACTGCCCTGACAGGGAACACAACAGAGAGTCCTCGATGGAGCAGGAGAAAGGTGGGATGCAGAACTCAAGTTCTAGTAAGAAGACCAGACTTAATGGTCTGACTGAGACTGGAGGAATCCCGGAAAGCATGGCCCCTGGATTCTCTATCAGCCCAGAACTAAAACAATTTCCCAGGCCAACTCTTCAGACAGGGATTGGACTGGACTGTGGGACATAAAGTGATACTCATGAGGAGTGTGCCTCTTAGCTCAAGTAGATACAAGAGACTAAACGGGCCGCTTCTGTTCATAGGTGAGATGAGAAGGCAGAGAGGGTTAGGAGCTTGTTGAATGGACATGGGGAATCGGGTGGAAAGGAGTGTGCTGTTACAGTATGGGGAGAGCAATTAGAGTCACATAACAAGGTATGTATGAATTTTTGTATGAAAAAAATGAAAAAAATAAGAATTGATATCTGAAAAAAAACATCGACCATTGAAAACCCTATGGAGCACAGTTCTACTCTGATTAACACAGGGTCTCCATGAGTCAGCATCAACTCAGCGGCAACTCGTTTTGGTTTTACTGGTCATGTTACTACTGTTCCACCTCAACTGCGGGAAATTTCCATCGACTCCTTCATTGACCCATTTAACAAGTATTGATCAATGCATGCCATGTGCATGGCACCCTTTTAGGTGCTGGGGAAATGTTGCAGAACAAGACAGACAAGGTTGTGGAGAGAATAATTTCTGGTGTGATATGTGCTATGAAGGAGAGAAATGGACAGTGTGATATTTAACAGAGTAACTGGTCAGGAGGGATGGATTCTGTGAGGTGAGACATTTTCTCTGAGACCCGAAGGAAACCAGGCCTTCCAAAGAGCTAGGAGAAAAGGCTGAGTAAGCAGAAAGTAAAATGACTCTAAGGCTGGAAAGAGCTTAGTGGGCTCAAGAAACAGAAAGGAAGTGGTGTGGCTGGAGTGGGTTAAGGGATGTGTGTACAGGTGTGTGCATGGAGACAATGCTTGAGAGGTGGGAAAGGGCCAGGTCCTGTAGGAACTGATAGACCATTACAGAAATATTGAGTTTTAGTTCAAGTGCAATGGGATGGAACTGTAAGATCTTAACTAGAGAAAGGACAGGATCTGATGTGTGTTTAAGAAAGAGAGCAGGAGAGAGCTGGTGTGGTTTGCCTAGGGAGAAATTCTCAACCTAGACATCACACACACACACACACACACACACACACACACATATATATATAAAGGAGCCCTGGAGGCTCTGCTGCTAACAAAAAGATCAGCAGTTCAAATCCACCAGCCGTTCCTTGGAAACCCTGTGGGGCAGTTCTACTCTATCCTATAGGATCGCTATGCGTCGGAATCAACTCGATGGCAACAGATTTTTCGTTTATTCAATTAAAAAAATTTGCCATCGAGTTGATTCCGATCTTCTGATTCATGCTGACCTCATGTGTGTCAGAGTAGAACTGTGCTCCGTAGGGTTTTCAGTGACTGATTTTTCAGAAGTGGATCTGCAGGCCTTTCTTCTAAGGTGCCTGTGGGTAGACTCAAACCTCCAACTTTTTGATTAGCAGCTGAGTGTGTTAACTGTTTCTACCACCCATGGACTTCATATCAAGTAACGTTGTTGTTGTGTGCCATCGAGTCAATTCCAACTCATAGCAACCCCATGTGACAGATTAGAACTGCCCACAGGGGCAGAGCAGACAATGACTTGAAGGAGGCAGGACTCGGAGAATGTAGCATGACATATCCATTGCTGCTGAGTTGATTCCAACTCATAGCAACCCTATAGGACAGAGTAGAACTGCCCCATAGGATTTCCAAGGCTGTAAATCTTTATAGAAGAAGACTGCCACATCTTTCTCTCATGGAGCAGCTGGTAGGTTCAAACTGTCAACGTTTTGGTTAGCAGCCAAGCACTTAACTGCTACTCTGCCAGGGTTCCTTTAACATTATATGGGTAAGAGATAATGGTAGTGGGGCTCTGGGATGCATGTGCCCACCCTAAAGAAGGCCTGCCCTACTAGTACTACCTGCAACATTTTAGGATTCTAGCCCCTCCATCAAGTCCACATGTGACATTCATTCTAATGCTGTTACAGCTCCCTAGTGTCTCCACATGTCTTTGTCATCTAGTGCTGCTGTAACAGATATACCACAAATGGATGGCTTCAACAAACAGAAGTTTATTTTCTCACAGTCTAGTAGGCTAGAAGTCCAAATTCAGGGCATCAGCTCCAGGGGAAGACTTTCTGTCTGTCGGCTCTGGAGGAAGGTCCTTGTCATCAGTCTTCCCCTGGTCTAGGAGCTTCTCAGCACAGGGACCCCGAGTCCAAAGGACGTGCTCTACTCCTGGTGCTGCTTTCTTGGTGGTATGAGGTCCCCACATCTCTCTGCTTGCTCACTTCTCTCTTTTATATCTCAAAAAAGATTGGCTCAAGACACAATCTAATCTTGTAGGTTGAGTCCTACCTTATTAACATAACTTCCACTAATCCCATCTCATTCACATCATAGAGACAGGATTTACAACACATAAGAAAATCACATCTGATGACAAAATAGTGTACCATCACACAATACTGGGAATTATGGCCTAGCTAAATTGATACACATATTTTTGGGGGACACAATTCAACCATCACACCACGTCTGCTCATGTTTTCTTTAAGATTTGCCAAAAGGACCACCTTTGTTGACACCAGCCTTTCTCAGCAAGGTGAGCCTAGCCACACATAACAGTGCTGGGTTCTAGACTGGACAAATGATGGCACAGAGAGAGTAGGTTCTTTTGTTCTTGCCGCTCTCTCAAAACATAAGCTTCATAATGAAAAAGTTACAAATGTTGACATCAATTTATATCCCCATCTGAAAGGAGCAAGAGTCAGCTGGCTTCTTCTGTTTAAAAAAAAAATATTATTACTCCCCTGTCCCACCAAAAAACAAGATTTTCAGAGAACATACGTAAATTGCTAGTATTTATTAATCATTATTTTAATCAAAATAACTTCCAGGCTATGAGGCACTTTCACGTGTGTGACCTATAATCCTCACAAGGAGCCGTGCTGCTAGGTGAGTGTTGTTGCCCTGGATGCACAGATAAGAGGTTGCCTGGCTTGTCCAGCTCACATGAGCAGCTGGGAGAGGAGCCAGTACATGGACCCATGTCTGTCTACCTGCAAGGCCAAGCTTCAGTTTCCAAGGAGTTCTGTTATGGATTGAATTGTGTCCCCTAAAAATGTGGGTCAACTGGGCTAGGCCATGACTCCCGGCATTATGTGGTTGTCTACCATTTTGTTATCTGATGTGATTTTCGTCTGCATTATAAATCCTACCTGTATGATGTTAACGAGGCAGAATTAGAGACAGTTATGTTAAGGAGGCAGGACTCAATCTACAAGATTAGATTGTGTCTTGGGCTAGTCTCTTTTGAGATATAAAAGAAAGAAGTGAGCAGAGAGACTAGGGGACCTCACACCACCAAGAAAGCAAAGCGGGCAGCATAGCGTGTCCTTTGGACCCGAGGTTCCTGCGCTGACAAGTTCCTAGACCAGGGGAAGATGGATGGCGAGGACCTTCCTCCAGAGCCAACAAAGAGAGTGGGTCTTCCCCTGGAGCTGACACCCTGAGGTTGGACTTTTAGCCTCCTAGACTGAATGAATGAATTTCTCTTTGTTGAAGCCATCCACTTGTGGTATTTCTGTTGTAGCAGTGCTAGATAACTGAGACAAGTTCCCAGACGCAAGTCCCAAGGCCCCAACTCAGAGATTCTGACTGAGTAGGTCTGGGGTGGGAGCTGAGAAGCTGTGTTATAAACAGAAATTAAAAGCTTCCAGGGGATTCTGATGGTCAGCCAAGTTTGGGCCCCCCTGCCCCAAACTGCGTGGTCTCAGGTCAAGAGCAAAACTGATCTGTGACTCCTCAAGCATCCACTGCCAGACCTTGTCACTCACTATTCCCCTTATTCATGGCACCAGAAGTTGGACTAAAGCCAGTTACCGTGGAGTCAACACACCCCGTGTGTGTCAGAGTAGACCTATGCTCCGTATGGTTTTCAATGGCTGATTTTTCAGAAGTGGGTCACCAGGCCTTTCTTCCAAGGTGCCTTCAGGTAGATTCCAATCTCTAACCTTTAGGTTAGCAGCAGAAGGAGTTAGCTGTTGGCACCACCCAGGGACTCAGAAGTGGGACAAGGCCTATGAAGTCTGGCCTTAGCACAGCAGTCTGGCCCACTGAATAGCTCCAGGAGATCAAAAGGGCAGGGAAAGTCCAGAGATTCCATCAGACTCTGCTCAAATGGCACCTCATTGTCTTCATTTCAAGGAAAACAGCGCAAGATGAGAGAGGTCAGGTGCACATTTGCTCAAAGGAAAACAATCCTCTGGCGTCTCCTTTCCCTTTCTTCACTCACAGAGTTGAGAAAGCTCCGGATGTTGAAAAAAATGGCCTAGAAATCCTGTTATTGTACCAGGCTTTTATTTTTTTTCCTCAGTGTGCTCACTGTTTCTTCTGCTGGCTTTTGCTGGGAGGGTGGGTGTAAAACACTCCAGTTTGAAGTTTTCTGTTGAAACAGCCCCTCAGGGGTCATTTAGTAACTGTCTTAGGTGGCCTGGCTGGAGGGAGGGTGTGAATACGTACCCCAGGAGTTGTGATTACTTAAAAGTGGTTGTTTTTATTTTTGAACTGTTACTTATGAAGCTCTGGTGGGAAAGTGGTTAAGAGCTTGGCTGCTAGCAAAAAGGTCGGCAGTTCAAATCCACCAGCTGCTGCTTGGAAACCCTACGGGGCAGTTCTACTCTGTCCTGTAGGGTCACTATGAGTTGGAATTGACTTGATGGCAATGAGTTTGGGTATTTTTGGTTTTACGTATGAAAGCATCTGTAGTGGGTTGAGTTGTGGCCCTCAAGAGATATGTCCACCCAGAACCTCAGAATGTAATCTTATTTGGAGTAAAGGTTTTTAGAGACATAATGATCTTGAAATGAGATCATCCTGGATTAAGGTGGACCCTAAATCCAAGTTGTTCTTGTTCTTGTTAGGTGCCTTCAAGTCAGTGCTGATTCATAGTAACCCTATGTACTACAGAATGAAACACTGGCTGGTCCTGCGCCATCCTCACAATCATTGTTATGCTTGAGCCCATTGTTGCAGCCACTGTGTCAATCCATCTCACTGAGGGTCTTCCTCTTTTTCGCTGACCCTCTACTTTACCAAGCATGATGTCCTTCTCCAGGGACTGATCCCTCCTGAAAACATGTCCAAAGCATGTAAGACGTAGTCTCGCCATCCTTGCTTCTAAGGAACATTCTGGTTGTACGTCTTCCAAGACAGATTTGTTCATTCTTTTGGCAGTCCATGGTATATTCAGTATTTTTCACCAACACCACAACTCAAAGGCATCAATTCTTCATCGGTTTTCCTTATTTACTGCCCAGCTTTCGCATGCATATAAGGCAATTGAAAATACCACGGCTTGGGTCAGGCGCACCTTAGTCTTCAAGGTGACATCTTTGCTTTTCAACACTTTAAAGAGGTCTTTTGCAGCAATGCAATGCGTCTTTTGAGTTCCTGACTGCCACTTCCATGGGTGTTGATTGTGGATCCTAGTAAAATGAAACCCTTGACAACTTCAGTCTTTTCTCCATTTATCATGATGTTGCTTATTGGTCCAGTTGTGAGGATTTTTGTTTTCTTAATGTTGAAGTGTAATCCATACTAAAGGCTATGGTCTTTGATCTTCACCAGTAAGTACTTCAAGTCCTCTTCACTTTCAGCAAGCAAGGTCGTGTCATCTGCATATCGCAGGTTGTTAATGAGTTTACTCCAATCCTGACGCCCTGTTCTTCTTCATATAGTCCAGCTTCTCAGATTATTTGCTCAGCATGCAGACTGAATAGGTATGGTGAAAGGATACGACCCTGACGCACACTTTTCCTGACTTTACACCACACAGTATCCCCTTGTTCTGTTCAAACGACTGCCTCTTGATCTGTGTACAGGTTCCTCATGAGCACAGTTAAGTGTTCTGGAATTCCCATTCTTTGCAATGCTATCTATAATTTGTTATGATCCAAACAGTCAAATGCCTTTGCATAGTCAATAAAACACAGGTAAACATCTTTCTGGTATTCTCTGCTTTCAACCAGGATCCATCTGACATCAGCAATGATACCCCTGGTTCCACAACCTCTTCTGAATCCAGCCTGAATTTCTGGCAGTTCCCTGTCGATATATTGCTGCAACCACTTTTGAATGATCTTCAGCAAAATTTTACTTGCGTGTGTTATTAATGATACTGTTTGATAATTTCTGCATTTGGTGGGATCATCTTTCTTGGGAATAGGCATAAATATGGATCTCTTCTAGTTGGTTGGCCAGGTAGCTGTCTTCCAAATTTTTTGATGTAGACGAGTGAGCACTTCCAGCCCCACATCTGTTTGTTGAAACATCTCAATTGATATTCCGTCAATTCCTGGAGTCTTGTTTTTCACCAATGCCTCCAGTGCAGCTTGGATTTCTTCCTTCAGTACCATTGGTTCCTGATCATATGCTGTCTCCTGAAATGGTTGAACATCGACCAATTCTTTTTGGTATAGTCACTCTGTGTATTCCTTCCATCCTCTTTTGATGCTTCCTGCATCATTTAGTATTTTCTCCATAGAATCCTTCACTATTGCAACTTGAGGCTTGAATTTTTTCTTCAGTTCTTTCAGCTGGAGAAACGCTGAGCGTGTTCTTCCCTTTTGGTTTTCTATCTCCAGCTTTTTGCACATGTCATTATAATACTTCACTTTGTCTTCTCGAGCTGCCCTTTGAAATCTTCTGTTCAGTTCTTTTCCTTCATCATTTCTTCCTTTTGCTTTAGCTACTCGACGTTCAAGAGCAAATTTCAGAGTCTCTTCTGACATCCACTTTGGTCTTTTCTTTCTTTGCTGTCTTATGAATGACCTCTTGCTTTCTTCCTGTATGCTGTCCTTAATGTCATTCCACAACTCGTTTGGTCTTCGGTCATTAGTATTCAATGTGTCAAATGTATTCTTGAGATGGTCTCTAAATTCAGGTGGCATATACTCAAGGTCGTACTTTGACTCTGGTGGACTTGTTCTAATTTTCTACAGTTTCAATTTAAGCTTGCATAGGAGCAATTGATGGTCTGTTCCACAGTCAGCTCCTGGCCTTGTTCTGACTGATGATATTCCACTGTCTCTTTCCACAGATGCAGTTGATTTGATTCCTGTGTATTTCATCTGATGAGGTCCATGTGTATAGTCACTGTTTTATATTAGTGAAAAAAGATATTTGCAATGAAGAAGTCGTTGGTCTTGCAATATTCTATCATGCAATCTCCAGCATCATTTCTATCACCAAGGCCATATTTTCTGACTACCAATCCTTCTTTGTTTCCAACTTTCACATTCCAATCACCAGTAATTATCAATGCATCCTGATTGCATGTTCAATCAATTTCAGACTGTAAAAGCTGGTAAAAATCTTCATATCTTCATCTTTGGTCTTAGTGGTTGGTGCATAAATTTGAATAATAGTGTATTAACTGGTCTTCCTATCCTATTACTGACAGCTTTGTACTTCAGGATAGATCTTGAAATGTTCTTTTTAACAATGAATGCAACACCATTCTTCTTCAAGTTGTCATTCCTGGCATAGTAGACTATTTCAGCTCACTAATGCCTAGGATATCGATGTTTATGCGTTCCATTTCATTTTTGACGATTTCCGATTTTCCTAACTTCATACTTCGTACATTCCATGTTCTAATTATTAATGGATGTTTGCAGCTGTTTCTTCTCATTTTGAGTCCTGCCACATCAGCCAATGAAGGTCCCAAAAGCTTGACTCCATCCACGTCATTAAGGTCAACTCTACTTTGAGGAAGCAGCTTTTACCCAGTCGTCTTTTGAGTGCCTTCCAACCTAGGTGGCTCATCTTCTGGCATACTATATCAGATAATATTCCACTGCTCTTCATAAGGTTTTTCCTGGCTAATTTCTTTTCAGAAGTAGACTGCTAGTCCTTCTTCCTAGTCTGTCTTAGTCTGGAAGTTCAACTGAAACCTGTCTGCCATGGTTGACCCTGCTGGTATCTGAATACCGGTGACACAGCTTCCAGCATCACGGCAACATTAAAGCCCCCACAGTATGACGAACTGACAGACACATGAGTGTCCTTATAAGAGACACAATAGGAGAAGACACAGAGACGCAGGAAGATGGCCATGTGAAGACGAAGGCAAAGATTGGAGCGATGCTGCCACAAGCCAAGGAATGCCTGGGCCACCAGAAGCTGGAAGAGGCAAGGGAGGATTCTCCCCTGGAGCCTTCGGAGGGACTATAGCCCTGACAACACTTTAATTTTAGACTTCTGACCTCCTGAAATGTGAGAGAATAAATTTCTGTTGTTTTAAGCCACCAGGTTTGTGGTAATTTGTATGGCAGCCCCAGAAAACTAATACATCATCCTTGCCAGTGAAAAAGATTTCCACCTCATCAGCATGGCGAAACAGGTGGGAAGCTCCTCCAGTGTGCAGAGCTTGGTGCCCCAGGCTGTACCGTGATGTCCCTGACCAGGTGTGGAGGAGGCCTACTTACAGCATACCAGGCAGTGTCAGATAAGAATCTGGATTTCTCCTTCTTGAAAAAGGAAAGATCGACATCTGCCCAGCTATCATTTGGGTTGCCTAGCAGGCCTCATAGACCCAATGGAGTTGAGATGTTTTTTTAGCAGATGAGGCCTGAAGCAGATACAGCCCACCTTGGGGAGGTAGCGCCTCTGGGTGGATCCATGTGGCCAAAGGTCTCCTTCATCATCAAGGGACTTTCCCAGCTCTCTAGGACAGAACCTGGTCCTGGGCTTGGTTAGTACTCTGACCGTGGCTTGATACCAACGCCTGCCATCTCCACCAGCATTCAGATGCAAAGGGATCTGCAAGTTCCTGCCCCTTTCCTGGGGCTCATGAGAAGCTCTGTGTGCTGGCCTCTGTGAGACTGGAGCCACTAGCCAGCAGTGTGACCTGGTCAATTTACCTGTGCCTCAGTTTCCTCATCTCCATAATGAGGATGGTGTTCTGCTTATGCAATAGACTTGCCATGAGGATTCAATGAGTTAATATAGGTAGTACACGTAAAACTGTGGCAGGCGCATACCAAAACAAACCAACCAACCAACCCCTTGCAGTCAAGTTGAGTCTGATTCATTGCAACCCTATAGGACAGAGTAGAACTGCCCCTTTCTAAGGAAAGGTTGGTGGATTCAAACTGCCAACCTTTTCGTTAGCAGCTGACTGGGCCACCAGTGCTCTGCCAGGCACATAGAAACAATAAATGTTAGCAAAATATTATCCTTATTATTGCTATTATTATTGTTGTTGAGTGCTGTTGAGTGGATTCCAACTCATGGCGACCCCATGTGACAGATTAGAATTGCCCCATAGGATTGCCTAGGCTGTAATCTTTATGGGAGAAGATTTCCAGGTCTTTTCGTCTGAGGAGCCATTGGTGGGTTCGAAACTGCTGACCTTTCGGTTAGCAGCTGAGCACTTAACCAATGTGCCACTAGGGTTCCTTATTATTATTAGACAATGGTTATTATTACTATGAGGGGAAAAGAGCCCATAACTAGGGAGTTTGTTAAAAATGCAGACTCCCAGTCCCCATCATCAGAATTTGATTCCATAGTTTGGATGTGGGGCCCAGTAATTTCTGAGTGTGTGTGTGCGTGAGAGAGAAAGAATGTGTGTTTGAACAAAACTCTCAGGTGATTCTGGTACTGATGGTTCACAAATTACGATTTTTAAAAACACTGCCCAAACCAGGCTGTTCCACAGGAGGATGTAGTAAGTTTATTTGAATGATTAAGCACTAGGAAGGGACTATGTTCGCTTTAAAATTAGAAGTGAAATTCTGAAATCTTATTTCCATTTTTTGTAATTGGTAGCTTTTATCTGGCAGCAACACAAAATACCAAGGTCATAAAGTTTATTCTAGTGAGTCATTTCCTGCTCCTACAAGGTGCTTAGGAGCAGCAGTTAAGAGCTCCACCGCTAACCAAAAGATCAGCAGTTCGAATCCACCAGCCGCTCCTTGAAAACCCTAGGGGGCAGTTCTACTCTGTCCTTTAGGGTCCCTATGAGTCTGAATCGACTTGATGGCAACGGGTTTTTTGGTTCAGAAGGTGCTTAAGTCAAAATCACTGAGCTTTACGTTCACTGATTCTCAATCTGCGCAGTTAAGAAAAAAAAAACAATAACAGTATTTAAATGGATTTTTTTTTTCCTAGTCTGGGACAAAATGTTCGGTCAAAGCTTTGAGGTTCTTTGAGGTCTTCCAGAGGTGAGAAAGGATTTGTCTCCTTTGTTAACAGATACGTATCCTCACAGGCATGGGAAGCCTTCCCACACCTACCATACCTGAGATTTCCCTTCTGTAAGTATAGCCCAGAAGCTTCAAGATCGGCTACTTTGTAGTCCAAGGGTGTCTCTCCTTCTTTGCTGCCGACACAGGCGTGCCTCCAGTGAAACATTCTGAAAACAGGTCAGGAAGTCAGCTTCCAGACGGACCATGTTTTTCCTTTCATCTTGGAATCTGTGACCCCCGCATGGAGAAAGTCCCCTTTTCTACTCCAGAATTAGCCAGAAGTAGATGTTACATGAAAACTCATTCATGCTAGAGAAAAAGGTGCAACTAGAGGTATGACTTTACTTTTTCATATCTGACCTGCTGTAACTCTAGGTAATTTTGAGGGTTCAGCTGGCTTTTTGGTGTATCTGGATGACCGCATGATTTCTCTGTCCCTTGCTGCCTTCTAATTGAATGTGGCTCCAGATCCTACAGCATACTAGCAGAGCACTTGGAGCCCTGGTGGCACAGTGGTTAAGCATTCAGCTGCTTAAGTGGTTAAACTTTTGGTTAGAAGGTCGGCAATTCAAACCACCAGCCTCTCCTTGGAAACCATATGGGCAGTTCTACTCTGTGCTATAGGGTTGCTATGAGTCAGAATTGACTCAACGGCAAAGAGTTTTTTTTGTTTGGGCAGAGCACTTTGGTTAATCTTAAAGTCTGCATTCATAATTTCTGGGTAATGTGATAAACACTGTTATAAGAAAGTGGCGGTGGTGGTTGTGTTAGTTGCCCTTGAGTCAGCTCTGAGTCGAGGCAACCCCATGTGTGCAAAGTAGAACTGCTCCATAGGATTTTCAAGCCCGTGACCTTTCAGAAACAGATTGCCAGGTCTATCTTTCAAGGTGCCTTTGGGTGGGTTCAAATCACCAGCCTTTTGACTAGTCAAAAAACAAATCAAATCCATTGCCATGGAGTCAATTCTGACTCACAGCGACCCTATAGGACAGAGTAGAACTGCCCCATAGGGTTTCTAGGAGCAGCTAGTGGATTTGAGTTAACAACCCTTTGGTTAGCAGCCTGAGCTCTTAACCACTGCACCACTAGGGCTCCGTTGAGTGCTTAACTGTTTGTGCTACTGAGGGAATCCTTATAAAAAGGTAACATAGAATAAAATAACCTTCCAGAAGTCTAGGCCCAGGGGAGGCACCTAAGCACCTGGCACACAGTAGGTATAAAAAAAAAAACCCAAACCTGTTGCCATCGAGTCGAGTCCAACTCATAGCAACCCTACCTGACAGAGTAGAACTGCCCCATAGAGTTTCCGAGGAGCGCCTGGTGGATTCCAATGCCGACCTTTTGGTCAGCAACTGTAGCTCTTAACCACTACACCACCAGGGTTTCCACAGTAGGTGTATAGTCAGTGCTTTTAGAATGGAAATAATTTTCCTAGTTTTGTTCATTTTTCTACACTCTCAGTGGAGTAATCAGCCTGAAAGCCATTCTAATGTTTCATTTTTTAAAAAAATTTTCAGTAATACCGATTGAGATCTAAAAAGAGAGATACAATGCTTGGTGTTGTGGAGAAGATGAATATGGATAAAATACAGGGCTGGGAGCAGGGTGAGGCAAGTGAGGTGCCTAGGGCCCCAAATTTAAGGAAGCATTCATTCTCAGGGCAGTGCAAATGCCTGCTAAAACACAGTCATTGCCCTCAAAGGGCTTCAAGTCTGGAGGGCAAAATACATAAATAAAGAGCAGATTAGAAGATACGGCTATGGGTCTCTACTAGTCTGGAGCAAAAGCGAAAGAAAGAAACCAAAGACTCAGAGAACAAACTAGTCTATAGGACTAATAGCCTACATGAACCACGGCCTCATCTATCCTGAGACCAGAAGAACTAGACGTTGCCCAGCTACCATGACTGACCTTTCTGACCAGGGACACAATAGATGGTCCAGGATAGAATGGGAGAAAAAAGTAGAACAAAATCCAAATTCTTAAAAAGAAGCCAGACTTACTGGACTGGTAGAAACTAGAGGAACCTGAGATCCCATATAAACTTGGAACTGAAGCCACTAGCAGCGGTCATCCTTCAGCTAAATGACAGATTGGCTCATAAAATAAACAATGTCACTTGAAAGTCCTGTACTCCTTTAAAAAATCATCGATAGGAGACCGAACGGTCGACATTTACCCTAAAGCAAAGAAGAGAAGGTGCGGGGGATGGGGGGTGGGGGTGGGGGATGGGATGGGAAGGGAAGCTTGATTAATGGGAACAGAACAACCAGAACGGAAATAACAAGAATGTTGACCCATTGTGAAAAATGTAACCAATGCCACTGAATAATATGTATATAAATTGCTGAATGGGAACCTAATTTGCTACATAAACTTTCACCAAAAACACAGTAAAACATTATATATTTATATATATACAGATATAAATTTATATATAAAGAATAGATTCGATTTAGGGCCTAAAGCAGATGAAAAAAAAAATCACAAGATTAAGAAGAAATAAAATGGAGCAAAGGCCTAAAAGTAAAACCTCAATCTATAAAGTTTCTAGGAGAAAATTTTCGTGACCTTGGGTTAGGCCAGGAGTTCTTAGATACAATGCCAAAAGCATGACCCATAAAATATACATAACTGATAAATTAGTCTTCATTAAAATTAAGAACTTCTGTTCTTTGAAAGACACTGTTAAGAGAATGAAATAACAAGCCACAGAGGGAAAAAAATATTTGCGAATCATCTAATAAAGAATAGAAATGGAAGCACATAGCCACACAAAAATTTGTACATGAACGTTCTTGCAGTATTAGGTGGAAACAACCCAAATGTCCAACTGATGAACAAATAAATAAAATGCGGTATATCCAGACACTGAAATAGAGGAAGGAAGTACTGACACATGCTACAACGGTGAACCTTGAAAACAATACGCTAAGTGAAAGAAAGACACAAAAAGTCACATATTGTATGATTCCATTCGTATGAAATGTCCAGAATTGGCAAACCTATAGAGAAAAAACGTAGATTAGTGCTTACCTAGGGCTGGGGGTAGGGGGAATAAGGATGATTGCTTAAAGGATATGGATTTCTTTTTAAGGTGATGAAAATGTTCTAAAATTGATTGTAGGTGATCGTGGTACTGTGTAAATATAGTTAAGAATGTTACACTGTATACTTTAAACAGGTAAATTGTATGGTATATGAATTATAGCTCAGTAAAGCTGTCTTTTTTTTTAAGGAAGATAATCTGTATAAACTCTTCTTCAATATTCTGTTTAAAATATTGAAAATTAGAAATCATTCAAATATCACTCAGCAGGAGAATGGTTGTGAAAATTATGATGCATCAATAAGACAGAATTCAACACAGCATTTAAAAACACATCCAGTGCCAAAGAAGAGCAATTAATTTGGAAAGATGTAAATAAAGTCTTATTTTTGTAAAAAACAACAACAGCAACAAACTGTCCAGTGGAGAAAGACACTATTGGTTTGGAGAAGGAGAAAGACCGAGCTACCAGCTACGTGCCCCTGAAGATGTAGAAGGATGGGGCAGGTTGGCAAAAGGTGGAGATCAAAGGCAAGGACATTTCCAGAGCTTTGGCAAGAGAGGTCAGAAATTATCTGTGCTGGCTTATTTCCTGGTGGTGAGTGGGCATGAAGCCTGGGCAGATGGGATGAGCCTTTATGGGCCAGGGTGAGGGCCTTGAATTTGGTTCCGTGTGCGTGAAGGCAGGCATTGGTAGAAGAACGACTTTCCAAGCTCTTCGCTCTTTCTTCCACCCATCTCCCTCACCCTTGCCATAACTTGACCAGGCACAGAATACACTCGCTACCATTCTTTGAGCACTCACTCTGTGTTGGATATTATGCTAAATTCTTTGTGTACTTCATCCCATTGACTGCTTGTGACATGTTTACGAAGTAGATAGTCTTGTTCTATGCCCATTGCCATGTATCATAAAGGAAGGAGCCAGGCACTCTGACTCTACACTCCAAAGGAGACATATGAATCAAGGCATGACCCGGGCTCAGGAAAAACTGTCTTACAGCTTCCCAAGGATGTTTTACTTTGATAGCCGCCCCCTCCCCTACCCCCCACCACCAGAGGAGGCCCACCTGTTGGCTGAACACACGTTTGAGACTCATCGCTTTGGTGTTCCCCAGTTGGGGCAGGTTTTTTCAGTTGTTTGAATTAAGTGACAGTATTTGTGTGAGGAAGGAGGCCTGGTGGCGCAAGAGTTAAGTGCTTAACTGCTAACCGAAAGGTTGGCGGTTGGAACCCACCCGGCTGCTCCATGGGATAAAGACCTGGCAATATGCTTCTGTAAAGACTACAAGCTAGAATACCCTGTGGGGCAGTTCTACTGTGTCACATGGAGTCAGTATGAGTCAAAAATGACTTGACGGCAAACACCACCACCAACATAACAGTTGTGTGAGGTGGAGTTCCTGGGTGGTGCAAACAGTTAATGATCTTCGCTGCTAACTGAAAAGTTGGAGGTTCGAGTCTCCTCAGAGGCACCTCAGAAAAAACACTTGGCAATCTACTTCCAAAAAATAAGCCATTGAGAACTCTGTGGAGCACGGTTCTACTCTGACACACATGGGGTCGCCGTGAGTCGGATTTGACTCAACAACAGCTGTTTTTTTAAGTTGTGTGAGGTAGAATATGAATCTGCCAATAGCCCCCAGGTAAATTGGGGCAGAGCAAACACTCTGGCAATTTCATTCTCTGAACAGTGGTAGTTGTACTGTCTTTACGTGCCAACAGGTTACCCTTCTTCTGAGGAATTTGCACCTCAGGTACATTAATAAAAATAAGTTGTTCCTTGCAGTGTAAAACAAACATACCCATTGCCGTCAAGTTGATTCTGACTCATAGCAACCCTATAGGACAGAGTAGAACTGCCCCATAGGGTTTCCAAGGAGTGGCTGGTGGGTTTGAACTGCCGACATTTTGGTTAGCAGCCTAACACTTAATCACTGCATCATCCGGGCTCCTTGAAGTATACCAAAACCAAAAACCAAACCCCTTGCCATTAGTGAATTCCAACTCATAGGAAGCCTACAGGAAAGAGTAGAACTGCCCCATAGGGTTTCCAAGGAGTGGCTGGTGGATTTGAACTGCCAAACTTTCGGTTAGTAACTAAGCTCTTAACCAGCGGGCCACCAGGGCTCTCCTTGCATATGGAACCTGCCTATTCTTGGCTCTGAACCCCACGCCCTGAAGTCTTCTTTGCTCTGGGAACTTCCATAAACATTACTTGAATTACACTACAAATTCTAATCAAGTGACAGGATGGGATCCTCAGACACTGGATGATTATAGTGGCCTGGTTTCAAATGTTCTGCTCTGCCAGAGGTTCCTCTCTAAACGATTACCATTTACATTCTCTCAGTTGTTTCTTCCAGAAGAACTTGTGGCTACCTGAGGCTCTTTCCAAAAGGAAGTGAAGAAGTTGCATTACAATGATTTGCCTTCTCCTCTCTCCTCTCCCCCCACCCCTTTCCTCCTCCCCCTTCCTAGGTATTTTGATCTTGAAAGAAAAACAAGTCTATCCATGTGATCCAGCAGGAGCATTGAAGCGAGCTCATTGTAACACAGTGTTCAAAACACACAGAGATGGGTCTATGACCCCAGACTGCATTCCTCCCCTTCAAGATTTTGTTCCAGAATTTACCAGTGTGGAATTTTCTACACATTTTGTTGTGGGCCCCCATAAATGTCAAAATAATGTGCAGCCATCAGCACAAAAAGGAAAACACCATTTCCTCAACTTGGCTAGGTATGGGAAAGGGCAGTTTGTTTAATTCTCTGCTCCTCAGAGTGTGGTCCTGGACCAGCAGTATTGGCCTCACCTGGGAGCTTGTCAGAAATGCAGATTCTCGGTGAACCCAGACCTGTTGAATCAGAATCTCCAGTTTAACAAGATCCCCAGGTGATTGCTATACACGTTAAAGTTTGAACAGCGCAGGTTTACTAGAGGAGCCCTGGTGGTGTAGTAGCTACGCGCTTGGCGGCTAACCAAAAGATCGGCAGTTCAAATCCACCAGAGGGCGGTTCTACTCTGCTCTATATGAGTGACAACCTATGGGGTGAGCATAATTCTTATTCCCATTTTACTAAAGAGGAAACGGGGGTATAGAAGGGTTAATTGCACAAAGCTACCTAGCTTGGAAGAGGCAGAGGGAAGATTCTAACCTAGACTCCAGTGTTTCTTAACCTTTTTTTCCGTTATTGCCCATGTCCCAGGAACCTTTTTAGACCTTTTCCCCCTAATTATCCCTCAGTGAAATGGTAGTATCAGAGATGTGCTTTATATCAGGTTGTATACAGTATGTATCTCTATGCTTTATCTACCCGGGTACTTTTAAAGAAAAAGAACATTCTGTGAGTCGGCAGGTCAGCAGATTGTAGGGTGGAAGCCGCAAGCATCTCCCGGACAAGGTTACAAAGTTGCCTCCCCCACGCCCTGTAGACCACCTTCTGCTCCACTCCCACTCCACAGGGCCAGCTTCGGTAGCAGCCCCTGAGTGCCCACTCTCTTTCTTTTAGATACTAATAAAATCGTGTTTCTGCCAGATTGGGCCAGTCCCTAAAGTAATTTCTTCCCTTGTTTCCACTTCTTCTCCCAGTCAATGACTTTGACAAAAAAATGACTTAAAACTCCTCTCCATCCTTCCAACCATTGGAAAAGGGGTCTAAAAGGAGAGTACACTTGGCAAGGAGGAATTCAGGTTGCAAATCAGCTGACCTTGAGGGGGGTAAAGCACCCTGGGTTATCCAGGTGGGCCCCATGTAATCACAAGGGTCTTTATAAGTGGGAGGCAGGGAAGGGAGACTCAGATTGAGAAGTGGGCCAGTCGCTGTTGGTTTCAAGTTGGAGGAAGGGACCGCAAGTCAAGGAATGCAGG
Organism: Trichechus manatus latirostris; assembly: GCF_000243295.1. Classification (NCBI taxonomy): domain Eukaryota; kingdom Metazoa; phylum Chordata; class Mammalia; order Sirenia; family Trichechidae; genus Trichechus; species Trichechus manatus. The sequence continues at coordinate 5,072,192 of NW_004443967.1, read as the reverse complement.
GGCTTCTAGAAGCTTGGAAAGGTGAGGAAACAGATTCTTCCCTACAGCCTCCAGCAGGAACACAGCCCTGCCCACACCTAACTTTTAGCATAATGAGACCCATTTTGGACTTCTGAACGACAGAACTATAAGATAATAAATTTGTATTGTTTAAGCCAACAACAACAACAGTTCACCAAGGAGGTAGAAGAGGTAGCAACCAGGTACGTAAACCAGTAGAGAGTGGTGTTACTGGAAACCAGTCAGGAGAGTTTGAAGCAGCTCAGCAGGGCTAACTGGAGTGGAATGAAGAGGCTGAGCTGTTTTGCAGGAAGTGGCTTCCAAGCAGCCTTAAGAGGCCTTAAGGAGCAGAGCTCACTGGTAGCACAGCACTGGGGGATGTGCCTACTGCAGAGAAGTAGTGACCCGATGGGAGTGGCTGCAGGGCTGTGGCAGGGTCTGTGGGCCAACAACAAGTCTATAAACCTGAGCCTGAAGTTCAAGTATCCTGCTCTGACTGGATACAAAGGGGCCTACGCTGAGTTCCTGCTCACAGGGAACTTACAGTGTGTTTAGAGAGAGAAGACCGAAAAAAGACGACCTTTATTTTTGGCTTTTCATTGACAAAGGAATCATGGGCAGAAAGGGTTACAGGATTTCAAGAAGGTCTGGGCAGCCTTTGTGTAAGCAGAGGAGCTCTGGACTGAGTCTGGACAGGCCAAGTTGGAACTCTGCAGAGAGGCATACCAGAAGGAGAAGAGCTCCACTACACTGATAAGCATGAATGAATAATTCTCTTCTGAGGACACCTTATCTGGAGCTTCCAAGGAACCTGTAGGGCCGCTAGTTCTGGTTTGGTTGCATTTCTGCCTGAGCCTCAACTGAGAAATGACGATCTTAGCAATCACGGGAAGAGTCAGCAAAAATAGCAAGGACATGAATCTAAGATCAAGACCCTGGCAACTGCCCAAGAACCAGAATTCAGGCATATTACCATGGAGCTGTATGATGTACTTAGGATGAGAGGGGTTAGGACTCCCCAGGGAGAAAGGACAGCCTGGGGTGGAGCATAAATAGATTGGGGGTGTGTGTGGAGAGAGCATGTGCTGGATGCCGGGCCTGGAATCGGGTACCCTTGGCAGGCAATGGCATCTCTCTGGGTGCCTGCATCCTTAACATCAGGCCACGTGGCTGGATTCACTATTGAGTTCAAGTTTCCAAACAGCTACAAAATCTTGTACGTCAGTGGGTTGGAAATCGCATGCAGCAGGAAATGGGCAGCAAAGGACCTGGAGGTGGACCAGGGGAAGTGCTAGGCAAAGAGAAAAGGAAAATGGTGCAAAAAAAGACAAAAGGATGTATCTCTCTGCTGAGCTGTAGATTGCCTGATTTCAGTGGGAGGATTACTGAAGAATTTGTCCTTAAGCTCCTCCCTACCCCAGCTTACTAAAGTTCTTCAAACTCAGCTAAGAGTTTGAGAATTTTACCTGTTAAACTAAGAGTGGATGAGCTAAGAGTAGATATGTGATGTGAGGAGGAAAGGGAGAAAGATGTGGAGGGAGGGTGGCTCCTTCATTTCTTCTGGTTAGCAGGGGTGGCAGATCAGAACCGGGAGGGGGGGGAGTCGCTTACAAACGCATCCAGCGTGTCTTCCAGGGTGGGAGAGGAAAGGGTGGTGGCTCAGCTGGCACCTGGAGAGCGACTAGAAGATGGTGCAAACATTGTACACAGTTAAGAAACCCAGCTGCCTTGCCCACTTCTGATCTGTGGGACCCAGGAGGGCCCAGGACACTCAGGCCCCAGAAAGGAGGTGCAGGGGAGCCTTGGGAGTTCTGGGCCATGTGTTTCCACCCCTCAGGGCAACCTGGGCAAGTACACTGATTCTGAGAATCACAGATTTCTGCTGTGGAATGAGGGAGTCAGAGTAGAAACACCTACATTAGTTTCCTATGGCGGCTGTAACAAATTGCCACAAATGTAGTGGCTTAAAACAGCATGCAGTTATTATTTTACGGAGCTGGAGGGCAGAAGCAGGGCTTCCAACCAGTTTGTTCCTGTTTGAACCCCTGCTGAGCAATTGCATTTCTAACAAGTTCCCAGCCACGCTAATGCTGCTGGTTAGGGACCAATTCTGAGAACCACTAGTAGAGCAGTGGGTCTCAAAATTTGTTATACCTAAGAATCACCTGGGGATCTTGTTAAAGTGTAGATTCTGATTCAGTGTATCTGGGAGTGGAAATGCAAATTCCCAGCAGGGGTTTGAACCAGAACGAACAGGTTCCAAGTCCTGGTAAGAAGTCCAAAATGAGTCTCATGGCTAAAATCAAGGTGTCAGCTGGGCTGCATTCCTTCTGGAGGCTCTTGTTTCCTTGCCATTTCCAGCTTCAAGAGGCCCCTGCATTCCTTGGCTTGTGGCCCCTTTCTTGAAAGCTAGGAGCGTAGCAGCCTCAAATCTCTCTCCCAGTCTGAGGCTCCTGCCTCCCTCTTACAAGGACCCTTGTAATTACATTTGGCCCACCTGGATAATCCAGGCTAAATCCCCAACTTGAGATCCTTAATAACCATAACTGTGAAGCCTCTTTTTTCAGGTCAAGTCACATAATCCTCAGGTTTTGAAGGATGAGGGCATGGACATCTTTGAGGAGCCATTATTCTGCCAACTGCAAGCGTAAATCCAATTCCAAAGCTGAGATTCTGGGCTCTTGGATTTATAATTATGTATGTCTTTATAGAGAGTTACTTTTCTTTCATTCTACTTCATAAGAATACTGTAAAGGAGTTTAAAATAGGTAGTCCCTCTACATAAGCCAAATCGTTCTAGGAATATTGACCGGGATAGACTAGGGGTGTTTTTCTAAACTGATGATTTCCTAGAGGTGCAGCTAAAATCAGTTGTATTCACACCGATGTTGGCCTATAACACTCGAGGTGCCGACCGTGTCCGGGAAGAGGTGGAGGTGAGTCCACCAAAGGTCCAGAAGATGCTGCTCACGTTTCTTTCTTTCCCCTGTGAAGTTACCTGGTGTACACACTCTGAGAAGGAGTACCTCAGTCCTGTCAGGGGAGGGACCTGCGCAGCATGGGACAGCAGGTATCTTTTGACCGCTTGCATTTATCCACTGAGTAGTATTTTCAAAATTCATCCATACTGAGACTTACGCTCTGGTTAGTTCACTTTAACTCTTACATAGTATTCTTTTGAACTTATTTTCCCATTTTGAGGCATTGGGGCAATATAGTGTAGTGGGTAGGGACACAGACCCTGGAGCCACACTGTCTGAGTTTGAATCCCAGCTCCACTTTGGGCAAGTACCCTCCTTGTTTTTCTTTCATTGCCTGCAGAGATAATAGCAATACCTAGGGCTCATGGCTATTGTGAGGATTGAATGAGTTACTATAGTAAGCGCTGTATTGCTACTGGCATCCCTGAGTGGTGCAAATGGTTAAGTGCTTGGCTGCGAACCCAAAGGTTGGTGGTTGGACTGCACCCAGAGGTGCCTTGGAAGAAAGGCCTGGCGGTCTACTTGCAGAAATCAGCCACTGAAAACCCTAGGGAGCACAGTTCTACTCTGACACACATGGGGTCATTATGAGTCAGAATTGACTCGATGACAACTGCTTTGGATTTTTAATATTGCTACTATCATTAAGGTTGTTTCCAGTCTTTTACTGTTCTCTTTGGTGCTGTGGAAAGTCCTCATAGATGTGTCTTCTTTGCACATGAAGCAGAATTGTTGGGTACGTGCATCCCCCAACTTTCCCAGGTGGTGTCAACTCTCCAGGGTGGTTCTCCCAATCGATGCTCTCACAAGAGTCTATGAGAGTGTCCCACATCCTCACGATGGGTAGTATTATCTGATCCTTTAAATTTTGGCCGTGAGTTGTGTGTGTATGACACCATCACTGATTTCTATCCCTCTGGCAGAGAGGTGTATTCAAAGTTCCTAGTGTGGCCCCAGAAGGAGACTGAGTGCCTTTCAGATGCTTTAGAGAAGAGCAGCTCTAAGACAAATCTCTCCTGCCAGTATTGACCTCACTTACCTTAATTAGTGTCAGCGATCTTTATTATGCAAAACAATCTTTGTTTCATGTGGCCTTCCAGAGATTTCCCCCACATGGAGTCCGGGAAAGGAGAAGTAAGGGGACCTGCCACAGAGGGAAGTAGCTATGAAATTCGTGCTATTTGACTCATTAGGCAAAAGACACAGCCTTGGCCCCTTTGTCCATGCAGCCCCTCCTCCTGCTCTACATCTCTGCCCACCCTAGACTTACTCAAATCCAGGCCCTTCTTTATGAAACTCTCCCAACCAATTTGTTGTTGTTGTTAGGTGCCGTTGAGTCAATTCCAACTCATGGTGACCCCATGTCTTACAGAGCAGAACTGCTCCATAGGGTTTTCTTGGCTGTAATCTTAATGGAAGCTGCAATGTCACTATATTCACAAGTTCTTAGTGAAAGACTATTTGGAACAGAGCACAGACCAGATACTTCTAGCGGTGTGATCAACAGGCGTTTATCGTTCACAGGATAAACAGGACAGGACAAGCAGAACAGTACACATCACCACCAGCCCGGGTTCCCCGAAGTCGGGCTCCCATCCACAGGGTTAGATCGCATCCAAGCATGCCCCAGTTCACATCTTGGGAGGAGAACACCTAAATTCCTCTCTTCTGGCATGAAATACTAATTGGACAGCCATGTCCAAGTGCCAAACAGCATGTACAGAGCAGGCAGGGGAAGGGGCAATAAAATGGGGCAAATAAAAGGTAAAAGTAGTAATAAAAGTGGAAGACCCCTGTAGGCAAAGCACATCATTTACTGCACCTGTTCAGGCTATTCTAGATTTACTGGCGCTAGAGAACAGCCCTTCCTCCTTACCTCGCTAAGATAGAGTTCTGAGTTTCTTCAGAGGGCAATCATCTCCCCCTAAAGTACATACTTTGTGTCTATTATGCCCATTAGCACCTAGGGAGATGATGAGAGGGCGATTATGATATAGCACACCTGTGCATCCAGCAGAAGCCGATCTCCAGGACTTTTCTTCCACAGTACTGCTGGGTGGGTTCAAACAGCCAACCTTTAGTTTAGCATTCCAGTGCAAATTGTTCACGCCACCTAGGGACCTTATCCAACCAATTTAGCACCTAATTATTCCTTATGGGTTTTTTAGGGCAGGTTCAGCAGATCTCAACTCTGGCTGCACATAAGCATCACCTGGGGAGCTTTTAAAACTTCCCAGGCCAGAGACTCTGATTTAATTGATCAGAAACAGGGGCTGGGCCTTGAGTTGTTTAAAAGCTCCCCAGGTTGGCTTACTTGCAGCCAGGTGTGAGAACCACCTAACCAAGTCCAGTCCTGTCATAGTTTTACATCTGAGTGAACTGAGGCCCAGGGATCTCGAAATTGAAGTGTTCACTAAACACCCAGGTGAATGAGACCATCTACAAGGCCAAAGGACCTTATCACAGGCAGCCTGTCTGGGTGAGGCAAGAGCTGCATTTGCTAACAATGCTTTCCATAGCCACCCAGACGAAGCTATGTAATCCTAAGAGCAAGGCCTGCCATTAAGAATTAATTCATCCCTTCAACGTTTGCTTCAGATGCCACCTTCTCCGTCCATGAAGTCCTTCCTCCTGCTTCATCCCACACCACACCCAGCCAAACCTGATGTGTCCTTCAGTCATTATCTCTATTTAATCTATCTGAGCCAGCAAAGGCATGATGTGGGTTTTCCTTTTCACAAAACCCCAAGAGGGGAAAAAATGGACCATTCATTTAATCATCCAAGGGGCATTACTGAGCACCTACTACGTGCCAGGTGCTATATTAAACAGTGGGGACAGACAGTTAATACAATATAACATAACAGGACTGTCATTTGAGTGGGATCAGGCTGCCTGGGAGGGTGGGACTAACACGAAGGGGTGGAGGGTTATGGGGGGAGGGGACTTTCTCAGAGGGAGTGGCTTTCCAGCAGGAAGAATGTTAGCTGCTGTCAAGTTGGCCCCCAACTCATGGCAATGCTATGCACAATGAAACAAAACATGCCTAGTCCCATGCCATCCCCACGACTGGTTGCAATGATCTGACTGTTGTGATCTATAAGGTTTTCATTGACTGATTTTTGGAAGTACATTGCCAGGTCTTTCTTCCTAGTCTCTCTGTCTGAAAGCTCCACTGAAACCCATTCAGCATCATAGCAACATACAAGCCTCCACTGATGGATGTGTGGAGGCTGCACAAGATGTTCATTGGCAAGGAATTGAACCCAGGCCTTCTACATGGAAGGCAACCCTGAACCACCAATGCTGAATTAAAGAATAGTTGCAGGGACAGCTTTTGACAAAACATGATTCCTCTGGAAAGAGCGTCTGGGTGGGAAGTTGGACAGAGATGCTGCTGCTTAATGGGATTGGCTTAGGGCCTGTCCAGTTGTGACCCCGGGCAAGTTACTTAATGTTTCCATGTATGAAATGAAGGAAATATCTATTGCCCAGATGGTCGTGATGATTAACAGGCTTAAGTTTGTAAAGCAACTGCCTTCTAGGAGGCACCCCTCTCACATTGCCTCAGCTGGAGAATCCCCCCTTGCAACTGAAGAAACATCTCTGCTGCTGACAGTTTAGGAATCAGTAGAGCACAGGCCCTTCAGGTGTCTGCTCCCACCTTCACCCAGTGCACCTGGAGGGACCGTTACACCCCTCCCCCTCAGCTGAGCTCCGTGGGAAACACCCGCTACCCAGTCTTCAGGGTCGGGTTCCTCCATTGGGGTTATTCAGTTTGGCTTCAGGACTGTCTGCAGCAAAATTTCTGATCCGGTGGATCTGGGGCGAGGCCAGTTGTAGCACCTTAACATTTGAGAAAGCGCTGGAAACCAGAGCATCTGATCCCCAGAGGCCAGGACTCATGGAATTTGAATTTGACTGTGAGTGACCTCATTGTGGAAGTTCCAAAGCGACTAAAGACTAGGGATTAGAACTGCCAGGTTTGGGAGACAGGGAAAAGTAGGGTTTATTTAGCTTTTGTGGGGCCTAAGATTCCTATTGATGGTTCCAAATGACCTTGTTTCAGTTTCGTTCCTGGAAAGAACAGTGAATTCTTATTTTAAATTCACTCTGCATACATTGGTGATTGATTTTTGTTTGTCTAGAGACTGAGATTTGCCAACTCTCTGTCGATAAACTAGAGAGGATTTAGAGAAGAGGTAATTAAAGGAGCTGAAGCCAGGGGCGGGAAACGGGAGAAGGAGGAGGCTGGACAGAGCTATTGAGGCCCCCCGACCCCCCCCGCCCCGGGGCCTGCAGGTAGGGGCTGCAGTTACCGGAAGAGCTTAAAGAGACGGCTGCCGGAGGATTTGCTGGGGGAAAGCCTTGCCCAGTTAGAGGCGTAGGAAAGCCTGAATTTAGGGGTGTGATAAAGCACAGGATCTGGAGTCAGAAAACCTAGTCTTTGAGTCCTAGTTCTGAATGAGAGATTCCTTAACTTTGTGACTTTGGGCATGTCCCCTCCTTTGCTTCTTCCTTTGTAGATACTTTTCATACCTCCCTTTTGCTCTTAGCAGGACCGGCCCCACCGGCCCCACCCTCTCCCTCTTGAGGGAAGGATGGTTGCAGCACGCCCCTGCAGAGCGGGGGCCGGACTGTATCATCTCACCCTGCTGGCCCCAGCTGAATGAATGGCAGGGCTGGGATCTAGTCAAGGCTGACTAGTGAGCGGAGACTTGCAGCTTGTTTCCAAATGATGAGCAGAGCAATTGGATTCTTTCCTTAGAATTGAAAGGAAACCCAGGACCCATTGGTGCTAGTCTGCAGACACAAAGGGTCATCGTGCGGAATGGGGGCGGGGGGCAGAGCTGGGCCATTTGCAAGGCGAAGAAAGGGAAGGAGGCAGGAAGAGCAGGCAGAAAAAAGCAGCCCCCATCCATCCATTTCCCAGTTCCAGCTGGGGTGAGGCCCCCTGAACACTGTTTCCTGTCCTTTGAGTCCCTGAAGATGTTGGGATTCTTGCCACTAAACCAAAAAACCAACCCTGTTGCCATCAAGTTGATTCCAACTCATGGTGACCCCATGTATTAGAGTTGTGCTTCGTAGGGTTTTCTTGGCTATAATCTTTACAGAAGCAGATGGCCAGGCCTTTCCTCCATGGTGCCAGTGGGTGGGTTTGAACCACCAATGTTTAGGTTAGGAGTCGAGTGCAAACCATTTGTGCCACCCAGGGGCCAGTTCTTGCCACAGTTTCCACCTGTTCTTCCCCAAGTTGGTAGAGGGAGTGCCTACTTCTTGAACCCTCACAAACCCTACCTACCTGGGGAGTGGTTGTGAGGATTGAATAACATAATGTACATGGAAGGGCTGCAGGGCTCAGACTCCGGGCTCCAGCTCCCCTGGAGGCGCTGTGGGCCCTTCACTCTCTCCCCCCAACACCCCAACCCGCCGCCACTTCCCTGTCTCTGCCTCAAGGGTGCGCATCTTTTTCTGCTTATTGTCTGCACCCCCAACAGCCCTATGCAGGCAGGACCTTGTCCACCCTGCTCCTGCTCTGTCTGTCTGTAACACCTGTAATGTAACACCTGGCCCATAGCAGGGCTTCAGGTAATATTGAAGATTGATTGAATGCATGAGTGGTAACACTGTCCACCTAAGTGACCCAAGTTGCTGAAAACCATGAGGTCATGCTCTGGTTCTTGCCTTGTCCTCACGCCCTGTGCTCAGGCAGTGAGCCCTGGCATGGAACTTCCTGAATATTTCTACCATTGGTCCTCTCCTTCCTGTGACTGTTACCACCGCCTGGTGACTTCTCACTTGGCTGGTGCAATGGCTTCCTGCAGTCCACCCTGTCTATCACTTCCGAGGGATCCCCACCCACACCCTTCAGTGCCACCCCATCCTCTGGACCCATCTCTCCAGCCTCTCCTTCACTCCCAGCTTCTTGCTTTTCGCTCCAGAAACACTGAACTGCTAAATCCTGAAATGAGTCACCTCCTTGCCTTTGTCCTCACTCACTCCACTTCTCCTGGCACCTCACCAGTCTAACTCAGGTTCTAGAGACAGCTCAGCCACCACCTCTTCTGAGGCTTCTTCAAGCTGGTTCAGTGCCCCTCCCCTGGGTTCCCAGAATCCCTTGTGCTTTGTCTTATTGGAGCACACATGGCAGTGTTGTCTGCGTTGTTCACTTGCCTACCTTTTCCCCAAGATGGTAACAAACACCCTGGCTCTTCCTAGGAGCTCCAAGAGCATTTTGTGAATGAACGTTTGGAAGGAGACCCGGGTCTAATGTCTGCTCTGCTCTTTTCTAGCTTGTATGACTTTGGGCAAGTTGTTTAACCCCCTCAAGCCTCAGTTTCTTCAACTGTACAATAGGGGTAATGATAATACCCACATCACGGGGTTATTGTGAAAACTAAACGGCAGTACCTATCAGCCCTTGGTAGGATGCCTGGCTTGTGTGGACGGCTCCGTCCATATTAACTGCTCTTACTAACCAAACTGTTTCTAAGCCTGCAGGGGCACAAGGTCTCCAACACCACAGCTAAATCTGTTGTTCCAAGGAAGGATTCAGAAGTCTTTTAGAAAACAACAACGACCCTCCCTCAGTGTTCCTTCAAGGAGGTTAGGGAGACTTGTTGAGAAATCAGGCATCCCACGTAAGCCACGATTGAGATTTTAAAGGGAAAACCTAAAAGTTTAAAACATGGATCTCTTTGTGGGGGGCAAACGGGGAGGACTTGGGTGTGTTGAGGGACTTGGAGGGACAGGTGGCAAAAGATAAAGGGCAGAAGAGTGGCACTTGGTGGCCAGATGGCAGGGCGGGAGTCAGGGCTAAGACAGCTCCCTCCAGCGCAGACGGGTGCTCCCGCCCCTGTCGAGGAGAAACTCCAGCCCTCTCAGGAGAGCCCTGGGAAACTGGGCACAGGTGGAGGGCAGCAGGTTGATATTTGCGGGAGTATTAAAGTGTGTGTGATTGGCAGCTGCTGGCCAGAGAGGCGCCAAAAGGGTGGACGCGATCCCTAAAGAAGCGGAGGAGGGCTGGGTTGCCTCCACCCCTGGCCCCGTGTCGCCCCCTGAGGAAGGCCGAGGGCCCAAGTTCGCAGATCCGGGGATTACGCGGGAGGCACTCCAGGCGCGTCACGGTCTCCTCTCTTCCGCCGCAGTGGGTCTGCAACCGCGGGAGCTGGGCGAACAGCTTCTCGAGGGCGGCCCGAGCCCGCCCCTCCGCGCAGCCTACCCTAGGATTGGGGAACGTCGGTTTCTCACACCCTCCCGCCGCCCGGGGGCCCGGACCAGAGGAAACTGCCCGGCGGCCGCTGGCTGGAGGCGCACGGATTGGAGCCGCCCGCGCGGCCGGCCGACCGCAGAGTTCCCCACGGGGGTGGTGCGCCCTGGTGGGGCC
>NW_004443967.1:5040201-5061724 GCF_000243295.1 Trichechus manatus latirostris | reverse complement strand
CGGGGAGCGCAGCGCGCAGCCGGAGCCGGAGGAGCGCACGCCGCGGCCCGATGGAGCGCTACAAAGGTGGGGGCGTGCAGTCGGGGCGCAGGGTCTGGGCGCGGCGCGGGGACTAGGCGTGGGGTGGCACCTGCGGGACTCAGGTGAGCTGAGCCGGCTGTCTCCGCCCATCCCCGGTGGAAGAGGGGCGACCGTGGCCAGACGGTGGGCCCCTAGGTACCCACCACGGCTTCTGCCCGCTGATCCTCCCGGGCGCCGCGGGCGGGGCCGCTAAACTGTTGGAGGAGAGAGGGTGCACCTGGCGACCCCCACCCTCACCCTGGTGCCAGGGACCGAGAAAGCCCCGCGGAAGGTAGGAACCCTGCCGCGCCGCTGGGGGCAAGGGGTGAGTCATTGGGTGTTCTAGCCCGGGCAGGGGATGAGCTTAGGCGGTGGGGTGGGGGCGCAGTTCCGCTCCGGGCTTCGCGGCCGCCCCAATCGTCCGGCCTCTGGGGAGCCGTTTCTCCAAGCCCCAAACAGGGGAGGGAGTGGGGGGTTGGGGGCCGAGCAGGGTGCCCGGCAGGTGGAGCGTGCCGAGGTGTCCCAGTCGTGGGTTTATCCCAGCGCGCAGCTGGGCTAGTTTGGGGTTTGGCCGGGTCCGGGATCGTGGCCAAACCCTGGTGGGCGAGCGGGCCGGCCGGTCGCAGTTGGGCCGGGTGCCCAGCTCGCACCCGTGCTCCGAGTCCCGGGTGGAGTCTAGAAGCCTAGGGTTGCAGATCCTTTGAAAAAGGCGCCCAGAGAGCTGCCCCTTAAAGGGGACGATGCGGGCGCCCCTACGCCGCTTTCTTTTGGGAAAGCCTCTGTAGTTTTCTTTTGCTGGACTCGTCTCTGCTAAACTTGCGAGAGGAAATACTGTTTCTGTACTTGCTTTCCCCTGGGAGACAGTAATAAAGGGGAATGCTCAGATTCCCAAGGTATCTCACTCCGGATACTTTCTCGTGTCTGAAACTGACATAAAAGGGACCTGCAGGACCAGCTTTAGCGCCCCTAAACTAGTCATGTTTTGACTCTCTGAATCACTGCTTCTTCTCGTCTGGGTCATCAGTGAGGACCGAAGAGGTAAATGCTAGATAAGGGCTAGACAGTGCTGGCATTTAAGGCAAGGGTCTTTGCCAATAGCAAGAGAGCTCGTTGAGGGGGCGGGGTGGGGGACAGGGTTAAATTAGTTGGCAACCTTCAGTTTCTTTTCTGTGAACCCTCCCTGCAGTGCCTCTCACATTTCTAACCGGGTGTTTTGTCATCTCAAGTTCTGCGGGGATCACATCAGTTTTGTGCCCGAGCGACTGAATGCGGCCTTTTGCAGCCTCAACGCTTGAGGAAGTCCTAGTCCCTCTCCTTCTAAAATGGCAGCTTGCCGCTCCCTCCCCCACCCCGGCCCCTCCGCCCTTTGGGAGGGACCCTCTCGGGGAATTCAGGCCTCAAGTTGCGCCTGACCGGAAGTGTTGGCCTCTGGGGTCCCTACCACCTCTACCCTGAACTGTGAAGCAGAGGGGGCATAGCGCAGGGGTTGAAGGTCTTGATTGTAAGTCACTTTCTAAAATCAGCGTATTAATCTTCATGAGCCAAGGCAAAGATAATATTTGGGGTCTTGGGTCTTTCTTACAAATGCCCAGTTATTATCAGAAGGTGGTGGTTTTAATAGCTTTTGACTTTGGCTCTTGACTTGATAAAACGTTCTTGGTTATCTTTTTCTCTTGGGAGTTTCAGATTCTCCCACCGTCAGAAAGAATCAGTGAGCTGGATTTTTGCCAACTGGAGGAATGGTAGTTGGCAGTTTGGGGTGTTTATGTTTGGGTAACACATGTATCTGCCTCATAATTTTGCAGAAAATCAAACACAGGGATGAGTGGGTAGACTTGAGAATTATCTGGATTGCAGAGCACTTAGCCAAGTCATCAGTGTTGGACTCAGGAGAGAAATCTCCCTTCATCTCCAATCTCACTGGTGTCGTGCTACTAGTATTTTTATTACATCATTCAGCCAAGGCATTTGGGGATTTTACCCCTCCCCATAAAATTCCCCGTTCCCTTGAGAAGGAGGTGAGCTGTGCTTTGAACACTCCTTGAAGAGATGATGCGTGCAAAATTAAAGGCCATTAACTAGGGAAACTCTCCAAGTTAACCAGTGAAATGCTGATTAAATCAGTGGTCTTTCTCCTGCTTTTTTTTTTTTTTTTAAAGGTAAACCTGAATAATTACGCAGTGACTAGATATAGTGGTTTTAACAGCAAAGGTAAATGGAAAAGCAAAGTTTACTTGCGCTCTCAGAACGTAGATAAAAGTTGTAAAGAAAAGAATTCTTGTTATTTGGGACACTTTCATTTGCTAAATACCTCATTCTATGTTTCTAAATTCCCAGTTTTCAGCTCCCCCTCTCCCAAATAGGTAGAATGCCCCACCACTGCCTCCATATTCTCAAAGGTTTTCTCTAATTTGTAACTCTTACAAAGCAGTTGATGTAGGAGAAATTGTTTGTCCATGTTCCCAGCCTGCTTATTGTACTTGTTCCAAAAATAGCTTATCATTTTTAGGTTTAGGGCTGATTTCCTATTGTTTTGTAGGATGTAAAGAGATCTCTGGAGCAAAAGGGTTGTTGGATAATCACCCTGTGTCTATGGCAGCCATTTCCAGATTTTCTTCCCAGTCCTTCCCAAGCTGTTCTGCTACCCAGCCATGGCTCTCTCAAGCAAACACAAGGGGCGTGTGGGGGTCCCTTCCCAGAGAAATGGAGCTTTCATGAGAGTTGTCATAAAAAGTTATGGTAAAGTTGCCGTATCTTGTATGAAAATCTCTTTCTGTTAATCCTTATAAAGTGCTCAGACTGTGTGTCACATCCTACAGGGTTTCTAGGCAAGGGTCTTGAAAAGGTTCCATCCTTGGGTGTTCCCATTTTTATGACTTGGATAGGGCATCCTTGTATCACTGTGCATGTGCGTATTGGCAGAACTCACACCATGTGGTCCGAATTCCGGTTCCTAGTGCTCTTCCAGCTGGTGAGTGTGTCCAGGGCCGAATGTAACTGACCTACTCTCTGGATTGCACTTGGAATGTCCATGCTGAAGCTTCCTGAGGTTGCATCACATTTGGATCCAAATCACCATGGTCGAGATACTCAGACTTTAATTTGGATCACAGAAATTGGTTGCAATTCTTTTCCTATGTTCTTTTGCGTCTGATTCCCTTTGTCCTGAGAGAGGGCGCTTAGCTCTCCACCTCCCCCTGTGAAGAATCAAGCCAGGAAAAATACTGGGAAGCTTGTATGGGAATCCTGAGGCCTGTGGGTCAGGGAAGGTCTGAAAAAGAACAGCAAATTAAAAAGAGGTGGACAAATTGATCATGTTCATTACACTTCTAGGGATCATTTGGATTTGTCATTTTTCCATGCCTAGGAGCTCAGGTTTTTCCCTGTTGAGCTTCTACCTAAGGCAGTGGTTCTTAACTTAGGCTGCACATGGGAGGCATCTGGGGGCTTTAGAAAAATATGGACAGATAGGCCCCACCCAAGACATTCTGATTTAATGGGTATGGAGGTGAGCGCTGGCCACTGTAGTTTTTAAAGGTCACCAGGTGATTCTCATCTGCTGCCAAAATTGAGAACCATTGACTCAAAGATATTTCCTTAAAAGAATGGAATGACAAAATGGAAAATACTCAACCTTCCTTACCTGGGCAATTAAACAAGTGTGGAGTGAAAATGATACCCACTCCATACTCAAATGATAGGCCTTAACCAAATCTTGTAATACCTGCAGAAATCTGATGTAATTCACCATAAGCGATTATAGGCTTTAAGAGGCTATGGGAACACTGCTTAAAAACATTCTCAAATGTGATACTTTAGAATCCTAAACTCGGGGTTTGCTCACTGCTGCACTTGACCCTGAGCCCTTGTGACTTCGAAGCTCTTTGTGTGGGAGCCTCAATGCTTTGGCAGTGAAATGGTCTCAAACAAAAATGTTGAGAGGTCACCTTTGGTGCCGAAAGGCCAGGTCGGGGCGGGAGAATTCTGCTTTGGGCCCTTCCCCTCTTCTGAAGGGTGGGCAATGCTGAGAACTGGGCTGGTTCCAAGCACAATTAAAGGGCCGGGGGGTTCAAAAGGAGGTTCAAAAGCTTCAGAAGCTGTGCCAGTTTTCTTCTAAATCCCTTCAATGATGGGAAATGTTTCTCTAAAGACTTCTGTCATTTAGAGAAGGGAGACTTTTCCCAAACCCGGGGAGGATGGCATCTTCTGTCCAGAGTCCAGGCTGAGACATGAAGGAGAGCAGTCAGGGTGTCGTGAAGAAAATAGTGGCTCGGGAAACAGCCTGCCTGTTCTGTTGGCTTGCGCGAGTCACCTCTCCAGGTCTCGATGTCCCTGTATTAGTGTCCCAGAGCTGCTGTAACAAAGTACCACAAACTACCTGGGTGACCTAAAACCCCAGAAACGTATTCTTTCATAGTTCTGGAAGCTTGAAGTCCAAAATCAAGGTGTTGGCGAGGCATGCTTTCTCTGAAGGCGCTAGGGGAGGATCCTTCCTTGCCTCTTCCAGCTTCTGGGGGCCCCAGGCATTCCTTGGCTTGTGGCTGCTTCACTCCCATCTCTTGTGTCTGTCTTCACATGGTCGTGTTCTCCCTGTGTGTCTGTGTGCACAAGGCTTTCTTATAAGGACGGTAGTCATTGGATCTAGGGCCCACCCTAATCCGGTGTGACTTCATTGTAATTTAACTAACTATATCTGCAAAGACCGTATTGCCAAGTAAGGCCACATTCACAGGTACCTGGGGTTAGGACTTGAACATGTCTTTTTGGGGGGCACAGTTCAGCTCACCACAGTCGCCATTTTAGAACACGCCCTCCAGGGTTCCTTCATCGGACTTTGCTGGGACTCTTCAGTGCTGGTTGTTCTGTGGTCACTCAGGAATCTTTGGAGGGAGGCCGTGTCTTTGGAGAAGAGGGAAGTGAGGGAGGGAATGTGGGTGGGTAGCCCAACAAAGGTCAGTTTAGGACTGTGATTTTTATAAATAAAACCAATTTCCTGTTGAGAGCTGAAGAGCGGCAGACTTAGTGGGAACAAGAATGCCGTAGACCATGTGAGGAATTTGATTCTCAAGGACTTTTGTGTGAAGGCAGCTCCAAAGTTTGTGAGTTCAACCGGGAACCACCCTCTGAACCACAGTGGATTGTTCACTCCCATTCCAGAGCCAGGTCACCTGAGGCTTACAGGGATTAGACAGTAACTCAAAGTCACTGGGAACTGAGTTTCTAAAGGATTGAATTCCTGTTCTAATAACAGGGTTTATTTATAAAGAAATGTTCAAAGCCATTTTCAGACTCATCCCTTCTTCATCAGTATCCCTTCAGCTGGTAAGGCCCCAGCTACTCAATGGAAATGTTCCTCCTCTTCCATGAAGCCTTCCTTGACTTCTTCAGTGTTCCCTCAGTACTTTTTTGTATAGCCCCATCAATGACTGGCACATAGTATAGTTCTTGTTAGTTGCTGTTGGTCAGTTTGACTCACGTGTTAGAGTAGAACTGCTCCATAGGGGTTTTTTTTGGCTGTAATCTTAATGGAAGCAGATCTCCAGGCCTATCTTCTGTGGTACTGCTGGGTGGGTTTGAACCATCAACCTTCAGGTTTGTAGTCAAGCACAAACTGTTTGCGCCACCTAGGGCACATAGTAGGTACCCAACAAATACTTGTTGAATTAATGTCACTTTGTCTTATAATTAACATGCTAAACTTCCCCTTCCGGCAGGGACTTTGTCTTTTTCCTCCAAGTGTCCTTCCCCAGCAACGGGTGCACTTGACACATGGTTGGGGAATGAGTGAACGAGTGAATTCCAGGCAAAGGGAGCACTTGTTGTCCCGTGCTGTGGCCCCGAAGAGCAGATCTGATTCACAAAAGGACATGCAGCAAACTCTCAAAGCCAAATTCCAGAAGTGGAGATGAAAGCCCGCCATGGCCGCCCTGGGTGTCCCCGACTTGAGCCTTATTTCTGTCTGTTGCAGCACAGAGCTGTTGCTGTCTGGTGGTACAGAGAAGGATCCTGCAGGTTTCTGCTTGTGAGTATGAGCCTGCCTGTGCCCTCTGCAGCAGCTCACCTTCCCCAGTGCTCCCAAGGGCGCAGACCTGCCTCAGCCCATGCTCTGGGTGGATGGGTAGGAGCTCATGGAGCCTGGGCACTCAGGGGCTCAGGGTTCTAATCCGGCCTTTGCCACTAACTTGCTGTGCGACCTTGGGCAAGTCAATTAATGTCTCTGGGCCTTGTTTCCTCATCTGCAAAAGTGAGGATAATGACTACTAACTAACCCGCCTCACAGGCCTTGTGGTAGAATCAGGGCTTGGAACCCAGCTCCTTCGGGTTGGAACCCCTGCTGAAAGTTTGCATTTCTAACGAGTTCCCAGGTGATGCTGATGCTGCTGGTTAGGACCAGTTCTGAGAACCACTAGTAGAGCAGTGGTTTTCAAAATTTATTATACATAAGAATCACCTGGGGATCTTGTTAAACTGTAGATTCTGATTCAGTATATGTGGGATGGAAATGCAAATTCTCAGCAGAGGTTCAGACCAGAATGAACTGGTTTGAAGCCCTGGATGGAATACCTTGTAAGGGCTACAGGTAAATACTTTGAGAAGGGGAGATGTTGAATTGAGTCAGGGAAGCAGGTGCCCTGAAACCTCTGTGATGTGGTTGTGACTCCACCAGGCCCTGCCTTCTCTGTGGGAGTCCTCCGAGTTAATTTGGACACCACCTGTGGCCATCACCTGCTTTTTGAAGCTATTGGGAGCTCTGAGTTGGGGATTCTCAGCCAATTCCCAGTGATCCAGCTTCTCAGAGACAATATCCCTGTATTCCCCTCTTAAGCCATCTGGAAAGGAGATAGGCAAGCAGTTGGCTCATTCATAAGCCTACGTGTGAAGCCGCATCCTGGTCCTACCTGCCTTTCCTTTGATGTCTCAGTGAGTTTATACAGGCGAAGCTCTTAAAATCTAGCAAGAACTTTGAGCTCTTTCTAATTTTCATTTTTTTAATGAACTCATGTCAAAGATTTTATTTAACTCCTTAGTTAATGAGAGGGGACCAGTAAGATGCTACAGCCAGTTCCAAGAAGCATTCAAAGAGTAGCGACATATAGGGAATAAGACATTCTGAAATGAATTTGCAAATAAATGCAAACCAGGTGTATCTACAGGCAATAATTGCATTCTACTCAACACAAATCTGCTTTTCCATGGACAAGAATAATTTACGTTATTATTAATTTTCTATGCCTTATGCAAAGCAATCAAAAGCTTGAAAGACAATGAAAGGCAGAGATAACCTGAACAAGTAGAGTTCTTCACTAATTTTCTTTTCTGTGGCTCTCACCTTCTCCCTGATTGGTCTCAGAACAACAACAACAACAAATCCCACAAAAACCCATTGCTGTCTAGTTGATTCTGACTCAGTGGCCCTATAGGACAGAGTGGAACTGCCCCATATGATTTCCAAGGAGCGGCTGGTGGATTCAAGTTGCCGACCTTGTGGTTAGCAGCCGAGCTCTTAGCTACTGTGCCACCACTGTGCCATCAGGGCTCCACTCTCCAAATTCCCCTTGATGGGGGAAGAGAAAACAGTAGGAGCTGGCATGACCCTGGAGGGCATTGCCTGGACTGGTACAAAATCAGAAGGAGCACAGGGAACGTTCATGTCTGGTCTCTTGGTGGAAATTTAAGTGGTAGGGAGGAGTGGGGGCGGGAGCTGACTCCAACAGAAGCCCTGCTCTGTGGTTCTCTAAACAGACCCCGAGTTCTCCTCTAACGTCCTTGAGCCCCTCCCAGGACTTCAAAGGCAGCTGCAGGCCTGGTGGAGTCTGGGGAGCAGTATAGCCACTCAGCCCCTGCTGATTGCAGCTCAGCCTTCTGCTTCTGATTAAATCAGGAAGGGATGGAGAGTCAGCTGTTAGCTCAGAGCGTGGCAGCCTGCCGGCACCAGAGGAGGCGGAGCTGGGTGAGGTGCCCTCTTACGTCGCTCTCTCAGGTAGGGTGACCAGCTGTCCCGGTTTGCCTGGAACTTTGCTGTTATTAGCACTGAAAGTTCTGCCTCCTAAGAAGCCTGCAGTCCCGGGCAAACTGAGATAGAGGGTTAGTCTATTCCCAGGCCTCAGCTTTAGTGAAAGCCTCAAAATCAAGATTTTGATTTCTTCATTGCAAAGGTGAGCTGCTTGTTAGTTTTCATTGAGTTGACCCCGGACTCCTGGAGACCCCATGCACAAAGGAACAAAACGCCACCTGGTCCTGCACCATCCCTGTGACTGGCTGTGGATCAGACCATTGTGATCCATAGGGTTTTCATTGGCTGATTTTCAGAAGTAGATCACCAGGCCTTTCTTCCTAGTCTGTCTTGATCTGGAAGCTCTGCTGCAACCTATTCAACATCGTAGCAACATACAAGCCTCCACTGACAGATGGGTGGTGGTTGCACATGAGGTGTTAGTGGCAAGGAATTGAAGCCAGATCTCCTGCGTGGAAGGCGAGAATTCTGGCACTGAACCACTGAAGATGAGCTAGAGCCAATCATTTCATCTCTTTGGCAAGAAAGTAAAAGTCTAAGTTTTAAAAACCAGCAATTTATAACTAACTAGTGATACCCACCACTATGCTCAGTGAAAACACCCAGATTCAAAAGCTGTATATTGTGAGATTGCGTTTATGTGACTTTCCAGAAGGCAAAACAACAGGGAAAGAAAACTTACCAGTCATCCCTGAGGGTAGGGAATAGGGGTTGCTTACAAAGGGGTATGAGGGACATTTTTGGAATGTTAGAAATGTTCGATATTTTGATTGCGGTAGAAGTTAACACAGCTATATGTATTTGTCAGAACTCCCAGAACTGTGTACTTAGGGCATGATTTGGCTGTGTATAAATTATAACCACAATGAAGCTGACTAAAAATAACGTAGCTGCATGTGAGGCTGTGGTAGAAGATGAACTCATTAAGCACAGGGCTGGTGATCCTGGGTTGTAACTAGAAGCTGAGGTCTTCATGTGGTTGCTCCTGCAGGCGTGTTGGCTGCTGTCCGGTTGGCTCGGCTCTGACTCATGGTGACCCCATGAGCAACTGAACAAAATGTTGCCCGGTCCTGCACCATCTTCACAATCCTTGGTATGCTGGAGTCCATTGTTGTGGCCACTGTATTTTAAATGCCTTCCAACATAGGAGGCCCATCTCCTAAAACTGTATCAGACAGTATTTTGTTGTGATCCGTAGGGTTTTCCTTGGCTAATTTTTGGAAGTAGATGGCCAGGCCTTTCTAGTCTTGAAGATCTGCTGAAACCTGTCCACCATGGGTGATCCTGCTGGTATTTGACATACCGGTAGCATAGCTTCCAGCCTGATAGCAACATGTAAACCACTGTCGTACAGGTGGTGGAAAGTAGAAGAGGGTGAAGAATTTTGGGACAAAACAAAAAGATCAGGGGCCCATGGCTTGCAATATCTGAAATACCAGAGACTTTCCATCAGGCACAAATGATGTAATGGTGGAAGCTTTCCCTCTATTTACTGAAAGTGGATGCTGCAGAGGAAAAGCAGCTTCCCTGAAGTCCAGGCGCTGGATAAGCCCAGGAGGGCTGTGGAGTATAGGAGCATTAGCTCTGGGTTTCCCACCCTGGGAACTCTGCTGCTCCGCACCCATGGATCTAATGTATTGACTTTGGCAGTCTTTCTGCAAGTCTTTTTTTTCCCTCTCCAATAAAGTTTTTTGAATTGAAATTGAGTACCCAAGTCTGCACCATAATTATTTCCTGGTTGACTTTTTGTTTTTGGCAGTCCTGCTTGTCTGTGCTAGCTAGGATGGATTTTGAGGGGGAAAAAAACCATGATTTATCAAAATAATGCACCTAGTCCCATGTGATAACAGGAGTCAGTCCTCTTGTTTTCAGGCTGGGAGAAGCTTCAAGGGCAGAATCACCAGCCCTCACTGCACCAGTTCAGGAGATGGGATTTGGAATCCCACGGGAATGAGGGCCGACAACTCTGGTGAACCTAATGGAATCTTAAGATCTTAATCGTTCCCATTTTTTAAAAGTCAGAAACCAGTTGCCGTCGAGTTCATTCTGACTCATGGCGACCCCATGTGTTTTAGAGTGAAACTGTGTTCCATAGGGCATTCAGTGGCTGTGAGCTTTCATAAGCAGATCGCCAGGCCTTCCTTCCAAGGCAACTCTGGGTGGATTTGAACTGCCAACCTTTGCAGTTTAGTAGCTGAGTGCTTAAATGTGTACGCTGCCCCAGAGACTCTAAACCTCATGCAGGTTTTAGCCTGTTCTTCAGGTGAACTTTTTCGGGCTCTGTGTCCCGGGGAGCTGGGTCTGTCTTTGTGTCTTTGCAACTCTTCTTAGTCACAAACAACATCCAAGTCGCTGGTCACTAAGGCAGGTCTGTTCGACCTCACCTGCTCCGGGATGTTCAGAATAGTAACTGGTGCAGTCTTTAGTTCTAATTGAGCAGGGATGTTTGAAGTGAAACTGCCCTGATGTTGTGTCAGGCCTGGCTTGTGGCTGGTCCACCTAAGAAGAGCCACGTCTGGGGCACCCCAAGGTCCCACTTCTAGAACAACTGCAGGGATAGGAGGGCTGTCGTATGCAAAGGAGAAGCTGGGGGCATGTGGGCGGGGAAATTCCAGATACTTCTTTACCTGGCAGTTGCCAGCATCTCTTCAGGGCTACCCTGGCACACCGCCATCCTTTCGGATTGTTGAGACTGTCTTAACCTTCCTGTCCTTGTTAGACTGACAAGTGGGAATCCTGCCATTTCCTTCCATCCTCCACCCTCCCTTTTCTTCTTCCTCAGTTTTTACACAACAGGATTTATTCATGTTCTCTGTATTCAAGTCCCCAGATGGGGGGAGAAAAAAAGATTGTGTTGAATGAGCTTATTGTCTGGAGGTTTCACTGACTTATTTAGTACTCACAGTCTTAGAGCATATTGAGCTGATTTACTAAAATTCAAATGGGGTCCTTTTGGAAAGGAACTCTGCTAGGGTGCTTGTGTCCCTGGTATCAGGGCTGGGACCTGTTGGGTAGCAAGTTTGCTTGGGACATCTCATCTTCGTGGTCCTGGGTCTCCTCAGGGGGCAAACATTCTCAGTTATAATCTCGGGTACCGTATGAGCCTGAGATGATCACCACTCTACTACCCGTTGCATTGCCAGACCTGTTTTGTCTTCCCCTTCTGGCACATTCTTTGAAGAAATAAAGATGGACACCACCATGAGGTATTATATAGTTAACAGAAGTTCCCTGTAGTTTCTGCCTGGCAGTTTCCTGCGCAAGCGGAAGAAGACAAAGGGTGGTGAAGTGGTAGATCTTGGGCACCATGGGACCTTGCCAGCCATCCCCCCGGCCGAGCGATGGACAGCGTCACACCTGCCGCTCGAATGCATAGTTCCGTGCCTAGTGTGGTGTGGCCGGTCCTCGACAAATTCTGGCAGAGGTGGATCACTCAACTTCTAGCACGTGTTAGAGATGGGGTTCCTACTGTTGATGTTGCTGGAATTGTGGCTGAGGATCGTGGTGTGCGTGACGGTCATGGGCAGTAAGTATTGCCTCTATGACTTGGGACGTTTGTGCTGCAACAGCTGCACGTGCCTGGAGCCCATGGGGATCTCCAGAGAGAGCCACCGCAGGTGCTGGAGCGGGATGAGGCTCCTGTCTCTGGGGACGGTGGAAGCCTGTCTCTGACTCAAGTCAGTGACATCGTAGATGCCCCGAAAGTTAGCCTGTAGCCAGGCAGGCTGGGTTGATCACAAAACCATCACACACAACATGTTAGGTGCTCCGGGGCCCCCAGCGCACACCTCCTGCACACACAGCGCTCTCCTTTCAGCCGCTTGTCCTCTTGATTTTTCTCCTACCTTCTTACTATTTCCTTCCAGTTCTATTCAGGTCTCCTGGGTTTTGAGTCTAGAACAGGGATTCCCACTGAGAACCTGAGACCAGAAAAGTTCTCCGGTGGTCTCTGACTCGTTTCTCATAGCTGTGGCTAGAACTCCAGCCTTCCCAGGAGGAGCTGATGACCTCAGCGGCAGATAGGGACAGTGGGGTTGTTCTGAGCCGACAAGAAACATGTCCTTTCTTCTTGGAAGAGAAGGCCGGAATGAAAATCTGCTCTCCGTTGCTCCTGCTGCCTGAGAAGATGTTGTTTTCTCCTGGCTTGCTGCAAAGAATGCCGCCCTCCTCAACCTTCATGCCCAAACCATTTGCTCACCATGGGACCTCGCCAGCCACTCCACCTGGCTTAGTACAGGGTACTGTCACGGTGACTGGGATTCCCTGGAAAGTTGTTTTCCTCTCTCTGGATCCTGAAAGCATTGTGACCTGCAGACTGCCAAGGGGAGGAATACAGTCCTAGCCCTTTGCAGGCTCCTCCCACCACCCTCCAAAGCTTATTGGAAATTAGTGTCAGAGGAAGGATTGACATCTGTACAGGGGAGCATGAGAACATCGCCATTGTTTGGATTAAAGTTTCAAACATGAAGGCTCAACATTGACGAAAATAATTTTTTCCCATTGACCTCCTGGCTTCTCAGTGGGCAAGCGTCCATCTCCCGCCCATCTGATGCTGGTTTGGTGTATGTAATTGTAAACAGTTCTGGCTGGGAGCAGAGCCCCGAGAGTTATGGGATCCAGGTGCCACTCCCAGACTCACCACACACGGGCTCCCTCAAGAGTGGGAAAGGCTGTTTGGTTCTCAGGGAGAATTCAGCTGTTGCTTTTTAGATCAAATGCTTCTGAGGCATGACTTCCTCCCCACCCCCATCTCCACCCACAGGTCTCTTCTCACAACTGAAAGAGACTTTGGGGATTCTAATTTATTAGTATACCAACAGTCGTGAAGATGGTGCAGGACCTGACAGCATTTTATTCTGTTGTTCATAAGGTTGCCATGAATCGAAGGCCAACTGACAACAATAACAATTTATTAGTAAATCTCTTAGCTGTGGGTTTTTGCTTCTCTGACCATGAGGTAAGGGTGTGGATCCCTAAGAGCTTTCGAACATGCAGGGAGGCACTTAGCTGTCGGTGGTTGATGATGTGAGGGAAACAGCAACCCACATTCTCTGTGTGAGAACTTGGACACTCACTACTGAGGGCAGAAGTGTGGCTTCAGGTTAGGTTCAGCCTCGTTTCTCAGCTGTACTGGACTCCTACCTTGGGCTGCCATGGTCCTCTGCAGACGGGAACCTCTTGTCCTAAGTAGGAGGCCTCAAGACGCTGTAGCTGGTTTTGGGCAGTTAACTGCCACTCTTGGGAAAATAGCTCCCTTTCTCTAGCAATAGAGTTGGAAGCCATCTTAGAGCAAAGGTGGTCAGAGAGATTGTGTTGGAAAACACCTCTGGTAGGTGGAGCCCCAGGATGGTGCAAACGGTTAAGTGCTCCTCTACTGAGTAGAAAGGTTGGGGGTTTGAACCCACCCAGAGCGCGGGTTTGAACCCACCCAGAGGCGCTTCGGAAGACAGGAGCAGTCTTGAAAACCCTAGGAAGTAGTTCTACTTTGACACATGGGGTCACCATAAGTTGGAATTGACTCAGCAGCAATGAACAACAACAGGTAAGAGGGATGTGGGGAGCACCTGTCTCAGGGGCCCCAGCTCCTCCTCCCCTCTTTGCAGCTCTGAGCACACCCAGCTGGTGGGGCTGCTGTGAAGGGTCAAGAAGCGAAGGGCATTCATTTCACAGACTGAAGGTATGACTGGGACTGTATGTATGTTAGAGGAGAAGAAGAGAGCCAGGTGAAGATCAGCCCCAAAGGATAAAAATTGCTGTCCTACAAGATTCATCCCCCTGTGAAGGAAGGTGGAGGCAGCTTGGGGGAGAGAAAGTGAGAGTGCCGAGAGACCTGGTTCTCTGGGGTGCGGTGACTTCAGATTCCTGTCATCCTCCTCTTCTGGGCCTTAGTGCTTGGCTGCTGTGTGTCTGTGCATATGGATTTCCT
Organism: Trichechus manatus latirostris; assembly: GCF_000243295.1. Classification (NCBI taxonomy): domain Eukaryota; kingdom Metazoa; phylum Chordata; class Mammalia; order Sirenia; family Trichechidae; genus Trichechus; species Trichechus manatus. Next base: position 5,047,724 of record NW_004443967.1, on the reverse strand, counting down.
CTCTGGCTGGGGAAAAAATCGGGCCAGTCACATGGCTGGAAGTGAAATAATTCTCTACGAATGACTTTTTTTTTTTTTAATTACCATTACTGAGTGTGAAAATGGTTTGGATTCAGGAGGAAACAGCTGGCCAACAGAGATCCTGGTAGGGTCTTGGGTAAGATTCTGCTGTGCCACTAATGGTTTTATTTGGAACATTTCTGGCACACGCACACTTGACAGTTGAGGAGTTTTATGGCTGAGAACTTTCATCGAGGCAAGAGAAGCAGCAGCCTTCATCTGAGGCTGGGAAGCTTCACTTCTTTCAAGACAAACCAGACCTCTTCAATGGATGTCTCTGATCTGCCTTGATAGTTGCACTTGGGTGCCATGAGCCCCTTTCTTTCTAGAATCTTCTGTCCATAGGCTTCTCTGAGACTTCAGTGCATTGCAGCTGTAGCTAAGGTGAGCCCAGATCCTTAGGTCCCTGAACCAGACTCTTCTGTTGAGTGCAGTAGGTGGTGTCTAGGACACCTTGCCAGTGGCTGTGGGGAGAGCAAGAAAGAATGATGTCCCGTTGTGCTGCACTGGAGAGAACCTGGGCCCCTTCTACGTGACCCGTTCCAATTTGTCCAGCCTCTGTAGCCAACTCTTACTTCACTCTACACCTCAGCCATACCAGGCTCCTTGGAGTTCCCCAGATTGGGCCTTTGCATGTGCTGTTCCGTTTGCCTGGCTGAAACTTCACTGTAGGGTTTGGCTCAGCCTTGACACCTTGGCCACCACCCCCCGAAATCTTCTTAACCCCCTCTCTGCACCTTGCACAACCCCCTGTGGCCATGGTCCCTGTGTCTGTTATAGTTGATCGAATACGTATATATATATGTATGTCCCCAGTAGGCTGTAAGCTGCTTAAGGGTCCAAAGACATTCTTCTCCTTTGGGTCTGCAGCACCTAACTCAGTATGTTGTATTTTATGAGTGCTCGAGAAACAGGAATTGGATGATTGAGAAATGGTTGCTGTTCTCAAGTTTTCTTAGATTTTGATTATATCAAATTTAAGGTTTTCTGTCTGCCAGTGGATACTTTGGACAAAGTTTATAAGCAGCTGTGGTGAAAAGGAGGACACTAGAAATGGGCAGAGGGTATGAACAGGCAGTTTTCAGTTGAGGAAGCCTCTAACAAGCTAATACGCATCTTAAGAGTTGCTCCAGCCCCTTTAGTCATCAGAGACATGCCAACCAGCTAACCACCCCGTGGGCTGGCCGAAATGAGGAAGACACGTGCTGCCAGGTGTTTGCAGGGAAGTTGGAATCGACATGGGGTCTGCAGGCTGGTGCAGTCAGCTTAGAGAGTTGTTGGACTTGTCTTAGTCACATTGAGTGCATAGTTACCCTATGACCAAGCAATTCCCAAAGAAATGTTTGCGCGGGTCCACAAGGGGCTGATATGAGGATGCTTTCTTGGCAGCGTTATTTGTTGTGGTGGAGAGCTGGAAGCAGTCTAGATGTCACCTAGGGAAGTGGACAGGTCAACTGACAGATGACATTCTAGGGCATTATGCAGCAGCAACAGCAGTAGATTTAGGTGCCCATCAGAACGTAGATGGATCTTGAAAGCATACTGCTGACCAAAAGGCAAGAAGCAGATGAGGGCATTGAATGATAGCATTTACGTTCATTTGAATTTCATAGAGCATTGGGGGCAGGGAGTTTAAGTCAATGGAAGTGAAACAACTCGAACAGAAATAAAGAGAATGTTGACACAATGTGAAGAATGTAACCAATGTCACTGACCATTATGTCTAGAAACCGTGGAATGAGAGTGGGCTTTGCTGTGTATATTTTCACCAAAAATAAAATATTAATCAAAATTCATAAAGCAGTACATATTAAACAGGAACACACACCAGCATCTCTGTTGGGGGAGGGGCACAGGGTAGAGAAATAAAAGGGAATTTGTGTAAGTTTGCTTGTAGTCTGTTGTTACGCCAAACCAAGTCAAACTAGTTGCTGTGGCATTGACTCTGACTCATGGCAACCCTAGGCGTGTCAGAGTACAGCTGCGCTCCACAGGGTTCTCAATGGCTGATATTCCAGAAGTAGATCACCAGGCCTTTCTTCTGAGTTGCCTCTGGGTGGACTCGAACCTCCAACCTTTCAGTTAGCAGCGGATTGCATTATCTGTTTGCACCACCCAGGAACTCTGTTGTTGATGCCAGAACCCTACAAATAATTCTGGCTTGATGCAGAATTTGGTGTAAGTGAGGACAACACTGGAAGCTCAAGCAGAGTGCTGGGGACATATGGGGAGAATAGGGAGGAGCAGTCCTCGTGGTTATTTTCCCATTGTTACCTGGTTCTTTCCCATGGTCTGAATGTCATTTATTGAAAGCTTGCTCTTCTAGCTGTTCTTCATCCAGCCTATCCTTTTACTGACAATGCATATTTTCTCCCCTGCCCCTCTGGGCTGCATTACCAATTCTGGGTCCACTGGATGTGGATACCTCAAGTAGTAAGGGAACACAGATCTTCATTTCTGTGTCTTCAAGTTCAAGCACCAGCCCTAGGGTCCTTCCCAGTTCAAAGGATCTGTGATTTTGTAATGAACTTGCTGAAGTCCTTAAATAGCCCCTTTGCCTGGGAGAATGTTCAAGTATTCACACAGCAGACATTTTTTGAGCTTTACTTTGTGCCAGGCATTGTCTAGATGCTGAGATAAAGCTGTAACAAGGTTGATGAGGCCCCTGTCCTCCTGGAGTTTTCTTTCTAGTGGAGGAAAGCAGATAATGAATAAGCAAACACAGTCCAGAAAAGGATCATTTCAGATAAACCAAACCAAACCTGTTGCTGTTGGGTTGATTCCGATTCATAGCGACCCTATAGGACAGGGTACAACTGCCCCACAGGGTTTCCAAGGAGTGGCTGGTGGATTCGAACTGCTGACCTTTTGGTTAGCAGCCGAGCTCCTAACCACTGCACCACCGGGGCTCCTAATTGCAGATAGTGGTAAATAATACGAGAAAAAGAAAGGATGTTGCAAGAATAATAAGGTGTGGTGGGGGCCAGCAGTAGCCAGGATGGTCAGGGAGAGTCTGTCCAAGGAGGTGACATTTGAGTTAAGACCTAAATGAAGAGGAGGAGCCAGCCATATGGAGAACCAGGGGGAGAGCATTCCAGGCAGAGGGAACAGCCAGTGCAAAGGATGAGGCCATCATGAGCTAGAACGTTGTGTGTGTTGGGGTGGAACCTAGTCGTTAAAAAGGAAGGTGGAGAGAGATGAGGTGGGAGAACTGGACCATCCCAGGTAGCTTGGATCTTATTCTGTGAGCACTTCATCAGCCTTGAAATTAAGCTTCCCAGCTGCCCAGTCCAGTGGTCACTGCCTCTCACAGATGGGTAAGCTGCCACCAGACTGGATATCTTAAGTTCCAAACAGCCCTTTTTCCACAGGAAAAATCCAAGCATGTCCTACAAAAATATCCTCTTCCAGACTTTTCTGAAGAGGTCGAGGTGTGACAGACCTATTGTCGTTTTCCACATTTTGCTGAAGGGGAGTCTGAGAGTAAGAGAGGGCACTGGGCAAGGTCACTGACAGCAGGTGTAGGACAATTGTCTGAGATTCCAGAGTGCTGGTCCCATGTCCTTCCCCACCGGCAGAGCCAGGAAGGGAAAGCAGTTATTTGAGTTCTGAACCACTCCCTCGAAAAGGCATCAAATGCTTTTTTCTCTACTGTTAAGATCGTCCAAGATTTGTGGCTAGCTGTAGGCAATGGAATAATGGTGGAAACTTCCAGGGTTTGACTTCATGCAAAGCTGGTTCATATCCAACTTGACTCAACTTGGACACGTGTGACCTTGGGAAATTACTTAACCTTTCCGAGGCTCAGTTTCTCATGGTCTGAATGTCATTTATTGAAAGCTCTTTCTTCTAGCCGTTCTTCATCCGGCCCATCCTTTTACTAACGATACTCACTTTCTGCCCCACCCTTCTGGGCTGCGTTCCCAATTCTGGGTCCATGGGATGTGGATACCTCAAGTGGTGGGACAACACAGATCTCATTTCTGTGTCTTCAAGTTCAAGCGCTAGCCCTAGGATCCTTCCGAGTTCAAAGGATCTGTGATTTTGTAATGAACTTGTTGAAGTCCTTAAATAACCTCTTTGCATGGGAGAATGTTACACATTCACACAGCAGACATTTTTTGAGCTTTACTATGTCCCTTCCTTGGGGGTTTGTAAGGATCGAGTGCACTCTTTCCTTAGAGGGCTTGGCAGCAGGTTCGGCACGTGGGCGGAGCCCCCAAATGCTAATTATTGTTGGTGATGAAACAAGATGTTAGGCTACCTTTGCCATGGACCCACCATGTTTCTTTCTCTCACCTAAAAGCTTTGCGTTTAGTGATGCTGCCATTTAGGCTGTGTGTGGGGAGGAGGAAAAGCTGGTTCGTTAACAAGTCGTTTCCGCTTATGGACCCTTCAGTACCTAAGCATTGTACTTGGATTAGCCATTTAATCACCTGAGCCTCGGTTTTCCCATACATGATAATCACCACTCTACTCAGGTTAATGGGAAGATGAATGAAAAACTATGCAGAAAAATATTTTGAAAACTACAAAGCACTAGGCAGATATAAAATCAAAACCAGTTGTCATCAAGTTGGTTCCAACTCACAGCGACTCTGTGTGTCAGAGTAGAGCTGTGCTCCATAATGTTCCCAATGTCTGATTTTTTAGATCACCAGGCCTTTCTTCCAAGGCACCTCAGGGTGGACTTGGACCACCAACCTTTCAGTTAGCAGCCGAGTGTGCTAACCGTTTGTACCACCCAAGGACTCCGAATATAAAGGATGATTATTGCAGTGTGGGGTTGGGAACTGCAGTTCTAAGCAAAGGGAAGGCCGTAGTGCCACCAGTCACTTGCTGACTTGCTCCTGGCTAATTCTTGACCCTGGAGTGTTTATGGTGAGAAGACAGGCTCTCCTGGTCATGGAGGCCCAGGGTTGGTGGAATCATGTTTGAGACTGGCTGATCACCTTCCAGAGGGAAGTGAAGGCCAGAAAGGGATTCGCTCAGGCTGGTGGAGCTCATTTCAGTCCTGCAGACAAAAGAGTGGTGGTTACCAGCCACTGGGAGGCCAGCGGAGTGAGGAGAAAGAAGGAAAACAAAAAGAATACCAGTACCTTTCACTTTCAAAATATATTTCATTTTTTATCCTCACAAATACTCCAGCGAGGGGTGTCAGAAGTCTTATCATGGCCATTTTCTCCATGGAGTAACTAAAGCTAAAAAACCCGAATCCACTGCCATTGAGCCGATTCCAACTCATAGAGACCCTGCAGGACAGAGTAGAACAGCAAAGATGGTGTTTACCTATAAATAAATAACCCACTATCGTCAGGTCGATTCTGATTCATAGCAACCCTATAGGACAGAGTAGAACCGCCTCATAGGGTTTCCAAGGCTGTAAATCTTTACGGACACAGACTGCCACGTCTTTCTCCTGCAGACCACCTGGTGGGTTTGAACTGCCAACCTTTCTGTTAGCAGCTGAGCTGCACTTTAACCACTGTGCCAGCAGGGCTCCTGTGACTGTTTTAACTTAATATTACACAGCTATTGAGTATGACGCTGTTACTCCCAGGAGGCAGGTTTCAGTCTGTTTGCCAAACCTCAGCCTTGCTGCTCACATCTGACAGTGACCGTGTTTCCTGGCTCATCATCACCATCACTTCCCGGGGCATTTTAGCCTCAGCATCTCATTTAACCTCCAGAGACTCGGAGAGGTCCTGGTGAAAACTTGAACTACCCCACTCCCACCTTCCTCCAGGTACTTGTAGCCTCCTGGAGGTGGTGGAAGTACCTGGGAGGGTCCGATAGGAAAAGTATTTTCCAACCTTTCATTGACGTTCTTGTCATTGCTTCTTTTGGGGGGAAGTCCCTCGCATGCTGGGGATTGTTCTCAGAGCTAGGCTGAGCTCAGAATGTTAATAAAAGATTTCCCAAAGCTTTTCTGTTAGACACTTGTCTTAATCCAGGCCTGAAGAATCAGGACAGGGCATGGGTGCCGGGAGGCAGGACTCCAGCAGGGGATATTATCCTTATCATGTGGGTGGAGGAAACTGAGGCCAGAAGGAGCTTGAGCAGAGGCTCACAGCCAACCCTGCAGGATCCAAACTCAGAGCACATCTGCTGCCTGGTCTAGCTTGATCAAGCTAGACATGATCTCCATCCTCAGATGACTTTAAGCCTGGCCTGCTGCCATGTTTGAATCTGATGCTGTGTGGGGTGCTGAGTCCACTGGCTGCGGTCCAGCCGTCCTGTGTGCTCCTTTGGAATGGAGAAGAGGATTCCCCGATGCTGCTCACAGCTGAGGCTCGGGGACCTCGGAGCCATCTCTGAGGAGGACCTTGGCTCGATTCAGTAGGTCTTTCCAAAGTGGACTTCTCATGTGCTGCAGCTGCATGTATCCTGTCTCTCTGTGGTCCCCAGCTGGTCCAGCCAGGCCTTTTGTCCCTGCTGTTCGTTTGGGCAAGGATCATGCTCCCATCCCCCCTGCCCCTCCCGATTGCATGTACCTTCACCTGCTGACCCCTCCTCCAGGAAGCTGGCTTTCCTGGCCCTCACCTGGCTTGACCTCAGCTGCTCACACACCGTGTTCCCAGTCAGCACTTTACGGCGCTGGCGTATGTGGGCTCTGTTTCTCAGGTCCTTGTCTTGTCCCTGGGGTCTTTTTTTTTTTTTGGTGGAATATCTGTATAAAAACTATTTTGCATTTCTACCATTTTTTACATGTACAATTCTGTCACATTAATTATGTTTTCCATGTTGTTTACCATCACCACTGTTTCCAATTTTTTTGAGCAAGAAGTCGCCATGTCCCCCTGTCACCTGCCTCTGATAACCACTCGTAAACTCTGATCTCTATGCAGTTGCCTATTCTAGATATCTCATGTCAGTGGGTTCATAGAATATACGTCCTTTTGTGTCTGAGTTACTTAACTCAACATAATGTTTTCAAGGTCTATCCACATGGTAGCGTGTATCAGAGCTCCATTTCTCTTCGTAGCTGAATAGTACCATATGTTTACGCAAATAATATGCGCCTTCTACATCTGTCTGCCAACTGGGCCCTCCCCTCCTGAGGTATTTTTGTAAATGTGCTATGCTAATTGTTTTTACAGCAACATGTATGTACCATCATATGTATGTACCACATTTTGCTTATCCGTTCACCTGTTGATAAATACTGGGTAGTTTTCACCTTTTAGCTATTGTGAATAGTGCTGCAATGAACATTGGTATGCAAGTATCTATTTGTGTCCCTGCTTTCATATACCTAGGAGTGGAATTGCTGGGTCATATAGTGTCGCAGCGGCGACGGTAATTGGGACGGCGAAGACAGTAACCAACTACACAACTCTTACAGAGAAGTGGGGCCAGGAGGGTCACTCTGAGGAGTCGACCCCCACTTCAGTCCCAGGAGTTTATTTTATAGTCAATACAGCAATCAATAAGGCAATTAACAAAACAATGGGCTTTGAGTA